>NC_087464.1:1351332-2026998 GCF_036321535.1 Camelus dromedarius | reverse complement strand
ACAGTCGAGCGCTGCGTACCCCTACTTTTCAGTGATGATTTATTTAAACTCCCCAACTAATTTAAATTTAATAAAAAAGGAACTTGGCATGCTGCTTTATTGAGGCTAGATTCATCATCTCCAAAAACACTGCAGTATTCAAGATTAGTGCAAAAGTGGCAATAACTGTTACTGGATTTAATTAAAAACAACAAATCATTTGGTCAGTGGTAGCAGATGCTTCACAGAGCCCATTAGACATACGGCTGTTGAAGGAGCTGATATTTTCATCTCACAGCTTCAGATGAGATGAGATCAGGGAGCTGAGGGCTGCCCAGTAAAGCGACAGCTTCCCTTTGATGTGGAGGCCGTGAAGGCTGGCCGGCAAGGGGGAGATGGAGCTGGTTTGTGCTGTCCTGCAATTGCAGTGTTAGAGAAAAAACCCCAGAAAACAAAGCTCAGGATGCATTTTATGGACAAAGGTCAGTAACACAGGGGACTTTCTGGGGAAGCCATTTCTGCTAAATATAGAACAATGCCTAGATCTCTCCGTGGTGCCTGGAGGCGTTCAATCAGCTGTCACACAGGGCAGGCAGCAGACTAGAATGTGTTGAATTTATGTGCAGCTATTCATAGCACGATGGCCATTCATCTCTCCTTGGAATTTTCACAGGGCCCAGCCGCGCAGGCATTTCTTCTCATTCCAGTCCTCTCTCCTCCTCGTCAGCTCAGGGAACAGCTTAGGACCTGATTATCTGGAGAATGAGCAGAGAGAAGGCCATGGTGAGAGAATTTGCTTATCCAGGTGAAATGGCCATAAAAAGAAATCTGACTTTGAAATAAACAAACAATCCAGCAACCCCACTCCTGGGCATATGTCCAGAGGAAACTAATTGGAAAAGATACATGCACCCCAATGTTCACAAGCAGCACTATTTACAATAGCCAGGACGCGGAAACAACCTACATGTCTATCAACAGATGACTGGATAAAAAAGTTCTGGTATATTTATACAATGGAATACTACTAGGTCATAAAAAAGAATGAAATGATACCATTTGCAGCAACATAAGTGAAGCTGGAGATCATCATTCTAAGTGAAGTAAGCCAGAAAGAGGAAGAAAAATACCATATGATATCACTCATATGTGGAATCTAAAAACAGAAAAAAAAAAAGACATAAATGAATTTATTCACAAAACAGAAACAGAATCACAGACATAGAAACAACATTATGGTCACCAAGGGGGAAAGGGGTTGGGAAGGGATATATTGGGAGCTTGAGATTTGCATATACTAACTACTATATATAAAATAGATACACAACAAGTTTCTTTGTAGTAACCTATAATGAAAAAGAATATGTGAAAGGAACATATATATGTATATATATGACTGAAGCACTATGCTGTCCACCAGAAATTGACAACAACATTGTAAACTGACTATACTTCAAAAAAAAAAAAAAAAACCCAGTGAGGCGGGGGAACCCAAAACAATGAGATCTTTAGACAATTTGAATTGATAGGTGTTTCTACAAATCCTGAAGACAAAATTATATAATGCCCATTGAAGTGTCTTGGAAATCATGTTTTATAGATATGTGTGTGTGTGTGTGTGTGTGTTAGTGTAAAATACATGTGCATTCTAGATATAGAAAATATATGTACAGACATGATGCATATATGCATATGCATTATTCACAAAAGTAGACTGGCTATTTCTTTTGTAGATCGGATTTTACACAGAAGTTTTGCTAAAGCAGCTCAGGACATGCAAGGCCACCCCTGCAGCAGCCTTTGGCAAACTCCATCCAGAACATACACTTCCAGCCAGAAGTTTAGAGGTACATAGGTGAGGACTGTCCCTTGTGGCCCCGACACTTCTCAGTGCTCACTGCATCACTTCACCTCTGCCTTCAGGCATCCTGTTGATACAGGAAAAATGGGGTGTATGAGGATGGTGCCATAGGCACCAAGATGGTGGAATATTCAACTCTCAACAGACCTTAGCTAGTAGTCCTTGGGACGTGCCCCACCAAGTAAGGATCCTTAACTTCATGGAGGAAAGAATTCAAGAGTGAGCCACAGTTGAGTAAGAGTAGATTTATTCAGAGAGGTACGTACTCCATAGACAGAGTGCAGGCTGTCTCAGAAGGCGAGAGAAAGGCCATGAGATATGGGGGTTGGGTGTTTAGTTTAAAGTGACAAGTAGGCACACTCCATAGACAGAGTGCTGGTCATCTCACTCAGAGGGGAGAGTGGCCACGAGGTGCAGAGCTGCTAGTTTTTATGGGCTCGGTAACTTCATATGCTAACAAGTGGGAGGATTATTCCCACCACTTTGGGGAAGGGGCTGGGATTCCCAGGAACTGGGCCACCACCCACTTTTTGACCTTTTATGGTCAGCCTGGGAGCTGTCATGGTGCCTGTGGGTGTGCCATTTACCATGTTAATATTACAATGAGCATATAATGAAGCTCAAGGTCTATTATAGTCAAATCTCCTGCCATCTTGGGCCTCAAGGTATCCTGGGAGTTGAATTCTGTGCCATTTGGTGCTAATGGCTGTGTCATTCTTTCAGTGCTGGTGCCCTGCCCCCTCCCCTCCTGTCCCATGGTGACACTCTGCTTTTCTTTGTATTTTCATCTGTTTGAAAAAAGCTTAATTATGAATGTTTTAGTATCAGCTGACTTGTAATCTCCTTGCGGGTATTTGCTTTTAGACTAAGAGATAATTGGAGAAGAAAGGCCATGTCTTTCAGGACAGTTCAGGCCTCTTTCTTGAGCGAGCACAGGAGAAACAGAGCAGCTTCTCACAAACCAGAGAGAGCGCATTCTCCCACCAGTCAGGTTGATTTCAAAGCCAGAGTCCCTTTCTAAGACACAGACTGGAAAGGTTTGTGCCCCAAGTTTTTTTTTTTCTTTTTCTTTTTTTTTTTCCTTTTCTGCGGAGGAATATACTTTTGAGTGAACATCCCTGGTAAAGGCCAACAACTCAAATGGAAAGGGTGTGTGAATTTTTCTGGCCAGACTATTTACTCTACGAAGGTGGAAACAATCCACTTAATTTTAGGATGCAACTGTGGATGTAAATCCCAAAGAAAAATGGGAGGTTGGCTTTTGCAGGAAGCTTTTTGTTCATGCCTAGAGTTTGTAACAAAGACACAATTCCCTTTTCGCTGGGGCTGGGTAATTACAGGAGGTAAATTACGGCAGATTCCAGGAGCAGGGCTGAGATTGACAGTGAGGCTTCAGAGGGCAGCATTTGAAACTCATGGATGTCTAAATGCGCAGACCACATTTGGCATCTGATATTGCTCCAACAGTATTTTTAATTTTTCTTTTGTAGCTTGTGGTTTGTAGCTTTTGTTTATACCTCCTGCCAATGTAATATTACAAGAGTAGAACATTACACGCTCAACGACTTTGAAAGGCCAAGGAGGACTGAACAGACTTGAACTCTTGACATCCATCGAATAGGAGACACACAGGGTGTGGAAAGACAAGCCTTCCTTGGGAAGGGTGGGCCTTGGACAATGGGCCAGCTTTGCAGAGACAGGAAGCAAGGGGGCAGGGCACAACAATGAAAGGAATGACACAGTAATTAACACTAAGATGGTGGTAGATTTGACTTCCAGTGGACCTTGAGCTTCAATATACACATTATAATGTATTAGCATGGAACTGACACTCCCACAGGCAACAGGACAGCTCCTGGGCTGACCATAAAAGGGCTAAAAGAGGGTGGTGGCCCAGTTCCTGGGAATCCCAGACCCTGTCCAAAGTAGTTGGAATAAACCTCCTACTCATGACCATATGAAATTAGCAAGCCCATAAAAACTAACAACCCCGCAGCTCGTGGTCGCTCTCTCTCCCTTGTGCCTTCCGCGGTGGCCTGCATTCTCTCTACGGAGCGCGTGACTATTTTTACTTTAACCACCCCCTGCAACACACACACACCCCTCATGGCCTCACTCAGCTTCAGAGATGCCTTGCACTCTGTCTACAGAGTGCACATTTCTCCGAATGAATCTACTTTTACTCAGCTGTGGCTCCCTCTTGAATTCTTTCCTGTGTGAAGCCAAGGACCCTCACTTGGCAGGGTGTGTCCCAACCAAGAAGACATGGCCAAACTCTCACGCCCCATATTTTTTCCTGTATCACGTCTGCTGCAGGTTTGTAATCCCTGGAAGCTGGAGGTCCCAAGAGCTGCTGTTAAGTGGCTTGGAGCTCGGGGGTGGGAGCGCTCTGCATCCTGGATGGGCATGGTGCTCTAGGCTGGGCTGGGGAAGCCCCTCCTTGCTTCAGGGGGGCTGTCAGACTCTGAGAGGTTGTTAGGCTTTGAGCCCGTCACATTCCTACATGCATCCAAGCTGAGGTGCTTAGAAAGCAGGCTCCCCCACCTGCCCTCCTACTCTCTTTCCTCCCCCTCCATGGTGGGAGGAGGGTATGACCGCCTTGGAGAGAAGGCATTTCACTCACGTGTGAGGGACCCACTCAAATAGTGAGGCTGTAGCCATTGCGTGGGTGAGGGGAGTGTCCCTGGAGGTCAAAAAGGTCACCACAAAATACCTAAGGCAGTCAAAATTCAGTGCACTGTGGCGGGGGGGGGGCGGGGGGGGCTGGGGGGAGGGTCTCAGCCTTTCCGCAGCAGCCCCTCCCCCTCTCAGGGCCCCGCCTTGGGGGGTGTGGGCTTCAACTCCTCTGGCCCAGCACTGGGGGCTCCAGCACTTCCCTGCAGCCACCAGAGCAGTGTAGACTGCATGGAGCATCTGAAGAACAAATGGCTTAGGGCACACACGAAAAAGTGAAAATACAGAACATCTATCAAGGACCAGGACAGAATGGAGGCTACTTGTTGGGACGGGGGAGGGGAGGAAGAGGGCTTCTTATACACTCCTCTCCCTCCTCCCCCCTCCTCTCCCTCCTCCCTCCTCCTCTCCCTCCTCCTCTCCCTCCTCCTCTCCCTCCTCCTCTCCCTCCTCCTTCTCGCCTTCCTCCACCTCCCTCTTTTCTGTCCACCCTCCCCTCCCCATCTTCTTGAGATTAGGGTCATAGATGAGTAATTAGGAAATATCTAGTAGAGAAGCTGAGGGCGAGTATGCAGAGTGCAGGACCACAGGATGGAAATGTCCTAATATTGACCAAAATGCCATCTGCCTGGGGGGGTGCTGAGCTTGATGGTGAACGGTGATCTCCACCAAGGATCACTTCCTGAGCGTCTGTTTTCTGCTGTAGGTAAACACATCTTGCCTGAATACATGAAAGGGCTTACAAACACTGTTGGGCCACAGCAGAAGTTTAGAGCATCCATGAGTTTATCCGATTGTATTTTCTGAGTGTGAACTATGGCAATGTGCCACGTGGATGAGAGAGAGAGAGAGAGGGAGGGAGAGAGAGAGAGAGAGAGAGAAAGAAAGAAAGAAAGAAAGAAAGAAAGAAAGAAAGAAGAAAGAAAGAAAGAAAAGAAAGAAAGAAAGAAAGAAAGAAAGAAAGAAAGAAAGAAAGAAAGAAAGAAAGGAAGGAAGGAAGGAAGGAAGGAAGGAAGGAAGGAAGGGAGGAAAGAAAGAAAGAAAAAGAAAGAAAGAAGAAAGGAAGGGACACATGCACAGTGTTGACCTGAAATATATAGTTTACAGTAAAGATTGGATTATTCAGGAACAGTAGGGAGTTGCACTTCAAGGTCTGCAACCATGAAGACCACGTGAAAGCACCTGTCCAGTAAGGGAAGGGGGAACTCCTTTATAGAGGAGAAAGGAAGATGGGAGGGCCACCCTGAACAGAGGGGCCATGGCTTCTCATTGGGGAGTCCTTGCCAGGAAAGTGGAGGAGTCTTTTGCTCTTCCTGTGGGGCTCTGCTGTTGCTGCAGGGTGTGAGAACGCCCCTTGCTGGTCTCCTGAGTCTATTTCATTGATGTTTCTGTTAGTTTTCTACCATAGACATTATTCTAAAGGAACTTTGGGGTTGGAGAGAGAACTTCCTGCCTGACTACCTTCCATGCCTGTTGTATTGTTTTAATTGTTTTTCTTTGCCCTTGATTAATGTGCCAGCCACCATGCTAAGTTCAAGGGCGATGAAGACTCCTACAGCAACTCTTACATCCACACTTAGCTCTAGAGAAACAGGTGGTGTCAGGGGCCAAGCCTGGAGGCAGCACCGGGTAGGATGATTTATCGAAATTAAAATTACCAGGGGAAGGAATATAAGGATTAAGTTGATCAATTGCACACCTTTTCCCAAAGTTTTACAAATACCCTGAGTAACGTATTTACTTTTAATTGCTTTTCACAGAATCCTTGAATTCCTGTTGGACCCTGAAAATAAAAGTACTGAAGTCCAAACAAGACCTTCCCCCAAACAACCTGTCTGAAACCACATTAAAATGTTATTAGCACACATCTAGCCTGACTTCTCTTCATGACTGAGACAAAGAAGTTCAAAGTCATGCCTGCTAGAATAACCTCTTCAGATGACCGACACCAGCACAAAGGCCAGTTCCAGTGTCCAGTGTGGTGGTGGCTGTTTGTGCTCACCAGACTTCATCTACTCAGCAAAGTCTCCGGACCTGGGCAGTCTTGGAGGTAAAGAGCAGATATGTCTCTCCCAATTTATGACTGGACATTTGCTAGCGTTTATACAGATTTCTCTGCCTTCCATGCACAAAAATAAATCAGTCTGAATACTTTCCCTATGCAAAGGTACACTATACAATCTTGTTTTTGTTTTTTAAATGACTCCAGCAGAAAGATCCAAAGTAATAAGCTCATCACTGAAAAATGTTGGTTCATGCCATGTAAAAAGATGAATTCCTATGTCAAACAAAGAAGCAGGGAAGTACTTGCTATGTACACCAAGGAAGCTAGTAAACTGTTCAGTTATTTCTTGACTTCTAACGCGGTAACTGATGGACCAACTTCTTCAAAACCCAAAGGAAGGGAAAGAAAAGACCACTGTTCTGAGGCAAAAAGAAAATTTTAGTTTCAGGGTTTTTTTTTCCCCCAATTAAGATAAATTAGGTTTGTTAAGATTTAAGAATCTTTTGGGAATATTGGATGCCGGTTCGGACATATAATTTAAGAAAATTTGGAAAACTAGAGAACATACAAATTATTTGTATCAAAAATAAAGGAGAGATCATCAACACAAATCCTATGGATGTTAAAAGGATAATAAAAGTATGCCGTCTATGTTTTAATTCCAGTTCAACAAAGAGGATTTGCAGCTACATGAATGTCCCTGGAGAATGTCATTCTAAGTGAAGTAAGCCAGAAAGAGAAAGAAAAATACCATATGAAATCGCTCATATGTGGAATCTAAAAAAAAAAAAAAAAAAAAGAAAGAAAGAAAGAAAAGAAAAAGGCAAATAAACATAAATACAAAACAGAAACAGACTCATAGACATAGAATACAAACTTGTGGTTGCCAGTGGGGAGAGGGGTGGGAAGGGACACACTGGGAGTTCAAAATTTGTAGATGCTGACAGGCAGATGTAGAATAGATAAACAAGATACTGTATAGCACAGGGAAATGTATACAAGATCTTGTGGTAGCTCACGGTGAAAAAGATTGTGACAATGAATACATGTATGTTTGTGTATGACTAGAAAATTGTGCTCCACACTGGAAATTGACACAACATTGTAAACTGACTGTAACTCAAGAAAATAAAATTAAAGAAAAAAAGAGGAGAAAAATAGAGTGCCTAAAGAAACTGGAGTATCATGTACTGAGCTCCGGAGTGAACTGAGTTTTTTTAAAACAAAAAAGTTTCCTAGACTAGTAACTAGTAACCAGTAACCTAGACTAATAACTAGTTGTGTGGACTCACAACTAGGCCTTTGGTAAAGTATTTCCAGGCCAGGCTAAAGGACATGTGCTGACTGCTGGTTGGTGATGTTACCCCAGGGCCCTGGGCACTCGATGGGGATCTGTCTTGGGAGCCCCAGTGAGGTTTTGGGGGCTCAGTCCTTGGCCCTCTCCTGCTCAATATTTTTATCCATGATTTAGAAACACCCACATTAAGCACCTCAAATTTGTGGGTCAGTGTGGCAGATGAAACCAGATTAGAAAAGATACTCCTTGAAGCTGGAACATGGGCCCATGAGGGATTTATTATACTGTTCCATCCTTCTGCTGATTTGAAATGTCCATAATAATTTAAAAAATCCAACTAGAAGGAGAAAGAAAAGAATCATTGCTGTTATCTGTCCTATTAACAGATTTTTATATTTTCAAATGAATTATTCTTTAAATGTTGTGTGTGTTTCTTGTCTTTGGAATCTAGTTCCTATACGATCTCATATTAGGATCAGTCCTGAGAGAACCAGTAAGGAAACCAATAAGGACTGGACGTTTGGAAAAGTCTGGGATTGGGAGAGCCAAGAACTAGTATCTCCTCTAAGAATAGAAATGTTCTCTTTCCTTCCAAAGACACACAATTGGACGAGGCTATTAAACTACACTACTGGGTTAAATTCAACTCACAGAGAGATAGGACATTCTAGAATATCCTCTAATAAATACTGAAGGACTTAATTGCAACGGAAACCAACATCAAAACATAAGAAGCATATAGCCAAGAGGAAATCACATACAGTTAAATGGCTAGGAACACACATTTGCTTAGATGGCGATGTGTCTTAAGTATTGTACTGCGAAATTTCAGTTAGGAGCTGAGTGCTGTGAAATGGGCTGTGCTGGAGGACTTTGACCAGCGTTAGATGTGCACTACGATTTCCCAAGTGTGATTCAGACGGAGAGTTCAGGATGAAAATTGGTATTTCGTTTGGATTAGAGTCTAAACGTCGCGACGCCTTTCAGAGGGGCGAGCTCTCTGCCATGGGGGAGGAGGCTGGTGCATCTGTTTATACACGCGATGTACGAAATGTGCAAGATGTTGCGTAAAGTGTCAGGCTGGGAGGAGCACAGAAGGTGAGAAAGGTCCCAGAGACCTGACACCCTTGAGTTTCCTTAATGAAAAGAAACAGCCTTCATTACGGTCGCTTCAGGCAGGTTTATCATTTGAAACAGGAGCGCTGGGAGTGCAGAGTCAAGGTACGCTGGTAAGCCGTTGCTTCACTGTACGCCGCAGCGGTCCTAAAAGCAGCCGCTCTGGGACGGATTGCCGTAAGGACGTCGCTCCCTCAAATGCTTCTTTGGCTCTGTCTCCTGGAGCCTGGGAGGGGAAGGAGTGGTTTTGTTGCAAGAATGTGCTTAGAGTTGATGAATTTAGTCAAGATTATGGTTCTGTCCCCCTGCTTTGAGATCCCAAGATGGCACTGCCTGAAAGGAACTAACGTTGCCGCCAATGTGGAGACTGTCACCGCCATCTTGCTGGGGATATCATGGAAGACCAGTCACCACCAAGTTAGTCTTCCATCCATAGGCTGGAACGCAGCTTTAAGTCTGCTTTCAGGGTCCATGCAGCCAGCATCTCTTGCCAGGCATTAGAGGGTGTTGATAAAACAAGGATTATGCATATGTTTCTAGTCTCAGGAGGGAAGAGCGTGGTGTAGAAGGAAATGTGGGATTTGGAATCTGAGTTATTGGAGTTCAAATTCAATTCTGTGGCTCAAGAGCTGTGTGAACGTGGGCTGACTTAATTACATCCTAGTGCGCTCAGACTGCTGTAACAGAACGCCATTGACTGGTGGCTTAAACAACATTTACTCTCACTGTTCTGGAGGCTGGAAGTTCAGGTTTCAGTTCCTGGTGAAAGCTCTCACAGACAGATTGTCTTCTTGCTGCAACCTTATGTGGTGGAGAAAAAAAGGGCTCTGACCTCTTTTTCTTCTCTTCAGGGCATTAATGCCATCCTGGGTGCTCCTGGGTACATCCAGGGTGACTTCATGGCCTAATTACCTCCTAAAGGCCCCACCTCCAAGTGCATCATATAGGGGGTTGGGCTTCCAATATGAATTCTGGGGTGGGGGGGAACACAAACATTCAGTTTATCACAATCACTTTTAGCTTCAGTTTCGTAATGGGAAAAAGAACATATGTCATGGAGACTGAATCATGAAGTTAGCCAAAGTCCTGCTCATAAGCTGGTTTCCTCTCACAGAGCCCCGGGATGGATCACACTGTGACACACTTCACCTTGGACACCTCTAGTCACCACCTGCTTGCTGTGGGACACTGCCCTCATGCCATGGATGGTTCTCTGGACACCCACGGTCAGCCCCTCCTCCCCTCCAGTGCTGCAGCCCTGGGGACCGTCACTGCCCCACAGTGCTGCATGGGTTGGCCATGTCTGGTCATGCCTCAGGCTACCCCACACTTGGAAGAACACAGCCACACGTGTGTAAGCTTGGGGGGCTTTTAGTCTGTTGGAGAACAAATGCCTTTCAGACTGATCTAAAACAGATCACCACAATAGCATGTTGACCTTTTCTCAAGTTTCCCCAAACAGATTACTCTGCCATAGGCTCTGTGCTGACTGTAGCCACCGAGTTAGGGAGACCTTCAATACGGCCAGAGATGGGTTTGTCTTTCATCTTTCTCAGTTAATGCGCTTGCTTCTTAGTTATCTATAGAAAAAGCTTCTGCATTACAAATCATTTAAAAATACATTGTCTAAGTGGGGAGGGTATAGCTCAGGGCTATATAGTATAGCGCTTAGCATGCACGAGGTCCTGGATTCAATCCCCAGTGCCTCTATTAAAAATAATAATAATAATAATACATAAAAATAAAACCTAATTACCTCCCCACATCAAAAAAAAAGAGAAAAAGGATTAAATACTGGGCTTTAAAAAGGAAAAAATATAGAGGAAAAAGAATAAGAAAAATTTAAAAATGAAAAAGTTAAAAAAATACATTGTCTAAACAATAAGTTTATACTGTATAGCGCAGGCAACTCTGTTTAATATCTTGTAGTAACTTATGGTGAAAAAGAATATGAAAATGAATATATGCATGTATAAGTATGACTGAAACATTATTCTGTACACCAGAAATTGACACAACACTGTAAACTGACTATACTTCAATAAAAAGTTTTTAAAAAATTACACTGAAAAAAAAATACATTGTTCAAACGTCTGTTCCCAGACTTGGATCACTCTTTCTGTAGAAGCATTGTGACAAATGACGTGATGTTGAGTTAATCCTATGTCCAGTTCAGGGTCTGTCCAGGCTTTATAGGCTGAAGGTTCAATAAATGTCTTGTGAATGAATGAATGAGAGAATGAATGAATGAACAATTAAGTACCTGTACCTCACCATCCCCAGTTACCATGGAGACAGAGGTTAGAGAGATGCGGAGGCAGTCTCTGTCTGCCCCGAACCTGCAACTCAGATTCAGGAGGCAGGTACACCCTCAGGATTTAGCAGTGGCTAAAAGCACAGACTCCCTGTACCTATCAGATGTGAAGAAGCAATACTTTATTTTTCTACCATTTTGTTTCGTAAAAACAGCAACATTCTTTATTGAAGATGGTATGGAGTGTTTGTCACGTTCTGGGAGATTAATTTGTTTTCACCAAGGGAAGTCAGACAAAGAAAGGATAATCTAGCTGAAAGCAAACACTAAATATCACCAGGCGAGCTGTAGTCTTTGATACAAATGAACAGTCACACAGCCCATGAACACACCCCAGCCTTGACACACCATTAGGGAAGCATTGCTTATGGCAACCAGAAGACGCTGCTCTTTCATAGCTGGACCTCTTCTGGCACGTTTCCATGGTGACCGAAACGCCACCCTCTCAACACACCGTCATCCCGAGAAGGAGCTGATGAACAAAAGCAGCCAGGGGATTATTACAGAAAAATCAAAATTCCTTCTTCTTTTTCCTTCCTTCCTCTCAAACCTCAGTTTGCTCACAGCAGAGAGTGGGAGTAAGTCGAAGTGGAAACATCCTGTGAGTTTCAAATCATATTCTGCTGAGATTTTTTTACGGATTTTTTTGAATTTGAGGTTCTGTGTCTGTAATTCCAGTGATTAAAATTGCACGATGGGTTTCCAAGGGAGCCAATGGCTGGTTAGGAAGACAAACTTGGGTCCAGCACGTGGCCGCAGGAGGAGCCTGTGAGCAAGGCTGACTTTGCTTGTTGACTCGTGTTTGATGGTCTGGCGGGGGGAGGGTGTCCCACATCATTGTTGAAAACCTGACATTTAGGAGGGCTGCACTTTGCTTTTGCATCCTGAGGGAAGGATAAAGCCTTGTTTTAACAGCACATGGATGTGCTTAAGTTGGAAATGAATATTCAAACCACATACTTGTGTGATCAATACATGATTTCTGTGAAAGCAGTGATGATCACCAGGGAAGTTAGGTGCCAAGGCAGGGTCGTGAGAGCTGCACCCACGTTGTGTCTCACGCAGTCCTTACAAAATTCCCAAAGATAAACAGAAGATAAACGTAAAACTATGCCTGATGAACAGATGAGGCATTGAGTTTGGGAACCTGGTAAAGTCACTTAGAAAGACTCTGGTCCTTAAGTTGATGCGCCCTCTCCCAAGACAGACCACCTCCTTCATCCTCACTACACTTTGGAACACCCTCCGCAGATGTCAGGAGAGAATGCATGGCATGGAAAATGTATTCAAGAACCTAACTCTCAAGAGCCTCTCTCACCAACCGCGAAGTAGCTTCTGTAATCTCCTAGTGGGACACATGCTTCCTTCTTGGCTGCTGCCTCAGGCAGCGGTGTAATCAAATTGTGTCTTGGACCTTGATGCTCGGGTTAACAGCAGGTCTAGAAGGACCATCTTGCAGTAATAAGATACGGTTAGCTGCCTAGTCACAGCACAAGGCTGCAGAAGGAGACGTTGGTGGCCCCGAGGTCTAAGTGCCTTCCTCCAGCTTCTAAGACTCTTAGGGATTGGTGGAAGGTTAGAACCACAAGGTCAGCTTGGAAGCAGAGATTCAAGAAGCCATCCATCATTTCAGCTTTCCTTTTCCACTGCACCTTGAAATCCCATGGCCTGGGATTGCACAAGGGACTTCTCCAACATCCCTGAAATAGCCGGTGAGAAATGTGCTCCTCTGTTCAGCGGAGTGGAGAGCCATGCGTGAGCACCTGGCTTAGACCAGCCCCACTGAAGAGCCACTTCGTCTTATAACTGTAGAAACACAGCAGTTGGGAGCTAGAAGCGGCTTCCAAAATCATGTGGGCAAACCCTGTAATTTTGCCGATGAGTTCGCAGAACCTGAACGCTTGCTGCTCTGCCCACGGTTGTGCAGTTGGCCCGTGGCATACGGGTGCATCGCACACAGCGGGCTGCCTCCCCCCGTGCCGTGGGAGTGACAGCTGCTCATGCCTGTCCGCGGTGGCGCAAGAGCCCGTCCGCCGGCCTCATGTCCGGGTGGCACAAAGTTTCTGGGTTTTCAGATGTATTTCTGTTCTGCCCTCTAGAAGGCCTGTAAGTGTGAATGGTTTAAGGCATACACAGGTAATTCTCATTATTCAAGGCACTTACGTTCTATGAAGTCACTGAATTAAAGACTTCTGAGCGTCATCCCTCCAGGGGATATTCAGGGCCAGGTTCCCGTGAGCCTCCGGCCGTAACATTTTCATCAACTGATCAATACATAAGCTGGTCTTTCGTGTTTCTGTTGAAAGACACCTCATTGAACATAACTGTTGATTCATTAACAGTAAACTCACGGCCGCAGCCCTGCCGCTGGGGCCTGAGAGGAGCCCACCTGACCCCCGTCATTCCTCTGTCCTCACAGCCTTCTCGCGCATAGGGACACTTCAGCACTGCGCTTGGGGCCATTTTAAACAGCGGAATTGCCAACAGAAAGCACACAACGTGAAAACCATGGCCCCAGGTCGACCAGAAAAAGGGCACATGCTTACAGGGTGGGCTGAAACAGGACAGCCGAGGTCGCTTTGCTCCAGCCCAGCAAGGGAGGGCTTTTTTTTTTTTTCATTCTTTTCAATAATAAAAGACCCCCTTGATAGACTCTTTTGCCAGTTCACGAAGTAGGTCTGGCATATGTTAATCAGTGAAATTAACTGACCATGAATTCCAAGATAAACCTCGTGTTTCTTATGTGCCGGCTGCTTAGCGTGGTGCAGAGGGGAAAAGGTCCAGGACACGACGTCACTCTCCGGGAGCTCCCCCAATGGGCCAGTGTGACAGATGCAAGGACAGGAGAAGGTCGACTTACTCATTAGGGGCAGAGAAAGGTGTCAGAATCTGGGGAAGATCGCCCCTGAGCTGGGTCTTGAAAGACACAGGGAATGGGGATGGGGGAGGCAGCAAAACCCGTGAAGCATCCAGGTTCGCGGGACCAGCCCTCCGCAGGGCCGGGCAGGTCGCGGAACGCCTTCTGCTGAATTCTAAATTTGGATTGTTACACCAGAAACGCCGCGAGATATTATTTAAACAGTGTCTTCCAGGGGTAGGTGTAAGTGACACACTCTGTTTTGAATTCTAAACAGGTCCCTCTGGTTGCTGGTTGGAAAAAAAGGATTGTAAGTAGACGGGGATAACGGTAAAGGAAGGCAGCCTAAATCAGGGGGCGCTCATTCACTAGTTTGTACTGTAGTTCACTTCTTTGCTCCTCATTCATTTGGTCATTCAATTAATGCATATTCTTTGAGGGTGTTGGTAAAATTCCAGGCTTTGCGGATTCGGCAGCAAAACAGCCAGGACGCACTGTCTTTGACGAGTTCTGTTCTAGAGAGGGGGATGGCAAAACCAGGACGTGCTGACTTCGTGTCCATGTGTGGTGTTCTGGGCCCTTCGCATGGCGTGCTTGAAAGAGCCCTTCAGATCGGGATGATCTCCATCCCACTGGTAGGAGAGCCGCAGGGCAAGGAGGTGGTAAGGCTGGTCTTGGAACCTGTAACTTCATCCCAAAGGCAGCGCTGGGCGGCGGGGGTGCCGCTGGTGGGAGGGCACGCGGAAAGACTAGCTGGCAGGGAGGCCGGCTGGTGGCTGAGAAGGGGCAGCGGGACACCGGGAATCTGCATCAGCGATGCCTCTGCTGGGCCCATTCCCCCATCAGCCCCACTGCTGCCCGGAGCACACCCAGCTCCTCTGGAGAATCTAGGTCCTGAGCGCCCCATGCATGCCCAGGGGAGGCTGGGGTTTGGGGTCTGCAGAGGGATGGTCTGGGAGTTTTAAAAACTCCCAGGTCATTCTAATGTAAAGACAGGATTGAGGAATCAAGTCCGCAGGGTTTCCCTATCCACTGCCTGCAGCCAGTTCAGAGCAGGAGGCCTGGAGCCGTCAGGGAGACTGTGACCAGTGTCCACGTGTGCGTCATTACAAACTGAAATGCGATTCCTGGATGTTTGATACCATTCCTTAGATATGACGGTGCCCTGGATTTTGCAAATAGAATTTTCATGAGAAAGAGGAAAGTTGCATCTTTTTACCCCACAAAGACTTAACTGGTTCACAACTTAAGGTCCGCACCGGGGTCTCTTCTGAGATTTGAGCATCTGAGGGCGCACACAGCAAAACAGATCAGCTAGCCCCGCCACCCTATCGTCGCCGTGCCCCTCCCTCGCTCCTTCCTGCCAGCCTCCCGAATCACTGAGTAGTGCACATTGGAAAATCAGCCTGTGGCTTCCGGGAGGAGAAATCACCCACAAATGTGGATTTCCATGGAAACCAAAGGCAAAGTGCAACAGGAAGGAAAGGATGCAGAAACGAGACCCCACCGCCTCGTTTTCACCAGCGTCACCAGGTCTCCTTGTGGCCCCTCCCCTCTTTCTTTTAGCGTGGACCTTTTTCCATCAGAGTGGTGGTTTTTCTTTTCTCCTGGTGGGGTTCTAGGAGTTCAGTTTACTCAATCTTGAAAAGGATGATGTGTATAGAGTGCTTATCTTCATGAAAAGCTATTATATGGAAAGGGGTGGCCATTTTCTCATTACTACTAAAGAAAGACAAGAAAAAGAAACTTTATCCCAGTAGAAGAAATACAGATAGCCTTTAAAGAAGAATTTCCCAGTTGATAGAACTGGTTATAAAATGGAGATTGTACGGATAACTCAGAATGTTGCTTCTGGGAGCTCCTTTAATTGTGAAATAGCGTGTGAGTCTGCGAGGGCAGCCACGACAAGATGCCACAGACTGGGGACCTTAAACAACGGACATTTACGTTGTCTTCTGGAGGCTGGATTTCTGAGATCTAGGTGTCAGCAGATTTGGGTCCTTCTGAGGCCTCTCTCCGTGACTGGCAGACGGCCGCCTTCTCCTGGGTCCTCACGTGGTCAGTGCTCTGTGTGTGAATGCTGTGTCCAAGTCTCCTCTTTTTCTAAGGACACCAGCCCACTCTAACGGCCTCCTTTTAACTTAATTACCTCTTTAAAGGTCCAATCTCCAAACACAGTCACATTCTGAGGTACTGAGGGTTAGGGGTTCAACATATGAATTTTAGGGGATTCTGCCCATAACAGCTTCCGCTTAGAGACCATCATTTAGAACCTACTTCTTAGGAGCTGGAAGAAATTTTTAGAAATCTGGCCTCAGTGCTTGATTTCACAGACAGATCCCTGAGGCCCAGGGCAAGAGATAATGCAGACCATTCAGTGGAGGTGGTGAGGGAGAGGTCTGCTGACCGTCTCCCCACCCCGTCAGCGCACACTTCAGACTGTATGGAACTCTCTAGAAAAGCCTGTTTCCGTCAATGCCAAATTAATGCTCCGCTGTGCCTTTGTGAGTGAGTGACCATGCTTTCAGATCAAGGAGGAGTGGCATAATTCCACGTAGATCATCCCCTAACCCTGCTGACTGTGATCTGGTAAAGGTGACTCCTGATGCCTCCCTGCCTCACTCCATCCTTGAGAGACTTTGAAGTGATAAAGGAGAAGGCCTGGGCTTCCTCCAGTTTGGCTCCAGCTGCAAAAGCCTGCACTCACTGAGAAATTGGGATGAGGGTTAGTATGTAAAAGAGCCACTGCGAGGCTGAAAAAGAAGTCCTGTTCAAGAGCTGTCCGTGCCGTCTGGGCAGTGTTCAGGACTCTCTCTAACAAGCACCAGGGGTTGAATCTGAATCATCCTGTGACCTGAAAGAAGGATGGTTAAGAGCCTCCCTGCTCAGAGTGTGGTCCATGGACAGGCAGGTGCAGCGTCACCTGGAAGCTGTGAGAAATTCAGAATCTTAGCCCCACCCTCCATTGACTGGATGAGAATCTGAATTCTCATTCGAGTTTGAGAAGCCCTGCTTTAGCTGGATCATGTCCGTGTGGACTTGCAGGTTTCCTGCAATCCCCTGATGGTGGGATTGTCCAACTTATTACTCACCAGGATGTTTCAAAGATGCCCGAACACTTAAAATCATCCTTCACCACCCTGAGAAAGTTACTACCAAGAACTGTGAAGGGTCAGGGATTCTGTTTTTTTTTTTTATTGAAGTATACCTGTTTTACAATGTTGTGTCAATTTCAGGTGTTCAGCATAATGCTTTAGTCATATAGGAACATACATATATTCATTTTCATATTCTTTTTCCTATAAGATATTGACTACAGTTTCTTGTGCTATACAGTATAAACTTGTTGTTTATCTATTTTATATATAGTAGTTAGTATCTGCAAATCTCAAACTCCCAATTTATCCCTTCCCACTCCCTTCCCCTACTGATAACCATAAATTTGTTTTCTATGTCTGTGAGTCTGTTTTGTAAGTGCATTAATTTGTGTCTTTTTTTTTTAAGATTCCACATATGGATGATATCATATGGTAGTTTTCTTTCTCTTTCTGGCTTACTTCACTTAGAATGACAATCTCCAGGTTCATTCATCTTGCTGCAAATGGCTTTATTTTATTCTTTTTTATGGCTGTGTAGTATTCCATTATATAAATATAATATTTAATTGCTAGATCCCTTAAACTTCTGGGCTATTTCTTTACATAAGCTGCTTGCAGATTCTATTCTGTTTTATAGAGTTTAGCAGGGGATGAGCAGGGAAGCCAAAGTCAGAGATAGTTTATTCAACTACAAATAAATCCCTTCTACAATTTTTATGTAAAAAGATAGGGGATAAAATGATGTTTTCAAAATAGTTATGATTTTATTTCTCAGTGCTAAACTCAGCTACCATGGACACACAAGATTGGTCTCTTCTTTATTTTAGGACTCAGTTCAACTAAAAGACAATTCAAGTATAATTGTTGGTGTTGTCATATGTGGGCGAGAAAAGGTGCTTGAGAGTTTTTCCCTCATTTAAGTAGCATAATAAACTAAAGATGGCAAAGGGCAGAAAGATATTCTTTTATTAATGGAATAATTACTAATGACTACAACAGCAGTCATTAGATTTAACTTATTTTCAAAGATGTGTCAAAACATGTTTTTAATTATTTATTGTTCTGTATGTACAAGGCAAACCTTCACCCACGCGACGTAAGGAACACCATCTCTTTCTGGAGGATGTTTGGGTCCTGTTGATGCACTGGGACTGGTGCTCTCAACCCAACTGCCCTGCACCCTCAACGCGGGGATTCACCTGATCAGTGGCTCCTGCATGTCCATATGCTCCTGCTCTGTCCCGGATCCCTAACTGTGTCCGTCCCTCACCAATGTCCCCAATGTCCCTGTCATGGTGTGACCAGGAGTGGAAAGCTCTTAATAAACAGAAGAGCTGAAACTAGCAAGGACAATCAGATTTTCCCTCTGTGAATGGAACAGAGAAGTGTGGAGAGAGGGTCCCGCCAGTTCCACGAGAAGATGCCGAAATGAAGCAACGAGACCTGCCCTGGGGACCATTCGGGAGCTGGAGTGCTGAGTCAGCAGAAGCCATGCACGAGTTGTTTAGGGAAGCAGTCGAGGTGGGCAGCTGGGGCAACAGGAGTGTCACAAACAGAGATGGAGAAGCTGAGGGATTGCAGGGGCCGGAGGTAGCCATGTCCTACTGCTGCCTTGGGTCTGCAGCTGACACTTCCGGCACAATTACAGTTCTTTATTTCCACCCAAGGCCATCCACGCACTGTTCCTGAGTTCCTATGAGATTTCACCCCCTTTAGTTCCACATTCATCCTTATTATCAAGACTCCATCACTGGAAGTTGACTGAAAATACTTTCCTTCTCTTTTATCCAAATGGCCCAAGTAATACACCAGCCACATTTCCATGCAAGAGTCATCACTGTCAAGGGGAAGGTCCCTCACCTTCCAGGGTATCATTAGATACTAGAATGTTCTGTCAGTCTCCTGGTTTGGGTTGAGTTCACTCTGGTTCCAGATCCATGGGGACAACCTGCTGATGTCACTCCTGAAGCTTTTATGGGAAGAAATTGCATGTGTGCCAAAGTCTGCAAGCTTTCACAGCCTTCCTTTCCCGGCCAGGAAGTAAGATGTCAAAGCTATTTACAGTGAACCCAATGCAGACAGTCCTCTCTCTGCATGGCAGCACAGAACTGCAAAAATGACTTTGCAAGTTGAAATTATGCAGAGTGGGATAAAGGAATTGTTCCACGACCTTTAAAATTTTTTTAACATTAAAATTTGTTAAAACGTTGAACATTAAAGCCTCAAAAATATATACATATGAAACATTAATATTTTACTGTAATCTGAATTTTAAACATATAATTGTCATGCAGTAATCTTCTAATTAAATAGCATTTTAATTAAATTACATTGAATATTTTAGTATAATGGGAAAGCTTTTGTGTAAATTACATATTAACATTAAACATTTTAATTAAACATTAGGATTTGCTGAAACATTCAATTTTGTTGAAACATCAAATGTATAGAGAAATAAAATAAATAATAAATCAATAAACTAATATTTAGTACACTGTAATATTACTTTTTGTAACTTGTTTTGTTACAGTTTACATAAGAAATGCAGGCGTGGAATAAGGAAATTTATGCCATTGTTTGTTTTGTCCTATTGGCTTGATCACAACTGCTTTCTCCCCTTGCCTCCCTCCCACACTGCTTTTAAATCATTTCAGAGGAAGCTGGGAGACGCCATACTTCACTTTTACTTGGAAGTACTCCAGTGTGTATTTCCTGAGAACAAG
The DNA here is from genome assembly GCF_036321535.1 of Camelus dromedarius. Classification (NCBI taxonomy): domain Eukaryota; kingdom Metazoa; phylum Chordata; class Mammalia; order Artiodactyla; family Camelidae; genus Camelus; species Camelus dromedarius. Next base: position 2,007,075 of record NC_087464.1, on the reverse strand, counting down.
GACTCCTCTTATGCTATCCCTGTGCAGTAATCAAAACAGGAACTATAACGTTGAAGCTATCATCTAACCTGCAATCTATACTCAAATTTCCTTAATTGTCCCTATAATGTCTTTTATCCATATTTGCTCCCAGCCCAGGATCCAGTCCAAAATCATGCATTGCTTTCCAGTGTCACATCTTTTTAGTTAATGTTTTTTTTAAAGGTTTCCCTTTTTAAAATTTATTTTTTTTATGTTTACAATTTTTTATTTTTTTCAAGGGGAAGGTAATTAGGTTTATTTTATTTATTTTAGTGGAGGTCCTGGGGATTGAACCCAGGACCTCGTGCATGCTCAGTGGCAATCTACCACTGAGCTATAGCCCTACCCGCCTTTTTTAGTTTCTTTTAATCTGGAGTTCTACAGCTTTTGTCTTTCTTTTTTTTCTTCCCCCTTTAATTTAACTTAAATTTTTTTCCAGTTTTATTGAGCTATAATTGACATACACTATTGGGTAAGTTTAGGAAGTAAGTTGTCAGTTAAAACATCACAAATCTTAAGAACTAAAGTGTTTTATCTCACTGTGAAAATCTTTCCAGGATCATCTTGAGCAGCGCTTCCCTTCTGCCCAGGGTACAGCGTGCAGCACAGAGTGAGCACCTTTCTACGCCTTGGTGAACCGTCTTCATCCTTTCTGCTTGGCTCGCTTCCTAGATTTTATCCTTTGTGTTTTCAGAGTCATAAACTATCTCTGAAAGTTCTGTCCTGTGCAGTTTTTTGCCCGCCTCCCTTCCTCCGGGGCCTGCGCCATCCTTTTTGTCACAACCACTTTCCTAATGTATGTCAATAAATTCTCCTTCACTGAGGCCATCTGGCCGTGTATCTAGAGTTTCTCCAACGGCTGCACGTTGACACTTCCCTGACCAGTGGTTTCCTCTGTAACTCTGTGCACTTTCGATTCAGATTTCTCTTCCACTGTTACCACTTTTCACTTCTGTGCCTTTATCTGTGTCGGCCAATCCCCTCTTCCAACGATCCGTTTTTATAAAATGTCAGGTGGGTTTATCGCTGGGAGACAAGGAGGCAACCGCGTTACATGCTTTGCTGTCTGTGTGTGAACTGAGGACAGATGCTCAGTGACGACCCGTATCGGTGGACTTGACCATCTTGCAAAGCTGACACCCACGGAGTGACCTGTGGACTGAGGAGCTGGCCATGAAAGCGTTCACAGGTAGCACGCCGATTCACTGCAGTCCTCACATGTGGGAGCCACACTGCCTGTGTCGGACCCAAATACCCATCATCTTACAACTGCTGGCAACTCTTTGAAAGATGGCAGTGCTCTGGGATGATGTGACTCAATATTTTACACCAAGGAGGACCCAGAAATTCCAGAACATGTGGTTGATAACTCAGTCCATACCACAGTATCAGCATTATCTAGGTGATGAATTTCAACTCCATAGTTAGTCCCTTTCTGACCACTTTTCTGTGAAACATGTCAATGCTACGGTCATCATCTCTGTCAGGTTGTGTCTGTTGTGGAGACAGTGGGCCCAGCAATCTTTGCTCAGAGGAGACACCTGCCTTGTGGAAGACAAACTACCATATGCTTAACCAAGCCAGCTCCACAGCCATCTCTCAAAACACATCATTGTCAGATCAGTTCACTGACTGGGAAAATGATAAAATTGCCCAGTGACAGCATTTTTATAAACTTCATTTTCTACTTCAATCTACAAACAAGTCTCAGGAATCCCTTCTGAGATTAACTTGGAAGAAATTTGCTGCTTCCTGCTAGGCTTAAAGTCTCGTGGATGACAGCTGCCTTTGCTCCAATCTAATGTTACCTGGAAATAGTATGTGGAGTATTATTCTCAGCTGTACAATATTTAAGTGGACATTACTCAACCTACGGCATACACAGTCAGTTGCTTTCTTGCTGTTTCCCATTAAAAAAATGAAAAATTTAAAAGCAACATCCCTTGGTTCACTTTATTTCCCATCTCATTTGTTTAATCAGTAGATATTTGGAACCAGGATCGTGGGTCTGGTTATCAATAATTAAAGTTTTTAGAGTATTTCTGGGCAAAATCTGACAACTCTATGAAAAGATTTTTGTTTTCTTTAAAAATAAAATAGATACAAAATATTGCATCCTGCTCCATCAGGCCCTGCAGCTCAAAGCTGAAGTTCAGTGGGTTTATCAGACGCTCTCAAAGCAACTCCCTGGGTTCCAACTTTCATTTAGGTTTTAACTGCTGATTGCTCTGCTTTCGTCTGCCAAATTATTACTGCATATAGAATATTTCCTCTTATATTTTATCTGCAGTTTTATTTCAGCAGGAGGGTCTATCATAGTATCTAGACTGCCTTTTTTGCATAAATGCAAATTTTTCAAGATTACAGAAAACAATAGTTAATGTGCATTAATTTCTTATAAGGAAGGAATGTAAAAGCGTATGTCACATTTTAATAGACAATAATACAGTGTTTCCTACTGTGTTTTCATTCAGCCTTTTCATTCATAATGGTCTGTGATGGCAGTAACTACCGTTTGCAAACAAGAAAGGCCAGGCTCGGTTCTGATCAAATGAAAACATACCCTCTTAGAGAAACTGCTTTGTACCTGTCTGCGTGGAGATGCAGGGATAGTGCGCTGTTTGCCAGATTCCACCAGTAAATGGTTCTTAGGAACTCTGAGTTTGTATGTTTGTCCTATTAAATGTCCTTTAGTGGATCACATTTATAATTAGCTGGAATTTTCTATCTTATGTGTGAAAAGCCTTTTGATAATTGCACTTGGAGTAAATGTTTGATTTTTTTTAAAATTGCGGTTGTTGGAAAACACGTCCCCAGAGTTGTACAGAGAATAGTCTGGTTGACTGGAATTTAGCTCAAGACTAAAAATAACTGATTTCTTCATCAAAAGAAGAACACTTCTTTTTATTTTATTATTCTGGTTCTGTTGGGGAAGGACTTCAGAGGGAAGCATAAGACCTTGGTGCTTCAGCCAGCAAGACAGTTGCGATGAGAGGGTGACTTTATAGAGAACAGACTGAGAAGGAGGCTGGAGGGAGAACTGGTTGGAGGGAAGGAAGGGTGGGCCCAGGGCTTCTTCTGATGGAAGGCTGGACATGGCAGTTGGTCACAGCATTTGGATTTATGGCAGCCACAATACTCAGGATCCCACACTCTGATTGTGTGGGTCACCTTCACATAATGCCCCACTGCAGGCCAGTTCTCTTCTGCAAACAGCAGTGTCCTCCAGACTTGCTGTGGGGCTGGGCATCCCGGAAGCTGGTCATGGGATGCTTAGCTGTGCAGAAGGTTGCCCACTGCAGCTGGAAAGACCAAAGCCATGCAGATTACGTCCTGAGTAATTTGAAATTGCTCAGCCTGCTTTAAAGACATACCCAGTATCTGAGTAAATCTGCCTTCACTCGTGGCCCCAGAAATGCATTTAGGTTTCTGCCCTCAAACAACATCACCTAGTAAAAGCAGGTCTAGACATGCTGTTTATGCCTGTGTGCTGGGATTCATCTCAGTGTTTACCTACCTTCTCTGGAGAGAAAAGAGAGATGTGAGGGGGGCTGAGCTCAGACCCCCAGCCCATCAGGAGCACAGCCTCATCCACACCCTGGGCCTCACTCTCTTCTGCTTCTTGCTTCCTGTCTTTTCCTTTATTGCTACGAAAGTAACAGGTGCTCCTTAAAGGCATTTGGTCAATGGAGAAACAGTAAAAAAAAAACAAATGAAGAATCATCTGGTCTATTTCTTTTCAGCGTTTTAAAGAAATTTTTTCAACAAGATAGAATGTACTATTTATGCAGTTTAATTTCTTAATTTTATTACTTTACATTCTATCACGTTTTGCAGGCTGTTTTTACAACCTGAGCATTGATGGTTGCTTGACAGTCCGCTGAAGTCACACAGCCATCATGGTGGTCACTTACATTTTATAATTTAACTTTTAGAGTAATCATTATCCGTGGAGTGAGAAATTTTTCAGTGGTTTTCTAGGAGGACGCCAAACTCACTCAGTATGATGGCCAAGACTTGGAGAGCAGGTGGCAGCTTGGTGTTTGTGCTTCTCAACCTGCCTCCCACCCTCCAGGAGGTGTTGCCGTGGAATAAGTTCTTGGCTTGTGCAGGAAAGAACTCAAGAGCGAGGCACAGTAAAGTGCAAGCAAGTGTATTTAGAGACACACACTCCGTAGTGCAGTCCGTCTCACTCAGAAGGAAGAGCGGCTCAGGAGATGCACACTCCATAGGCAGAAGGTGGGCCATCTCGGAGGGCAGGAGAGAGACCATGAGGTGTGAGGGTGTTTAGTTCAAAGTAAACAGTAGATGCACACTCCATAGAGAGAGTGGACCATCTCAGAAGGAAAGAGAGCAACCACAAGGTGTGGGGTGTTAGTTTTTGTGGGCTGGGTAATTTCATATGGTAATGAGTAGGAGGGCTATTCCAACTATTTGGGGGAAGGGGTGGGGATTTTCAGGAATTGGGTTCTGCCCACTCTGTGACCTTTTATGGTCAACCCAGGAACTGTCATGGCTCCTGTGGGTGTTCTGTGGGTCTAGACTAGGTCCACTGGGAGTCAACTCTTCTGCCATCTTGGTTCTAACCAGTTGGCCTCCACTGCTGCTGAGTCATTCCCTCAGTGGTTGTGCCCTGCCCACTTCGGTCCTGTCTCAATCCCACCAATTCTCCAGCAGACCTGCTTTCTTCATGAGGCAGCGTTTTGCTATAAAAAGTATTTCCCTCTAAAATGATATTGAGATGATGGCATTTCTAGAATGAAATCTCTTCAAAAACAGAATTTGCTTCTTAATAAACATCATCACTCTGAGAGAAGTTGAGCATTTCAAGGTAGAGATGGATATTAACATGCTGCGGAGACAGCCTCCAGGAGGCAGAGATGGAAAGAGGATCAGGATGCCTGATGGCACTTCACGTGCACCTTGATGCACACGCCCTTCCTTGGCACGACAGGAAGGAGCCATCACTTTAGGATGACCACATCAGAAATCCTGGAGTAAAACAGCACACATTTTTCTTGCCAGTACAAGTTTTTATGAAAGGAAATGCATTTAGAAACTGAGCATTTTTAACAAATCTCTTTTTCTTGTTAGCAGCTCAGTCTGCTGCCTGGAAGGCTTTAAATGCTCTCCTGCCTGAATTATTTGGTAATTAATCATGCATAATACCTTAAATTCCACAGGCGGCTGGCTGAAAACCCTCCAGTGGCTGCTGTGTTTGGTAGCTGAAAGTCAATTCCTACTCAATTGAAGAGGGAGGCAAATGACAGAGTAGTAGTTTTGCCCAGGGATCTAATAAAGATAATTTCTCACCTTGGCCAGTGCCAAAACCTTCTCAAACAGGCAGATTAAGTGCTATGATCAGCCTGCTATGATCTGATTTGGCTCATTTGAAGTAGCAAGTCAAATCAAATCATTCACTTGTTAGACCACCATTGTTATGATGATGCTGGTGATATTAATGGTGGTGATGGTGGTGGTCATGGTGGTGGTGATGATGGTGATGGTGGTGGTGATGGTGGTGGTCGTGGTGGTGGTTGTCGTGGTGGTGATGATGGTGGTCGTGGTGGTGGTGGTGGTAAGGATGGTGATGATGGTGATGCTGATGGTGGTGGTCATGGTGATGGTGATGATGGTGATGGTGGTGGTCATGGTGGTGGTGATGGTGAGGATGGTGGTGGTCCTGGTGGTCGTGGTGATGATGGTGATGATGGTGGTCATGGTGGTGGTGGTAGTGATGATGGTGATGATGGTGGTGGTGAGGATGGTGGTTATGTTGGTGATGATGGTGCTGATGATGGTGATGATGGTAATAGTGATACTGATGAAGGTGGTGGTGATTAACACTTTGGATTATATGCCAGTTTCTCTCTTCTGATGGCTTGAAAAACTTTCACATGTGTTTTACCTTCATGACAAAGTGGAGATTAGTACCCTAGTTTCACACTTTATAAATTAAATTTGAGAATGTCAAGGAAAGTTGCCTAGGGTCACAAACCCCCTCCCCCCACCAGGACACCCAGACCATTTTCCACCACTAGCCTGGACTGATGTTATTGAATGGAAGTACCAAGACCTAAAAGGTTACTGTACTCTCAGGAACTGGCTTCCGTAGCGGTCAACCTACATGGGAGACTGCACTGAGCAACCTACCAGCTCAGCCTTCAGCTTCATGCACATTCCTGGTTGATCAGAGCAAATCACCAGCCAAGAAATGAGAAGAGAGGGAGATACATTCAAGGGATTAACCAAAAAGAGACAGATATCAGGATCCTACCAAAACAGTCTGGGTCTTATTTATATGGTGGGGTAGAGATGTTAGCTAATGCTACGGTGGTAGTCATTTTGCAATATATAAATTTATCAAATCAACACATTGCACATCTTAAATGTATGCAATGTTATATGTTAATTACATCTCAAAAGAACTAGGGGAGAAAAGAATATTTGAGGACATTTTAGAGTCATCCTGTGTCTTCAGAAGGTTACTAATTTTTTATGCTGAAGAACACTCTGCTTTTAAAGGGCTTGTGTGATTAGATTAGAACCCCTTCCCCCAATAATTTCTCTTCTGCAATATAAAATATTGTAATTTCAGGAATATCACTGAGGAGCAAAAGTCCTGGGAGCCGTCTTAAAATTCTGCTCAGAACACAAGGGAACCATGTCTTTGGAGCACAGCTTGCTTATGGGGCTGCTCCAAAGGGCTCACGTCTAGCCTTGTCAAATTAAGATTTTTGCACCCTCCCCCCGAAATAGTGTCACATTTTAGCAATGTGGAATTGATGAAATAATGTTCTACAACATCCCTGGTCTGTCCATCTTTCTGTTTTTCAAGCTTCTTTCCTTCTATTTGGAACTCCCTTAACTCTCTCTATAACGGTTAGACTTACTCACTTCCCTTGATTTTATCTTTTCCTTTTTCTATACCCTTATCACTTTCTATTTTCAGAACAAGCAAAGTTGCTCCCAGGTGTCATCAACTAAGACTTCTAATTAAATGCCATTTGATGAATTAATACAATGATCTGTAGAGAGCTCCGTGCTTGTCTGTTTTCCAAGTCCTATATCCTACAACACAGTCCACTCATGTAATTATTACTTTATTAGGAGTTCAAGTTCAAGCCTGTTACTATTCCTTATATCAGAGAGTCTTCTGGTTATTTTCTGAAATGCTTTTTCTTTGGCTCCCAAAATTTGTTTGAATCATTTTTATAATAACTTAATTAAAATATTTAAAACTATTTAATGGTAAATTTAAAACATATCCAAGGGGTAAATAGTATAATGAATCCACATGAATCTTTTACTCAACTTCAACAATTATCAACATTTTGCCAATCTTATTTGATAACCCCCTGCTTTTTTTTATTCCTGGTGTATTTTAAAGGAAATCTCAGGTCTCAACTCATTTAGTCTATGACCATTTCATCTCTAACAAAGAAGGAGATCTTCTTATATAATGTCATCATCACACTTACCAAAATTAACAATAACATCTCAACATACAGTATCTAATCTGTATTAGCATGTTTCCAATTGTCTCAAAAATGCCTTTTAAAAACCAGAGTTTGTTTGTTTAAGTTAGGATCCAAATAAGGTACACACAAGGCATTGTACCATTGTCTCCAGATTCGTCTCTCAGTTTTTGGGATGGTTATGGAACTATGCCATTTATATCTGCTGTGGGCACCATATTTGACTTGTAATTCCAGCTGCTACACTTTAAATCGTCCAGTGTATTTGAGCTGAGATTATGGTACCTACAGGCTCCTCCCAGTTATCAGTTACGGAGTCTGGCTGAGATATGAATGAACCTCCATTCGTGCGGGCAAAGAAGCCCTCTGGTAGGCAGCTTTGGCTCAAGGCTCCCGTGAAGCCTTCTCAGAGATGTGCTGCATTGAGCCTCTTTCTACTCAACCCTCCTTCCTTCTTTCTCTCCTTCAGAGGGAAGACAGGCTTTGTGACTGGAAGGCTCTCTGCCTTTTTTTTTCCTTTTCTCTTTTCTTTTTACTTTGCAGGCATTTCACCTAAGTAAATCTCTGGCTTCTTGGGGGAACTGAACTAATACAATTTTCTTTTCTTTTACATCATTTTTCCCCTCACTCTTTCCCCCCACCCATGCTATTTATTTGTTAAATAATATGTGTCACTTGTCCTATAAATTTCCCATATCTTTGATTTGGCAGATTGATGCCTTGAGGTGCAGACTCACTTGTTTCTCTCTCCCTAGATTTCCTATCTGGTGGCTTAATTTTATAATAAAGGTACATGATAGACGGTGCTGCGTATTGCTTAGCCCGTTAGGACAGGATGAACAGACGTCTGGTCATCCCACTTTGAGTGCTGTGTGTTGAGACATATGGAATTCCACACCCAATTTCATATAATGAATATCAAATCAAACGATGATCCTGGTCGGGTCCTGTGACCTCACTGGGTTACAAAATGATAGCTTTTATAATTCTACCTTTTCTTCTGCCCTTATTAGCTGGAATTCTTCCATAAAGAAGAACTAGCCTCATCGATAATTTGGTTGCTCTGAAATAACATAACAAGAAAGGAAAGATAAATGCTTGATTCTTTTCTTTTATATATGGGTTTCCTGAATATTGCCTTATGCACACACTACTACAAAAGCCATACGTGCATTACTAAATGGTTGATTTTTCCTTTCTTTTATCTTTTGTATTATTTTCAGACTCCAGGATTTTTATGTATTTGTTGAATTTTAATTGATTATAGTTTTTATTCTTTTGATGTTCAAGTTATCCAATCTTTCACCAGTAGAAGCCCCTACGTGTTGGTTCCTGTGGTTCTTTATACAACCTCATCTATCTGCTATAAATATTCTTGTTCAAGGCTTTTGTGAGCATATTTATTCATTTCTATTGGGTAAGCATCTAAGAATGGAGGTGACAGATCATGGGGTAGGCATATGTTTAACTGTATAAAAAAACTGTTACAGTATTTTCTCAACTAACTCTGTCTTATAATTATATTATCAAAATTTGGTATTGTTACTTTTGTTGAGTCCAGCCATTCTAGTGGGTGTGAAATATCTCATGTAGTCTTAATTTTCATTTCCCTAAACTAAAGGTATAAGCCCCCTCTTCTGTGCTTCTAGCCATTTGTATATCTTCTTTCAGTTTCTTATCACAAGTTTGGCTCATATTTAAAAATTGAGTAGTTTGTCTTTTTATTATTGATATAAAGGAATATTTATATATCATTTCTTTGTCAGATATATGTTTTGCAAATGTTTTCTCCCAAGACAAGCCTTATCTTTTAATTTTTTTTAATGGTTTCTTTGAATGGACGTAAATTTTTAATTGTGATCTTTATTCAATTTATCATTTATTTAAATAGTCAGTATACTTTTGTCCTGTCTTAGAAATCTTCCCCCATGGTTATACAGATATTCTGTTTTCCATAAGACTTGATTTTTCATCTTTTATTTAGGCTTATAATTCACCTTCAATCATTTTTTTGATGTGACCATCCAAATGCTCTGGCACTATTTGTAGGAAAGAGTCTCCTTTCTCCCACTGAGTTGTCTTGGTACCTTTGCTGCAAATCACTTGACCTGTTCAGGGATTCCCTGTTTTGTTCCACCGATATAGAAGTCTACTCTTACGCTAATACGTCATGGTAAATTATGCATGGATGCAAAACATTTACTAAAATTTTGGCTTATTTATCCTTATCCCCATTTATTGCAAGTTTGTTCCCCTTCCTGCCTTGTCCTCAAGGACAAAAGCAGTCATAGATCTCTGCTTACCTGGGAAGAGCTCATTCCTTTTTAGAATGTAATTTATCTAGATTTCTTTGTGCACTCAGCTCCCTGGTGGGCTTAAAAACAACCACAACCATGATAATACAGGTTATCTGGATTTTTTTTTATTTCTGTCATTGTGGAAGAAATGTTTTCTACACCTTTCTTCCTCCCAATTGAAAGCAGACTCCTGGTAGTAAATTATATTTGAAAGGTGTAATTCCCACCAATAGATATACCACTGTAGGTGGTAGTAGAGGGAAGGAAACAGAGCTTGGTGGCTATGTATTCTGAGGGTTATATTTTTCACACAGCCAAAAGAATATACTCTTATTTTGTCTCCATCTATGAGGTTAGACTAGAAGCCAGAGCAAAATGGAACTAGAGGAATCTTCATTCTCTAACTGGAAGTAATGTTCTTTCTTTCTTAATTCTCTTCTCTTTTGCTTCTTTTAGTTTTAGTTGTTGGGGATAGGTAATTAGGTTTATTTATTTATTTTATTGGAGGTAGTGGGGATTGAACCCAGGACCTTGTGTATGCTAGGCAGGCATTCAACCACTGAGCTATACTCTCCTCCTGGAAAGCGGCATTCTTATATGAATTTACATAATGAAAAAGAGAGCAAAGCAAAAGTCAAGCAAGCTATGAAATTTATCTTACTAATTCAGAAAGATAAATGAATATGTCAACTGGATTTCTAGACCTAGATAAAGTTTTGGGACAGTATTTGGCATCTTCGATTGTACTCAAGAAATTACTTTCCCTGTGAAACAAGAGCAGAAAGTGATAAGAAGAGAAGAGATCGAGGTCAAAGAGCAGCAGCATGAGCTCCTCAGCTCCCTGATGCCCAGCAGCACCTGCAGGAGCAGTTCCCTGCCTGGGAAGCATCTCTCACCCCGCCCTTTGCCCAGCTGACTGCTATTCACTTCTGGTATCTGCTTAGATTTCCACGTTCTGTGTTAAGTTAGGTGCCCTCTAATTTATGTATGTGTCAGTATTCCTCACTAAGCTGTATGTTTTTTGGTGCAAGAACTGTGTCGTTTCGACACTTCCACCTCCAGCTCCACACCCATATCAGTCATTCAGTATTTGAGTGAATAAATGATGAGCTGAAAAGATAACAGGAAGAGCTGCAGATGCCCTGGAGGAACAGAAAATCTGAAATTAGAAGAAGGAAAAGTTAATTGCATACAAAAAACCTAATTAAAGAAATCACAATGTTCATCCCAAACTTTAAGCCTATAAAGAATAGTGCCTTCATGGCTCAGAAATCAATGTACAAATTAATGAGCAAAATATGTAGTCCTGAATCCTACATTAGGTCCTGTCTGAGGGTTTCAGAATTCAATACAGAAACGATTTTCTAATCCACAAAAGAGCATTGGGCATATTGACTATTTGGAACAAAATTGAAAATGAAAGTTTTATTGGGTTAAGAGTTTGGGGTGTACTATAATGCTGTATTTTCAGAAAAATATAAAACAACAGTGCTAACTGGTTTTCTGGAGTTTTATGTATATTACACAACAGTCCTCAAATATACAAAAAATACATAAAGTGGCATCTCTTTGCACTCTTCTTAGAATTGGAGATAATACCTAAGCAATTAAGTGAAATAAAATGTATATAGATGCTTCACATTTACAGAAGATATTTTCTATATAGTACTAAATTTGAGAGTTGGGTTGGCAATATTTTGAATATTCATTAATTATTAAAGATGCAAGATAGGGCTTTGTGCAATGTATTCCTGTAGATGCTTTTCAAAATATTTGTCTCTGGTAGGTTTCTTTTACTGCCACCAAATTGATAAGGTGCTATTGAAATTTTTAAATAAAGAACTATAATTTTTTTAAAGTGCATGTGATAGTTCAATTATGCTGTACCCCAGAAATTGACACATTGTAACTGACTATACTTCAATTAAAAAACATTAAAAAAAGTACATGTGATATTTCAAATGAATAAGAAACAGTGTATCTCTTTTCACGAGTAAAATATATTTTAGCATATAGAATAAAGTACAGACGAACTAAAGTGAAATATAAAAAAAAGAAAACCATATTAAAAATATACAAAACAGTATTGCCCAATAGTTAATCAATCCTTGAATAAACAAGTGCTTTTTAGGCCTCAGAACACTGGACAACTTTCTAAAGAAAATAAAGAACCTATTTTACTCTATAAAGAGGTAAATTTTTGACATTAAAAAAATAAAGGGAAGGGGGAAGATACAGCTCAGTGGCAGAGCATGTGCTTAGCATGCACCAGGTCCTGGGTTCAATCCCCAGTGCCTCCATTAAAAAAAATTAAAATGAAAAAAAACAATTACCTCCCCTCACCGTACCCACCCTCAAAAAATAAATAAATAAATAAATAAATAAAGGGCAAATACCAAGTGTAAAAATACAGTGGGGAAATGTCTTTTTTCTGTCACGTATACCAGAGGTCACCAGCTTGTTCTGCAAAGGATCACATACTTCAGACTTGACAGGACAGAGGGTCTCTGTTTTAGTCACTTAATTCCACCATTTTAACACAAAAGCAGCTTTAGAAAAGATATCAATCAATGATTGTGGCTGTGCTCCAATAAAGTGATTTTTGTGGACACTAAAATTTGAGTTTCATAAGATTTTCACGTGTCACAGCATCTTATTCTTTGAAAATTTTCAATTATTTAAAAGTGTAAAAAACATTCTTACTCTTGTAGCCTGTGCAAAAAACAGATAAGTAATACCATATGATATCACTCATATGTGGAATCTAAAAAAGAGGAATAAAAGGACGCTATGAACTCATCTGCAAAACAGAAACTGACTCACAGACGTAGTAAACAATCTTACGGTTACCAGGGAAAGAGGGTGGGAAGGGATAAATTTGGGAGTTTGAGATTTGCAAATGTTAGCCACTATATATAAAAATAGATTTCAAAAAGTTTCTTCTGTATAGCACATATTCAATAGCTTGTAATAACCTTTAATGAAAAAGAATATGAAAATGAATATATGTATGTATATGCATGACTGGGACACTGCTGTACACCAAAAATTGACACATTGTAACTGCCTGTACTTCAATTAAAAAAATATTTTTAAAAAGAAAAAAAAACAGGTAAGTGGCTGAATTTGGCACATGGGCCTTAGTTTGCTGACTTCTGATCTACTATGGGTTCTTAAAAATCAATACACATTATAGCAAGAAATTGGCTAAGTGCTTGAGCATAAGAAATCAAAATGGCAAGATGTAATACAAAAGTGCTCAACCTCATTGATAATTCAAAGCAAAATAAAGTGAGGTAGCATTTTTTAGCTTAGTGACTTGGCGGATTAAGTGAAATGATATTCTTTAGTATAAAACTCTCTGGAAAGCAACATCGCATATGTTTTACAAGTCTTAAAGAACTCCACACACTTTGACACAGGGTTCTCGCTCTTAGGAATCAATTTCAAAGGAGTCATCACAAGCATAGGCAATGATTATGAGAAATCATGTTCATGTAAAATTATTTATAAAACCTAAAACTGGGAACAATTGTGTGTCTACCATTGGGGGAAAATAAATGTGAATTAAAGCATACTCATAAGAAGAATATTACATAGATGTTGGAAATCATATTTTCAATAATAATATGAAGAAAACACACCAAAATTTTAACAATCTCTAACTTGTGAGATTGTGGGCATTTTTCATCTTCTTTATATTTTCCCATATTTTCTACATTTTCTTCAAATAAAGTAATGTACATTTAAGAAAATTTATTTCGTAATGGAGATACTGGCGATTGAACCCAGGACCTTGTGCATGCTAAGCAATAATTCTACCATTGAGCTATACCCTTCCCCACTGCACATTTAAAAGAAAAATTTAAATGTAACAACACGAGTTGGGAGTGAGTCATCAGGTAGCAAAGAGGTTGAGCAATAAGAACAGTGGACCTGGACCCCAGGGCTGTGCAGTCAGAGAAGAGACAGTTTGATACCTTGATACCTCCAAGCCAAGGAATGGAGGTCATGGGCTGTCATGCAGAAGAGAATGCTGCCTTGGTTCCTTAGGGACAAAGTACAGCCAGTCTTCTCAGTGAGGGTTGCCTCAACCAGAGCTGACTGAAGACAGGTAGTCTACATGCAGTGGATGACAGGAATGGTAGGGCCAGGGGGCGGACAGAGGAGTCGAGTCAGAGGAATGTTGTGATTGTCTTGGTGAAGGGAAAGAAGGTCTGTATGCGTGGGAACAGGCACGGCAGGACACGCACAGGAAGGAAAGACCACAGAACCATGGCACCTGGCCACTGTCCACTGTTCAGTGTCTTGGACTAAGTATAACAACTAATTTAAAAGAGGAATCTGAGGTTGTGAACATGGAAAATTGATGGATATTAGCTAAGGGAATACAAGAAATCCACATGCAGAACCAGATAATCGGGCATATCTTACAGGACATTCAAGTGGAAACGACGGGGAAGCAGAACCCATTGATGGTCTTAGAGATCACGGGGAAATGGATTGGAGTCAGTGGGCCACCCTGTGAAGAAGTCAAGGGTGGTCCAGCCTCCCGAGGGCACCCCAGCCTCCTGGGTGTTCAAAGGCTGCAGAACAGAAACACACTCTCTGCTCAGCATCCTTCCACCAGATTGCTCGGATTCCACTGTCTTTCTTTTTCTTTTTTTAACATCCTGTTTATAAAAGATATACATGCACATCCTAGCAAATTTGGGAAGAACAGAAAAGTTTAGAAATAGGAAACAGGAAATTTCTCTGAATCCTACCACTTAAAATTTGGGCATATTTTCTTTTTTCTTTTGGCATTTAAAAGCAGCTGAGAAGGGCAGTGGATTGGCAAAATGGGCAAAGGTAGTCAGACGATAAAAACAGGTATAAAATAAGTAAGTTCTGGGGATGTAATGTACAGTAAGGTGACTGTAGTTTATAATACTGTATTATATATTTAAAAATTGCTAAGAGTAGACCTTCAAGGTTTTCATCACAAGGAAAAAATGTAAAAAATTGGTGACTGATGTTAACTAGACTTACTGTAGTGACCATTTCACAGCATATACATATATTGAATCGTTGTGTTGTACACCTAAAAGTAATGTAATGTTACTTGTCAATTATATCTCAATAAAAATAAATAAAATAAAACCTGAAACACACACACACATACACACAAACCAGCTGAGATCTATATCATTGTAGATACAAGTTTTTTAATAAGGTTTTAAGCTTTTTATTAATTTTTTCCCCTTAATGATATCATGTAAGTAACTTCAATGTTATTTAAAGCTCTTTATATAAAGGAAAAAAGGTGATAAAGTAAAACAAAGAAAGAAAAAAAGGAAGAAAGGAGAAGAAGGGAAGGAGAAATAACCCTGGATTTGTTTGTTTTTTGTTGCATAATTAAGAATTTATTTTGTCCCCGTTCCTGGCACAAGGCTTCTAAACCCTTGGGGTTTTCCAAGTGATGGACTAGTCCTTGTTAATCAGGAACCCATTGGATCACTATGCTATTGCTATCATGATGCTAATGAGTTAAGTCCAGGTTGGCCCCCAGGTAACTTCAGGATGAGGGCTTGATCACAGGAAGACCAACCGTGTTAGAAGGTTGGGACTTGGAGACAACCTGACCTTTGGAGGGGCAACAGGGCTGGGGATTGAGTTCAGTCTTGTAGTCTGTGACTTAATCAATCATGCTTCTGTAATGTAACTTTCCTCAAAAACTTTGAAAACCAAGTGTGAACATACTGAGGGTAATGTGTACTGGTTTAACGAGAAGGTGTGGCAGTTCTGCATCCTTCCCTGACCTTCCTTTCTCCATTCATCTCTTCATCTGTCGGGTCCTTCTGACTTGCGTCTTTTGTAAGAAAACTGTCGTCATAAGGATAGCTCTTTCCTGGACTCGGTGAGTCATTCTAGCATATTATGAAACTTGAGGGAACCATGGTGACTCCCAAACTTAAAACCAGTCAGCTAGAAGCACGGATAGCCTGGGGACACCCGAAGTGTGCCTGGCATCTGAAGTAAGGGGGGGGGGGGTCTTTGGGGAGCGTGCCCTTTAACTTGTGGGTTCTGTGCTAACTCTGAGTGGCTCGTGCCAGACGTGAATTGTAGCACAACCAGTTGGATTTCTAACGGATGAGTCTTTTTCTATTTTTTAATTGAAGTGTATTCAGTTACAATGTGTCAATTTCTGGTGTGCAGCACAGTGCCCCAGTGATGCGTCTATATTTTAAGGACCCAGAAACAGCAAGTCAAGTTAATAGATCAGGTATATCAGGTTTTGAAACAGAGTCACAAAAGGAGATTTCTTCAGTATTTATTTCACCAGCCTCCTCTTCACTTAAAAAATATTCCTTTTCTCAATACCATGAAAGTGTATGTTCTCAGGGCAAAAATGCCTTAAGCAATTGCGTACCTAGCTTAGGTACGTGGTCTTCAAAATGTTCATTTCCGTGATGAATCCTTCTGTTCGTTTACTGGAGCTGGAATTGGAGAGCAGAGGACTCTATTCAAATAACTGATGACATTTCCAGTCTACACATTGTCTCTGTTTTTCTTCCTCATTGTTAAAAATCATCTTATATACCAGAAAATCCAGCAGGGGGGTGTAGAATTCCAGTTTCTAGGTTATCACACACTTCTTTGGCAAACAAGTTCTTTTTTTATTTCTTTCGGAAGGTAACATTTTTATTATCATTCCTAATTCTTCAATGGTTATCATTTTGTATTTTTCTGGGGCCAAATTTGACATTTTATATTTTTCAGAAATACATCAGTTTTATTTATGTTTTCAGTTTTCTTTTTTTTTTTATTTAAGTATAGTCAGTTTACAATGTTGTGTCAATTTCTGCTGCACAGCATGATGTTTCAGGTATATATACATACATACATATATTCATTTTCATATTCTTTTTCATTAAAGGTTATTACAAAATATTGAATATAGTTCCTTGTGCTCTACAGAAGAAATTTGTTGTTTATCTATTTTATATATAGTGGTTAGTATCTGCGAATATCGAACTCTCAATTTATCCCTTCCCACCCCCCTCCCCCCTGGTAAACATAAGGTTGTATTTTGTGTCTGTGAGTCTGTTTCTGGGAAGACACATTCATTATTGCTACAACTGAGTATCCTGTTCCACACTGAACACAGGATTGAAGGGCCTTCTCCAAGGCCACTGTGCCTGGGCCAGGATTAAATGGCTCCCCTGTCTGAAAAGGCTCAGTTCTTCCGTTGAGTTACTATTTATTGACAGATAAGTTCTTGTGGCTGTTTTGCAAGCAAATATTGGTCAGGCTGAAATTTCTTTTATTCACATCACATGAGTGGGCTACCAATATTACTTCTAATATTTATGAAAATAATTTAAGGCAATACCATTTTTTTTTTATGAAAATGGAAGCTCTTTTCAAGGAGGAAGGCCTATATTCTCCAAGTTACTCAAAAGTACCAAAGTGTTATGGACACGTATCATGGGCCTCGTAACAAGAAGCATCTTGGATGTATATCTGAGTGTGCAAATGTACATTTATCAAAAAAAATACATAGGTAAGATGAAGTATTTCCCACAAAATATTTACAGAGGAAATGATCAAATATCTTTCAAAAACACATAAGATTTTTATAAAAAATAAATTAGAAGATTGGGAGGAAATGTGGTCATATTCCTGAGAAACAAGACTGCCCATTTTTGAGACATGACTTCCCTCTGGGCCACCAGAGCTGTTATATCCTTTTTTAAAATTAAAAAAATATATTTTATTTGCTATATATCTTTTTAATTTTGTTTGGGGGAAGTGATTAGGCTTATTCATTTATTAGTTAATGGAGGCACTGGGGATGGAGCCCAGGACCTCCTGCCTGCGAGGCATGTGCTCTCCCACTGAGCTGTACCCTCTCCTGTTACATCCTTTTTAATGTTTTATGCTCCTGCACCAACAGAGTTATCAAATGGATTATCAATAAAAGCCAGAGACACAGTACAGGAAGGCTGAACCAAGAAGACAAAGGCCATGCCTGAAAGACATGCCCAACCATAAGATGCATCTGTGGTTGCACTGTGGTTTTGCTCCGCATTTCTTTCCTTCTTTCCTCCAAAACACACGTGTTGCAAGGGGATCAGTGACAAGCTCGGAGGAAGAAGCAATTGATGACCTACCTTTGAAATTAATACGTCCTGCCCAGGCCCTGCTGGCCCACTTCCCTGCCCTTGTCGCCCCCTTCTGCTACCATCGGATGTCTCGCCCTAACTTCTGCCTGGGAGGTGCAGCTGTGCCTGGTCTTAAAGGGAAGAGGTGGAGAGCCTGCAGAGCGGAGGAAGCTGCTGGGTTTCCTGAGAGAGCAGGCTTGTGGGGAGGCGACCAGCAGACACGGACGGTGCTCTCCCTGGGCCCTTCAGGTTCCAGGCAAACGGATGTTCAAATCCCACCTCCTTCTGTGAAGCAGGGTCCGGAGGGACCCTGATTCCTTGGATATGAGTATTATTGGGTTTAATTTCCTATCTTGAGGACAAATATGCTGGTTTTATACTGTACTGAAACAAATATATCTTTATATATCTCACAAGTTTTCAATAAAATTTGAAAAATGTGTTGTATTTTCAATAGCTATGTCACACGTAAACTGTTTTTCCCTTTGGACACCTGGCTGGGGCTGGGATGGGCCCCGGTCCCTCTGTCTATCTGCTCCTCCTTTATTCCACTACTTCCTGAGACATCTAAAAGAAATTTGGTATCTTCCCCAAACCTTACTTTTTTTACCTGTAAATATCTGTCTCATCTCATGGGGTTCATAAGAATTCAAGGAGTTGATCTTTTAATTTTTTTTAAATAAATTTATTTAATTTAAAAAAAATCAATTTTTTGGGGGGGTGGAGGTAATCAGGTTTATTTATGTATTATTATTATTTTTTTAAATGGAGGTGCTAGGGATTGAACCCCTGACTTTTTGCATGCTAAGCACACACTCTACCACTGAGCTATACCCTCCCCCTCACTGAGTTGATCTTGAATGTGAAACACTTGGCATATAGGGCCAGAGAGTGTTTAATGAGGTGAGTCCCTCCTTCAGCAGGAGAGTTCTTGCGGAGGGGCTAGAGCTGTCCCAAGTGTCTTTATTTTACAGCCCAATCTGGAGAGGACATAGGAGTTGGAATCCCACACATCTGTCCAAAGTTCTGCCTCACCAGCTCTGTAACTTAACCTTTCTGGGTCTTGACATTTTTACCTTTAAAAGGGTTATAATAACCCTTATTTCAGATGTTGTGGACTGGTGACTTTGTAAAGTGCCAGCTTGACCTGTTCCCTGGAATTCCCTTCCCCAGCTAGGTTTCCAGGTGGGGTGGGCTGTAAGGGACATGCTGCACAGATTTGGAGGGCAGAAGTGAGGAGCAGCTGTGTCACTATTGCACTTGGCAGGTTGGAGCAGGGATGCACACAGTGTCACTTCCCTGCTGGTGGGCCTGGGTGGTGCCCAGTGGCCACCAACCCTGCAGCTGTGCAGCCTTCCCAGATCCCCCTCCAGCATCTCCCACTCCTGAACTGGGGATGTGTTTAGCTCCACAAGAAAGAGTGTCAGCTTCTCTAGCAGGTCACCGACATCATCAAAACTGGAGGCAGTGAAAGACTGACACACAGAGAGGTCAACTCTCCTTAAAAAAAATAAAAGCCTCAATTTGTGGCATTTGCCAATTCAGGTAGTGTAAATACTCTCTTTGTGGCTGATTCAAGCTGCCACCGTGGTGTCACTGAATCTGACTCTCTGAGACACTGATGGGTTCTGTCTGTTATCAGTTACAACGCATGCTTCTGAGTTCCAGCTTGTCCCCACTCTTCCCCAGGCTATGACCATTTCCCCTTCCCAACTGCCTGCTCTGCAAACTTCAAGTTGCAGATTTAGGTAAGAAGACACCAGCCTTTCAGAGGCTACTTAACCAACCCTCACGACTGCAGAAGATCAAATTCCTGGAATAGTCTCTGTATACATATACATGTGTTACATCTCTGACTGAATGCAGACCCTTGACTGACACAGGACATTTGAGATAATTTATGTGAAATCATCTCCAGCGGCGTTCGTACACAGTAGACACTAAAACACATTGACTTCCTTCATAAGCAACTGACAGTGATTTTAAATTTAGTGGTATGTAGATTTCTTCTCCTGATATCATGGAACTCAGAGATATTCATAGTGTATACAGGAATTATGTTCCTTTTATTTCTTTTCTAAGGAGATGGATCATATCAACCAGCATTATTCAATAGAAATGGAATGCAATCCATGCATGTAACTTGAAATTTTCTAATGCCCACATTAAAAAAAAGAACATAAAGGAATGCATAAAATTAATTATAATAACATATTTTTAAATTCTATTTTTTATTGAAGCATAGTTGATTTACAATGTTAGTCTCAGGTGTACAGCAAAGTGATTCAGTCATATATATACATATTACATTTATATATATACATATATTTCAGACTCTTTTCATTATAGCTTATTACAAGAAACTGAATCTAGTTTCCTGTGCTATCTTTGTTGTTTATCTATTTTTAAATTAAGTTAAATTTTTTTATTGAAGTATAGTCAGTTTACAATGTGTCAATTTCTGGTGCACAGCATAATGTTTCAGTCATACACATACATAGATATATTCCTTTTCATATTCTTCATTAGAGATTACTACAAGATATTGAATATAGCTTCCTGTGCTATACAGAAGAAATTTGTTTTTTAATATAAATATGGTGCACTTTATCTGGTTTTGCCACAATAAATGATATTAAGTGTGTTTCTCTTACTGCCAACACAATCTGAGACACGGCGAGAGCACGTCAAGAAACACATTCCATCCCTCCGGTCCCTCTTCCTGTCACCTGTCTCATCTGCAGAACTTGCTTGCTTGCTTTAGAACCATCTGTGGGCAGGAGGAGGGGGTGGGTCACAAGGTTTCCTGTCACAAAAGTGAGTCCAAAAAAGAAAACTGATTTATCTTGCAACTCAGAATCCCTCTTTCAAAGTCCCCGTTGTATTTTATGAAGCTCCCTGCTCCAAAAACAAAAAAACAAACAAAAACAAAACAAACGAAAAATAAAAAAGCAATTTGTCCATTTCAAATTTCCATAAATTCAAATTTTCCCTCCCCTCCTTCTTTGGAAGATGGATTGAAATAGACTGAATCCACAGGGGCTCTCTTACACACAGCCTGCTCCCAGGCACCCTCGCACTCGCTCCTCACGGAGAAGACGCCTTCCCTCCACCTGAGCATCCAGTGAGTGTTATCTTCTACAGGGCACGGTCAAGGCCACTCTGTAGGAGGCGTCCCCGGTCTTGACTGGGAGCCTTCCAGGACCTCGGCCCCCAGCCTCCCACTTGAGTTCCTCCAGGCAAAGCAGGAAGCATTTGCCAGAGCCGAGGGACTCCCTAGGCCTGGTATGGGGCTGGTAGGGTAGAAGAACCGTGGGGGTTTTGGCTCAGTAGGACCCTCCTCAGCGCTCCATCAACACCCAGCTCTTTTTCTACCTCCCCACGCTACTTCATCTCTCTTTCCAGCTTGCAAGACCCTTAGGGAGTGTTTTCCTCAAACCTTTCTGTCCGAGTATGCCTGTGGGGTTGCTTAGCATCCCTAAAATGTAAAAGCCAAGAATTTGACATCCTTGTGTCCTGAGCTGGTTCCCCAAGGCCATGGCAACCTCCTATCAGCTGCCTGGGACATGCGGATGAGCCCCAGGCTACCGGAGACTAACAGAATGACAGGATGGGTAGGGTGGGTTCATCACCACGAGCCACAGTTCTGGGGCATGAAATCCGATGATTCATTCATTTTCACAGAACAAGGGCTGAGGAACTAACTGAAGTTATGGTGGCATTCTAAGATTTCAAAGCCAGGTCAGTCCTGTAGCACGTGCATAAAATACATTGCTCCTCTTGGTTCATCTGACTGGCAATTAAACTGGCATAAGGGAGATTAACAGGAGAAAATCAAGTGTATTATGTGTGCACCAAAATTCACAGAAGTATGAAGAATTCCAAATATAGCCAAGCAAGCTGTGATTTATATACCATTCTGGACAGAGAAGGAGGTAGGGGTCTGAGGCTTCAAAGGGAAGTGAAGAAACTCACAGAAGGTAAAACCAGTTCGTGTGTGGCAAACAAATGTTTGCTGGGCCATCCAAAGACAAGGGGAGGCAAAGAGGACTTTGAGCAAAGGACCATGCTGGGCCACTCCCTGTTCACGACGGAATGCTTCACTATAGTTAATTACAGTGATGGCGCCTTCCTGGACAGGTCTCAACTCTTAAATTCTTTTTTTTTTTTTTTTTAAATTATTGTTATTATGTTGGGCTGGAGGAGGTAATTAGATTTACTTATTTTTAGAGGAGGTACTGGGGACTGAGCCCAGGAACCTGTGCATGCTAAGCATGCGCTCTACTGCTTGAGCTGTGCCCTCCCCTTCGTCTCTTAAATTCTTTTCAGCAACTGGGGAAGTTCAGAGGCTCTTCCTGAGTCTTTTGGGCCTTGATTATTTTCGGCTCAAAATAATTGGCGTGCCGGAGTGGCCCAGCCTGGGGCCACCTGCCCTCAGCCCCGCCACTCCCATAAACCACTTCAAAATGATTTGCATGGATCAATTTTGAAGAGCAGTTCCAGAAGAAATACGGGAAGATCCACAACGAGTTGAGCCGTGGAGGCAGGGCAAAGAAGAAGGCCATCGGAATGCTCCTGCCTTAACCGAAATAAACCTGGATTTGAAAGAGAACGTGGTTCACCCAGGGCTTCACAGGTCTGCTCCCAGAGATGGTTCTGAGGAACTCTGAGCTCTCCGAGCGCTTTGTGCTCCCCTGAAACAGCAAGCCGTCTGGTGGCGACTGCACATCACGCTTCGGTCAAGGCTGACCTGGCTGTGGGAAGTAAGGCACAGCAGTTTCCTGGATGCCTATTTGGTTTTGTGACTGTCACGGACCTGCGGTTTGAGAAGCATTAAAAGCTCTGTAGATGAGTTCTGGTGCCACTTTGATAGTCAGGCAGTATTACTCATCAGCCTAGACAAATTAAAATAATTTTTGATTTACAGATTGTTTCTGATTTGATTCAGCAGTTGTCTTCAGATGGGCTGTCGCTTTCTGTGCAATACTGTAGTGGTACTTCAGCCTGCAGGGAGAAGGAAAATGCGGGCTGTCACTTGGAGGAAGAATTGAAAACCACAGATTTCTACTGGAACCACTTAGGATGCCTGTGGATTTGTGCCAATTCCAGGTCTGGAAAGCATGGCGGTTTTTCAAAGAGAAGGTTGCAGAGGGGGCTGGTGAGGGGCCTGGGAGATTACGGCCCATTGCTTCCACCTGGAGAGTGAATGACATCATCTGGGAGTGGTTTGCGAAGTTCTCTGTACTTCTGCAAAGGTGGTGTGCTTTTACAGAGGCTGCATCCTTTAGGGGTTTGATTTTGTCCTGGAGGAGTGAATTACTGAGTTCTCTGGGTTCTTTGCTGTCCTTAGGATTCCCCAAATGCATCCACAATTGTTGTGTTTCCTTTCTGAAATGCTGTAGCAGTTGGCATCCCCTCCTCTGGACAGCGAGACTGAGACCTCTCTCTCTGACCAGCAGCTCTTCTATCCCTTGACCCTGGCTCCTTGTTATGGGCTCGGACCTGCACAAGGAGGAGGGAGGGCAGTGCCGGGGGCTCAAGCTCTGTTCCCCATGTCAGTTTGCCCTGCCCTTGGAGATTTTGGGTGGAAAGTATTGTTACTGAGTCAAAGCTCATACTGCTTGCCACAAAACAGGCCAATAAATTGAGGGATGAGTAGCTGGGGCAAGGAATAGTGACTTTATTCAGAAAACCAGCAGACTGAGATGATGGTGGACTAGTGTCCCAAAGAACCATCTTGCCTGAGTTATGCTGAAAAGGGAGGGAGTGTGATTGGTTGTTGCAAAACTTCTTGGTGCCAGAATCCTTTGTTCTTGCAGCTGTCCACGTAGGTCACTGACATGGTGTCCCTGCAAACCTCCAACAAGACAAATGTTATTCTCTGTTCTGCAACTTTTTATCTCTGTATGAATGGAAAGGTGTTAAACCCTTAAAGGTCAAAGACTTGAGAATGGGCTCTCCTGTCTATTTTAGGCTCTAGGCAACATTGTTTTACAAAAGGTGCAGAACCAGCCTGGCTAAGCTCAGGAAACAGAGCACAGGGTTAGAGCGAAAGGAACGGATCTAATATAGAGTCAAGTTTGTGTTCTTCCCCATTACAAGCTGACTGTACAAGAACGAACTCGCAGAAAGGTTCGACTAAATTTGGGCTTTACTTCTTTCACTGTCTTTCTGCCTGAAACAACAGTGTAATAAACCCATTATTGGTTTAAAGGATGCTATTTCTTTATTGGCTTATTAAGACACATTATCCTGTATGCTATTGGCTTGTGAAATATTCTTATAAATTGTAATCCCCGTAGTGAACCTGTGTTAAATAAATTATTGACAAAGACAATCTCAGTCTCTGAGCATAATTTGTCTCAAAACAAAACAGTTATGTTATTTGGCATTATTATCTTTAAGATTTTAAAATCCCCTCCTCTCATCAACATGGGATGTTTGCTTTCAGAATCCTCGTGGACTCAGTCCCTACCAAATGTGTGTTTACTGATGATGGCGGTGATAGCATCTTTAGGACAGGGGTAACTGATTGTCATAGTGACAAGCCTGAGGCTCCGTGATGAGTGAACAAAGGAGCCACTGCAAGATGCAGAAGAGCTTTCTGAATAAAAGCAAGTATTCCAGTGTAGTTTCACCAAGGGCTTTTACTGTATTTTCACATGTTTTAAATGAGTACTCCCTGTGGGATATACACAGCAATCGCACCGAGCAGGGTATCTGACTGACGTGTGACTGGCCCTTAGCCACGATGGCTCACGGCACTGGAGCCAGTGCCCGGCACACTCACAGCACGCACACTCGCGGCATGCACACTCGGCTTTGCACAGAGGCTTGAGGTTCATGTCCTAATAGCCCCCTGCCCTCTGTCCTCCGAGGCAAACTAGCTTTTCTAAATTTTTTTTTTTTTTTAATATTCACTGAGAGAGTGAGCAGTGGTTGACAAATCAGTGATTTCACTAAGAGATGTCTGCTTTATCCTTTCCTTTTCTGATGGTTATCTTAGCAAAGGGGGCTTTTTGTGGACAGTTCTGAGTTGAATAGAGGCAGGTGGGGCATCAGATTCAGTCTCAACTCCCCCTGCTGCATGGGTGCTTCCCCAAATGCACAACTCCATCCGGGCCCCACCGCAACCTGGTGGCAAAACCCCAAACATTTTGCACATGTGAAATCTGACACTTGGATGGGTGGGAGAGCTTGCCATGGGTGGGTCTGGCAATTATGTCTTCCAACTGGGAGACCCACTCTGCTCAGCTATTTCTTGTGATTTTTGGAGTAGAAACCTGAGATGCAAAGCCAGCCTCAGGTTTTGCAAATGGGTGAGACAGAAAGGCAGCAGAGACAGGTAAAACCTGACTTCTTAAACGCGCAGTGCAGAGCTTCTGTGACAGCAGTGCAGAAAGAGAGTTAAAAAAATTCCAAGTCAGCCACAAGAAGAATGCAGTTGGGCAAATCCTTCTAGGATCTTAATTGTTTGTTCAGTAATTGGTGGCATTTATCTGCTATAATTTGTCAATTGAAAAGGCAAACAATTTGAATTCAATTGTGGAAAACTGCTTTCCGCAAAGAGCAGCAGAATAATAAGGAGGCAAAATGTTATTGGAAACCGTGAAGCAAGCATTTACAGGAAGAGGGAAGACCAGCTGCCCCTCCTCCCGTGCTGCTGAGCGTCCCCTGGAAACGCCAGCTGCCAATGAGAGGCCAAGCTGAAAGGCCAAGTCAGCCAATCAAGTAACTTACGACAGAAAGAAACGTAGGCAAGAGGAAAGGAAGCAGGGAGGGGAGATGCCTGGGGGCTTAGGCTGCCTGTGAATCTAAAATCCCTGAGGAGGGGAACGTGTTGCTACCAGCAAAAAGCAGGTGTATTTCATGTGAAAACTAGGACAGAATACAGGGCAGATCCAGTTGTAAAAAACACTGCCTTCTTTTTCCCTTCTGCAAAACACACTTGACAATAAAAGGTCATCAATCCCAGGTCATCTGCTACACGCTTTAAGAACTAGAACTTTGGGGGCAGGGAGGGTATAGGTCAGTGGTAGGGTGCATGCCTAGCATGCCTCAGGTCCTGGGTTCAATCCCCAGTACCTTCATTTAAAAAAAAAGTCTCTTCCCCCTTCATACTACCCCCCTCACCCTCTGTTCTTCCTTTCATCTGTGTCTTTGTATAACTCCCCCTCCTTCTCTCCATCCCTCTGTCTGTTTCTTCGTCCATCCATCCATTTGTCTATTCCTACACCCACTAGCATACATTCAACAAATATCTTTTTTTTAATTGCCTATAATGTTCCAGGGACTAGATTTTGGGAATACAGCCATTTATAAGAGCACCATGGTCCCCTTCCTCTTGGAATTTACAACCTCAGGTGGGTCCCGACACTTAACTAAACCACTAGACTTCTTCTTGCTGAGTGCCGGATGGACCTCCTTTGCAGAGCTGTGCAGCACGCCCTGGAAAGTGCATGCACTGGAAAGTTTCTGGCTGCAGGCTGCACTCACAGAATGCCTACGGAACGCATCCTGTTCAGGCACACTGACTGACTTAATCCCATGACAACTGTATGGGGTTCATGCTTTTCACCCTTTAACCGATGAGGAAATTGAGTTGCAGAGAACGAGTGACCTGCCCAGGTGCCCTTGCTGGTGGCAGAGGGTCAGAGCACCCTGGAGGCCGGGCACCCTTCTCCCTTCCCACTCTCCAGGAGTCTCTTTCCTGGCCTCTGAAGGTGCCTGTGCTTTGTGCCACATCACCTCCCCAAAGGATCTGAGATGTGTGCTCACTACAGAAAATACTGTTTACATCAAGGAGCTTGGGCCACGCTGCTGAGTAAATAAAATATTAATTCCCTCATAGCTCATTTTGTTTCCTTATCCTTGTAAATGCCACCTTTGCTGTCAGTGAAAGTGCCTGCAGAAGTAACGTGTGTGACTCAGGCAAAGCATTCAGAGGACTGATGGCACCTCTTTTCCTGATCAGCAGTCCTTTGAGAGTATTTGCCAATAGCGATGTTGCATCCTGGGGTGGAGAGCTGGGCAGGGACACCGGACACGGGGAACTGAAACCCCCAGAGTAGAAGGACACCTTCATCCTCCAGCCACAGGCCACAAAGCGAGGAGGAGATTCCAAGCCCCATGTTTCTAGACAGCTCTCCAGCGTGGGCCGGCTCACAGCATCTCTGCTCCGCAGACGTCTGCTCTTACTGCATCATCTTACCTCCCTCTGTCTTAGGAACAGAGACCTCTCTTCCTCTCCATGCTTCCAAGTAACTCTCCACTTCTGCTGAACTGCTGTCATTTCAAGCTTGTCACTCAGCCCAGGACAGACACCCTACTCTGCCATCAAACTCTAGAGCCTTGGACCTCCTGATGAACCTTGGGCTGTCCATCTGTTTTCTTCCCAGGGAGAATTCTCCAATGACTGGACTCTGTGTTGGCCATCCTCTGATCTGGCCACAGCACCTACAGAAGCCGCACTGTCTCAGATCACCTGTGACACCTGTTATCAATACTGTAAGCTTTCCCACATTAGTTCTTTCTTATTTGTATTCAACATTCAACCTGATCCTTGAAGGGTTTTCCATCCTTAGCTTGAATGGTATTACCTGATGGTCCCATTAGCATCTTGAGGGCTGTTTTTGGCTTCCTTTATGCTCCTGAGATAGGAGGGAAGGGGACAGGCACAGCTAGTAAAAAAAAAAAAAAAAAAAAAAGACACAACAATTGAGAATAGGACATAAACTGGTTAAAACTAACCAGGCCCAAGGTGATGGATTCAATTCCCAGTAGACCTTGAGCCCTATTATACGCTCATTGTAATACATCAGCTTCTAAATGACACACCCACAGGGGCCTTGACATTTCCAAGACTGACCACAAAAAGCCAAATATTTTGCAGTGGCCCAGTTCCTGGGACTCCCCACCCCTTCCCCAAACTAGTGGGAATAATCCTCCCACTTGTCAGCACATGAAATGACTGAGCCAATGAAAGCTAAGCACCCCCACGCCCTGGGGCCTCTTGCCTTCTGAGTGAGAGGGCCCTCAGTCTGCCTATGGAGTGTGCATCTCCCTGAATAAATCTACCTCTACTCGACTGTGG
Organism: Camelus dromedarius; assembly: GCF_036321535.1. Lineage (NCBI taxonomy): Eukaryota > Metazoa > Chordata > Mammalia > Artiodactyla > Camelidae > Camelus > Camelus dromedarius. The sequence goes on along the minus strand of NC_087464.1, from coordinate 1,979,039 downwards.
CTCGCTCTTGAATTCTTTCCTGTGCGAAGCCAAGGACCCTCACTGGGCAAGGCACGTCCCAGGGACTTGCCCGAGACCTGGGGCACGGCCATCCTCCGCGGCCCCGTTTTTCCTGCAACACTCCCACTTCCTGCCTATGAGTATCTCTAGCCACTCTCTAACTGCACCCTCCCCTGGAGACCTCAAACACACAGCTTTAGCTGTTATTTCTACAAACCTGATTCCAAAATCAATCACTATTTTCTAGCAGGTCTCCTCTCTAAAGCAACAGCCCTGCTCTTCCTCTCTGTTGTGATTTTGCATTAGACTCAAAATAACTACAAACCAGATTTCCCTCTTTCACGTTGGCCTGGTTCCCTTTCCAAAATTCTGTTTCTGAAGATTGTGTCATCCTTCCTCTATGGAGTCTTGCTTTGTTTCTCAAGCTCCTTTCCCGTGGTCTGCACCCCACCCACCTCTCATCCCCCCTCACCGACTCTGCTCACTGCTCCTGCCTCTTCCTTTCCACTCTGTCACCACACTAATCCAGGCTATCCTCGCATCAAGATTTTGTTGCCATAAACTTTTTGTTGGTGTTGGGGAGGAAGACATTTTCCTTTATCCTTCTAGGTTCTTTTGGCTGCTCTGAGAGCTAAATTGACATGAGACAGAGTAACAGGAGAAAATCAAAGTTGAATAACACATACGCTGGGGAGAGGCTCAGGAAAACTGAGTAACTCCCCAAATGGCCAACTCTCTCACCTTAAATACCATCTTCAGCTAAAGACAAAAGAAGATTTTGGGGGGTAGTGGTTTGAGACCTCAAAGGGGAGAAAAGCAACTCACGTGCAGATGGAAAAGCAAATGTTTGTTGAGTAAATCTTTGCTGGGTCCTTCGGAGACTACGGGACACAGGGATTTTCGTAACCAGATTTGGCTAGGTTCCTCCCTGTCCACACACCTCGTCCATGCTCCCTCCCTGGAAGAGTCCCTCTAACTACATTCTTTAAGCAGGTAGCGGGAAGGTCAAAGGTTCTTCCTGAATCTTTTGAGACTTGGTTGCTTTCAGCTCAAAATAATCTGCACACCAAAGAGACATTTTGCAGTGGCAAGTTTTGCTCCCCTACCTTGGTGTCTGTGCTTCTAGCCCTTTCTACACATCTTGTTGTCTGACACACACTTTAAAACTCCTTAAAGAACACCTTCATCATGCGTATCTCCTTATTTAAACACCATCATTTTGCTTGTCATTGCAGGCCCTGGGAACTATGACCCCAGTTCCCAGTTCCAACCAAATCTTCATCAGCCCTGTCTCACCCAATCAGTGAAGTCTCTCTGGCCCCTACATACCCAGTGCCCATTCTTACTACCATATCTTTACAAAAAAAGTTTATCTAACATAAGGAGCTTTCCTTGCCCTCTTTATTCCATCAATCAAATCCCACCCATTCTTCAGAAACCACCTTAGGTCTTCCTCCCTCCATGAATACATTCATCATTGCTCCAACCGTCAGTCATCTCTGAAATGTTTCAGAACAGGAAGCATATTGGCTCCCAGAGACTAGTCTATGGAAGGGGACTGAGCTGGTATGTAGGTAGACTTCAGAGTTTGTTAATAATGCAGTGTTTGTGGGTCTGCTGTGGGCATTGGGAACTTTATTTTTTATGAACTTACCCATGAGATTCTGATGTGCAGTCCGTGGAGACTTGACAGTTACTCTCAATCTCATTTCTGTTTAATTTTTCACAGCTTAGATGTCATTTACCCAGCTAAGGTGTGTAAGCAGCTTCAGAATGGGGTCCAGGGTTCTTCTACCACAGCAATGTACGCTGCCAGGAATATAAGGCACATGAGAGAGAAAGAATGATATTTCAAATAGCCCCCAAATCAGCTGTCCCCACACAACTCTTGTCTACAGATTCATTCATTTGTTTTTTCATTAATTCCATCTATTCACTTAACAATCACATGCTGACCACTGTCGTGGTCCCAGTAAGTACATAGATGAGTCCACTCAGATAAAAAGAGAGAGACTCTCTATTCCACACGTCCTAGGTTTTGCTCCCTGAATCAGCAGGATGCTATGGAAACCCAGAGGAGAAAGCGATTATTTTTTTTTTTTTTTGAAAGCCCATTCATTCTTCAAAGAAGAGGTGACATGGGTGACATTTGAGCTGAACAGTGAAGGTTGAACAGAGGGACTGAAGAGGGCACATTCCTAGAAGAGACATAAGTATGAGAGATAGGAACAAAGGTCAAAGGTCAAGACTATTTGGAGAGAAGAATGACAGGTTCTAGGTGACTAAGAAGGGTAGTGGGGGGATGGTATGGGGAAGCGTAGGAGACAAGGGGAGTGTCAGACTGCACAGGGGGGCCATCTGGAGGCCCTACATCACATCTGTGTTTTGGTACCATAAATCTGGCCACAGTATAGAGAGAACAGGAGAGAATTTGTAGGCTGAGAAAAAGACCACAGAGCTATCATAGGGAACCAGAGAAAGAAAGATGTGGCCTTGGTGTTCTGAAGTAAGCATGCAGATCCAGAGAGGAAGACAGCAGTTGGATGCTCAGAGGTTGGTCCCCACTTCATTCCAGCCAAGTGTCTTCTGCTGCCTCCCCATCTATCAGCCATCCCCAAAGATCGCTCTCAAGGTGTCAGCCCAGGGCACCGAGTGAAGTGCAATGTCATTCACCAAGATAGGACCAAAGAGAAGGACAGATTTGCGTGGGACGAAAGCGAGAGTGGCCTTTGAAGCACTGAAGCTGAGTTCCCTGCGAGGTGCCATGATGGGCTGCACAGAATGCAGGACGGATGCGAGGAATGAACTTGTCAACTTGGAGTCACTGGAAACAAAGAAACAATCAGACGGGGCTTAGGAACTTGTATCTGCACTTGACAAGGAGAAAACGGATGGGCGTGGGTGTTAGTTTGTTCCCTCTGTTTCTTCTTCTTGGGATACTAATGAATAAATGAGGTCATGAAGAAAGACGATAGATTAAGTTTATTAAGAATTTATGAGTTAAACAATTAGTACCAAAACAAAAAACAAAAAACAGTGGTGAACTAATTGGAAGTGTTGGATGTTAGGCTATAGAAAGATGAAAACATCACTGCTCCAGCCTCACTGGAAACAGACCTTCTGAACCCAGAATTTGGCATAAGAATCATTATCGGTTATCCATTATCGAAGGAAAGAGGAGACAGAGATTTATTGGAAGTACCAGGAAGACATTATGTACAAAGAAGACACTGTTATTTATAATGGAGTGTAGTGTTATACATCCAGAAGCTATGATCACAGTGAATTTCATTATCTTTTTAATTGCTATCATTTCTTTACCTTCTTGAGAGCTCTACGAATTTTCTCATATATAAGAAATGTTCATTAAGTGAATAGCTATGCCTTATACATCATTTTTAAAGTAAGAGCTAAAGTAAAGTAAAACAGAAAAAAACAAATCGCTTGACTTGCCCGAAGTTGCAGGACAGGTTAAGGCATGTGCCTGATAACACAGAAATCTTGGTTTCTGTCAGATGCTACTCTGATGTCCTAGGGGCAGGCATTGTTTGGTTCAGGTTACTAAAAGCAACCTGAAAGTTGAATGCTTCATATACATTTACTTCCAGTGAGACTACGTTCTTCAGTATTTGTTGCCCCAAATTTTCTTTTGAGTTGAATGAAACTTTAAAGAAATCTCAGTATTATTCACATTGATGTATACTGTATACAGAATAAGGGTAATCTGTCTACTGAGACTTACGTGATGGCAAAGAACCCTCCCTATTCCCTAACTTTATGCTTCTAAGCTCTTTAGTTCTTTTGAGAAAATGACTTATAAACTTATCAAACTGTCTTTGATTCCTAACAATTTCTTATTTCATACCTAACCCCATCATACAATAACTGAAAAGCATTAGAAACATGAATATGTACGAGGCAAGGTCAGAATATAAGAGGCATAGTCAGCCTCAGAAAACCTTTACATTCACCTTTGCAAGCACCTGTTGAGTGTCCATGATGGGAGAGGCATATACTGGATATACTTGGTGATTCCAAAAAACGAGTAAGACACAGCCTCCCACTTCAAGAATCTTCAAGAATCGAGTGGTCTAACACATTAGCGACTCATCTTGGTACGACCTCACCCGAACACAAAGATGACAGGAGGTATGGGAGAAGAACAGACTGTACACACGTAACTTCACGTGATCATCTTAAGAAGGCTGTGAATGAGACGCAAGTTCTTAGACTGGTGGGGAGTGGAGCTGGGCTATCATGCATATTACTTATTGTCTTGCGCTTGGTTATGTTACTTACTGAGAATGTCATAAACGGTTAGTCCAAGGAAAAACAAAGATCTACAACCATACTCAAAGAAAAGATCTTCGTCTACAGTGCAAGATTTGTGGGTAAAATACATACACACACAGTATGTTTCAATACTTTTGTTAACTTCTTGCTTTATGTGACTTTCAAAAATTAATGCTGACGCCAACAGAGGCATCTGTGGGGTCAGGCAGTATATAAATTTTGACAACCAGTTCAGCAGAGACCTCTGATTCCTCCATCTTTCATGGCAAACAGACGGCCATCCAAAGCCCTCAGAGAATGCCACTAGAAGGTTAGAATTTTCTCAAAACCTGCACTTGCCCTCATGTCCCACATTTCTTTTAATAATTTGCAGATTCCTCTTTTAAAAACCTTTAAAGGATTATTCTTGTAATGACCTATAATGAAAAAAGAATAAAAAAAGAATATACATGTATAACTAAAATACTATACTGCACACCAGAAATTAACAGAACATTATAAACTAATCATAATTCAATAAAAAATTAAATATTAAATAAAACCTTTAAAGGATTATTCTGAAATAATTCTCCCTTCATTTATTGTCTCTATTTGCTCCTTTATACCTTATTTATTAATTTATCATTAGTATCTGGGTCAATGTTTGCTGTCCATTATTTTTTTAAGTCTTCCTCTACCCCTATCCCTTCTAAATCCATCCCCAAAGAAAGACTCAGCTCCATAATGTTCTGTTTGTGAAAACAAGCTGATTTCTGCAGTGTTACACATGGCAATGCAAGGAGTCTAACTTCAAGATGGACTTGAACAGCAAAAGCTGGAAAGGCATTAAAACAAAATAAAATACACCCTTGTTTCAAAAAAGAGGATCTAAAAGGCATGTGAAAGAAATGCTGAACTACAGATTATGATTTGGCATTGAATGACATCTGAAAAGAAACTAGACTGACTTCTAAATGAAGTCTTAGAAATTTTTTAAACAGGAGTAGAGACACCAGCCATGAAAGTGCTGAGGTGACATGAACTATATGGAAATTTACCTCCTGGTCTGAGTATGAACTCCTCTGGAAGGGAATCCTGCCCCAGGGAACCTTGATACACTGCATATGTCTCTCTGGCCGGGGAAAGGTTCAGGTGTTCAGGTTATTAGGACAGAAATATTTTTCTTATAGAAAAATGTGAAATTGGCTATGAGCTTGCCTGGAGGAGAAATATTCATGGAACTTTTTTTTTGCTTATTTTGTGGGTAGAAAAACATAATTTCACTTACTTTTGAGACTTGTCAACTCCCTGGCATGAATTTACAAATACCGCCTCTACTTTTACAGAGAGATGAAAAAGACACTGAGAAGGCAAACATTTCAAGGATATGGCAGAAACAGAACCAAAGGATCTCTGTTCATCCTTCTCCTACCTTATTATTTATATCTATCCATCCCAGCCCACAAGGAGCGATGTAGTTAATATATCACTGAACTGTACTGGAAAAGAGTGGAAAAAAAAAGAGTGAGCTTTTTGCTGTCACTTCAAGTTGTGTGAGGGGACAACTCTGTCTGGAAAAGGAATGTGCGACTTTGTTCCTGGAACTCCAAAATTTCAAGCATGAGGTAAGACAGGATGACAGTCTTGGGCTTACAAAGCAAAGTTTTGGCTTTATGTACATCATGCCCACTGATCTTATTTTATTCTTGAAATTACTTTACTCCAGTGATCAGTTCAACCTACCACGGTTCAACAGCACCTGGTAAGTGGAAACGTGATCGTGAGTATGGGGGCTGCAAAACTGGAGGAAATGAAAGTTCTCCTCTTTCAGCCTCCCACCCAGAGTCCTGAGCTACACCTGAAAGATGACCTTGTATGACACTACATTTGTGCATCTACACATAAATTTGTCCCGAGCTCAGGTTTCTGCCTTGTGTCTCTGCACCAAAAGAACACGGGAGTGGAGTGAAACAGCCCCTTGTCACATGGGGCACTTGAATAGGTACCATTAGCTTTCTTTTTGTTTTCTTTTTAAAGATTTTTTTAAATTGAAGTATAGTTGATTTAAAATGTGTTAATTTCTGGTATACAGCAAAGTGATTCAGAGATATATATATATACTTAGATAGTATTTTCTTTTCCATTATAGTTTATTATAGGATATTGAATATAGTTCCCTGCGCTACACAGTATAAACTTGTTATTTATCTATTTTACATATAGTAGTTAGTATCTGCAAATCTCAAACTCCGAATTTATCCCTCCCAAACTTTCCTCTTTAGTAACCATGAGTTTGTTTTCTATGTCTGTGAGTCTGTTTCCATTTTGTAAATAGTTATTTGTATCATTTTTTAGATTCCACATATAAATGATGTATGACATTTGTCTTTCTCTGTCTGACTGACCTCACTTAGTGTAATAATCTCTATGTCCATCCATGTTGCTGCAAATGGCATTATTTCATTCTTTTTTATGAGTGTGTAGTATTCCTCTGTGTGTGTGTGTGTGTGTGTGTGTGTGTGTGTGTGTGTGTGTACCACATCTTCTTTATCCAGTCATCTGTCAATGAACATTTAGGTTGCTTCCATGTCTTGGCTGTTGTAAATAGTGCAGCTATGAACATTGAGGTACGTGTAACTTTGAATTAGAATTTCCTCTGGATATACGCCCAGGAGTGGGAGTGCTGGATCATATGGTAACTTTATTTTTAGTTTTTTAAGGAGCCACCATACTGTTCTCCATAGTGGCTGCATCAATTTACATTTTTACCAACAGTGTAGGAGGGTTCCCTTTTCTCCACACTCTCTCCAGCATTTATTTTTCGCAGACTTTTTGATGATGGCCATTCTGATGGCTGTGAGGTGATACCTCATTGTAGTTTTGATTTGCATTTCTCTAACAATTAGCAATGTTGAGCATCTTTTCATGTACTTATTGGCCACCGGTATGTCTTCTTTGGAAAAATGTCTATTTAGTTCTTCTGCCCATTTTTTATTGGGTTGTTTGGTTTTTCCTTTGTTATTGAGTTGTATGAACTATTTGTATATTTTGGAAATTAAGCCCTTGTCAGTTGCATCATTTTCAAATATTTTCTCCCAGTCTGTAGGCTGTCTTTTCATTTTGTTGATGGTTTCCTTTGTTGTGCAAAAGCTTAGAAGTTTGATTAGGTCCCATTTGCTTATTTTTGTTTTTATTTCTGTTTCCTTGGAAGACAGCATGAGCTTTCTAGACCTTTAAGGAAAATTCTTTTGGGTTTTTCAAATTTGATCTCTTACACATCTGTGATTTGGGGTGGATCCTTATTTCTTCACCTTCAATTTTTCATTACCCATAAATACACACACACACACACACACACAGAGAGAAATAAATCATATGACTTTCTTTCTTGACTTTCCGTGATTACCTCTGCCTCTATAATTCTTCATGGAAGCTGGACAGAGGGTAGTGAAAATCCTACATCCTGTTCCAGATTGCAGTGTGTTGTCTTAGGAAGCAATGTCCAGGGAGGGACCACATCAATTATAAATATGTGCCTTCATCTTCAAGTAGACATAGGCATATATAAAATAGAATCCCATTCATGGCTAGGAAACACCCTCTAGACAAATTCAACTCCAACTGTACCCTCATATTTCATTTACTTTTCAATGAAAAATGAAAAATAGGCTTAGGAATAAGCAACATAATTAAGTGTCAGTTAATTCCATTCATTCATTCTCCAGTTTACACTTTGGCACTTTTTTCCTGTGCCCACAGTATCAGTCTATTAACAGATGTGTTAACACAAACTTTAGTTTTTCAACTTCTAAATCTTAAAAAACAGAACTGAAGATTTTGTATGCATAATTTACAGAGAAGTCCTGTACCAAAATAGCTTTCCTCTAACTTTACATATTCAGCAAAGCCTTGGGAGAGAAAATGAATGAAGCAGCCTTCTTTGTGATTTAGAAGGATCCATACTCCCAAAGCCAAACTGTGTCCTGGATTTTATCTTTTAATGTTACAAGGAGAAAATCAACTGCTGAAGATTTTTGTGAAATAAATAACGTTTTAGTTCTATGTAACTGCACTGTTAATGTGTGCAAATAAATGTGGAAAATGAAAAATATTTCATTGATGAAGTGAAATGAAAAATTATTGTAATAATGTTGAATAAAGACTTCAATGCATATTTGAGCGCAATCCCTAAGAGCAGGTGAAGGTATATTTAATGAATTGGATAGATTAAAACCCAGATTTTACAGTCTGAAATTTTCTCTATGGGGGGGAGGGGTAATTAGGTTTTGTTTTGTTTTTTTAATGGAGGTACTGGGGATTGAGCCCAGGACCTCGTGTGTGCTAAGCACAGACTCTACTGCCGAGCTGCACCTTTCCCCATTGGAGTTTTCCTTACCTACTTCTTTTTTGAGGTAAAATCATTCTCCGCTTTGTCAAAACGTTGTCATTTTTTTCTGGATGACTCAGCCATGAGTTGTCTTGCTGCCATCTTTTCCTTCTCCCTTATTATGAAGGGCGGGGACAAAGAATTGTTGCTGTTGCTTTTAAGCACAATTTGTTTGGCTGGCAATAGTAATCAATAAAATATAGTAGCACCACCATAATCATTTCTTAGTATCCATCTCCCTGATTAAAGCTCCTAGAATTAATGCTTCTCATAAATGCTTAATAAATTCTGATTAAACAAGCAATTTTGATAGTTAAGTTGTACATAGCCCTTGGTTTCTCCTCTGCCTAAGAGAAGTGTAGTAGCTGCAAAATGCAGAAATCCATTTAAGTTACTTGAAGAAATTAGGATTAATTAGGGTCTCTTGAAGTCCAAAGTCTGGGGATAAATCAGGTCTCAGGAATGAACTGTCCCAAGGAATGATCTGTACTCTGTTTTTTTTTGTTTGTTTGTTTGTTTTTTTGCTTTCCTTCACCTCTGCTTCATTTTGTGAGGCAAAGCATTGCTGTTCTCTCCCAGGCAGGCTTGCTTTACTCTGGGCACCATGATAAAACCCAGTGAAACATGACCATTTGTAGCCTGAGGCTATGTGTCTTCCATCCAAGAAGCTGACCAGACGGAACCTGAGACCTCCTAGTTCAGACTACAGATTTGAAGAAGAACATAGCTTCTGGCTAACCCATCTGGATCGGGTGGCTTATCCAAGATGATCCACTTTTGTTGGGTGAGGGTGAGTGGTGTTGCTGTCCAGCTGTGTAAGCCTGGATGCTCCCACTGGACCCGTGAGACTGAGGAGCAAAGAGATGAAAAGTAAGAGGCAGATTCCCAGGAAAGTGTGAAGACAGCTAAACAGCTTCTCCAACAGCATCTCCTGCGAGAGTTCAGACCAGAGCCTTCTAAGGGTTCTTTTTTTTTCCTTTTCTTTTCTTTTCTTTAAATTCTAAAATCTTACAATTCCTTTATGATAGTATATATTTCTTTTATTTTTTTATACTTGACTACAAGTGGCTAATATGGGCACCCTTACCTTGTTCCCGCCTTTAGGGGGAATGTTTTCAGACTTTCATCATTAAGTATTATATCAGTTACAGGGTTTCATGAATGCCCTATATTAGGTAGAAGAAGGCTCTGCCTACCTAGATTGTGAAGAATTGTATCATGAAAGGATGTTGGATCTTGTCAAATGTTTTTTCTGCCTCTATGGAGATAATCATATGGTCATTTCCCTTAATTCTGTTAATAATGATGTGTTACTTTGACTGATCTTCACATGTTTGAACCACTCTGCCTTTCTGGGATAGATTCCACTTGGTAATGAGATAAATTCTTTTAAAATGGTATTGAATTCACTTGGCTAATATTTTGTTGATTTTTGATATTCATGAGGCATTTTAGTCCATGGTTTTCCTGTGATGTTTTTGTCTGGCTTTGGTATCAGAGTTAATGCTGGCCTCATGAACGGAGTTATGCAGTATTCCTTCCTCTTCTATTTCTTAGAAGAGTTTGAGAAAGATTGGTGTTAATTCTTTAAATGTTCAGTAGAATTCTGAACTCTGGTCCTAGGCTTTTCTTTGTTGAGAGGTTTTTGATTATTGATTCAGTCTCTTTACTTGCTGTGGGACTTCTCAGATTTTTCTATCTTTCCTTGAATCCCTTTTGGTAGTTTGTGTATTCCCAGGAATTTGTCCCTTTCATTTAGGTTGTCTAATTTGTTGGTGTTCAGTAGTTCATAGGATTCTCTTATAATCCTTTCTCTTTCTGTAAGTTTAGTAATAATGTCCTCTCTTTAATTCCTGAGATTAATAATTTGTATCTTCTCTCTTTTCCCTTAGTCTATAGCTAAAAGTTGACCGGTTTTGTTGATTTTTTTTTTTCCAAAGAGCCAAATTTAGGGTTTGGTGATTTTATCTATTGTTTTTCCATTTCCATCTTCTCTGCTCTAACCCTCATCATTTCCTTCCTTCTGACTCTGGGTTTAACTTGTTCTTATTTTTATCTCCTTAAGATAAATTTAAGTCACTGATTCTAGCTGTTTCTTCTTTTTTAATGTAAACTATGAATTTCCCTTTGAGCACTGCTTTCACTGAATCCCATAAGTGTTGGTCAATCCATGTTAAATGTTCTTGATGATAAGCTGTTTGAGTTCTTCATGCCTTTCTATCTGGGGCTTTTGGGTACACGACTCTTGTGGCTCTCTCAAACAAGTCATAAAAAAATCAGAAAGAGTGGGTTTTAGAAGGCTCATGTATTGCTAGAGCCCTTACATATTTATGTATCTTAAATTTTGGTATATGTAAATGAAATTTGAAAGCAAATTCTGTCTTCAAATACCACCCAATAGAAAAAAAAAGAAATATACCAATATATCAAGAAACACTGATGGACCCAAGAATATAAAATATTCTAACCTAAAAACAAATTTAAACATGTCATTCCCAAGCCAAACTCATTCATGGCTCCTTCCTGTTTTCTAAGTAAGGCCCGAATTCCTTTTTAAGACAAGCAGCGATCTTTAACACATGGTTGCTGTTCCCTGTCTCCAGCTCCCCATGCTAACTTCTTTTTTATTTTCTAGCAATGCCTGCTGTGTCTTCCTGGACAGCCTCTGATGGTCCATGTCCCTACATCTCCATCCATGCTGTGCCCTTGTCTGGACTGTCCTTTTTTTTTTTTTTTGGCTTAGTTAAATATTCCTCATCTTTATAGATTCGTTTCAGGCATTATTCCACCCCCCCACCCCCCATATTCTTAGGAGGAGGTAATTTTAGGTTTGTTTGTTTGTTTGTTTGTTTTTTTAAACAGAGGCACTGGGAGTTGAACCCAGGACCTTGTGCATGCTAGGTATGCACTCTACCACTGAGCTATACCCTCCCTCCCAGATATTATTAAGTATAGTTTGGACTTCTGCTTAAGCTGTGAAATATCTCTTTTACTGAATGCAACTGAATTTATCTATTATTGAATTGGTTTCCCCCACAACACTGGACTGAAAACTCTTAAGTCAGAAACCTGAATTTGTTCCACCCTTTTCTCCACAGTTCCTCTTAAAAGGCTTGCACAGAGTAAATGCCCAGTCAGTACACATTGAACTAAATGAAAGGGGCCGCATTGCTGAGTAGTGTGTGGGTCATGAGAGCAACAGGGATTTAAAAAAGCAGCAAGTTAAAATTGGGGAGGGGGGTTAGTTATAGCTCAGTGGTAGAGTGCATGACTAGCATGCATGAGGTCCTGTGTTCAATTCCTCAGTACTGCCATTAAGAAAAATAAATAAATAAAAATCTAATCCCCCCGCTTCCAAAAGAAGTTAAGAGGTTGCCATGGGCTATAGGAGTCACCAAGGAAACAGGACTTGGGTGGGAGAAAGAAAAAGCGATCAGTTCAAGCCTGCTTCTAGCTAGAAGGTGAACCGAGCTAAGAAAGGACCTGGATTATCTTGGACAATGAGACTGTGTGGATTGGAAGGTGCCAGGGCCTGGGGAGCACTGGGAACCCCTGCAGATGTAGGGGGGCTGGCTCAATGCTGCATCCAGACATAGCCCCCCACCTGTGGTGTCTCCTCCCCATCTCTCCCTCTTTGTCAGGTAGCTTGGAATCTTCTAGAGGGTCATCTGTATCCTGCAGAAGGCTGCTTTTTCCTGACTGCCCGTTCCTAGAAGGCTTTGTCCTCACTGCCGGTTGGAGTTAGTTCTAGGGAAGTGCAGGGGAAGCCTGGAGAAGCCCGGCTGAGCCCTGGCTGGGCTGGGAGCCCCAGGAGCCCTGAGCGGATGGGCCAGCTCCTGGAGGCTGAGTACCGCTTGTTTTGCATGCCTGGATTTCCCTCGTTTGCTGTTGTAAGGGGATGCCAATTACATCCTAGGGTTACCGACTTCTTATGCACCACTACCTGGGACTTTAAACCTGGACTCACTTCTTTGAGATTTTATTTTTTAAACAGAGCATTTTAATATAAAGATGTAAGATAATTTTTCATTTAACATGTAATATTCCTTTGTGGACCACCCTATCATTATGCCTGGTTATCCCACCCACATTGTGAGCTTTGTTAAAAGAAGAAAAAACAGCTTGTCTTCCTGATGGTTTAAAAAAAAAAGGGGGGGGGGATAAACCAACCGAATATAAGTGATGCTATATATAAGAGGCTATGGGTTGCCATGGGAACCAAAGTTCTAAAAATGACGCAAAGGAAAGAACATCAGGTTGTGGTGACAAATGACACTCGAAGTGACAGGTTTCTTGTGGTGCTTGCTTTTAATTAACGCAGCTCTGTAAGAAACATTATCATTGAATAATAGATTTAACGTGTAAATCAGAAACCTGGCTGGAAGATTTGTGTTTTTTTCAGCACTGGGATAACTAATGAGAGGATGCCTGGAACAACGGGAGAGGGCAGCTCCACGGCGACAAAGGATGCAGGGATGCAGGCTCAGGGACAGTGCCTCTGCCCGATCACGTGATGACGGCGTGCGCCGCACTCTCTCGCGGGCTGTGGCAACAGCTGTCTCCAGCTCAGTCATCAAAGCGAAGCTAAAAATACAACCGTCACCACAAAGGAGAGCAGTTGTGTAACATAAAAATCACTAGCTTAAAAAATTTTTTTTCAATACATTGTTTATATTGTTGGTGCTTTCCAGTAGGGGTTTTAACGTCTGCTCTGTAAAAGGAAAACGGATGCATACGTATCTATACACAGAGATTTCTCCTTTGGGGACCTACTTCTCTCAGCACAATGAGCGATCCCCACCCCAGCACCGAATTCCTGACTAATATTGCACCTCCCATCACGAGGTCCATGGACACCTGCTAAGGTCAGCACAGATACCAAGATGCTCGGGGCAGTATCAAGACAAGACAGTCATTGCACCGCACACGGGGGAAAGAAGACATACAAACTTTTCCTAGAGTTGTGGAATTTGAAGAAAACAGAGGTGGGAGAACGTCCACAGGACATGAAGCAGAGGTGAAAAACCAGGTCTGCACACTCCCACGGCCCCACTTCTCTACCATTTGCTCCGGGAGGGGCCACCAGGGGTTCCTCGACCGGGGTCAGGCCAATTGCTGCTGTATTTATTCACTTATTAGTGCCTCAGAGCAACCCCATAGGGACATAGACACAGGGAAACGTGCTCAAAGGAGAGCAGAGAAACAATTTAAATAGTGTGGGTGGTACGCCCCTTTCTTACACATACTTCAAGCTGTGGTGTGTTGAGCTGGCAGGGTTTTCAAATCCTTGTCACTTGTCTTGTTGGCTTCAGTCTCCCACCCACCACCACAGCCCCCTGTCTCTGTGTCTCTACACAGGCACCACCTGCCACATTCTCTGATAATGTTTTTTTTTTTCAGAGTATTTAAAAAAATTTTTTTATTGAGGTGTAGTCAGTTTACAATATTGTCTCAATTTCTGGTGGACAGCACAGCGCTTCTGTCATACATGAACATACATATATTCGTTTTCATATTCTTTTTCACCATAAGCTGCTATAAGATATCGAATATAGTTCCCTGTGCTGTACAGTGTAAATTCTGATAACTGTTAATGGTTCATTTTACCTCTTACCCTGTGAGCTCTTTGAGGCCAAGTAAATGTCTTCCCTCCCAGCTCACAACATTTTTTAGATGAAGGAATGAATAAATGAAACAAAACCAGCATGTGTAGATGTCCTCAGAGTTTTATAATTATAGTTATGTTCCATCCATCAAACACTTTTAGGGGCAAATCTTGTTTCAACGACTGGGCGGGTGTGGTTAAGACCATGAGACAGAGCACCTGCTTTGCTCCTGCCCTGGCGGGCAGAGGGCAGCATGAACAATCTGGCAAATATGAAGACGCCAGAGTAAACACCACAGAAGGATTCGCACAGTCCAATGTGGCAGGATCCCCAGAACTGGGGGCTTTCCATGAGAAAACAAAACTTGATGAGAAACTTCAGGAGGAAGAGTTAGATGGGCAGGAAAAGAGAAGACCGTTCTAGATGAGAGAGGCACAGACTAGGCCAGGGTATCTGTTGAACCTGCTAGAAATGATGAGTGGCCGGAATGCAGGTGTGGGTGGAGCTACGGGCAGTTGCGGGTGGAGAGGCTGCGAGCACGTGGCTTCCGGAGGGTCCCGCCCATCATGCCCAGACAGAGGACCTGATTTTACAGCTAGGGGACTTCCAGGTGTCTTACATGTGCATTTCATGTTGTGAAATTAATACCAGCTCATTATTAAAATTTGTAAAGTATGACTAGTGGAGGCCAGGGGGAAAAACAGGACCAGTTGTCTCATCACCAGAAATAACCCGGTGATAACACATTTCAACATATTTTTTTCACAGCGATGTGCGTGTAGGTATACTTTTTTTACATATAAAAAATGGCAAACCTTTATAATTAACTTTTTAAATTTTAGAATGATCACAATTCTTCGGCCGACTTCAGGGAAAGCTGGAAGTACAGTACAAAGAATTGTTTTCCCTGAACAACTTCAGGTAGCTTGCCCACCGTGTACCTCCTCCCATGTTCCTAACAAGACACTCTCCTACCTGCCATCAATTTAACACAATTCAACAGAGAAACTCACAAAATTAACATTAGTACATAATCCTGAAGTCCCTAAGCTTTGAATTCTCCCCCAGTTGTCCCCAAATATCCTTTAAAGAAAAAGGGCCAGATTCAGAATCACGTGTCACATTCGGCTGCCCTGTCCATTCAGCCTCCTTCGGTCAGAAGCAGGTCTTCAGCCTCTGTGGGACTTTGATGACTTCAGCACTTCTGAAGATCTCAGGGCACTCCAGGGGCTGAATGTCCCTCTGTCTGGGTTTGTCTGCGGTCTCCTTAGGAATGGAATCTGACGCTGGATGTTTGGCTGGGACAGCACGGAAGGGATGTGTGTCCTTCCTGTTCCGTCCAATCAGATGGAGGCATTCTTGCTGGTAATGTTCATGTTAATCATTTGACTAAGTTGTCAGCTGGGATTCTCCACCATTAGTTCTTTGTACTTGACTAGTACTTTCCGTGGAATATTCTTGTTGGAAGACAATTCTCTTACATTTCTGGCACTTCTGAGAGGTCCTGATTCCCTTTAGCTCTGGCCTGTCTTTTCAGTCAGCCTTGTTAGGCACAGATAATGTTTCTCCTCGGAGCACAGAGCAGCTGTGTTTGCTATCCAGAGGAATAAAGATAACATTTCACTCAGGCGCAAACTTCGGGGAAAATTGCTTACAGTCCATTATAAAAGTTTGGGGTTTTTAAGCACAGGGCTCCTCTGCTCTCATGTGAACCCACTGTGTGTGCTGTGTCCACCTGGGCCATTTCTACTTGTCCCTGTGGGACATGGGGACAAGGGTCTCCAGGAGAAACATGAAGCTCATGCTGCCTGCTGTGCAGTGAGTGAAAAAGTCCTGTGTTTCTTCCAGCCTCCAGAAAACTATCCACAGCTAGCTTGTTGAACTTGCACGAGTAAAACCTCAGAGCAATTGAGAACTTTGAAACGATGGAAATATCCCTTTCTCATCAAACTTAAAATGCATTTATTTATTTATATCTGTATGGGCAATGGCTTCCGACTTCTACAGAAGGTTATAATCCAGTACTATTGTTAATTTCCTTTGATGCACAGATCAAATCCCCGGATTCGGCCAGAGGGAACCTTTTCAAGCTGATTTCTGTGTCTTTTTGACATATTCTCATCTTTCTTTGATCACGTACTTGGTTTCTGACACGAGAAAGATAATTTAGCACATCTGTAACTTTCCTTCCCCTGCTCTTGATTCCACCCTTTTTCTGAGGAGCTCTGGCTCCATTTAGCAGAATACAGTACTTAGAAGGCACGGCATGGGTTGTGAGACGTGGCCACCTACAAAGTTAGAGTCACCGTCCCCAAACTCGCCGGACTTCTGATACCCACGACTAGTCTAAGGAGTCCCCAGATCACCCTCAGGTTTGATAATTCACTGCAAGGTCACCACACTCTGAAAGCTGCTGTGCTCAGGGTTGCAGCTGATCACAGCGAAGGGATACAGACTGAAATCAGCTCGGGTGGAAAGACTGAGAAGGGCCAGATGTCGGGCCCCCACTGCCCTCTCCCCGCATCAGGACAGGTGACTGCTCCAGCATCCGTGGTGGAACAGCACACATGAGTGTTGCCAACAAGGGAGCCACCCAAGCTCTGGTGTCCAGAGTGTTTACCGGGGCTTCACCACGTAGGCGCAATTAATGCACTGGTTGCCCGCGGGTTGATTTCAGTCTCCAGCTACACCATGTGACCCAAAATCCCTGAGTCACACTGTTGGTTTCTCTGGCACAGCCAGCCCCCACCCTAAGATTATATGGATGTGCCCAGCCCCGGCTCTAACTTACATTGTTAGATTGCCCAGTATTGTTAGGGCAGGCAGACAGCTAGATAGGAGCAGAGGAAGGGGGATGCAGACCAAATGGCAGGAGTTGGGCAAAAAGGAGTTGCACAGGCAAAGACAGGAAAACATATGTCATGTAAAACAGCAGGGGTCCCTGGGCAGATAGAGAAAATCAGGAACCTCTGGACCAATAAGAAATCACACATTTTGTGGTGACAAGTGCCCTGGAGACCAACAAAGAAAGGTGGGAAAAAGCAGGACTCTCCAGCACCTAAATATAACCTTTTGCTCATTATGCCCTCATTTCAATAAAATGAGCCCTGCAGATTAGACGTACCCATCATGCACCGAGGCCATGACATTCCCATCCAGACTAAATAAGGACAGAAACCCCTCCTCACCTCGGGAGGGTAGAGCTGGGTTGGAAATCAGGGGGTATGACTCCAAACTCCTCCCTCCCCAATGAATATTCCACCCATTCAATTTCACCCCCTGTGTAACCAACTTGCCAAAGAACTCAGGGCAGCCGCTCACCCGAGCCTGCCTGCTTTCCCCTGAGAGTGTACTGTCTACTCCTTAATAAATCCCATTTTACTTTCTTAACCTCTGTGTCTTGTCTCTAAATTCTTTCTGCAATGGAATGGGAACCTGATAGCCGACAACACCATGGCCACGGCCTGCAGGCAAACAAAGACAATCCTACCAGGCATAATACTGCAGGAGCCCAGAGATAACCTCCCAGAGGGGCAGAGGCCAGACCTGTGCTCTGGGCAAGGCCAGCTCTTCCCGGCACGGGCGCTAGGTGTGCTCGTTGGTGATGGCATGCTGATGCTCCCGGGCCCTTCAGGTGACAGAGACAGGGAACAGATGTGCGCGCACACACCCACTGCCGCCTTTATTGCTTTCTCTGTCTGCTATGTGTCTTCTATAATCTGTCTATCTAGCTATCTATCCATCTGTCTATCCTGAAAAGCATGACTTCACACCAATACCGAAAGAGTAGGACGCTAACAGGGTGGCTACCGAGTTGTCCAGGCCTGTGCTTCCAGCTACACTGATCTTATGACTAACACATTCCCCGCCCTGTGCACTCTTCTTAGAATAACTCATCCTTTTACCCTAGGGGTCTTGAAAGAAGGTCATGGGCTGATAACCACAAGAAAATGGGCAGACCTTCCTAAATTCTCTGGAACAACAGCAAGTTCTCATCAAGATGAAAAAGCAATGCAGCCCCTGCTCGCACCCTGATTGTTATCACCCTCCTGTTCCCATTTTTCTCCAAAACCCCAGGACGCTTCCCCCAAGGCAGGCTCACAGTCTTCAAGGCAGGAGCCTGGGGTGATTCCCTTTGTCTCGCAAAGCAATAAAGCTGTTCTTTCCAACTCCCAAAACTGCCTCTCAATTTGGCTGTTGGGGGGGTAAAGAGGCCAGTTTTTGGACAACAATGCCTTCCAATACCAGTCCAGCATCACAAAGTTCACTAAGGTTGCCTCCCTTTTCCACATTTGTAAGTCTCTTCCCCGGTAGTAAGGGGCCTGTCTTCTGTTACTCGTGACACATTCCCCTACATGACCAGTCCCCCTGTATTCATCAGTCTCTCATCCCTCACTCTCTCCCTGCCAGGTGGAGTGGCCTTCTTAATCCTGCTTGCCCTCTGACACTCTGGGCTACGTCACCCCTCCAGAGGGAACTCCCCATTATCCTGCACCCCAAACCCCATGATCAACCACCATCCTGTGTGGATGCTGTTCCCACCCCACTTATGCTCTAAGCCCACCCTACAGGAAGGGAAGGGAGGAGAAAGTGAGGAACAGCATTATACTGATTTGTCAGCATAGTTTATTCTGACTATAAAAAATAATCCTTTCTCATTGAACAGCATTTGGAATACACAGAAAAGTATAGAGAAAAGGTGAAAAGTTGTCCACAATTCTACTGTTAAGAGATTTACATTTGTATTGCTGTTTTCCATGTTGTCTCTTTCCTAAGAACATTTAAAAATGGTTGATAACATAAATTTGTATAATTGAAATGGAGCAGGACCCTGTGGGGTCCTCTCTTGTACGAATCCTTTCCATGTTCCCTCACTTCTTGTTTGTAAGAAACAGGGTTCATTCAGCCTTCTTGACCCTCCTGGAGTTCCAAAGGGCAGGTTCAAACAGTAGCTAATCAGGGAAGGGAGGGAGTGCCGAGACAAAGGGGAACAGTCAAGAAATAATAGTGCAGCTTGGGGCAGGAGCCTGGTTCCTCCTCAAGGAACATATAGAACAATATCTCTGAGTTCTTCTGCAGGAACTAAGGCCCCCACCCAGGTGGAGGGTGGTGACTTCAGGCTGAGCACAAGGTTCCTGGAGCGCCATCCTGTTACGTCACCACCAGCCAATCAGAAGAAAGCTGGCAAACAGTGGAAGATAACAGAGACTCCCTCCCCAATGATTCTCCCTTTAAAATCCTTCATAGTTGAGCAGAACCTTTGGAGTTGGTTTTTGGACACGAATCCACTTTCTCCCCATGTTGCTGGCTTCCTGAGTAAAATGACCTTTCCTTTCCAACCAACACTTGTCTCTTGAGTATTGACTCTCAAGTGGGGAGTTGAGATAACATATTTGTATTTAATATTAATAACATAATATTAAAAACAAAACCAACAGGAAAATTTAAACTTGTTCAATACAATTGTTGCTATAGTGAGGGCAAGTGCTGAAACAGAACAACACTAGTAATTTTAATTCATTATGAAACAGAGTGAGAAATCACAACTGTGGAAAAAGGATAAGACTTGAGAAGCATATTTTCTGTTACTGAATAAGGGTAAATATGGAAACAAAGAATGAAGGGAAGCACTTCAGGGCCAAGATTTACTTAAGGCGGCTGTAAGGGAAAAACATTCCCCTCTTCTCAATACTCTGCTTGACTTCTGGTACTTCTGACGCCAAGTGTGTGCGGGTTTTCTCCATGCTGAGCAATTCTGTGACACCAGCTGGGTGTCTTTCAATTCAACTCAATTTAACGCCATCTACAAGGATCAGTGTCAGCCCCACAGGCTGCCCCCTTTCTTACTCAGGCCGATTTCAAGTTACCTGCTCTTATGACCAACCAACTGAAAATCAGAAGTTTCCCTCCTGTGACTTCAGTTCGTTTGCTGGAGTGGCACACAAGGCTCACAAAACCGTTTACTCGCTGGATGACTGGTTTATTACAAAAGGTATTGAAGAAGATGAATGAACAGTCAGATAAAGAGAAACATGGGATGAGGTCTGGAAACGTCTTGAGCACAGTCATGGTTTCTGGGGTGAGGTCTCCATTTAAGGAGCCTTTATAGACAGAGTAGTGGGGAAGTCATAGCAGATGTGTTGGGGACTGCTACCTAAGCCTACTCCAATCCCGGAGTCCCCCTCTTTACTGACTCAGTGTTCACTTTTATCTCCTACAACTGAGACAGCAGGGCACAGCCATTAAAGTTGTGGCACAGTGATTAGCACCAAGATGGCAGAGAATTCAATTCCCAGGAGACCTTGAGCTTCCTAATAGGCTCACTGTAATATATTAACATGGTAAATGGCACTCCCACGGGCGTCAGGACAGTTCCGAGGCTGACCATAAGAGGTCACAAAGTGGGTGACGGCCCAGTTCCTGGGAATCCCTGCCTCTTCCCCAAAGTAGTTAGAACAGTCCTTCCACTTGTTAGCATATGAAGTTACCAAGCCCATAAAAACTACAAGGCCCCAAACCCCTTTGCTTTTCTCTTGCCTTTTGAGATGGTCTGCACTCTTTCTACGGAATGTGTATCTCCTAGACCTCTCGCGCTCTCGCCTTCGGAGATGGTCTACACTCAGTCTATGGAGTGTGCATCTCCCTGAATAAATCTACTTTCACTCTACTGTGGCCCCGCACTTGAATTCTTTCCTGTGCGAAGCCAAGGACCCTCACTTGGCGGGGTGCATCCCAGGGACTCACCTGGGCCCTGGGACATGGCCCTCCTCTCATGCCCCATTTTCCTGTATCAGTAGTGAGGAAGGGGAGCAAGGGATGGCCGGGGAACTCTTTAGAAGGTCACCTCAAGGGAACATCATGATTGATTAGATGTAGATTATGAGTGAAAATAAGTGACAAAGATACCAGGTTTTTCTATGTGGGTAAATCAGGAATCAATGGGCACATTATCGACATTTTAACTAAGTCTAGCAACTACTTCTTACAAAAACATCCCAGAGGGTAAGTCTTGGGCCATCTTCTTTGGGCTTCCCAACACACCCTGCTGTGTGGACGACTTAGAAAGGAGTTGCTGTATGCTCATTGGGTGAGCTTCTAGTCTTTCACTCCCACGGGCATTGAGGTGGGTGTTTAGCCCCACTGTTGCTGGTGCTAGGTTCTTGCCTTGACCTAGAAAGAATTCAGAGACAAGACACAGAGGTCAAGAAAGTAAAGTGGGGACCTACTAAGGGATGGATAGTGCGCTCTCAAGGGGAGAGCAGGCAGGCTCAGGTGAGCGGCTGCCCTGGGTTCTTCGGCAAGTTGGTTACATGGGTGTGAAAATGAGTGGGCAGAATGTTCACTGGGGAGGGGGGGGTTGGAGTCTTATTCCCTTACTTCCATCCCAGCCCCACCTTCCCGAAGGGAGGAGGAGTTTTTGTCCTTATTCAGTCTGGATCGGAAGTGTCACAGTCTCGGTGCACGATGGGTACTTCTAATCTGCAAGGCTAATTTTATTGTAATGAAGGCATAATGAGCAAATGGTTACATTTGGACACTGGAGATTCCTGCCTCTTCCCACCTTTCTTTGTCAACCTCCAGGCCACCTGTCACCCCAAAATGTGTGATTTCTTATCAGTCCAGAGGTTCCTGCTTTTCTCTGTCTACCCAATGACCCCTGCTCTTCATAAGATGTATGGTTTCCCTCTATTTGGTCCAACCCCCCTTTCTCTGCTCATATCTAGCTCTCTGCCTGCTCTAAACCTATGAACTTGATGATCTTCTCTGGGGCCCATTGAAGAGCTCAGAATATGTTCCCCAGAATTCCCACATCTACCCGACCCTGTTTACAGGAGAGAGTGTGCTTCCAGGGCTCAGCTCCTGCCTCCTCAAAGTCCAAAGCACGAAGTTTGGGACATAATATAACCCTCAGGACACACTTATGCGTCTGCAACCTCTCTTGGTTGGTACATTTCCTGTGTATTTATTTACATCTTAATGTGGGTATAGTATTAACCCCTTTTACGTAACAAAATTCAGCTGAGTAAATTTTAAAGCTCTTACTGGCTCTCTTCAAAGAGTCATGAATTGGGCACCATTCAATTTAGCAGATAGAAAGGAGCTGTGCAAAATGAAGACTTTTACAAGCAGAAGAGGGTGGGCCAAGGCGATACCACTAGGCAGAAAAGCTGGCTGGTTATTGTAAGATTACTTTCCTTTAGGGGATCGAAGTGTCTATCAGGCAGATGACCTCACTAGTGCTGATCAGATGATTTGTGACTGACTGGTTTAAGATTCCACTCTTGGAGCAGTTTCCTGTTTACAGCAGAATTGAGCAGAAAACACAGAGTTTCCACAGAGCCCTCCCCACCCACACATATAAACACCCGTACCCTCAACACCCCTCATCAGTTTGGTATATTTGGTACAATTGTTGAACCAACATGGACACATTATTATCAACCAAAGTCCATAGTTTACATTAGAGTTCACTCTTGATACACATTCTATGGGTTTTGACAAATGCATAATGACATGTAGCCACTACTATAGTATCATACAGAATAATTTCATTGCCCTATAAATCCTTTGTGTTTGATCTACTCAAAAAAATAAAGTCTATTAATAAAAAAAAAGATTCTGCTCTTGGGAGAGCAGAAACTGTAATTAAGTCTCAGGTTGGTGAGGTGGGGCTTCGTGTAAACAACTCCATTTTGGGTCTTGTTTGTCTTGTTTTTAACACCCTTTTGAAAAAATTCAGAAGATCTATTACTACATTACAATGAATGAATTATTTTTATTAAAAAACAAATGAAACAGAGTGAAACAAGTACAGCCCTGCAGGGAAAGTGTGAAATGCAGTGAAAGAAAACCAGCTGGTGAGAAACTAGGGGGTTTGCAGTTTATGCAAATATAAGGAAAACGGGTCATAGCCACTTCTCCCGCCTTTAAGTCACGGGCCGCAAGATCACTCCAGTGGTTTTTCTCCTCCCTCTGGGAGCATTAAGACGAACTCATGCCTTTTAATAAAGCAGGCTTCAATAAAAGATCGATTGCTTTTTTGTTTTTATAAGCATTTTGCTTTATCAACCAAAATAAAGCATCCTTTAATGAGGCTGCCAAGAGAGCCGTTATTCATATCTGCACGAGGCACCCAGAGACAAAGTGGAAAATGGAGATCAGACCCTCCAGAGAGGACAGTGGGAGACAATGCTGAAAAGCTGCGGGTTAGGCTTGGAAGAGACTTGGATACAAGACAAATGCCTGTGCAGATGTGACAGCTCATCTCAGAGGTGGATCCGTCATTCCTTCATTCTGCGTTAAGCATGTGTTCCTCGCCCACTGAGGGGGGACATCTGTTCCTCTGCTGCCTTGAATCTGAGCCGGTCTGGGACTGCACTGACCAACAGAATATAGCAGAAGTGACGCTAAGCCAGTTCTTCACCTAGCTTTTAAGAGGAGTGGGTGTTCCCAGTCCTTCGTTTTGGAAGCCAGCCACCATGTAAAACGTGAAGCTAGTTTGAGATCACCAAGCACAGGAGGCTCACAGCGTGGAGAGAAGCCCTGCAGAAAAGTGCCATGTGATGAAGTCCTGGCCTCAGCCCCGCCCAGCCACCAGCTGACTCCAGCCAAGGGAGTGACAGGCAGGTGTCATAGTGAAACAGGAATCACACTGCCAAGCCCTTCCCAGATCAGGAGCAAAATAATGCAGCTGTTTCTAAGCAGTATGTGTTGGGGTGCTTTGTTATGCAAGCACAAAATCAAAACCTCTAGTTTCAGAGAAGATAAACAAGTGGTAAAGCTAAGTATGGTCAATGCTGGGCTCGTTTCTTCTGACCTTTGTTGCAGGAGCTGTAAACCCACAAACAGTTCTAGCTCTCTTGGCCAGCTGGCTCTGATTAGGCTCCGTCCCTTGGAGACACTGACCGGAGGAAGGGGCGATTTGTTTTCTTCTCTTTTGGGGAAAAGGGACTGATCTCAGGCTCCACTGTCTTTGGCATTTCCAACAGAGGTAACAGGAGCTGTCCATGCACTTCCATAGTCCCAGTAGCTGTTGCAAATGAGTGTGTGTCTAGCAGTGGCCACCAAAAGTGGCTGAGTGACAGCCCAGGTGGCTCCAGCTGTATTATCTGCAGGCTTCAAGATGTCAGCAGTAAGATGCTCCAAAGTTCTGCTAATATCACCTCCTTCCTCTCGGCTCCTCTATCCCTTCATCCATTGCCACTGTCTGAAGTGCTTTCTACTGTTGACCTAGAGACACCCATGCACATAGTTTTTGTAGCCAACAGTGCTTTCTGGAAACAGACACTCAGATGAAAATTTGAGATTGATTCTCTTTCCCTGGGTATAAACACAGTAATGACCTCATTATTAGTAGAAAATGAAATATTGGTAGTTCACCTATGTAGTGGTAAGATATTTCTTAAATGATAACCTGGCATTACTTGGAACAACAGGTCTGTTGAAGGTAAAATATTCAATCAACTATTGTGATGGTGGGCTGGCTATTTCTGACTCTGCTGGAGAGTTACATAAAGAAAATGAGTTGTACAAGGCTTCAAACTCTCAGTGGAAGATACAGTCAGAGGACTAGCGAACTTCTATCATGGCTTTTTGGCAACCCATTATCTTTTATAGAAATAAGAAATAAGAGGTGCAGCTGAAAATCAAGCCTATAATTTGACTCTGCAACTTTCAGAATTACAGTATAAGTTAGAGTCTTAGCCCCTCCATATCATTTAAGGGAAAGCCAAGGTAATGATTAAGAAAGAATGGAACCCCAATATGTGGAATGGGGATATCTGAGTTGGCTCCGATGAACTGAGAATTGTAAAGCCCCAAATTTCTTTGAGCTTTTTCTTGCTCATGGAAGCAGCCCTGCTCCCAGAGTCTGAGGGAGCCAGTCTTCCATGCTTGAAGACATAATCTGTGCTTTTGAGACCTTAATGTGTGTAAGAATCACCTGAGTACCTTGTTAATATGCACATTTTGACTCACTGGGTCTTGAATATAGCCTAAGTTTCTGCATTTCTAGAGAGTTCCTAGAAAAAGCCAATGCTGCTGGTTCACAGACCACACATTGCACACCAAGGGACTCAATATGGACCTTACCCATGGAAGTTACCTTGCAAGGAGGTGCCAATTCTACTGAAGGCCTCCCCCTACCACCCTTAAAGTTTCCAGACCCAGAACTGTAATTCAGACCCAGCCCTGCCCAGGAGGTCAGACATGACTCAGTGTGAGACACTTTAAACATTGAAATGATTATAAGATTATGCTAATTTTTATTAGAAGAAACATAAGGAATATGTGTGGGAATGGACTCTAAGATTGCCAGACTGAGGAGGCAGAGGATAACTTGTTGGATAAGTTGAAGGTCAAACTTGTTGATACAGATTCCACGTGTCAGTTTGAGTACCTGGGAGTCGCTGTAAGTCCAAGTGTCCTTGGTTGGTTGACCAAAACTGACACTGAGCAAGGTCATGCGGGGTCCTCCCTGATACAAGTCTTTCTGTGTCCCCTATTTCTTTTCTGTGGGAAATAGACTTCATTCAGCCTCCTTGACCTTTCCTGAATTCCAAAGACAGGCAGTTGCTAATCAAGAAAGGGAGGGAATGCAGAAACAAGGGAGGAACCATAAAGAAGCAATAATGCAACCTTGGGGCGGGGTTCTGGTTCCTCCTCAAGGAATATACATAGCAATATCTTTGAGTTCTTCTGCAGGAACTAAGCACCCTCCCCAACCCCACCAACCCCCGACCCTTGTTTATAGAAAAGTTGAAGCCTCCCAGGCCTTAGATGGTTTTTGGTGGGGACAATAGGTCCACCAGATTGCAGGCATTCTGATTAAAAGTAACTTTCCTTTTTGTTGCCAAGGCTGTTGCCCCCAGGATCATACCACTGCCCCTCCCTTGAATAGAAACTAATTACTCTTATCTCTTTAACTCTCAAGAGGCAACTGCAAAGACAAGAAACAAGAACTGGTTAGAAGCAAGTAAGCCCAATATGGCAGAGGATCTGACTTCCAGTGGATCTTAAGCCTCATTATAAGCTCATTGTGATGTATTAACTGCTAAATGACACCCCCCAGTGCCATGACAGTTGACAATTGCCAAGAAACAACCAGAAAAGCCCATACGAGAATGGAAGACAAGGTGACTGCCTCCATCACACCCAGAAGGAGGACATGATGGTGGAAGCCTCCCATAAAAGTCCATGTGGCCCGAGCTGGGGCAGGAGCTGTCTCAACTGGCCATCTTGGCTGATGGCTCCCTGCTCGAGTGCTTTTTCCTCACACAAGCACCTTTCTTCCCTTTTCCTCTTCTGAGCAATAAAGCAGCCATTCACTTTGTCCCTCTGCCTCTGCTGCATATTCTTTCACAGCCGGTGGCAAGGACCCACACCTTCACTGGCCCCTTAATTTAGGGGTTTCTCTACCTGCTAACAAAACCTGGACCAACAGTGGCCCACCTCCACTGAGGTTGTTAAACATCCAGAGTCTAGGGTAGACTAACATTTTTAAAGGCTTAGGTGAGCAGTCACATTGGAGTGGGATTTATCAAATGTGACACACAAACCTGTCCATCCACAATGTCCCCAAGAGAAGTCCAGAAATTACTTCCTTCATTAAGGTATTAAGAAAGCACTGGTGAAGAGAGCTCCAGCTGTTTGAAATCCCATTGGTAACCATCTTCCACCAGCCAGGGCTAGTGAGAAAAACCACAAGGACTCCTGATTCCATGGGAATTTTGGAATCCCAGTGTGTGAAGTTCCAAGGAGCAAACCCACCAGGAAGGTGGTGAGCTCGGCTACTGAGGGAGCTCTGGGGCAACGAGGATCTTTGGCAGCAGTGCCCCAGAAATGAAACAGATGTGCTGTCCATGGAAGTACTACTTGACATATAAAACAAAGAAGCTCTAGGTTTGGTGGCCAGAAACCTGGCTGGAGTCACTACAATGGAGCTGTATTGCCTGTGGTCCAGGACTAAGGGCCAAGTCAGTTTGCTGAGTCCCACTGAAGGAAGGATAGACTGGGTCCACCTGAGGAAGGACCCTTCAGCACTGCTACAAGAAAAGTCTGTAAATAAACCATCCCCCTAGAGGACCTACGGCTATTTGTTCTGTTGACTTACACTGGCTTTGACTTGACACTCATCCCTTCCTGCAGTTGGGAAGCTCAGAATTATTAGTATTAATGCTGTTGTGGTTGTTATTTGTTCCTCCTGCTCCTCCAGTGCATTTGGGTGGTTCATTGGAGCCTGAAATAAATAACGTTTTGGCCTAAGTTTATTTCAAAATGGTTCCAGGGGGTCTGTGAACATCCTGATTCTGTTATGTGCAATTCAGCTATACTACTGGAACCCTGACACGCTCATACCGCCCCCTGAATCTTGGAGTGGGGCTACTATCATCAGAGAAGACAGATGGTAGCCCCTGGGATCCCTCTTCTTACCAAAGTAGTAAAGCAGAAGTGATGTTGCATCTTAGTGAGAATTAGGGAGATCGGTGCCACCAACAAAGACGTACAAGGTGCAGAAGTCATCCTGTCATGTAACTAATCATTAACTCATCTACTTGAGAATGAGAATAACTTGACTCATTCACATTTACACATCCCCTCACCTGGCTAACTCATCCTTCAGGTCTCAGCTGAAATTTTATTTCCCTAAGAACTTGCCCTGTCACACGAGATAGGTTATACACTCAACCCCCTCAAAAAAGTCAGTATGACAGACAAGAGACTGGCACATGGCTGTAACACAGAGACTACACTGGTATCAGCCAGCCTGCAGCCAAGAAAATAAATATTTCAAACAGGAAATTTAGTAGAGGGGATTGGTGACAGACTTTCTGGAAGTTCTGGAGGAGCCAAAGGGGTAAGAATTAAATTATTCAGACATCAGTAACTGCAGATACCGCTACTCATTTAGGGCTGAAAGAATAGAAAGGAAGAGGTGGTGAAGAGGTCCTGGAAGCTGGAACTCGCTCTGCATGTCACTGCTGGGGACCGCCTTGGACACTGGGTTCACAGTGACTTTCATATCCACTTATGCCCTGTGGAAAATTCTGGGGCTAGAGTGGAGCCCACAACTGCCCACTGCTGCTGCGGCTGGTGGCTCACAGCTGACAGCGACCCCTGTTGGAATCCCCAAAACTGCTCAAATCCAAGGTTGTTGGCTGCCATTGGTGGATGTCCCCTGCTACCAAAGACACCATCAGAAATAGAAGCCCCAGTACCCCCATTAAATAAATAGATGAATAAACCTAATTACTACCCCTCAAAAATTAATTAAAATTTAAAAACCTAGTCAAGTTTTTTTTTTTTTTAAAGCAGAAAAAAATGGCATTGTTTTCTTGACATATTCCAGTCCCCCAACCAGTGCCTCCTTGGGGCAGAACCTAACCAGGAATCTACTGGAAAGGGAGTCTGGAAAATGAATTTTGCAGAAATCCAGCCCTCTTAGAAAGGAGAAGAATATGAAGGGGGTGGAGGAAGACAAGAGCAGACGAGGAAATGCCCACCACAGTCCACCTGTTTGGCTGTTTGGCATCCATCCTCAGCCTCCACCTGTACAAGGCCATGATGCTCAGGATAGCATAATGGGATTATCTTAAATGAGTGAGATGTTCTCACCACTTTCTCAAAAGGTGAGATGTACAGTCCATCTCTATCTGTCACTGCAGCCAGCCCTGGGCGAGGCTGTTAAGGATATTCTAGCCAAAGCCAGCGGCACCTTGGAGATGCACAGTGAGATATAAATGGAGAGAAGGCAATTGGTCTGATAGGTACCTACAAGGGCATACTTTTTTAGTTCTAAATCTTAAAGGAATTTTTCATATGTCACATGATGAACAATATCTGAAGCAACAATTTGCAAAACCCTCAAATGATCTGTAAGGTCAAATCTTATATTATCTGAGATAGAAAAATATCTCTGATGAATAATAGAATAAACTGAGAACATAGAGTTAAACTTCAGTCAAGGAATGGAAGTGACTGCTTCTGCCTGTAAAGAACAATTTCCCCATGAATAAAACCTTGTCTCTGTCTGCGACTCATGTTATTGGTTTATGAATGGTTCCGAGATCCTGGATGCTTTCTTAACTGGTTTTCTTGTACGAAGCCAGCCGAAGCCAGCAGCAACTGGTGTGCCATGGGGGCTGGTCACACGGTTTGATCAATCCCAGTGAGTGGCATGAAATTGGTTCAAACAACAGAACTTTCAAAGGAGTTGGCACTGGATGGATGCACTGATCGTTGCTCATACAGTCTTATAATATAGTTAAAAGTATGTAGGCCTAGGCATAGAAAGAAAGATTTTATTTTCCCATCCTGGAAATGGCTCAGAAACTGGGAAAATTTCATGGACCTTCATGCACTTCTGAAAGTTGGAATTTGTCAGGAGTGTTGATCTCAACCTAACCACATGTGTGTGTCTATCCAGAAGCTGATTCCATGCAACAGTTAACACATGTCACGTGCTGTGGAAGTTCCCTAGGGGAGTGGACCCTCCATCACTGTCTGCATCCCCGTGCACACCCCCGATAAAGCTGCATTTCTGTTGGAGAGCTCTCATTTCTTTATCTCTGGCCCTACTGATCCCTGTCTCAGTCCCCAAACATCAGCTGCTCCTGGGGCAACTCACCCAGGCCCTTTCTCATCTTTCTTTTGATTATCATATCTCTTCCTGCCAGAGACAGATCCAGCATAGAAAGCAACGAATTGGCCAGCACGTTAGAATTCCTTGAGTACAAGAAATGGTAATTCTGTCATTAAGTGAGATGATGGAGGTGTTAATAACCCTATTGTGATAATCACTTCACAATATATGTGTATCAAGTCATCATGCTGTACACCTTAAACTTACACAATGTCATATGACAATTATATCTTAAAACTGGGCGGAAAATAAAATACAATTCCTTTGGGTAATAGTGTTTGATCAGTAAACACTATGATTTGTGACATTTGCTGATTACACAAACAGGCTGTCCTGGGTTAAGAATCACAGGCTGGGTCTTCAGGTCTCCAAGGAATTACAACTAATTTTGATAAGAAGGGTCTGTATTTACTCCAGTTCCTTAACCTGAGTTCTAAAAAGCCTAATCTTCCCACACCGGGAGTCGAACCCGGGCCGCCTGGGTGAAAACCAGGAATCCTAACCGCTAGACCATGTGGGAGAAGACGAGAGCAGGTTCAAGTGTAAATTACTTGAATCATTGTCCTCCGCTTCCGCTTTCGGTTCTGACCCCGCCTCCGAGTCGCAGCAGCCTTCTGCGCCTGCGCGGCTTCTCTGCTCCCAGCAATTGCGGTCAGTGCGGCGCTGCTTCTCCGCGCGCGGGGCCTGGCACCTGGCGCGGGGGCCTGGCAGCCGCGGAGCCCGCACACCCCGCCCGGGAAGCCGACCCCGACCCCGACCCCTCCCCAACCCCGCCCCCGGAGGCTAAGGCTTTGTGTAAATCTATAGAAATCTTTGTCGCAAGGCTCCGCGGTGACGTTTTATAAAAGAGTGGTTTGAATAGCTTGAAGAGCACGTTGGGAGCCTGGCTTAGTTCTCAGTTTCTTGGGGTTTGACTCTGAGGGTAACTTATTAGGTCAGATTTTTCCAGTCATGATGTTTAAGGTCGTAGGACATTTTAAGTGGAATTTTGCATTTAGAAGACAATAGATGAAGCTCCCCCCACCCCCACACTCCACCCCGCACCCCAAGCAGCTCAAGGAGAACGTTTTAGGGCAAAGGACTTTCAGACACTGACTACTGTTTTCTAAGATCTTGTTTAGGGATGGCCTTACATTGAAAAACCAAAACAAAATGCCCAAAACTATAGAGGCAGAATCCACACCTTGCGCTGTTCTAACGAGTTAGAAGTTGAAAAAAAAAAAAAAATACTGACTGGGAGGTAAGCACGTCCAACCTGCCTAAGAGATGGGTGTCCCGCGAGGAAAGAAACCACAGGTGCCCCACAGGAAGACAGCACTGCCACAGAGCGCGAGGCGAGCCCCCACTGAGTCACTCTGGAATTCCTGAGAAAGCTGCCGCGCGGGCTTCTCTGCTCCTTGGTGCGCTGCCTCCCGCGCTGACGGAACAGAATCCCTGGGATCTTCCTGCCTTGGTCCGGCAGGCTTGGCCCCATGACTGTGCCCAAGTCTGAGACCCTCTGCCTCCTTCTGTACCAGGCATCACCTGTCCTGGTGGTGTGGAGCCCGCTGGTGGCTCTCTGGGGCTCCCACTCCTGGGCTCTCTGTGTGCAGGGAGCCATTGACACCTTAACTCCTGCTCCCCACTTCAGGACCCTCCACAGACCTGCATTTCTGCAGGATAAAAACATCTCTTAATGTGCGTTTACCCTGCAGGGCTCATCGCCCCAGAAGAGAGCGCCTCTTACAATACTCTAGGTGGACGGGACTCACATCCTGCCCTTGTCAGTCATAAATCCTACAGTTCAGAGAAGTCCCTGACAGGTCTTACAACCAATCGGGGACCTGTGCGTGAATTGATCACCCAGCCCCTACTGCTTGTGTGCCCAGCTCCCTCGCCCCAATAAAAGACCCTGCAAGGCCAGCTGTCATCTGTGTGTCCTGCTGTTGTCTATGGCAGCATAACCTAATAAAGTCCTTTCTTAAAATCTCCTTTGCTTTTGGTAAGTTCTTTTACCACTCACATCACTGGCCCCTCACCTCACTGTGCCCACAACAGGCGGGAAGGTGAGTTCATGCTGAATTAAACTCTGCTCTTTCCTTGAAGCCTTTTGGCACTGGGTTTGTTTGTTTTGTTAGGAATCAGGTCCCTTGGGATTTTGTTCTTTGACCGGGTTTACCTTGTTCTTTGGCAAAACTTTTTTAGGACCTAACACCTGCTTGTCTGTCTACTTGTCTTGTGTCTTAAAATTGTTTGTCTGGTAGGGGGAAAGTTGGTGGGAAGAGAATGGATCTGGACTTGAGAGACCCATCCTCAGGCCAACCTCAGGAGCTGAGAGATTGGGATTTAAATTTTGTAACATTTATAATACAGTGAGATTCTTTTGTCACAGCCTGCATCTGACCCTGTGAATCCCTGACTTGCCAAATAATTTTTGAACATTTTAATGCATAAGGTTCCTCTTCATCCTGTGAACTTCATGCATTTTGACAAATGCATGGTTTCATGTTTTCGCCATTATGGAACCATACAGAATAGTTTCACTACCCTAAAATATCCCCTGTGATTCAACTGTATTTCCTTTCCAAACCCCTGGCAACCACTGCTTGCCTCTATGGTTTTGCCTTTTCCAGAAGGTCATATAAATGGAATCATACAGCATGTGGTCTTTTCAGACTGTCTTCTTTCACTTAGCAATGTGCATTGAATAGTCACGTGTTTTGGTGTAGTCTGATAGCTCATTTCTGCTCATCACTAAATAATGTCCCATTGTAGTACATCCAAAATTTGTTTATCCATTCACCGAGTGAATGACATCTTGGATGCTTCTTTTTTTGGCAATTATGAATAAAGTGGCTACAAACATTTATGGGCTGGTTTTTGTATGGGCAAAATTTTTTTAAATCAGTTGGGTAAATACCTTGGAGCGCGATTGTTATAGCACGTGATAAGGGCATGTTTGGCTTTGTAAGTGACCGCCAAGCTGTCTTCCAAAGTGGCTGGACCATTTTGTGTTCTCCTAGGAATGATGGAGAGTTCCTTCTGCTCCATGTCCTTGCCAGCAGCTGATTTGTCAGCTTTTTGGATTGTAGTCATTCTGGTACATTGGTAGTGGTATCACACTGTTGTTTTAATTGGCCTTTCCTCAATGACAAGTGATGTTGAATACCATTTCATGTGCTTATTTGCAGCCTTTGCAGGTTCTTTGATTCTGTTCTGATCTTTTCCACATCAGCACTCAGGGATCTTCCTACAGCAGCAGAACATCCTTGCCTTACTGCACATGCATGACTCTATGTGACATTTTTTACTCCATTACAGCCTCCAGCAGGCTGGGGCGGGGCCTGTCATATTTGATCTGATGATCAAATGACACATGAAAGAACATTTTGAAAACATGTGTAATTATAAAAAATATATACCTACCCCGACTTCCATCCAGGAAGAAGCCAACTCAAGCAGTTTGTCACAATTCCTCCCAGACTTGTTTCTTCTGTGGGATTACTTTTCTTTACATTAAAAAAAATTTTTTGTTGTTGGACGTATCATTTATTTTCAAACTTTTCTAATCTTAAATCATGCTGAAACAAACCACATGCTTCATAAATCTTTGACCTCATTTCAGATGAAACCCCAGAATTAGAATTATCATGTAAAATTTTAACAGCCCTTTAAAGAATCTTTGATACACACATCCAAGTGTTTCTTTCACAAAATTGCTAACATTTTATTTCCATGGGCAGAGACCGTGAAGGTCTGTAACTATACTCTCACCAGCACTGAGTCAGGTCAGTGGTTTCCATCTTTGTCACGCTATCAGCCCAACGTGGTATCTTGTGTTAATTTAGATGTATTTAATTTATAGTTAAGTCTGAACATTCTCTATTACGCTTGAAATGAGTTTCCGGTAATAGTTTTTGTGAAGTACTCATTTGTGGTCTCAGTGACACTTCACTGCAGTCTGAGTCACAGCCCCTGACTGCTTCTCTAGCTGTCTTGGAAATAACACCAAGGGAAGGATGTCATGCACAGACCCGAGTTTTAACCTCAAGCGAAGCCAGATTAACAAGAGAGCCGCCCCACGCACTACGGTTTCGGTTTTGACATGAAGTAATGATTCACTCCCTGGGCCTCTGTTTCCTAATTTGTGAACCAGGAGCATCCTTTGTGCTTAACAAGACTGGTGTAAGGATGACATGAGATAATACATGTGACAGGCCTTCCTCTCTTCAGGCTATTTGCCCAGAATTGCTTGAGGATTTAGCTATTGTGTAAATCTATCCATTGCTGGGAACAGGAAATTTACTATTTATAGAAAGTACATGGGATTATGGGGCTGGCCTTAGTGAGGGTTATATAAGGGAACTCTCGATATAGTGTGCAGGCTATGGGATATATCAGTGTAGATAAGTTTTGTTAATTTGTTGAAGGATCAGTTTTGAGGAAGAGCAGTTTATACTCTACTTATATGTAAAATGCTTCATCCTTCTGCCTTGAGAGAGACAATAGTTTGCAAGGTCATCAGTGCCAGTTGGTACAAAAGGAAGCAGATCTGCCCACATGAATGGTTGACCACTTCTCTACAGACTCGTTGTGACCCAGCAGCTGAGGGCATGTACAGAAATGCGAACAGGCAAAGAGTAACAGCTCACTTAGGGGGAATTACAAGCTCTAAGTCAACATCGATGAAGCAGAATGGGCAGAAAACCAGTCAACACTTTGAACAAAAATGTAATAAGACTTAAGAGGAGATTCGATTAGAGCACAAAAATGACTTTCCCAAATCTAAGTTCTATAGATAAACTGAAAAGATATTTCACAATTTAGAACAAAAGTACCAAAGGAGTGAAAATAATGAAAGACAAGGTATTAGAAACAAATGAATTTTAGGAACTGTAATGAGAAAATGATTCAGCAACCCAAAGAGATAAAAATAAATAGCTCAAAGAGAGATAATGATTAAATAATAAAGAAAGATTTCTCTGTGATAAAATCTTAAGTGAAAAAACTGAATATCTACATGCAAAAGAATGAAGTTGGACCCTTGTCGTATACCATACATAGACATTAACTCAAAATGGATTAAAGACTTAAACATAAGACCTGAAACTGCAAAACTCCTAGAAGAAAACATAGGAGCAAAGCTTTGTGACCTTGGTCTTGGCAATGATTTCATAGATATGACACCAAAAGCACAGGCAATAAAAACAAAAATAAACAAGTGAGACTATAGCTAACTAAAAAGCTTCTGCACAGCAAAGGGAACAATGAATGGAGTAAAAAAGCAACCTATAGAATGGGAGAAAATATTTGCAAGCTATATATTTGTTAAGGGGGTTAATGTCAAAAATATATAAGGAGCTGCTGTGACTCAATAGTATAAACACTAACAACCCAACTGAAAAATGAGCAGAGACCCTAAATAGACATCTTTCCAAAGAAGACATTCAGAGGGCCAACAGGTGCATGAAAAGATGCTCAGCATCAGTAATCATCAGGGAAGGCAAATCAAAACCACAGTGAGACCATTTCACATCTATTAGGATGGCTATTATCAATAATACAAAAGGCAAGTGTTGGTGAGAATGTGGAATCCTTGCACACTATTGATAGAAATACAAGACGGTGCAGCCACTATAAAAACCCATATGAAGGTTCCTCAGAAATTACAGATAGAACTACCATATGATCCAGAAATTCTACTTCTGGGTATTTACCCAGAAGAATTGAAATCAGGATCTTGAAGAGGTATTTGTACTTTTGTGTTCATTACACCATTATTCACAATAGCTAAAATGTGGAAACAACTTAAATCTTCATGGACAGATGAATGGATTAAAAAAATGGATATAAACATACAATGGAATATTATTCAACCTTAAAAAAGGAAATTCTGCAATATGTGACAACATGGATGAACCTTGCGGACATTATGCCCAGTGAAATAAACCAGCCATAAAAAGAGAAATACTGCATGATGCTACTTATATGAGGTGTCTAAAATAGCCCAGTTCATGGAATCACAGAATGAAATGGTGATTGCCAGGGACTTGAGCAGGGGACAGAAATGGGGAGTCACTAATTAATAGGCACCAAATTTCAGTTAAGCAAGATGAATAAGCTTTAGAGAGCTGTTGTATAGCACTGTACCCAGAATCAACAATTATGTATTGTATATTTTGTTAAGATAGTGGATCTCATGTTAAGTGTCCTTTCTATTATAAAATAACATAAAAAATAGTCTTGACCCTATAGATTGGAAAAGCTCACTGGGTAGAGAAAAGATTAAAGAATGAAGAGATACCTAGCCACATCTTTTTGAAATTCTGACATTCCAAGTATAAACAGAAAATTGCTTCAGCTTCCAAAATAAAAATAAAAATAAAAAACAGACATAAACAACTGAAATAAGATTACCACTAGACTTTTCTTTTCTGGCACTGGACCTCAGAGACAGTGAAATAATGTCTACAAAATGCTAAGAGAAAAGGATTTTGACCTAAGAACATATTCCCAACTGAAATACCTTTCACTTGTCAGGGTTAAAGCCAGTGTTTTGGATATGCACTGGTTTAGAATATATCAGCTGACAATTATAGGTAAACAAAACACTTGTGAACGTTTCTGAAACAGATAGTACTCCAACCAGAAGAGAAATCTCAAGACAGATGGGAAGATTGCTGATCCCTGAATCTTGCAATATCTAAAATAAAAAAAAAAATATAGAATTTTACCAAGATAATCACTTCAAGATGGATAAATCAGATAAAAGAGGGATACACATTTTTAAATTTTAAAGAGAAACGCCAAAATAATAAACAACTAAAACACAGTGTGGAAGTGAAAGGAGAGGTGATTTCCCCTGGGACATACCAGGGTCATCATTATAAAAAGGAAGTAATACAGACTTTTTAAAGAAACAGAAGATTGACTTTTTAATAGTGTTAAAGGCATAAAGTTCATTGCTGGAACAAAAATTAAATAAAATCCTCCTGATTGTCAAAAGATACATAGACACAAAATCAAACAAAGCAAACGCCATAAATGAAAGCAATAACCACAAAAGAATGACAGTAACATAATTCACTGATAGAAATTCTACCCAAACTTTAAGGAATAGGTAAGTCTAAGTGCAGTAGAAAAGAACAAATCTGACCCCATGTTAGGTCTGTTCCTTTGGCTTTAACCCTGGGCCCTGTTTTCTAGGCTCAGTCTTGCCAGCTCCTCACCTTTTGTAAAAGAATGTTGCCTTTAGCCTGAAATATGCAGGAGAGCCTGTTCTCAGGGCTCTGGCCTTTAAGGATATTAACACTTTTGCACTTACATAAAGATAACAAGTGGCAGAATAGAAAATCACATTTATTTTGTTGGAGGTTTACTGGGACACCATGACCTGACCCATAGGGACAGCTGCAAGAACAAAGGATTCCTACACCAAGAAGTCTGCAACAACCAGGCACACCCCCTCCTCTTTTTAGTATGAAAGGAATTCTGACCTGGGGAAGATGGTGCTCTAGGACAACAGTCCCCCATCTTCTTGGTCTGCTGGCTTTCCAAATAAAGTTATTCCTGGCCCCAACACCTTGTCTCCTGATTTATTGGCCTGTTGTGCAGTGAGCAGAATGAGTTTGGACTTGGTAACAATTCAAACAAACCAACTATGGGGGCAAATTGAGAAATCTGGACACTGACTAAAAATTTGATGGTATTTCAGAATTTTTGTTAGGCCCTTAAGGTGTAATAAAGTATTTCAATGATTTTTTTTTTTCAGAAATCCTTGTCTTTTAGAGATAAATACTGAAGTATTATAGATATGTTGATCTGATATCTGAGATTTGCTTGGAGAACCTCAGACCGGCTGTGTGTGGAGAGTCACCACAGCCAGGGGATGGATGTGCGGCTTAAGGGGTACAGGCATGTCTGCCTTGTAGAGGAGGTGGGACTGTTTAGAGGGGGAGGTGGAGTATCCAGAAGAGAAAGGATAGCAGACACTGTGATTTTGCTGAGCAAGTAGAGGGGGATGAAGCCAAGCCCTGGTGGAGGGATAGGCTTTGCCCAGGAGAAGGGGAGGCTGTCCTCCCTCGGTGGGAGACTGGCTGGCATGGTACAAACATGGCAGGTTTGACTCTTTGACGAGGGGAAAGGAAGGATTTCACCTCCAGTGCTTTCTAGTTTCTGTACCAAGCAGCAGACGTGGTGGTAGCAAGGGGGAGTCAGGTGGGTGGTGGCATGAGGACAGGCAGAGGGTTTGAAACAGCCATTTCCTTGAGTGGCATAAACAGAACATGAGCGGTTTGTGAGCAGATCTGAGGCCCCATCAGTCACTGTGAATGGATAGTGAACACAGTCAGCTCCCCCATGTGGTTTCCTCCAAAACTGCTAGATTCTGATGTTTCCGAGAAAGGAGACATGTGGTTTGCTCAGGGTAGGGGTTTGCCGGCTGGTAAGACAGGAAGACCAGAAGCAAGGGAGGTGAGGGTAGTGGCAATAGTGTTGCCGAGATGGTGAACGGTGGAAGTAAAGGGCCATCAGTGAGAAGGTGATGCTAGCAAGGATGAGACAGCAGTGCTGTGATGGGGTCTCAGGGAACTGAGGGACCTGGGCAGCTAGGAACAGAGAGGCTGCCATCGCTCAGGGTGCTAACGGTTATTAAAGCGGGGATAGTTCGGATCATGACCATGTTTAGGGTGACCGAAGGGAAGTCGTTCCTGGATGTGATGGAAAGGGTGGCCTGAGGACATGGGAAATGAAATTTGTCAGGATTCCAGAAGGCCAAGAATCCCTCCCTCCCTCCACTTCAGTTAAGCAGCTGTCCATCTCAGTGACCACTGCTTGCAGCGCCATTCTGTGTGAGCGCAGGGAGGTCCTGCAGATCCTCCATTGGCAGAGGCATCCTTTTCCTTTAACCAAATGAAGTAGCACAGAATGAGATGGTAGAATATGAGCTCTTTGAAAGCAGAAGCTCAGGATTATTTTTCATCTATGAATCTCAGTGCTGTTCATAATGATAGAAACTGGCAGGCCTCCCATAACTGCTGTTAGTTGCAAATTATCAATCAAATGATGGGTAGAAGCATTAATAAACACACCCTTATTGATTAAAAAAAAGACTAATAGCTGACCTCCATTCAAGGATCAATGACAAGGAATTCCCATGTGTGTGTCTTTCCCACCACCACCAAGCAAATAACTCCACGGGCACTGACTGGGTGTCCTACTGTCACTGAGTCCAAACTTGTTCTGCTCACTGCACAACATGCCAATAAATCCAGAGAAAAGGTGTTGGGGCAAGGAATAATGACTTTATTCAGAAAGCCAGCAGATGGAGAAGATGCGGGACTAATGTCTTAGAGAACCATCTTCCCCAAGTTAGAATTCAGGCCCCTTTTATACTAAAAATAGGAGAAGATGTGGTTGGTTGTTGCAAATTTCTTTGTGTTGGAATCCTTTGTTCTTGCAGCTGTCCACATGGGTCAGCTCATGGTTTTCCTGTAAACTTCCAACAAGACAAGTGTTATCTTCTATTCTGCAACTTTTTGATCTTTATATGAACAGGAAAGCATTATATCTTTAAGGTCAGAGCCTTGAGAATAGGCTCTCCTGTATATTTCAGGCTCGAGGCAATATCCTTTTACAAAAGGTTCAGAACCAGAATGATTGAGCACAGGAAACAGGGCACAGGGTTAGAGCCAGAAGAAAAGATCTAATATGGAGTCAGATTTGTTCTTCCCTACTACCTTACAAATCTAATTCAGTTCTAACACCGTCTACCTGGAGAGAGCACTCGCTCCCACAGGGGTTCAGTCCCATGAGATGGCCCCGCTTCAGATGCCGATCTCAAGCCCAGGTTGCCACCTGTGCTTCTGACTGACTGAACAGCTATGAATTGGAGGGGCCTACAGCTCTCCCCTCTGGCTTCCTAAGGCAGCTCACAGAACTCAGAGAAACATTTACTTCTGTACCAGTTTAACAGAGATGGCACATGAAGGATATTGGTGACGAGGTACATCATGTGAGGGTCCGAGTGCAGGAGCTTCTGTCCCTGTGGAGTTGGAGCAGGCCACCCTCTCAGCATGCGGACGTGTTCACCACCCCAGAATCTCATCACATCTCTTTATTTAAGAGTTTTAATGGAGCTTAATCTGCAGCTCCACCCCACCCCCTTCCCAGAGGTCAGTAGGTGGAGGTAAAGTTTCCAACCTTCTAATCTCTTCTTCTTGCTGGTGACCTCACTAGCATAAACTCAGGTGGGCTTAAAGGGGCTCCTTATGAGGAACAGAAGACACTCTTACCAGTTGGGAGATCCCAAGGGTTTTAGGATCTGTGCCAGGACCTGGGGACAAAGACCAAATGTACTTCCTATTATGCCACAGACCTATGAGTGAAGTTGGAAATACACACATCAGTCTGTAATCAGAAGGGAGCTGAGGTAGTGGAGGTAGTAACTCGAGTTGAAAGCAATGACATTTTAGAAAAGATGAGGCCAATGCACTTCTGATAAATAAAAATGAGTCATGGGACGGACGTAAGAATGGACAGCATCACAGAGCAGAAAGGAAGTGGATGAGGGACCCAAGATCCTCAGGTACATGCTCTGTAACATTATCTGGGACGTTCCCACGAACTAAAAATAGGGTTAAAAACTCAGGTATCTCCATGAAGGAGAAATGTGTGTGCAGTAGAATTTCCATTTCAGCAAGGCTGCAGAATTCGGCTCCTGGGAGACCATGGACTTATCACTAAAGGACTCGCCATTGTGCCTGCCAAGGCCTGGGGTCCTTTCCAAGCAATAAAATTATAGGTGTTACATACATTTGAGCTATTTTCTCGAAAACATCTCACAGAAAATTGCATGAGGATGGCAAAAATGACTCCCCCCCGCCCCACACTGAAATGGCTACAACAAAAGTGGTAAAAAGAAATTCATGGTTAAAAATACCCAAGGAATGGTAGGGCAACAGGCTATTATTACTTAGAACCTGGCCTGCAATTAAAGACTTCCAAAAGGTTACAAGTCGCCTACTTCTGCACCAGTTTCACATTGCACCACTGCTAATTCTACTTGGAGAAGGCAAGGCTTTCCAGAGAGGCTTCCTCACAGCCACGAGGTTTCCCATGTCTTGAGTGTGACACTCACTCCAATACTTTTGACACTTATTTCTAAGTTCACTAGTTTCAGCAGAATCCCGAGGCGTTGTTTAAGTGTGTTAACATTATATATTCCCATCGCTGGCAATTGTCAGGTGTGTTACTGCTGTTGTTATTATTGACTTCAAAAGGAAATCTCTTTACATTAAGAACCTCTACATCTTTAAAAAAAAAAAAAAAAGAGGATGCTTATGTACACGTCTACAAAACAGAAACAGACTTGCAGACTTAGTAAACAATCTTATGGTTACCAGGGGAAAGGGGGTGGGAAGGGATAAATTTGGGTGTTTTGAGATTTGCAAATGTTAACCATTTGCAAAAATAGATAAAAAAACAAATTTCTTCTGTATAGCAAAGGGAAATATATTCAATATCTTATAATAACCTTTAATGAAAATGAATATATGTATGTGTATGCATGACTAGAACATTGTGCTGTACACCAGAAACTGACATGTTGTAACTGACTATATGACAAAAAAAAAAAAAAAAACCCTTAAAAAAAAAAGTCTATATCTTTTCATGTGCCTGTTGGCCATCTGTACATCTTCTTTGGAAAAAGTCTGTTCAGCTCCTCTGCCCATATTTAAATCAGGTTGTTTGGTTTTCTGTTATTGAGCTGTGTTTTTCACATATTTTGGATATTAACCTCTTTTGAGTTATACCATTTATAATATCATCTCCCATTCAATAGTTTGTCTTCTCATTTTGTTAATGGTTTTCTTTGCTGTGCAGAAGTGTTTTGGTCTGGTGTAGTCCCGATTGTTTATTTTTGTTTTTGTTTCCTTTGCCTGAGAAGACATATCTAGAAAGATATTGCTAAGACTGATGTCAAATATCATTACTGTCTGTGTTTTCTTCTAGGAGTTTTATGGTCTCAAGTCTTACATTCAAATCTTTAATCAATTTTGAGTTAATTTCCATGTGCAGTGTGAGACAGTGGTCAAGTTTCACTTGTGTGCATTTGCTACCCAGTTTTCCCAACACCAATTATTGAAGAGACTATCCTTTCTCCATTGTATGTTCTTTGCTCCTTTTGTCTTAAATTAATTGCATATGCATGGGTTTATTTCTGGGCTCTCAATTCCATTCCCTTGATCTGTGTGTCTGTTTTTGTGCCAGCACCGTGCTGTTTTGATTACTGTGGCTCTGTAACATAGTTAATTTAGTTCTCTGTTTGCATCCCCGCTTTCACTTCTTTTGCGTAATTGCTCAGAAGTGAAACTGCCACAAATGATAATTCTATGTTTAATTTTTTGAGAAACTGCAATACCGCCTTCCATAGTGGCTGCACCATCTTAACATGCCAACCAACAATGCATGAGGGTTCCAATCCTCACCAACACTTATTTTCTGTAGTTGTTTTTTGTAACAGTCATCTTACTGGGTGTAAGGTAGTATCTCATTCTAGTTTTGATTGGCTTTTCCCTCATGATTTGTAATGTTGAGCGTCTTTTCATATGCTTTTCAGCCATTTGTGTAACTTCTTTGGAGATACGCATGTACTTTTTATGATCAACAAGTATACATTATTATCATTAGAGAGTTTCCTTAGAGAGGAAAAAATAAGATGCAGTTTTAGTTAGAATTGAAACCAGGTAGAAAGGGACACTTCTGCTCAGGACTTCAGACCAGTTTTTAACCTCCTCTCGGTTTAACATCCACCTGTTCACTAAGGATTCGTCAGCAGGTGGCCCTTGATTCCGGACAGATTTACTCGCTCAGGCCACTGGTTAGAACCTTTGTCAGTGACAAGTATGGCCAAAAGTGCTAAAGCCAGAGTCAATGGACACACTGAAAGGGTTCCCAGCAAAGATGTAAATGAATGTGTTCAGAGTTAGACAGTCCAGAAGAAGCTGGATGGAAATGTCTCTGCCCAACATTTACCATTTGCTCCCTAATTTTGGAGGCATGGAAGGACACTCAGCTGGCAAAGAGAAGATTTATGCCAATGATCTTGACTTTGAATGGAAGCTAAATATAGGAGGTTAACAAGGAAGAGGCGATATCATCTGGAGTCCAGCTGCACCAACCCAGCCAGTGCAGTGTCGGCAGGAGCTCCTGGGATATTACACATATTGAATATTTGGCCATAAAGCCTTTATACCTCTTTGCAAAACATGTTTGTGCTTTATACTTTCAATCACTTTTGGAATCAGTTCTGAAATTTTAATAAGAATGATATTGATTTCTGGGATCCAGACCTTTAATGTATGCTTTTACACCCAAGGGAAACAAGATCTACCTTAAAACGTCCAGATGTTCAGCTCTCTCCAGGGACAAATGAAGTTGTCAGGTGAGTAACCTGTGCCTCCCTCGGGAGGCCCCGTGGGAACTCGGAGAGAGGATCTCAGATACACTGGACCAGGGAGCTCAGTGTGATGGTTCTGACTTGCACAGGTGTGGGTGTGGGTCACAGATGAGCCAGGCAGCGCCACACTGAGTCACACAGCCTAGAAGTCTCTCCTGCTTTTTTGTCCCTGGTGTCCACTTAAAATTCTCCTACATTGACGCACTTCAGTGTATAATTGCATAATTATGCCTATGTATAATTGTCTATCTGGCCTACTTAATAATAATTTGCTAACATATATTTCACAGTGTTAGGAGAAGGGAATTTGGGCAAGTTTTATTGTTATTATACTTAAAATTTTAGTTTATTTCTTTGTGTCAAATACCTACAACTGGTGTGT
Organism: Camelus dromedarius; assembly: GCF_036321535.1. Classification (NCBI taxonomy): domain Eukaryota; kingdom Metazoa; phylum Chordata; class Mammalia; order Artiodactyla; family Camelidae; genus Camelus; species Camelus dromedarius. The sequence goes on along the minus strand of NC_087464.1, from coordinate 1,935,314 downwards.
TGATGCGCCCTTCTCCCTTTCATGCAGACCTTCATGTTAAACGTGATGAAAACTACGTCATTAGAAAGATGCTGGGATGTTACCAAGGACAAGTTCATGTTCTTGACATGCCTTGAGGCCAAAGGAACCCAAGCACTGGAGTCTGGACAGAGAAAGGTTATTGCAGGACCAAGCAAAGAGGACGGGGTGGCTCATGCCCAAGAAAACCCCAAATTCCACAAAGGGTTTCAGCAAAGCATACTTAAAGGCCAGGGGGCATTGCAGGGTGTGTGATCAGCTCGTGCACAGTCCTCTGGTTGGTTGATGTTGCAGTTAACAGGGTGGTCAACACTGTCAACCCCTGGGCACCAGAAGATCTGGGGGCCATGTGCTCACTGTCATCAAGTAGTTCATTTCTTCCCTTTGGTGGTGGTTTTAGCATCTGAAAAACTCAGGACTTATGCATGAGATACTATGATCTGGGTACTTCGGAGAGGAGCTACAGCAGAGGATATGGGGGCAGGGTCTGTCCCAGGAAGTCCCCACAGGGTCTTGCTTGGTTACAGGGCAGTGTTTCACACTAACAGGAGGAAAAGATGCTCTGACTGAGCCTGAACTTGTCCTGGCTGCCCCTGCACATGGTGGCCCGCCGTGGTTGCTGGGAGTCTGTGCCCCAGGAATGCAGGCCCCACACTGCTGCTCTCTGCCCTGCTGTGTGCCGGCCGTCATCTGCAACAGTGGTTCTTTCTATACTTTGGACACAGTGACAGCCTTCAGAATTGATGCAGTGTCTGCTAGAGATGGTGCATTCATCCCTGTTTGACCGGCCAACCATGGATCTCATGGAGGAGAACCATGAGCTTAATTTCTTAATCAGCATCTCAAGTCTATTTTCAGAAAAGCAATCAGGTTTTGGTGAAATTAACACCCACATGAGTGAGTGAGCCCCACGTGCTCACGCCCGAGGAAACTCTGGGTGGCACAGATTCCGACTCACCAGGTGGGAGCCTGGGGGCTGAAAGGGCATTTGCTATCTGCCAGGCTCTGTGTCAAGCCCTCCACACACATTGTTCATCCTTGGGTGAATACCACAAACTGGCTCTCTCAGCATCCGGTTCTGCAGATCCTGCAAAGCTAGACCCTACCTTGGCCACACTCCACTGTGGATAGAGTTCTGAATGTGATTTATTATTGCAATCAGGAGTCCTTGCACAGATTTGGAGGGCTATGGTGTGGGTGCTGCCCTCTGGATGACCTCCTTGCTTTGCCACCAGCTACTTTCCAATGCCTGGTCACTAGCTGGTGTCCAGAGGCAAGGCTGAGGATGTCCACCAGGCTTGGGGTTTGCTTATGTGGACTTGGGCACAGAGTGGCTGCGTCATGGTGCAGCAGATTCCTTATCCTGCCTCGCAGTGAACACCGTGCCTCCCAGAGACAGCAGCTCCCCTGAGCAGCCAGTTCTCCAGTTCTAGGCATCAATCCCAGAGGCCGAGTCTGAAGCCAGCCACTCTGGCTTTGCCAACACTTCCGTAAGCATCCAACTCTCAGTATGGAATTCCAGCCTACTTTAGACAGTTACAACTTTTTTTCTTCAACTGAACTGACAGATGAAGATAAAATTTATTATTTTGATTCATAAAGAGGTAATTGGGGCTCAGTAAGGTTAAAAACAAACTATGGATGAGTGTCAGAGATTGAATTTAATTCTAGGCCTGCAATCTCTAAAGAGAATACATTTACACTATGATTGCTTCCAAAGCAACCAATAAATATTAAAGAAGCAGAAGTTCCTCTACTGACAAAAGTGCAGAATACGTATCTTGGAAACATTGTCTTTCCTCAACACATAAGGTCCTGGATAGAGTCTAACAAATAGACTTTACATTGCATGTTTTTCTTTTAGAAAAAAAAAAGCAAAAATATGAGAGAAATTTAAAAGAGACAAGAAGAATGACATGGCAAATGGGGAGTGTGATCTCTGAAGGCAGATGCTCAGCCCTGGGGAAAGTTGCTGCTGCTCTTTGTAATTCAAGAGCTTCAGCTTTAATGCTGATACCAGGTAAGAAGAAGAGCTGTGTCTCTGGGCCCTAGACAGGTGCATATTTGAAACTGAGAGTCACATATCAAATCAGAAGTGTAAGGGCCTTCACCTTTGGTGAAACCCTGTCTATTTTAGTCTGAGCTCTGAATGGAGAAAATGCCTATCTTAGAACTCGTAATTTTCTGTCTGCAGCTATCACTGATTTGGGGGTCAAATTTGTATTACTGAAGTAGTACGGTAATTCCCAAGCTGAAAAATTAACATACAAACTCATTTTTGGACACATTTAAATGAGATTTCTGGCCAGAAGCATATGTAAACCTTATTTGGAGGGGCATGTTCTCACATGATTCCCATAGATAAAGTGCTGATGAGGATGAATTCACAATCTACAATCACAAAGCACAGGAGGAAATGATTCACCATGAATGAAAGTCAATAGAAGTAATAAATTGTAGGGTTAGACCCTCAAAAATGTCGTGACAAAACTATCAAATAAACAGTATAGAATATTGTTAAAATGATTAAAGATATATAAGATGAAATTGAAAAATATAAAAGAAGAAAATACTATGAAAAGGAAAGGCAGATTTATAAAGTAAAAGAATTTTAGCAGTAAAAAATTATACTTAGTGTATGAGACAGTGTGTTTGACACAGCTTAAGAATTACTGAATGAAAGGAGCATCTAAAAAGTATACAACACAGATTTTCTGGTCAAGTTAGCAGTGTAGTAGGACCATGAACTTGCCTTTTCTCACAACTACAACAAAACCACAACTGACTGCTGAACAGCCCTTGAGAAAAAAAGACTGGAGCCTAGTAAAAAGTATACAGCTCAGAGAAAACCAAGGTAGAAAGGATGGAACAGAAGATGAGTGACATATTGATTAGGAAAGCATTTTTAACATACCTTTAATATGAGTTCCAGGAGAGGAAGCAGAAAGCATGGAGATAACATTTGAAGAGGTCAGAGTTTCAATTCTCCCAGAATTCATTAAAGATACCGCTCCTCATATCCTGGAAACATTAATTCTGAGGAGGACTCATAAAGTTAATCACACCGAGATACTGATCACCACAGACAAAGCAGAGAATGGAAGGGAGGTTACTTTAAGAGAAAAGAAACATTTCAACTCAGAACAGACTTGTTGGGTTTAACTATAGATCGAGCAGGGATCAGCAAACTTCAACCCATGTAGTGTTTCACTGGAGCACACTCACACCCACTCACTGCCATGTTTTCGTGGCTGGTTACGTGATCTGCAACAACTCAGGTGGGGGTTACCTGCAGGACAAGTGGATGGCTTAATAATTCTTACCTAAGGTTTGGTACTAATCTTACAGACCATCCTCTTTGTGTAGGGCTTGTTGGACAGAGGGCACCAGCTTTGGGGTAACTGAGATGAAAAGAGGGACCCTGGAGCATCCTTGTCTGCAGGACAAGGGTGTGAGTACCTCATTGATCTAAGGTGTGGAAAACTCCCAGCGCAAACCTGGCCATCACATTCCGTTCATTGAAGATTTAGAGTGATTGATCTGTGCACCATCAGCATCAGAGAGGGCTTTCTAAATTAATCTTACATGGAAAGTTTGGGGAACACTGCACACCACGTCCTAGGGAGGAATGTTTGGGGCAGGGGCAGTGTGGAATCACTGTGCAGAGTCTCCCAGCCACATGCAACCATGTACATCAGCATGTGAGGAACTCTATCAGCCACACCTTTGTTGACCCCAGGGTTCTTTGGATGCCTTTGACAACAGCACAGATACGACTAACAGCCCATGAAAAAGTGTTCTGTGAAAACCTCCTTCAAGGAAGGCTGCTTCAGATCAACAGCTTACTGGGTGGATGAGAAACCCAAGACCAAAATGGGGAGTAGTTTCTGAGGCCAACTTGCCAACCTGTTTTCCTGTGGCAGCCCTTCTGGCCTCCTGTATGTGTCCCCTTCTCTCATCACCAGAAATTCATTTGCTCTTCCTCTGCCACAAGTCCCTAAGCCGTTCTGAAACCCTACTTATTGATCTGAAAAATAAGGAAGTGAACAGAAGCATTTGAATCAAATTTTATGCCAAATAATAATTTGGCTCCACACACATTACAGTGCGTCTTTGAAGTCATGGAGTTGTTTTCACTGAACATTTCAAGGACAAGATTTTATTAACCTCTTTGGAAGGTGATTATAGAAAGCATTATGTCTAACATCAAGATTATGTTCTTTAAGTAACTCCAGACAGACAGTTCTTTACCTGGCTCTAAAATTAGAACTAGCCTTTTTTCCAAACCACAAAACCCAATACATGCCAACTGGACTTTTCTTACACTGGGGACTTTCCAACGAGTGTGACCTTAGTGTTCTTTTTAATTGTCTTGCAGTGTAGTTTGGTTCACATGGTCCAAGCGAATCTAATTGTGGGACTTCTGGCTTTGTAGTCAGAAAATTCCATATAAATTACCCCAAGTCATCATTTCAGGTCAAGTCTTGTGATAGAAGAGGTTTTGCCTTGCAACTTTGTATACTTATGACATGTGGAAGGTCAGATGGTATGACTTTCAGGTAAGGTAATTTTTGGGTCATCATTTTTCAATGTCAGTGTCATTTGGAAAATCTAACTTTGCTCCTCCTCTTTTTCCTTCCATCCTTTTTCCTCCCTCCCTCCTCTTTCTGTCTTTCTTTCTTTCCTTTCCTTTTCTTTTTCCTTCCTTCCTTCCTTTTCTTTTCTTTTTCCTTCCTTCCTTCCTCTTTCTTTTTCTTTCTTTCTTTCTTTCTTTCTTTCTTTCTTTCTTTCTTTCTTTCTTTCTTTCTTTCTTTCTTTCTTTCTTTCTTTCTTTCTTTCTTTCTTTCTTTCTTTTTCTTTCCTACCTCTTTCTCTCTCTTTCTTTCCTTCTTTCTCTTTAATGCTTGTGTGATTTCCTCCTAGATTTCTAGAACATTAGAGCTGGGAGAGACTTAAGTGTCAACCACAATCTTCATTTTATATAAAAGGAAATTATGTCAAAGAAGAAAGATCTTTGGTGAATGAAGATTATTGTGAAATCACAGTCTTGTTCTTTTCTCTCTTATATTTCTCCCTAACCTATATGTCTCTTATTAAAAATGAAGCCAAAAAAAATATGACTTGATGGTTTGAAACAACCTGCAGAGCCTTCTTCAAGAATACAGCATTCCTTTTTTCCCCAAATGTAAAGCTTTCATAGCTTTGGCCTTCAGTGTTCATTTTATTTCATGTGTACAGAATATTGAGAGTTTACAATAAAATATCTGTGTCTTTTTCTTCAATTAATTTATATTTGGTGTGCTCAAATTGTATTTTAGAAAAATGTTTTTACTTCTGTGTGTGTTTTGTGTGTGTGTGTGTGCGTGAGAGAGAGAGGGGGAGGGAGAGGGAGAGGGAGAGAGACCTATACACCTGTCGGTCTTGAACAGTCATAGGGCTCATGCAACCTAAATGCACATGAAGAATTCTAACCCCTTCCCTCCACAAAAGTCCTCCAAAAATGTCAATGAGATATAGGCAAAATGAAACCAATGCATTTAGCTTTGTGTTCAATACATTCAAGATTTATGTGAACATAGATCATGTCTGGCACAGTGTTGGTAGGAGAATTATAAGCCTGCTCTTAAAAGACTATCAGTTTAGGGGCGAAACAAAGGTATGGATGTCTACACCATGCTAGCCTGAGGTCGGTGCTAGCTGAGGATAAGAACAGAGTGAGTGTGCTTGGAGGAGAGAGAAACCAACTCTGAAAGTGTAGAGTTCTTTTTGTAGTGAGAAAGTTGTTTTTTTTTTTTTTTTTGGTTTTATTTATTTATTATTATTTTTTCAGGAGGGGGAGGTAGTTAGGTTTACTTATGTGTTTATTTTTCAGAGGAGGGACTGGGGATTGAACCCAGGACCTTGTGTATGCTAAGCATGTGCTCTACCACTTGAGCTATACCCTAGCCCCACTGAGACAGATAATTAAATGGATTTTGTAAGAAAAAATAGAAAAGAAAGGGGGAAGGACATTTCAGAGAGTAGGAAACTCATGGTTCTAAAAGAGTATGGAATGTCAAGAAATCTAACTTCATCCCATAGCCTTTTTCTCACCCAGGGTTTGCAAAAGTCTTGTGGCTCTCAGCTCTGCCTTTGGTCCTGCTCCTGGAGAGTCCTCCACCTCTCTCACTGGGCCGCTCCCAGGGGTGTGCGCCCCACACAGTGCCTCCGGTAAGTCCTAAAAAATACAGAATGGCTGGTTGCCTTGCTCTGCCGCTGGGCGCTACGTGCTTTGATCGGAACTTTTGAAAATGGTTCCCTCCTTTGCCTGGTTATAGCCAGACTGAAAAACAGATGCAACATATTGAGAGCTGTGACCTCAGATGATGAATGAGAAATTAATGAGAGTTTAAGAAGGCTGGTAAATATAAAAGTGAATAAAGAGACAATTATCATCTCATCTCTCAGGCACAAAGACACTACTAGAAAGCAAAATTTAAAATTTTACTGTTAACACAGTATAGGGGAAGAAATAGTTTTCCTCCACCCATCTTAAGTTTTCAGCTGGGGCTTTGTAACAAGAGACAGATTAACAAGAAAAAAGGATAGCAATTTAGTTAATGTAAGTTTTATGTGACATGGGAGCCCTCATGAGGCAATCAAGACCCAGAGAAGTGGTAAAATCTAAGGGTTTATGTAGAAGGTTGAACAAAGAGGGGCCATTGTGGGGAACGAAACTAAAACATTTGGGATGATTAAACGTTTGATTAGACTTACTTTGGAAAGTCTGTGTAGCATTCTCTCAGTCCCAAATCCTCATCTTTGGTGATAAGAATGTTTCTTTCAGAACAGTATGGAGGTTCCTTAAAAAAAATAAAAACAGAGTTACCATATGATCCAGCAATCCCACTCCTGGGCATATATCTAGAGAAAACTCTAATTCAAAAAGATACATGTACTCCAATGTTCATAGAAACACTGTTTACATTAGCCAAGACATGGAAGCAAACTAAATGTCCATCAACAGATGACAGATGACTGGATAAAGAAAATGTGATATATATAATGGAACACTACTTATCATGAAAAAGAATGAAATAATGTCATTGGCAGCTACATGGATGGACCTGGAGATCGTCATATTAAATGAAGTAAACCAGGCAGAGAAAGACAAATATTGTATAATATCACTTATATGTGGAATCTTAAAAAATGACACAAACTTATTTGCAAAGCAGAAACAGACACACAGTCATAGAACACAGACTTATGGTTACCAAGGGGAAAGGGGGAGGAATCAATTAGGAGTTTGGGATTGGCAGATAACAAACTACTATGTACAGAATAGATAAACAACAGGGTCCCACTGTATAGCACAGGGAACGATATTCAATGGCTTGTAGTAACTTGTAATGAAAAAGAGTATGTATATATAGGTATATATGTGTGTGTGTATATACATATATGTATATATGTGTAAATATATATTTGTGTGTGAAACGGAATCACTTTGCTGTACACTGGAAACTAGTACAACATTGTAAATCAACTATACTTCAATAAAAAATTTTTTGAAGAATATTTCTTCCCTTTGGTACCAAAAGGACATATTTCACATGGGGCTTTTATCTCCTGCTTTCAGGGAAAAAAGTGAAGGTCAGAGTGCTTCCTCATACTTGTTATTTTTCAAGTGACTTTAGCTCAAAGTCATCCTTAAGACAAGGTAACACGTTTCAGGGTGGCATATTCTGCCACGCTTCAACAGCATTAATAATACCAAATACCCAGTCTAACAGAAAACATGCAAGACTTCTACAGAGGAAAGAAAATCACACCTTTGTTTTGAGGCACTAGAGAAGATCTAAATACACAGAGAGATTGATTGGAAGGTTTAATATGGTAAAGATGTCAATACAAATCTTAGTCAAAATCTAAGCACATATTTGGTAGAACTTGAGAAATTATTTTTAAAATTCATATCCAAACATCCAAAAACAGCCAAAAACAAACAAGGAGAGAGGATTTATCCTCCTTACTGGCAGCAGTGCTCACAAAGCTAGAATAAATGTGATAGCTTGGCTTAAGTTTGGGGACAAACACATCAGGGGCACAGGAGAGAGTCCAGAAACTGCATGTACTGATACTTGAAATCCATATATTGCAAATATGCATATACTGATACTTGATATATGATGGGTGGCAACAACAGATGGTAGTGTTGGGGCATTTTGTATCTATGCAGAAAAAAATATGAATTTGCTCTCACACTATATAAGGAAATCATTCAAGATGTAATGTACACCTAAATGTGAAAAACAAAGTTATAAAGGCTTAAAAAGACAATATAGGGGATGCTCTTTTCCCCCCTTCACTGAACAAAAGACATCTTAATAGAATAGAAACAGCAGTAAGCATAAAACATTAAAGAAAAAAGTGATCACATTAAAATTAAGATCTTCTGTTTAAAAAGGTAAACACCATTAAAAGAGTGAAAAGAAAAGGCACTGAGAAGAAGATAATTGCAACAAAGGACTAATATCCAAATATCCAAAGATCACATCAATATAAAAAAGACCAGTTTGGAAAAAAATGGGCAAAAGACTTGAAGAGATACTCTACAAATCCAAATGACCAATAAATATAAGAAGAAGAGCTCTGATCTTTTTAAAAAGAAAAGAAATGCTAATTAAAACCACAGTAAGGTACCATTACATACATAAGCTAGTTGGCAAAAAAAAAAAAAAAAAAAACTTTAAATTTGAAAATACCAAGTATTTTTGAGAAAGTGGATCAATTGGAACTCTCACAGTGCTTCTGAGAATGCAAACTAGGACCACAGCTTTGGAGGGTAGTGCAGTATCACCTATCAAGATTAGGAATGTGCATGTCTTATGCTCAGCCCGTCCTCTATCAGAGAGTATCTCAGAGAAGCTTCTGCATATGCACACCAACCACACACATGAACCATACCGAGCAGTACGCTTCAAGTAACCCCAACTCAGAAACAAACAAGAGTTCCAAATGTCTACAATGAGTGAAAATAAATAAATGAACTGTAGTATGCCCATGTAATGGAATATTATACATCAAGGGAAATGAGTAAAATGCATCTAAGCACAGTAACAAGGATGGATATCTGTATTCAGGGAGGGAAGCAAGGTGCAAAACACACCCTCCATTCCTTGCAATTCACATAAATTTCCCCAAACAGGCAGCACTGCATAAAGTGTATAGGGATGCACACATCGTTAGTAAAAGTGTAAGAGCATTTAGTAGTATTTGTCATGAAATCAGGGTAATGATGACTTGGGGAAGGAGGGAGAGGATTGTGATTTTGGAGAACACACAAAAGACTGGTGGGGTGCTGGCAATGAGGTGAGTGTGGACACCCAGGTCTCCTTACATTTCTTGGGTACATATCCACACCCAGAAGGAGTAGGGTTAGATATAATGTGAGGATGGGAAGGTAGAAGCCATGTTCTAGAAGTAGTGTTACCCAGTCATACTGCTCACCACGCGACAGGCCAATAAATCAGGAGACGAGGTGTTGGGGCAAGGAATAGTGACTTTACTTGGAAAGCTGGCAGCGTGAGAAGATGGGGGGCTAATGTCTTGAAGACCCATCTTCCTCAAGTCAGAATTTAGGCTCCTTTATATTAAAAATGGGAGGGAGTGTATTGGTTGTTGCAAATTTCTAGGCGTCGGAATCCTTTGTTCTTGCAGCTGTCCACATAGATTAGGTCATGTTGTCCCTGTAAACCTCCAACAAGACAAATGTTATTCTCTGTTCTGCAACTTTTTATCTCTGTATGAATGGAAAGCTGTTATACCCTTAAAGGTCAGAGCCTTGAGAATGGGCTCTCCTGTAAATTGCAGGCTCTAGGCAGCATCCTTTTCCAAAAGGTGCAGAATCAGCAAGACTAAGCCTAGGAAACAGCAGAGGATTAAGGCCAAAGGAGCAGGTCTAGTATGGAGTCAGATCTGTTCTTCCCTATTACAGCAGGGGTAGCACATGCCACAGGCAAGACAGTGTGGACAGGTGTGTTCTCTAAATGGATCAGCCCCGCTACAGAGTCTTAACTTATGTGATAGTATTTCCCCTTCAAAATATTAAATGAAACATTCATTTTTAGTCTTTATTTTCTCTTCATAAATAGACACATCAAATAACACAAAATAAATCTACAATTGTTTTGCAGCTGCAGATCAGAAAATGGTTAGCGCTAACAGCATGTAATCAGTAAACAGCACATTTTTAGCATGCGATGCTAATTTCTATTAGACTTAAAACGATGTTACTTTATATTAGTGTTTGCCATGTATTCCTTTCAAGATAATGATTTATACTTCCTTTCACCATTCTAGCAGTAATCTTTTTATCCACTTAAACATGGCAAAAAATTACATTCCAAAGTAAACATATAAACAGCTATGATGCATATTTTAACGACCCTCCAACAAGAACCTAAAAGGAAAAGAGTATTTCTGAATATGCTGATTGAATACGTTTTGTGTAAACATCATTTCAAATCCAAAGAAAGGACTTTGAAAGTAATTTGTATAAATTATTTAAATTTTGTTCAAAATATATTAATTTCATTGCTTTAGACATAAGTTGTTAAACTAAAAATTGATTATCTCCATATAACTAACAGAGCAGTGGCTGTGGAACTTTTTGTTTCTATCATAAGACTGATTTAATTCCTTTTTTTTTTTTTTTTTGTCTGTTTGTTAATGGAGGTACTGGGGATTGAACCCAGAGCCTCGTGCATGCTAAGCACGCGCTCTATCACTGAGCTACACCCTCCCCCTCTACTTCCATTTTAACACATGATCACAGCAAACATCTGTTAATGTCCCCTTTTTCTTACTACTACAATATTAAGCACAACCAAGCCCCAAGCTGAAAATATTTTTCAATGGCTTTTAACTCCTATAAATAATTGTCATCATTTTTGTCACATTGTTGTAGATAGTAACAAACCTCTTGATTGATGAATTATAGAGCAAGAAAAATTGATCCCATTTAAAAATACATATGTATATATAATCTTTACCATTCTAGGAGAGAAAAAATTTTACCATGACCCTAAGGGTCACTGGCTGGGTCTAAAAATGAAACTGACAAAGACGGATTAAATGGAGAAAAACATACAATTTATTTAACATAAGCTTTATATCACATGGGAGCCTTATAAAGATATGAAGACCTGAAGAAACAGGTAAGCCTGAGCATTTTTATACCAGGTTTAATGAAGAGTGAGAAGTCATGGGAAAATGTGAGACCAGAGGATGTGGACTAATGGTCGTGAGCTGGGGAGACTTAGCAAGCTTGTTTGCAAGGCATCTCTCAGACAGGGAGCTCCCCTCCTCTGGGTACAGGGAGGCGCCTCTCACAGGAGGGTCTTAGGGTCTGCTTCAGGGGAGAAGTGAGAGCCACAGAGTCCTTCCTGCATCCACCATTTCTCAAATTTCTTCAGCTTAAAATATTCACTATGTTCAAGGTGCTATACTTTGAGGCAGTGTGCCCCAAACCCCGTCACCATGAATGTAACTTAGTGAGAAAGCAAGAAATAAAATAGCTCCATGGATCTTTGACTGATAACTTTGAAAATTTTTTATTTCCACGAGCATTAATTACAGGCAGTTAAATATTATGAGCAATTAGAGATTAAACATTCATGTTACATATTGACAATTTGTTGAGTAAAAACTGAGGGTTAAACACATGGGTACCCAGGGCATATTTGTGGGTTGTGGAGGGTTTAAGGGACTTGAATATTGACTCAACACTGTTAGAGTTAAGTGGAGAAGAGAAATTATATATACATACGCTACTTGGGAGAAGCTGGATCACTTCAATGGCCCACGGAATTACTTTGTCCAAGTTTACTAACTGAACCCCTACTTCTGAATCTAATGGAGGAGGGAGGGTACATCCCAGGGGTAGAGCACATGTTTAGCACGCACGAGGTCCTGGGTTCCATTCCCAGTACCTCCATTAAAAAATAAATGAAGCTAATGGATCCTCTCAGGTGTTATATTACGGAGCTCTCTCTTCCCCTCCACCCCCTCTTCCTCTCCCTCTGCTCTTGGCCTTGTCCTAATACCCTGATAACTTCCTCCAGCCCTCTCTCACCGTCACCAGCCCCCTGCTTCTGTTCAGCCATCAGTCACCCCTCGCCAACACTGGGACAGGTTTCTAACTCAAATCCCTACTTAGTCCCGCCTCCAAAAATTGTTCTCCAAGCTGCTGTCAGATTAATTTTGTTAAAATACTCATGGTGCCTTGTCTCTTATGTGCCTCAATATCTTCAGGGGCCCAGCCACGACGGCAAAATGAAAACCATAAAAAGCCATGGTCCTCTCCCTTGCAGCCTCATTTTCTACGCACTTTGCTCACACTTTGTTCTAAGGGACTGAAGCAGCCATGACAACTCTCAGATACCAACTTACCATGTTCCATCACATGACACCATCGCAAATAACCCGGGAGCTACTATTATGATCTGGGCATTTGAGGTGAGCAAACTGACATTTAGAAAGGCTCAGTAACTTGCCCGAAATCACACCCTTGCCCTTGTGTGGTAGTGTAACTGAGCAGGACCCGTGGGGCCTTCCAGGGTCAGACCCCTCCCCCGTATCCTCTGCTGCAGCTCCTCTCTGAAGCACACAGATCGTAGTATCTCATGTATATTTCCTGAGTTTTTCCACATGCTGAAAACCATCACCCAAGGGAAGAAAGTAACTACTTGATGATCAAGAGCATGTGGTCCCCAGACCTTCTGGTGCCTGGTGTTTGATGGTGTTGGTGCCCTGTTACCACAACAGCAAGCCATCAGAGGATTGTGCACAAGCTGATCACCCACCCTGTGACCCGACTCCCCTCAACTGGCCTTTAAATACACTTTGCTGAAACCCTTTGAGGGGTTAGGGGTTTTCTTGGGCACGAGCCACCCCGTCCTCCTTGCTCAGCCCTGCAATCAGTCTTTCTCTACTCCAAATTCATGTTTCAGTTTGTTTGGTCTCGCAGTGTGGCATCAGTAACAGTGGAAGCAGCATTCTAACCCAGGGATCACACCCTGGGGGTGTGAACTTTCTTCCCTTTGGCCTTGATGTCTTTCCCGGCAATTTCCTAAAAGGATCTGTGCGTCTCTGTGCCTTTGCACGGAACTCTTTCCTCTCCTTTATAGCAGGAACCTCAGCTCACCTGGTCCCGCGGGTCCCTCCCATGTCTGGCTCACGGGTGATCCTAGCTCCCTCACCTCTCTGTGGTCAGCTCCACCCACCGGGCATACTCAATGACCCGTTGTTGGTTTGGGTCCTTCCACATCTTTTACATTTGTGTCCTCAGTGCTGGTGACAATCCTAACCCAGGAAACATGCTCAGAAAGTGTCAGCTCAGGTAAGAAATGAACAAATGTAAATGGTTCTGAGGGCTTTGGGGGGTCGGTGCAGGCCAGGCACCAGAGGGGGCAGTGAACGCTGAGACCCGGCCCAGCTTCTCATCTTAGGACAATGAAGCTAAAGAGTAAGCATGTCTGCTGTCTTTTGAGATCTCATCAGACTGAATTTTACAACCATCGGTAACAACCCCTTGGTTTAGCATCAAACATATTGCACGTTTGCATTCACAAAAAGTCCTGCCTGCAACGTGGGCACAGCAAAGCGAGAATCGTCTAAAAATATCTTTCCAATCCTTCCTCTCAGACACCTGTTTCGAAAGATTTTCATCCAACTGAATTCTCTGCCTTTATTAAGAAATACCACATTTATGTTTCCAGTATTGCATAATTTTGATTTTGATTTAGATTTTCATTAATGACCTATAATTATTAAGAGCTTATAATAGTATTATGAATTCACAGGACTCACTATCTTGTTTGAGGCTCTCAGAGCTTAAAGTGAGGTGGGCGGGTTCCCTCAGCACAGCACCTGCCCTGCCTGTTATGCTGGCACAAAGGCACCTCAGACGTGGGTGTGTCCTAGTGGGATGCCATGACCTCCAGCTGCTAGTGGTGTTTGGACCTCAGTCATTCCCCAGAAATACCAGTTACCCCACAGACTGCTCATTGGTAATTTGCTTCCTCAAACAGACCATGATTTCCTCCATGACAGAAGGAGGAGACTGTGTGATGTGTGGTTATCTTTGTACCTGCAGCATGATGCCATGCCTAATGGTCTAATAATATTTGTCCAATGAATACAATGGATAAGTCAACGTAAGAGTGACCATGGGTCAGCCAACATTCCCAGACTCCACCAAATGTGGCAGGCACTCGATTCAGATAAGGAAACTGAAGTCACTTTTAGTTAACCTGTGGACAATTCCCACTGTCATTTTTGAAATATCAAGAACAGCGTTCAGAACTACATGGCTAACTTTTGCCCTTTTCCTACCCCACCTGCCTGTGCAGCACAGAATTCAGGTTTGCCTTCTCTGCAGGGTGGTATAAAGCAGTCCTGGATGGAAGTTCAGAGGTTTTCTTGTCTCCTAGCTTTTGAAAAATATCTTGATTTTCTCAACAGGCGATAACAACTTATAATAAATAGTCTTTATGTCATGTCATTTTAATTTCATGATTGCTATTATAAGAGTAGTGCCTTAAGACCAGGAATTCCAAAAGCAGGTACAGTGTATTAATAGGTTCTTAGTATCTAAAAGAAACATGAAAATGATCATTGGAGCTTCTCTGTGTAGAGCCCAGGGGAAGGCAGGGATGATGCAGAAGGATGTGGCCCAGCCCCCCATAGCCCCTGGTCAGCCAGGCTTTTTAATACCTTGTTGTCTAAATGCAAGCTTATGATATTTTTTCCTTTAATAATACAAGTTCCTTCTGAAATCCATTCCTGGAGTATTTTAATAAAATACGTTTTAACTCAATCTCCGTGATGGGTTGTGGTGGGCTATCCCAGTGAGCATAAAACTACAGCCATGCTTAGTTGTTAGAAGGGACATTTCTGTTTAAAGGAAGAAGTTTCCTGCATCAAATAGGGAACGGTCACGTGGGGCGAGCATGAGAGGCACTTACGATGTCCCTGTATCGTGCTGTCCTCTCTGCTCCTGGTATTAGAGTCATCCTAAGAAGGTGTGTGCTGAGGACACCCAGCTCTCCCCTCCATGCATTTTATTAAGATCAGTGAAATAAAAAAGGTCAAGATGCAAACACCCGCCCCAAAATCATGAAGGGACATGATGGAGATTGATGGGGAATGGGGACCATGGACAAGTCTGAGAAAGTGAGAACACGGAAAAATACTCCCCTGTTTCAAATACCAAGTTATACCAAGATATTTTGAAATGTGAGGTTTCTGTTCTGGTCTTTTTAGACAAAAGGTGGTCATATAGGGTATGATTGGAGAAAAGATAAAGTAGGAAGTGGAATGGGACAGGCCAGTGCTAGAATGGCATAGGAAAAGCAAGGGCCCTGGCACGTAGGGAGGGGACACCTTAGACCCCAGGAGGCACAGTCCCCTAGATCAGCAGCAGTGGCTGAGTCAAAGAGCAACTGCATCTGACAGTCTGATTGGCTTCTAGGTTTGTCATCTCATCCATGTGCTGTGAAAACATATAAATGCTGTGGCCACAGCCTGTCCTGATCCTGCTACATCTGATGTCATCAACCAGCGCTCTCAGCTGTGAACATGTGCAGACCCACAGCCCTGAAAACCCTGCTTCGATCTGACTGAATGTGCACATGCTTCTCCAGATGTCTGCATGGCCTGGGGAGGCTGCAGCTCTCATGACCCTGCCCATGCAACTTAACCAAATTAACACAATGGTGGCAGTGAATCCCAGACTGGAAGGGACTGTGCCCCTTTGGCTTGTATGTGTGTCTGTGAACCATGGAATATTGCCTCACTGGAAACAGATTTTTGTGACCCATCTGTTGCCAAAACTCAATCTCCATACCCCAATTACTGAGTTGAGTCTCAGGGACAGAGTTTTGGATGAAGCAGGAAAAGTAGCTTTATTTCTTTGCCAGGCAAAGGTCACAGGGGGCTAACACCTCTAAGACTGTGAGCCTGCTGGGGAGAGAAGGCAGGGGGTTTCACAGTAAAAGTTCAAGAGGCAGAGCTAGTTCCTACAGAGATCACATACAGGGTAATGATTTGTTGCAAAGTTGTTCTTGTTTTTGTGGATGCAGAGGTCCCTTTCCTTCTACTGGGTATGAAGTTCACCTCTGGCTTTGGGAATCTCCTAATATTTTTGTGCCTAGAACAAAGGGTGCTTAGGAAGGGGGACTGTGGAAAAGTGCTCTCAAGAAAAACTTGTGCAGTTTAAAGTCAGATTGGTATATGCTTCTAGCATTTTTGGCAAGCCAAAGCCTGAGGCTTCTTACTGCAGTGTTTGCACAGACTGGGACCTGCACCTCCAACAACAGAATACAAAGAAACCACAGGGGCTAAAGATAACTGCATGCATGCCTGGTTAGGGCAAGTTATGAACAGCGAGATGCAGAAAACAGACACCCAACTCCATTTCTGAGGTGTTGGGAGCAAAAGCAGGGCACTAAGCATGATCCCTGCACACAGCACCATGAGGGGGTTGGACGGACCACCCAAGCCTCCCTCCCCTTCAGTCTAAGAGCATGAGAAAAGCCATTTAGATTATTATACAAGTAAGTATTTACAATTGCCATATGGTCACTGATGACAATAGGGTACTGCTTGGTTACAAATCTATTGATTGCTCTAGCAATTGCTGACAATGACATCAAAGATCAGAAAGTCAATTTGGATGTCTTTGAGTGGGTTATAATAGATAATAGTCTGACCCTAGTCTACATCCTGGCTATCTCTACAACCCTACGTCTCTGGAACTTATTTGGAATTGACTACATCTGGGACTTTGGGGCAAGGGGCATAATTGAGGTTGGTCTCATTCTGCTACTTGAAGGCTGTTGATAGTAGCCTTGATTCAATACTGTCTGAGACACATCAGATGGCTTTGGCCCCAGCACCTGCTGGCCAAATTAACCAGAACTGCTGGCAGAATGGCATACTAGTGAAAATTTGAGTTTGGGAGAGAACATTTTGGAACACACTTTGGAGCCATGAGAGCACTTTACCTACTTCCCTTAAAAACTCAGGCACAAATCTCCATGCGGATCTTATATTTCAAGTTCAAAAAAGCTTTAAGAACACAAGAAATAGGGCAACTATCTCGCTGTTTAATAGTTTCTGGCACAGACTCTGTGAGAACCATTCTCAAATTACAGCACGTGAGTTCCCTTTTTATTTAAGCAGCTGCACTGGACTTAGAACAGAATTGTTGATGGAAATGTTTCCATTTTTGAAAGTTTTGTGTTTAGAAGACAATGGAGCCTTTCTCAAAGTTGACTCTGATAAATATATGACATTTATATTGACATCAACAGAATTACCCTCAGTTGAACCCTCCAACTCATTGTTGGAATGTGGCAGAAAGGGGAACCAGAGAAGGAGGAAGGAAACAGGGAAGGAAGGATACAGGGAGAAAAGGAAAAGAAGGGAGGTAAGGCTGTAGTTTGAAGATGGAGGCTGTAGATTTGGGTATCCTTTCTAACTTTTTTAATATGTTGGTTTTGTTATTTTATTTTCCTCTCCTTGGGTTCACTTTCAGGCCTAGCATAACATGGTTCAAGTAAAAATGTGTTTGTTTTCAGAGGAGAAGGAAACCAGGAGTGGGAAGAGTGTATCCCAGTCGGGTTCCAACCTTGAAGAAGGAAGCATCCCCAGGAACAGAGGGGCAGCCACAGATGCAGAGAGAAGAGCAGCAGGTTAGACTGAGTCTTGCAGTGAGAAGGAAAAGGTGGTCAGGGACTGACCTTGGCCAGAGAAGAGTTTTGCCAGAAGACTGGTGGAATTTTCCAACACAGACTAGAGGAGCAGGTATACCCTGAATACAAGCACTGGTAAAGTCCCACCACTCCACTCAATGAGTGGAGACTTCCGACATCCCTTTCTGGATTTCTACAAAGAAGCCATTTGCTCTCTCCCCAAAGGGCAGGTCTTTCTTGGGTCTCTTAGGGACCTCTTCAGCTTTCACATAGCATTAATTCATTTCACCTTGTTAATTGGGCTTGTGGCTGGCCCCTGGGATACCAATTAGCTGGATTTTATAGTGAGAAAACAACAGGGCCATTAAGATTATAGCCTCATGATTTGCCAGACACATTTCCTAGTTTAACTGGAATCTACCATGCTCGTTGTTTTGTGAATGCTGTTAGTGAAGCTGCAGCCATCCCTAGTCCAGACCATACATGAGGCTCTGTGATGCTCATTACTCCACCTCAAACACCTGTGCACGTGCAAGTCATGTTAACACATGACACTTACCAAATGTCATGCAAAAAACATAATTAATGCACGAAGCTGTAACCTCCAGTGTACTTGGAGAATTAAATATGCATCCACTACTAGTTGTTAATGTTGAACTAGTAAAAATGAAGAAAGGGCAGTTCTACTGAGGAAATTCATATTAACCATTGACTAGAGGGGGAAAATTATTTATTGCTCATAGACAAATAGCATGATTTTATTTCTCCTTTAAAAATATTATCTATATTACCTTTGTTAATTACATCTAAGTTTAAAGATTAATTGAGAAACATGGTAACAAATGCTAAGTTATATTTTAAAGATTCTGTTAGAATGAGTTTTTCACACTCTCTCAAAAAGGAAGTCTATTATAAATGTGTGAAGCTATTTTTAGGGACCTTTTTGGAGCTAAGTAAGATCTTAACTCACAGAATAATTTTCAAGTGGAAACTTGGTCTGGACATGGGAAGGATGTGAATCCATTGAGTTAAATCTGTAGATTGTCCCAGGGGGTCAATGGTGAGCTGGAGTCTCTCGCTCTAATAAGACAAGAATTTGGTCTAAGAGGTTTGATGATTTAATCAATATTTCTGACACTTTGGGCAGAAATTACTTTTAATGATTTCTCCGAATCCCATGCAATCCTTCATCATGAGTTGATTTAACCAGGCCCAAAGCTTAAATCACAACTTTGCTATGAGCAAGAATCCTGAGTACAAGTCAACAAATATGCTCAGGTTTCCATAAGTTAAATGTCACCAGTAGAAGGGGGCTTGGAGCGCCCAGCTATAGACAGAGATACACATACAGACACTCCAGGATACATGTATTATTATTATTACTATTAATCTGTACATTAATTTTCCAGCACAGAACTTTGCACATGTGGCACTCAGGGAGAGTTTTTGATATTGACTGATTTAATGAATTACCTGAATGACCTTGTAAAAGTAGTTTGCTTTTTCTGTGTCTATTTCTGCACATGCAAACTATTTTTTTTTTAAGTTCCTTACAAAAATAAATTGGAAATAGGAATCAGAACAGCTGAATTCAAATCCTGGGTGTGTCATTCACCTGCTATCTCTCATGGACAAGTTACTCAATCAAGTTACTTCTCTGAAATGAAGACAAAAATACTCTCTTTCCTATTGTTGAGAGAAATAAATGAACTGTACGACCCCAGTGCCTACAAGGTGATTGACACAGAGTGCAAATTTCATAGGCACTTACTTGTCTGTTCCCTTTCAGCTGCAATAGTCTGTAATTCAGTTCCACTTAGGAACTGGAACTCAGAGAAAAACAGGCCATTTTAGATTATTAGTCCCTTTCTGTTCTGTAAGATCCACATGACATATTCAAACTGTTGATTTACTTGTTTTTGGATGAAGACACAGAAATACATTTTCCCATTTGGAAGATTGAGTCGAGAAAGGCCATTTCATTTCCCTTTCCTTTCTGAGAACTCATTTATCTTTCAAACTGTTACAAATCTCCTCTTGTCAGTGATTGCTCTTGTACAGAAGAGGGGAGATGTGCAAGTCCTTGTAAAATGCCACACCAAGGCTTCTGCTGGTGTTTCCATTTCTACAGGGTTTAATAATGTCATCTTACACCCATTCTCCAGTGTTCTCACCACTGTGCTATGAGTGGGAGCGGTTACATGCTTCTTTTTGAAATGAAGACATTAAGGTGTAGGGAGCCAAAAGGATTTTCCTAAATCCATCTGATGAACACAGACAGGGAAAGAATGATCCACACTGCCTAATGATTCCATGAACTCACTCCTGGATGAAAAAGGGAAAAATAATTTGCATTTTTACAATAATTAGTCTTCTCAATATCACCATCCAAATGTTTACTTTTAGGTGGCCTTTTCAAATAACTGGGCCTTGTTTTTCATATATATGTCAATGTGTATAAATACACAGGTATACAGATATCTAGGTCAATGCTAGTAAGACTGACAAAATATCATGATGCATACTTAATTTATCTAAATGGTCATCTTCAAAAGTAGTAAGTTCAGGTAGATGGGGTAAGAACAGGGCTATTATTACTGAGATGCAGTAGTGTGCACTGGAAAAGGAATCGCATTCAGCTCTGCCTTTACTTTTTGCAGGTAGTACATAATATACTTAACCACTCTGAAATTCAGTTTTCTCATTTGCAAAAGGACTAATGATGCTAAAGGAGATGTGGAAAGTTTCTAACAAAATTTTAGCATATAGTAGATACTTAATCAATTTTTCAATGGCGAAGGGTGGCATTTTGGCACAAAGACTTCTTTTCTAACCCTTTTAATTTTTATTTATTTCCCTTGACTTTGTGATTTTGCAGAACTTCTAACACATGTTGAATGGCAGTGGGGAGAACAGAAATTTCTTGTCTCTTTCCAAATAGTTACTGAGTCCAAACTCATTCTTCTCACCCCATGACAGGCCAATAAATCAGGAGATGAGGTGTTGAGGCAAGGAATAGCGACTTTATTCACAAAACCAGCAGACCGAGAGGATGGCAGACTAATGTCTTGGAGAACCATCCTGCTCCAGTCAGAATACAGGCTCCTTTTATACAAAAAAACAAAAACAAAAACAAAGAAACCAGGGGAGGGGGTGTGGTTCATTGTTGCAAACTTCTTGCTGCAGGAATTCTTTGTTCTTGCAGCTGTCACTGTGGGCCAGGTCATGGTGCCCCTGTAAACCTCCAACAAAACAAAGGTTATTCTCTGTTATTCTCTGTCATCTCTGCATAAGTACAGAAGTTCTGACATCCTTAAAGGTCAGAGCCCTGAAAATAGGCTCTCCTGTATATTTCAGGCTAAAGGCAACATTGTTTCACACAAGGTGCAGAGCTGGCAAGACTGAGCCTGGAAAACAGGGCGCAGTGGTCAAGACTAAAGGAACAGATCCAATATGGAGTCAGATTTGTTCTCCTCTATTACACAGTCTCAAAGGAAATGAAACTGAATGATGCTCTTCTTCAGATTAAAGATGTTCTCTCCTATTCCTAGTTGACTAACAGATTTTATAATTATGAGTGTTCAATTTTTATAATTTTTTGCATCTATTAAAATAATCATATAATTCTTTTTTCATCCTATTACATCGTGAAGTAGAATGACTGATTTTTAAATCAGTCACTTGTTTTAGGTTAATCTTGCACTGCTAAAATATATAAACTCAGTTTTGAGGAATTACTCTTTTTTTTGTGTAGTGCCAGATTTTATTCATTTTGTTTATGATTTTTGCAGCTGAATTCATGAGAGAGTTGGACCTATAATTTTCTTTTTCCTTTGTCAAATTTTGAAATCAAAGTTATGCTGGCTTTGTATAAAACAAGTTGCAGAGTACTTAATCTATTTTTCTTTCCAGTTTATGAAATAATTAAGCAGGATTGGTGTGGTTTTTAGTCCTTAAATTTGTGACAGAATTAACTGGTGAAACCAGCTGGGCTTGGGGTTGTCTTTGTGGGAAGATTTATAATTACAGTTTCATTTTCTCTGATAATTGTAGGATTCCATGTTTTCTGTTGTTAGTTGTATTTTTCCATTGTTTGTCCATTTCATCTAAATTTTCAAATACGTTGGTGTTAATTTCATCCTATAATATGTGCAATATCCTTATGCTGCCCTCATTTCAAAAATCACGATGATCTTTGTGATGATCTTTTTTATTCCTCTTGCTATATTTTCTTCCTGATCAGTGTCTCCCGGGATTTATTTTTTTTTTTTAGTCTTTCAAAGAATTAAATTTTAGGTTATTTGATCTTTTCTACTGCACACTTGCTTTTTAATCCATTGCTTTCAGCATTTATATTGATGATTTTCACCTTTCTTCTTCCTTTTGGGCTAAATTTGCTGTTCTTTTAAAGCTTCTTGTGATGGGCTCATTAATTTTCAGCCTTCTTTCTTTTCTATAAATTTTTCTCTGTGTCTCATTTGTTTTGATGTACAGTTTTATTCTCAAAATACATTTCAAATTGTTTTCTAGATTCTGTTGGGATTTCTTCTCTGACCCATATATTTTTAGAAAGATATTTTTAAACTTTCACAAGTAGATTTTCTAGTCTGAAAAATCTTTGATGTTTGATATACATATTTAATCAATTTAAAAATAGATTTGCATTGAGGTCTACAATTTTATTACTTATTTACTATTTTCAGTCTATTATAAATTCATTTTTCTTCTTTCTTGTCTCCATTTAGAGTATTTTTTATCATTCCATTTAAAAAAAAAATTCCTTAGAAGTTTGTTGCCCTTTTATCATTCTTTTTGGTATTAGCCTAGAGATTACACAGAGTTTTGGCTTACAAATATCTAATATTAATCAATATTTTTCCCTCAGAGAACACAAAAACATTAAAATCCTTTAATATTATTTATCCTGAACAAGGTGTATATGTAGTTTGAAATTCTATACATTTATATGTACATGTATTTATATATATATATAAATTAAGATCTATATTTTAAATTCTATAAACTCATTATTTTTTGATATAGTCAATGTGCAATTAAATTTACTCAAATAGTTACTGCTTTTCATTCTTTTTGCAATCTGATCATCTCTCTGGGAACATTTCCTTTTGTCTGGAGAGTACTTGTTAGTATTTCCTTTAGAGAAGTACGCAGTAACAAACTTCTTCTCATGTATTTACTTAATCTTCATTTTTGGTATTTAATTTTATTTTCTTCCTGGTGCTGGTGATTACTCTATGGAGATGGGTTGGGCTCCCCACACCAAATTTGGTTTGGATATTGAGACTGAAGCCACCACACACCCCAAAGGGAGCTGCCAAAGTTTATCACTCACCATAGAGGGGCTTTCTGGGGCCATCATGGGAGGATGCTAAGGTGGTCCCAAAAATGGCTTTAGAGGCAGCAGAAATGCACTGGCTGGGTATATTTCAGTGATTCTGAGGTGGAGTCAAGATGAAGGTTCTTGGGGGAGAGTATAGCTCAGTGGTAGAGTGTGTGCTTAGCATGCATGGGGTCCTGGGCTCAATCCCCAGCACCTCCATTAAAAATAAAATAAAATAAACAAACAAACAAACCTAATTACTTCCCGCAACACAAAAAACTATAATGGAGGCTCTCTTACTAAGTTGGGGCTTGTAGAGACTGAACTCCCCCTCCCAGTGCCAAAGGAGGGGGCACCGGGCTTTCTTAGCAGCTTGCTCAGTTGGGCAAGAAAGTGATGAATGAAGCTTAAAAGATGTTAGCAGTCAAATATCAAGAATAGAGTCAGACTCTTCATTACAACTGCCCTTTATTTCTCTGTTTACTATTTTTTTTTTTTGTAGTTGCACTTGGGCAAATACTATGTGCTATTAGTTTATAAAAATCTATTTACAAAAAAAATAAGAAAAGGAATATATATATATGTATAAATGAATCACTGTACACCAGAAAGTAAGACAGCACTGTAAATCAACTATACTTCAATAAAAAAGTTTATTTACAGTCAACATTATGCCACTTCCTCTTCACTAACAGCAGTTTAATTCCATTTACCTCTCCTCACCTGGAGTTAGCGCCAGGCTCCAGGCTGGCCGCATGGCCACAGTCGGCTTCTGCAATTGCAGAGAAGCAGATGTTTGAATGCTTTCTGAGATGCTATGGAAAAGCCCTCAGCAGGTGGTGGGAAAGATCAGGGTTTGATGGAATGTGGAAGAAGTTGAGACTCAGCGAGTTGTAAGGATTGAATGTATAAACTTTCTTCTTCTTGGACTCCATTTCTGCATTTGCAGACAATTCCACCAGCACATCTACAAAGTTGTCCAGGCTGCACTGACCCAGGGGCGCCTCCTTGGCCAGATTTAACTGCACACTCAGCTGTTCAGTCTGCACCCCAGGCTTTCTAACTAGGGGTGCCCTCCTGTGCTTCAGTACCACCTGGGGCTCCTGCAATCTCCAGACATCCGTTTTACATTCAGAAAATTCTGATATGACTGATTTCTTCTTATGAGCTGAGCCCTTTCTCCCAGTCAATTTCATGAGGCCCTGTAGGTCAAGTCCAATGTTTTTCCCTTGTGAGAGTCTTACATTCAGACCTACCTTCATGTAGGGCCCAATTCTTCTCTCTTTTGGGTTAATCTTTCCTAGGTCCCTCAGCCATTTCCTAGGCAAAGGGACTCAGAAGCCAAATAATTAAATAGTTTTCAGAATTCAGGTAAGTAAAATAAAGGAGTGAAGTGGGCCTGGTCTTCGCATTAAACATACAGAAATAATCTTCACTCACACTTAGGAATCTTTAGTTTTGCTGCTTTTGATGGGCACAGGACCAGAGAAATATCTCTCTACCTGAAGAGAAGTGTCCGCATAAACCTGAGGGTAACTGGGGACTAACCAGTGGCCTCATTCTTGCAGAGGTACAGCCAATGGGGGCCTGAGTCTGCAAGGCATGCCCACCCTTCTAAACCATCAGCCTTCTGATATCTGGACCATGAGGACCTCACGGGAAAATGGAACAAATGTGATTAAGTCTTCTAATTGTTTGTGTTTAAAAAAAAAAAAAAAAAACAGGATCTAGGTTTGTATATGACATAGTCTGAATTTCAAATGTAAAAGTTCATATCATGCTTGAGACCCAGGGGCTTGTGGCCTGAGCAGAGCAGGGGTCCCCTGTCTGCTTTCAGTTTACCAAACCCCACCACAGCCTTCAGCCTGCTCTGGGAAGCCCGTCTCCTTCCTGGTACATGCTTCCCCACTCAGGAGGCCATTTTCCAGGTATCTTCTGCTCTGTGTGGCTTAAAGTCATTCTAGATAAATAAGACTGCCACCTGAATTCTCTTAGGCCATTGTCATGGGAGGGCAGGTGACACATTTTCGTGCTTGGCTCACACTGAGTTTTCCTGACAATCTCCAAACCTTTTTTTTTGGTCATCTCTAAATCCTGTTTCCCTCATCCTGTTCTAAGAACTTATGGATCCTCTTGTTACTGAAGTCAAGTTCGTGAGCCTGCTGCACTGTGAGGGCAAAGAAACCAAAACATCAGAGTTTGGAGCAGGGGAAGTTTTATTACAGATCTGAGCAAGGAGAATGGGGTGACTTGTGCCCAAGAAAATTCCAAACTCCTCAAAGGGCTTCAGCAAAGCATATTTAAAGGCCAGATGAGGGAGGAGGGTCACAGGGTACGTGATCAGCTTGTGCATAATCCTCTGATTGGCTGATGTTGGGGTAACAGGGCATCAAAACTATCAACCCATAGGTGTCAGAAGGTCTGGGAGCCACATGCCCTTGATCATCAAGTAGTTAATTTCTTCCCTTTGGTGGTGGTTTTTAAGCACCTGAAAAACTCAGGAAATGTGCATGAGATATTATGATCTGGGTACTTCAGAGAGGAGCTGCAGCAGAGGATACAGGGGAGGGGTCTGACCCTGAAAGGCCCCCCACGGTCCTGCTCAGTTACATTCTGACACATGAACAGAAATTTATAATGATCAAACTCACCTCTTTGGTGAGGTCCAGCACTTTGACAGAAAGACGCTTGTTCCTATCAGTCCAGATGGAGAGAAAGCAGCCAACCCTTGCAATGTTGAGTCCCCATTCAGTCAGTCCACACTCTTTGGTCCCCAAGGAGGATGAGGAGACAGTCCTGTAGGGGTCCAGCATCTCCCACCTCCACTCCCCTGGGGCCTCCATCCTCCTCCCCTGATTCCCCGTGTTTGCTCCTGGGGGTGGACGGCCTTCTTTCTTTCTCATCCCCTGGGACTCAGAGTGGCCGGTGCTGGTGTGACACGTGGGTTTGCTTCTGGTGTACTCATGCCTTGCTGAGTCTCAGGGGATGGAGGCAGAAGAGAAATCAGGTGATGTTTTTTCTTCAGAGGACACACTGTGGCCTGTGCATTTAACTTTTCAGCAGCAGAAGGAAACAGGAGAGAAGTGACCCAGGGAGAGTCCACTCCACCCTGGCTGGGGACTGAATCACACCACTAATTGGTACCTAGGAGCACTCAGAGAAACCCTGGTGTCGAGGAGACCCTCCTCCTCCAGACAGACAGACTACATGCCACCTCTGTATGCAGTTGTGTGATTGCTGATTGCAGAGAGGACAAGACAGGACAAGTGCGAAGTCGGCTGCAGTGAAAGGACAGAGGTGGGCCTCCTGCTCCTGGGCTGTGGACCATCACAGCTGTAATGAGTGTGGTCATAATTGCATGCATTTGGGGGTAGTGGTGGTAATTAGGTTTGTTTGTTTGTCTGTCTGTCTACCTATCTACTTATTTAGAGGAGGTACCGGGGACTGAACCCAGGACCTTGTGAATGCTAAACATGCACTCTACCACTGAGCTATACCCTCCTCTATAATTGCATGTTTTAACTTTAATTATTAATAATGCATTTGAAGGTTGTTTTCTTCCCTTCCATGTAAGTAAATGCACCAAGGTTTCTATGAACACACAAATAATGCACATTGAGGCTGACCGTCCAGGATGCCAGTTAGAAGGTGGGCTCCTACAAAACTGGAAGAGCCCCATAACAGTTTGCCTTGTTTCCACCCTGTGTTCTTAGACTCAGGTAGATCTTCTCAGCAGAGCTACTCGGGGCTGCAGGCTTTGCAGAAGTGTGACTGCCTGGAGAATGAAGGGGATCAGGGCCCTGGGTGCTGCCCTCCATCGCTACCCCGACAACAGTGTTACTGAACTTAACTCATACTGCTCTCCCCACGACAGGCCAATAAATTGGGACATGAGATGTTGGGGCAAGGAATAACAACTTTATTCAGAAAGCCAGCAGATTGGGAAGATGGAGGACTAATGTCCTACAGAACCATCTTTCCCAAGTCAGAATTCAGGTTCCTTTTATACTAATAAGGGGAGGGGATGTGGTTGGTTGTTGCAAACTTCTTGGTGTTGGAATCCTTTGTTTTTGCAGCTGTCCATGTGGGTCAGGTCATGTCCAACAAGACAAATGTTACTCTCTGTTCTGCAACTTTTTATCTCTATATGAATGGAAAAGTGTTATACTCTTAAAGGTCAGAGCCTTGAAAATGGGCTCTCCTGTATATTTCATTCAGGCTTTAGGCAACATTCTTTCACAAAAGGTACAGAAATGGCAAGATTCAGCACAGGAAATAGAGCAGGGGGCTATAGCAAAAGGAACAGATCTAATATGGGGTCAGATTTGTTCTTCCCTATTACAGCAGGGCAGAGGGGGGCAGGATTTCCTCAGTCTGTTTATGGGCTGTATGCTTGCCCAGGCTTCCGGGGCACCTGGGACCCCACTTCTGCATTGTTAAGAGGACTGTCTGAATATCTACCTTACCAGACTCCATGATCATTAAACAAAAACTATGCCTGTAAAACAGAAGAGGTCTTGTAATGCTGTTAACAAGCCCTGGTAGCCTGATAGGGTCCAACAGCTGCTAGGAACAGCTGCATCGAATGTAAATGAAAAAGAGCCAGAACCCACAAAGGGCTGGAACCTCTGGAGCTGCTGCTCTTAAATTCAGGTTACCAGACCATACTGCACAGAGCATATACCACAAATTGTTTTATAGACAAAGTGTTAGGGAGAAAATCCAATGGTGTGATAGAGGGTTTTCATAAAGGCACCTCTCTGTTTTAAGAAGACCAGAAATACCTCATGATAAAAAAAAAAAGATGCTATAAATTTTCACAACATTCAGGGAATCAAGGAAATGATGATCCCTGCCATCTGCCTCTCAGCTCCCAGGTACATTGTGCTGTTAGATGAGATCAAACAAGGGGCAACCTCAAAAGCGTGGAGACAGAACACAAGCAGAAGCACCGTGTGCCCCATTCACTCCATGAACCCTGTGCCCACGGTGCCTTCACTGGTGACTGACCTAGCAAAGGGGCATCCCTGTGCCTCTCAGAGCATCAGCTGCTGCAGCCTGAGATTTGAGGGAAATGTGCGACAGAGTTTGCAGCAGACCTCATAATAGAACAAACCATTTCCTCATAACACCAAAACCCAGTGCACAGGAAGTGATCCCAGCCTCCCTTGGGCACATAGAGGGAAGGTGACCTCTCTGTTCTGGCCAGCCAGAACAGACCTTGTAACAGAGCCAGCACAGGGTATGTCCTGGGACACCACTCACAGCTGGAGAGGGGGAGGCTGCCAGTGAGTGGGGATGGCAGTGGCACACCACGTCTGCCCTTTATTCTTGGCAGGAGGAGATGTGGCGCTTCCTGAAAAGTGGCTGAATCTTGGGCTAAGTGGAAGAGAGCAGCAGGGTCGGTTCTCACTCCTGCTGTCTGCGGAGTGCCAGTGTTACCGAGTCCAGACTTGTTCTGCTCATCACAGTACAGGCCTTGAAGTGTTGAGCAAGGAATAACAACTTTATTCAGAAAGCTGGCAGACCGAGTAGATGGCAGATTAATGTCTTGGAGAACCATCCTCCCCAAGTCAGAATTCAAGCTCCTTTTTTTTACTAAAAAGAGGTGGGGGTGTGTTTGATTGTTGCAAACTTCTTGGTGTAGGAATTCTTGGAATCCTTTGTTCCTTTGTTCTTGCAGCTGTCCACATGGGTCAGGTCATGGTGCCCCTATAAAACCTCTAACACAACAAATGTTGTTTTCCATTCTACAACTTGTTATCTTTATATCAGTGCAAAAGTGTCCTTAAAGGTCAGAGCCTTGAGAATAGGCTCTCCTCTATATTTCAGGCTAAAGGCAACAGTCTTGTACAAAAGGAGCAGAGCTGGCAAAACTGAGCCTAGAAAACAGGGCACAGGATTAAAACCAAAGGAACGGATCTAATATGGAGTCAGATTTGTTCTTTTCTTTTGCACTGGCACTTCCTGGCAGAGCTCCCAGCTGGTATCATCTAGGCTGGAGAGGGACACAGGACATTAACTTGGCACCACTCAGGACTGGGTCTCAGGCTGCCTCTTGTGGTAGTGAGGTGGGCTCCTTGCGCAAACTCCTAACCTCCCTCTGATCAGTGCCCTCCTCTGCTGAACAAGGAGAGTAACACCAAAACCCAGTGCACAGGAAGTGATCCCAGCCTCCCTTGGGGAGATAGGGGGAAGGTTACTCTCTGTTCTGGCCAGCCAGACATCAGAGAGGCTCATTCTCAGTTTGACAGCTTCCTTAATCTTCTGACATTTTGGATTATTTTCTTGGTTATGCCTTTAAAAAACAAACAACAAAACAGCACAACAAGGGTCCCTTTTATCCCCACCTGCACACAGACATCCTGGAGCACTGGATGCTCGCCAAGTGCCCAATAGTTGTCTCGTGCATATCTGTGCCTTCCAGTGACCCACTGGGATCTCACCCAGTGGAATCCATTGAAATTGTTTTTTGACAAAGTAAAAACTTTCTCTCCTAGTCCACTGACTTACATTTACTTCTGGCTCTAAAATGTGAAATGTGTGTGAAAAAAAAACAGTTGATGAATGGCTACCTGTGTTTCTATTGATTGAACTATGATGATTCATAAAACCATCATCTTAGTGATTCTAGGCAACTGAATGTCAACTTAAAGATGTTTTCTCAACCACCAGGGGTGGTCTCTTTATTCAGTTAAGCAAGCATTTTTGTTTGTTTGTTTGTTTGTTTGTTTGTTTTCAGCCACACAGATTTTTATTTTCCTTAAAGGACATTGATTTCTTACATTGGAAGGAAACATATTGTGCTTATTACCATTCTTCAGTGTTTGGGTTCTCATTTCCTGGTTAAGTTTATTTAGAAATGAAAAGTTGTGGTTACTCTCACTTCAGCAAGTTCAGGCTCATATAGAAACACTTGGATATTGTCATCTCCTCGGGGCTCCTTTCTCAAACTTAAACGTAAGACAACCAGTGAATCAAGAGACACACTGAAGCAAGCATTTTTAGAATATTGACTCTATTTGAGACATTGTGCTCTGCACAGCAGGTAGAAAGGTGGATCAGGTAGGGTTCCTGCCCATGGAGCTCACTCAGTAGTTGAGGGGTCAGGTGTGTAATTAAATGATGCAGGTGGACCTTGGTTAGATGAAAGCATGGGATGGTTAAGTAAACCATTGGGAGGGACTCCTGGCTCAGACAGTTAGGTCAAGAGAGCTTTCTGGTGAAGAATGGTAGGAGCTGGAGTCAGACTGGTTGAGGGGAAAAAAAGAGAAGTATGCCCCTTGTTTTGGGGTGTGTTGCGGCTGGGAAATTCTGCTTGAGGGGGGCATATATCCTGGGCACATGATGATGGGTGATGAGGCTGGAGTCATCCTAAGGAGATCAGATCTGTCTAGCAGATCTGGGAGGCACGAGTGGAGTTTAAGCAGGCGTGCCATGATTGTAATTATGCTTTAGAAAACTTCCTCTGGGTCTTACAGGGGCAGCAGGTTTAAGGGATGTATTGGAGTGTTGGAGTTTCAGAGACAAGTTTTTAAGTCTATTGCAACAATCCAGGGAACAGTTCATGAGGCCCTGAACTGGGAAAATGTGTCGGAGACCCAGAGCATGGAACATGAGGCTGTATCTGTTGTCTGGCCTGTGCACACTTCAATAAGCACTGTATTCAGACAAATGCAGAACAGAAAATACATAACAGGCTTTTTTTTTTTTCTTCCTTTAAAAAGTTACAAACAGCTGAAATAGGGGAGGAGAAAAAAGTATGACATTATAATACCCATTGTGGAGAACCCAGCTTCACAACATGGAGGAGGGACTATGTTACGCTGACACAATGACAGAAAGAACACGGCTTTAGGTGATGAAATTACACTTATTAAACAGAGACACTACTTTAGGCACCACATTCCGTTTGACGGGGATCCAGAAGCAGATGGTACAATGCAATTTACTGGACTCACGTTCTTCAAAAGTGGGTCTTAACTTGGAACTAGGAATCCTCCAATTTGCCAAATGCTGACAACACATCTTGCCTGTTCCTCTGCATATTAATTTGCATCCACCTCAGTAGTTTCAGTTTTTAATTATAGAAGAGATACAAACATATGGTAAAAATGTGAAAGAGACACATTAGAGAAAAGTATAAATTAGAAAGTAAATGTTTCCTTTTTCATCCCATTTTTTTTAGCTGTAGCTACAGTTAACAGTCTCTTGTGGATTCCTTTCACATTTTAATGGATGTAAAACATTCGTACATATACACATGTTAAGTGGATACATCTTTGTTTAGATGTGTGGAAATAAACTCATTCTCAGAAGTAGAATGATTGTATCTAAGACTGGGGCCATCAGCTTTTTAGTAGCTTTCACAAAGTAGTTCTCCCAAAATACACAAATGCCACTCCTATTTACAAGCTATTTACAAGCTATGCATGTATGTATGTATGTATGTATGTATGTATGTATTGCCATTTTATTACATATGTAGTGGGGGTCTTTCATTGGGATTTGATTTGCATCCCTTAATGTGATGTTATACATCTTTTCATGTACTGACTTTCCATCCATATACCTTGTTTGGTGAAGAGGCTGTTCAAGTTCTTTGCTCATTTGTTATTGGACTGTTCATTTTCTTATTGGGTTCTGGCAGTTCTTTATATATTCTGGATACAACTCCTTTGTCGTACGTGTTTTGCAAATACTGTCTCCTAGTCTGTGGCTTGTATTTTTATTCTTTTAACCGTGTGTGTTGTGGAACAGAAATTTAAAAATTTTGATGACCTCTAATTTATCCATTTACTTTGAAATGGATTACACTTTTGCCACTAAAGCTGAGAAATCTTTGCTTGACTCAGAGTTGTAACAGTTTTTTCTATGCTTTATTCTCGAAGCTGTAGGAGTCACAGAATGGCTTCCCTGATGCTAAGACAGCTTAGAGTTCCCTGTGGTTGGTTACCTTGTTTTCTCAGAGTTCTTTCTAACTGTCTAACCCACTTCGCTCCTTGCTGCTGTTACTGTTTAACTTGCTTGAATGATTACGTGCTCAGCAACCCCAACACTATGATTTACGCTCTGTCTTAAGTAACTTGTATCCAAATCTGAGATGCTGTCTTCCAGAAAGAAGGTCATGGAATGGTAACACTGAAGGAACGTCCAGATCCTCCAAGAGCCCTCGTGACATCAGAGGGATCAGACCAGATAATGCCAAAGCCTTGGGCAGGATCTACTTAATGGACCACTAGAAGTTTCCGTGATGCAAGACAAAGTTTTCACCGATGTGCTCCATCCCATCCCGTTTGCCTATATGATCACCAAGCCCCAACCCCAAGATGGATTCACAGTTTCTAATGCATGAGCCCGCTGTGACTCCCGTTTGCCAGGCAAAGCGATAAAGTGTCTCTTCTTTGCTCCCAAAGCTCTGCCTCTGAGTTTGAATTCGCTTTTCAGGGTGCAGAGGCTGCTTTTCAGCAACAAAGATTCCTATGTTTAGGTTTCACCTTTAGGTCTATGGTCTATAATATTAGCATAAAGTGTGAAGGGGTAAGATACAGGCAAAGCTTGTTTGTGGTGGTGGAGGGTTGTTTTGTTTTTAATATAAACATCCCCTTGTTCCAGGACCATTTTATGAAAAGTCTAACTTCTTACCCTTTATCAAAACTTATTAACCATATATTTGTATGTGGGACTATTTCTTGACTCATTATATTTCTTTAATCTTTGTGTCCATCATTTCATCAATACCACACAGTCTTGATCAATATAGCTTTTCAGCTTTTTTTAATGAGCTAATGGGAGTCTTCCAAATATATTCTTTGTTTTCAGAATGGTTTTGGCTATTCCAGGTCCTTTTACATTCCATATAAATTTAGTATTGGTATTTTATAATATTGGATATTGGTGTAGATTGCATTAAGTATATGGATTCATTTTCAGAAACATCTTCCAATACATGAATCTGCTGTATCCCCATTTATTTGTCTTCTTTGGTTTTTACTTAGCTATTTAATTAGCCATTAATTAATCAGTGTTTTGTAGTTTTCAGCACATAGATCCAGTGCATCATTTATTAGATAACTATTTCATGTTTGGAGGTGCTATTGTAAGTGGTCCTTTTAAAATTTCAAATTCCAATTAATTCATTGCTAGGTGATAGAAGTAAAATTGAGTTTTGTATATGAACTTGTGTCCTGTGACTGTGCCAAACTCACTTACTAGTTCTAGTATTATTTTTTCTTTTTTGGTTCAGATTCCTTGGCATTTTCTACGTAGACAATTACGTTCTCTGTGGAAAGTGACACTGTTATTTCTTCCTTACTGATTGCTATTCCTCTTATTCCTTTTTCTTGCCACCTCGCATTGAGTAGGACGTTCAGCAAGTGGTACGAGTGGGCCTTCAGCCTCGTTTCTGATCTTCGGGAGAAAACGTGCACTTCTGTTAGGTGTGTTGTCACCTGTAGGTTTTCATGGATGCCCCTCATCAAGTTGAGCAAGTCTCTTCTATTCTTAGTTTGCTGAGCTTTTTTTTTATCATGTGTAGACATTGGAATTTTTGAATGATTTTTTTTTTTACTCTATTAGGATGATCATGTCTTTTTCTTCTTTATTCAGTCCATTTGGTGAATTACATTCTGAGTGTTGAATCAACCTCACATTCCTGCTATAAATCTTACATGGTCAAGACTTACTCTTTTTTATATTTAAAGTGGGTTTCTTATAAACAGTATAGAGTTGGGTATTATTTTTAAAAATCTAAATAGTCTTTTAATTGTCTCTTTGAATAAATGCCTTTGGATCATTTACATTTAATGTAATTATTGAC
Source organism: Camelus dromedarius (assembly GCF_036321535.1). Classification (NCBI taxonomy): domain Eukaryota; kingdom Metazoa; phylum Chordata; class Mammalia; order Artiodactyla; family Camelidae; genus Camelus; species Camelus dromedarius. Next base: position 1,901,395 of record NC_087464.1, on the reverse strand, counting down.
ATTCTTAAATTTTAGCCTTTCATTCTTTAATTTGTTTTCTTTTTGGCCTCTCTGGTTTTTGTTCCACCATGCCAATTTTACTGTCTGTCTATACATTATTTTAATATTTTTTGGTATATCATTTAAATTTTTTAATATTATTTTTAGTTTTATTTTTTCATGGTTGCGCTAGCGATGATAATATGCATACATAACCTCTCACACTTTCCTTAGAGTGCGTATTTTCACATCAAGTGCAAGTAGAAGCCTCACAAACATTAGTTGTCATTTCGCTCCCTCTGCCATGCTGTAGTTTTCCTCTCCAGCGCAGCAACACACACAGAAAACACCACCATACGATGTTCTGAGTTTTACATTCAGTAGTCTTATATATTTTAAGGAATTTAAAAAGTGAAAAGCAGTCATTCATATTTATCCAAATAGCATTTCTGAAGCTCCTCTTTCATTCCTTAAATAACGGATTTCCCTCTAGTATAATCTTCTTTTATACTGAAGTACGTTAAGTTGTTCTTTACAGAAATTCTACTGGTGACAAATTCTCTTACTTTCTTCAACTGAGGATGTGTTTACTTTTTCTTTAGTCCTGCGGATACTTTTGCTGGATATAGATTCTGGGTGAAGAGTCCTTCTCTTCAGCTCTTTACAGATCACGTTCCACCATTTTCCGCCCTGCATGCTTCCTTCTCCTCACCCCCCCCAGCTTCATGGAGACATAGTTGAGACATAATATTGTGTAAGTTTAAAGTGTACACCATGAAGATTAGATATACCTACACACTGCCAAATCATTACCATAATAAGTTTAGTTAACACATCCCTCACCTCACAGAGTTACCATTTTTGTGTGTGTATGTGTTGGAAATTTTAAGATCTACTTTATTAGCAACTTTCAAGTATTCAGTACAACATTTTTACTAAGTCACCATGTTGTACATTAGATCTCCAAACTTGTTCATTTTATAACTGAAAGTTTGTGCCCTTTGACCAAAATCTCCCTGTCTTCCCCACATGTCTGCCTCTGGCAACCACCAATCTATTCCCTACTCTCTGTTTTTTTAAATTTCTCTCTCTCCCTCTCTCTCTCTTTCTCTCTCTTTAGACTACGTATTAGTGAGATCATACAGTGTTTGTTTTTCTCAGTGTTACTCACTCACCATAATGCCCTCAGTTGCCCACCCATATTGTCACAAATGTCCCTCATTTTTATGGATGTATAATATTCTATTGTAACACACACACACACACACACACACACACACACACATATATATATTTCTTCTTCTTCTTTATATGTTCATCCAGCAACAGACACTGTTATGTTTCTATGTCTTGGCTGCAGTGAATAAGGGCTTCAAGTTTTCTGGTGAGAAACCTGTGATGATTTGTATCATTGTTTCCCTGGGTGTCCTCTTTTTTCTCTAGTTGTTTATAAGAATTTTCATTTATCTTTGCTTTTGAGAAGTTTAATTATTATCCATAGGGACATGATTTTCTTCAAGTTTATCTCATTTGAGGTTCACAGAGCTTCTTGAATCAGTAAATTTATTAATTTCACCAGTTTGGGCAAGTTTTTGAACATTATGAATACAATTTTTTTTCCTTCAGCAATTTCTTTCTTTCTTTTGCTGGGACTTCAGTGATGCAAATGCTAGACAAATGGATCATTAATATTTTCCCACATAAATAGAGCCTCCCCAAAGTTCTATTTATTTTTTCAATTTTTTTCGCTCTGTCTTTCAGATCGATAATTTACATTGACCCATCTACAAGTTCGCTGGCCCTTTCCTCAGTCATTTCTGTTCTGCTCTTGAACCCATCAATCGTATTTTTAAATTCTTAAAGTATCATTTACTTCTCTTTTAGTTTTTATTTTTCTGTTATAAATTCCTTTCATTCCAACTGTATCTTTACCTCATTGACAGAGTTACATTAGCTGCTTTAAAGTCTTTGAATATTATGTTATATAGACTCTCAGTCCTGCTTAAATCACCTGGGTAATGTTAATATATTCATTTTAGCAGCCAATCAACCAAGACAGCATCACTTTCCGGGTTCTGTCCTGTTTTCTGTGAGTACTGGTTCCACTCTTATATTAGTGTTCCACCACGTTGGGTCTGTTCTGCATTATGTATCACTAAGGGGTTCATTTAAGACTTAGTGATGATTTGAATCTTACTTTGGTCTCCAAGCCCCTGCTATGCTGATTTGGATCTGTCCTCCACATCCATAGCCCAAGGATGAGCTCAAGTGTGTGTGGACTCATACAGAGAACAAAGGATCCCCCTTTTCTGCTGTCTCCTCCATAGGACTTCCCCTCTGTTCTGAGGGGTGCCTCTCCCAGTGCCCTTGCCCTTGCCCTTGCTACAGCTACAGTTCATGCTGGGCTGCTCTTGGGACAAAGCTACAGAAGAAAAAATGAACTAAACACACACACAGGATCTACATCTGCCATCTTCACACTACAAGGATGCTTTTCATAATTTCTCTGGATAAAAAATAGAGTTGTCATCAGAGAATCAGCCTCCTTAGCAGACATGTGACTCCACAGTGGGTGCCCACCCTCACTTCAAAGCTGTGAGAAGAAAACCTTATGGGATCCTCATCCCCTTGCAAATTGCTACTCCAGTTCAGGTCCTCTCCACAGTCTACCTTCTTTTGTTTATGTAATTGACAGAGTCCTCAGGTCATCACTTACTGTATTCTGTCTGGAGATTTTAGTTGTATTCATACGGGGAGAGTGGCTCACTCCTTTTCTGTAGGAACTAGAAGCTCTCTCACTGTAATTTGATTTCATTTTTTAAATTATGATGGGAGTTCTCTGTGATTCTTGTTAGTCAAATCCTTGTTCATATTTTTTTTCCATTTGCTTTTTTTTTTTTTTTTTGATGTTTGAAATCAAATATCTTCATTATGAAACAGTAAAATAAAGTTTTTTTTTGCCCCCAGCTGCTCCAAGAATTTGCATGGAAAAGTACATGACAGTTTGTATAATTTTTCTCTAGCAAGTTTCTTTATTTAAAAAAAAACATTTTAATAGACTTTGCTTTTTAGAGCAGTTTTAGGTTCATAGCAAAATTGAGTGAAAAGTACAGAGCGTCCCCATGCCTCCCCCACTATCCACATCCTGCATGAGTGGTGCATTTGTTACAACTGATATTGAAGCATCCTTATTCTCCAAAGGCCATGGTTTATATTAGGGTTCACCCTTGGTGTTGGACATCTGTAAGTTTGGACAAATGTATGATGGTGTGTACCACATTATAATATTAAACGAACTAGTTTTCATTGCCCCCAGATCCTCTGTGCTCAGCCTGTTCTCCTCTCCCTCTCTGCTTCCATTAATTTTTTTCCTGGATTTTCAATCTTTTAAAAAATAATTTATTTTTAAAAACTTGTTTATGGGGGAGGTAATTAAGTTTACTTGTTTATTATTTTTTTAATGGAGGGACTGGGGATTGAACCCAGGACTTCGTGTTTGGTAGGTGTGTACTCTACCACTGAGCTATACCCACTCCCCATTAACTTTTAAGGTTTGTCTTTGTATATAATTATTAATATTGTATATGCCTTCCTAATAAATCTACTTAAAGTGTGTTTTTTCATTTATTGTTGTAGCTGATTTCTTTTTAACTCAGTAAGTATGTAATTGCATTGTCTGTAAATAATGATAATTATGCCACATGCTTTCCAATATTTTCCTGTCACTTCTCTTATGAAATTGCATTGACTAGAACACTCAGAAAAAGTAATAACAGTGGTGAATCTGCAGGTCCCTGTTGTATTTCTTTCTCAAAATTGGGCAATTTTTGGAGAATTTAATCAAAGGACTAAGTATGAAAGGTGTAAGCAGGGATTCGGTAAAGCTCAAGAGATGATGGAAAGCTGTGGGCTAGTAAAAGTAGGAGCCTTTGCCCCCCCACCACCATGCCTGAAGTGCCCTGTGAGGAGGGCACAGGAACAGGAACTGAGAGGGAGGACTCCAGAGGGAGGATTTATGGGGAAGATGGCCCTGGAAGCAAGATCAAGGTCCTTTTTCCTCTTCAATTAAACATTACAGAAAAGCAAACAGAATAATGGAAAAACTCATGTACTCACCACCCACAATGAACTGTTTTTAACATTTTGACATGATTTATTCAAATCCAACACAAATTCTATTAGTCATATATGTGTAGCCCTCCTCTCTCTGCTTTTCCCTCCCCAGGTCTAATTCCCCCTTCCTCTTCAGGGAACATGGCTACTGTGCATTTTCGTGTATTTACAATTTTTACGTAGATACACATATACAGATAAAGACGTACACAATAGTGATTTTATCAAAATGGTTTCATACCATTAATTGTGTTCTGATACTTGCCTTTTAAACTCAGCTTATATTTTTGAGATCTATGTATGTTATGTACTTAAACCTAGTAACTTATTTTAACTGTCTGGATATGCCAGGATTTATTTTTCTGTATTTTTAATGGTAGATAGTGACATGTACTCTGTTTTTTCACTGTTACTTGTAAGAATTACTTGAGAAATGAATTTGGTGTAGTTTGGTCTATGTGACCTTATTACACATGATGCTAAGTTGCACTTCAAAGTGGCTGTACCAATACTGTACAGTCTCAGTGGCAAGATATGAATATATTATGGCTGATTATTTTTACTGTTTTTTTTGGGGGGGGAGTAAATAGGTTTATTTATTTCTTTATGTTTTTGGAGGAGGTACTGGGGATTAAACTCAAGACCTCATGCATGCTAAGCATGCGCTCTACCGCTTGAGCTATACCCTCTCCCTACAACTGATTTTTAAAACGTAATTTCTGTGTAAATTTGTGGTAAAGGGCATCCTTGAGATCGCGTGTGATTCTTACAAATGGAACACAGCCTGCAGAAAAGCAGTTTTTTAAAGCACTGCAGAGAAAGTTTTTTTAATACAAATTGTTATCACCAGAATCTTTTAGAAGATCTCAGCTGAGAAAAAAAAAACATATATTTTAAAAATTGTTTCATCAAGAGCTATTGATCATGAGGATAGGGGTTTATATCCTAGGTTCACCTCCATCACCAACCACAGGGGGATGCTGGGTGAGTCACTTAACCTATGTTCTGTAAGCCCCAAATTCTTTACTTGCAATGTATTGGTAAAAAAAAAAAAAATACATTGATACCCATAGAATGTACAACATCAAGAGTGAACCCGAATGTAAATTATGGACTTTGGTTGATAATAAAGTGTCTCCATGTTGGTTCATTGATTGTATCAAATATGCCACACGGATGAGGGACGTTGAGGGTAGGGGAGTGTATATGTGTGGGTGGGGAGGGCTGTGTGTGAACTCTCTGTATATTCTGCTCAATTCTGCTGTGAACCTGAAACTGCTCTAAAAAAATTAAGTCTATTAATTTAAAAGATATGTTAAAAGTGAAATATGTTCCCTGGTAACCTTGCATGTTGATTGTGATGCTGATTTTTTTAATTATGAGAGATTTCAAACATACAGGAAAGTTGAAATAATTGTACCATAAGCATCAGTATATCTTCCAAGTCAGGTATTAGCTAACTTTTTTTGCAAAAGGCCAAATGTTAAATATTCCAGGCTTTGTGAGTCCCACAGTCTTTACCTCAACTACCCAGCTCTGCTCTTATGGGAAAGCAACCATTGACAATATATAAGTGAGGGAATATCACTGTGTTCCAATGAAATTTATGAACATGGAAATTTGAATATCATATAATTTTCACATGCCAGAAAATACTATTCTTCTTTCTGTTTTTTTCAACTATTGAAAAAGGAAAAATTCATTCTTAAATCATGAATGAAAATAAGCAGTTGACCAGAATGGGCTCATTGGCCAAAGTTGGCTGAACCCCTAGTCTGAACAGATTTAACAAGTGTTAACATTTTGATGTATTTTATATGTGAACAACTTGAATGTAAGACATGATATCTCCTCATCTCTAAATATGTCAGTGAACATCTCCTAAGAATAAGGTCATTCTTCTACTTAACTACAGTACCATTATCATACCTAAGGAAATCAATAATAATTTTTGAAAATTATCTAATTTCTAGCCTTACTAAATTTTCCTCAGTGGCCCCAAAATGTCTTTTGTAGAGTGCTTTTTCCCCAGTCAGTGTCCATTCAAAGTTCATTTCTTACACTGAACTTTTATGAGCCTCTAATCTCTTTGAATCTAGACTAATCGAAGCTTCCCCCCTCCCCCCGCCATAGTCTTTATTTTTGAAAAGTCTGGACAAGTTGTCTTGCACAGTGTGTTTCTGGATTGGTAAATTATTTTTCCTTATTTAACTTGTCCATCTAGTCCTCACATTTCCTGTGAACTGAAAGTTAGATCTAGATGATTTCTTTTGGATTCAAGGTAAACTTTTGGCAAGAATGCCCCATAGGTGATGCTGTGTGCTGCACATTTCATCTCATCAGGAAGCGCGTAACACCTGGCTCTCCCAGGTGGTGACTCGCAGATTTGCCATAAGAAAGATAGATTGTCTTTTGCAATCAGCCAGTGCTCTTTGCAGGGGCTCTCTCGCACCTTGCAAATGTCCTGTTTCCCAACCACCATTCCTCTAATGACTTGGGCATTCACTAATCCTCATCTGAACCAATCATTATATTGAAGAATCACTTTTTTTAATTGCTCTGTAAGTTGAAGGCTATATTTATTTCAAAGGAACTTGTAGAAATCATCACCACTTGGTAGAAATTTCCCAGCATAGGTTCATGTGGGACAGATGTCCTAATTTTACATATTGGGGATCTCTGTGCAGGGACCCAAGATGGTAGAAAGCAGGAGGAGAATGAGATGCCGGTTCCATGGGCTGATTTTATAAAAGATTCAAGGCATCGGTAAAAATTCTCCACCTTTCTTCAGCGGTCGCCATGGCAACATAAGTGAGCCGGGCAGGACCCTTCCCATTTCATTAGAGCTTTCTGTGCTTATGCTCCTTGTTCCACTGACAGGAGTATCCTTGATGCTTATTATAATCAAAGCTAATATAAAATTCAGAAGAGTTGGAGGAGGTAGGTGTGTCAGGATGGATGCTGTGGACCCTGTGTTTCACCAGGAGGAGCTCATCACCTTTTTTTCTTTATTTAAAATAACAAGGTTATTTTTTTCTTACAGTAGCTAATGCTTTATTTTAAAAGCCCCTTCCTTTTTTTTTTTTTTTAATTTGTTTGGTATTATACTCACTTTGATGGAATGTATATCTTATAGAAACCTGAATCACGTTGAGAGCCCAAGTGACACTCGGAGGGTTGGAGAACTCAGGTTTATTACGCCGGCGGGCCCAGAGGAGTTAACACCCCAAGCTCTGGACCCCATCTGTAGATTTACATAGGCTTTTATAGAGTTTTAGGTTTCAATTAAGTTCACACTATATACAAATGAGGTGTTAGAAATGGACCAATCAGGAGTGAGCTTTTGGGAACCAATGGAATTTTAGGGGTAAGTTTCATTTTCCTAGAAGCAAGCCATTTCACAGAAGCACAAAAGTGGGAAGGCAATGGCCCTGCCTGGGAGGTCCTGCTGGTCCCTTTGTGGGTTTTGCCCCTTCATATATAAAAGAGAGAAGAGATTTACCCCTTTGGAGAAGTGAAGCATGTAAGTGTAGAGAAAGCCAAGGTGAGAGACTTCCCTTTTCAGAAACAGACACACCTCCTCCTCTGTGTGCTCCTTAGAACGGCTGAACTCCCATCCCTGGACATAATACAGACAACAAACATAAGGCTCAGAAAGGGGCAGCGAAAAAGGCAACATGCTAGGGGCCTCAGGACTGTGGGATGTCACAACACGGAGCTCCTCGTTCATCGTGGACTGCATCCTGGAGAAGCCGGGAGCCCAGACACACCAGTGAGCACCATCCGAAAAGCCCCAAGAGAGTCCAAGTGCCAGGAAGGGGGCAGCCCAGATGGACAGAGAACTTTAGACAAAGCTTCAGCCAGACATGTCTCCCTAGGGCCAGCTCCCTGGTGGGGAGCCAGAGCCCCACCCCTGCCGAGCAGTGATGAGGTGCCCTGTCCTCCCCCACCATTTTCACACTGCACTGTTGGTATATAAAATGCAACAAACTGGGTGAAAGATACACAGGGCCTCTCAGCTATTTTTCCAACTTCCTATGAATTTATTATTTCAGAATGAAAAGTTAAATTAAAAAGCCAGATCTTTGGGTGATTTTTTTCCTTTTGCATCTGGGTACTCTGTGGTCACTCTGGTGTACAGTAGCTGGGTTCAATGTCTCACAGCAAAACAATGAAAAGGAGCAGCTGCTCACCTATTCCATTCTGGTACAGTGTCCCTAAATTGTAGGTTTGGAAGGAGTGCCATTTAGAACTGGGCAAGTTGATATTTTTTTTAAATGTAGTTTTCATTGAGGTAACATTGCTTTATAACTTTATGCAGGTTTCATGTCTTAACATTCTATTTCTACTTCTGTGTACCCTACAGTGTGCTGAGTCAGATGGAGAAAGGCGAACACCATAGGACTTCCCTCTTATGGGGAATATAAAATACAAACAAACAAAAAAATAAATGAACAAAGCAAGTTCATTCTTCAGTGGAAGATCCAGGAGATACTTTGGTGGTTCTGTGTCCATGAGCCAAAGCATCCAAAAGAGGAAGCTATCAGGGGCAAAGACAGGAAGCCAGGGGAACCTTTCCTAACAAAACACCACTCAATTCAGTAAAAAGTAGTACCAAGTCCCTTTCTTTCATTCTCCATGGCAATGTAATTCAGTAAATATTTTATGTAAGAACAATGACTGTTAAAGGGACATTAGTGAAGGGGAGCTTTGATTCCACCTCCAGAAAATGTTTTCTCACTCCTCTAAGATGCAACACTTCAGCAACCAAGGTAGATAAAATCCCTGTTTCACCTGGATCTTGGAAATGCTCACATCTAGAGTGCTGTCTGGAATTTTCTAGAAGCAAAGTAATGTAACAATATTCGATGGAGTTCGGGGTTTCTAGCCTGAAGCAGAATGGGGCGTAACAGCCACCGATACCCAAGAAGGCTGTAATGTGGACATGAATTAGACTTGCTTTCCTTTATTAGAACCATGGAGAGTTTTCAAGCCAGGAGAATTGTCCCTAAAGAATCAAGATGCCTTAAGAAGTGTTCAGCGCCCATTCAAATGAACTGAGCGAGAGAAAGATCACACTGCAAGAATGTGGTGCAGAAGGATGTGCTCAGGGTGAGTGCAGGACCTGAAGGACCCACAAGATCCCTGACAGCATGGTTCTGTTCGTGGACAGAGAGACCCCTAAAGTAGGAGGCCCACCAAAGTGTGGGTCCTTGCCGCTGGCTGTGAAAGAATTCACAGCAGAGGCAGAGGGATGAAGTGAATGGCTGCTTTATGGCTCAGAAGCAGAAAAGGAAAGAAAGGCATTCAAGCAGGGAGTTGTCAGCCAAGGTGGCTTGTCGAGACAGCTCCCACCTGGGTCAGGCCATGTGCACTTCTATGAGAGGCTTCCTTCCGGGTGTCCTCCTTCTGGGTGTGATGGAGCCAATCAATCCCTGAGTGGGCTTTTTAGTCCCTGTACAGGCATTTCCAGTTGTTATCATAGCAACCGTCAGCTGTCCTGGTGCTGATGGGTGTGACATTTAGCATGTTAGTACATTACAATGAGGGCATAAGGAGGCTCAAGGTCTACTGGAGGTCAGATCCTCTACCATCTTGGACTCTGTTGGTTCTAACCGGTTCTTGTTTCTTCTCCTGAAACTTAGATAATAGTAACTGGTTTCTAGTCAATGGAGAGACAGAGGTATGATCTTGCCCCTGGTAACAAAAAGGAAACAAAAGGTAACAAAAAGGAAAGTTGCTTTTAATCAGAATGCCTACAATCTGGTGGACCTATTGTCCCCCCAAAAAAACCATCGAAGGCCTGAGAGGCTTCAGCTTTTTTGTAAACAAGGGGGCTGCTTAGTCCCTGCAGCACTGAAAAATATTGTTATGTGTATTCCTTGAAGAGGAACCAGGACCCTGCCCCAAGGCTGCATCGTTGTCTCTTGACTGTTCCTCCCTTGTCTCTGTGCTCCCTCCCTTCCCTGATTAGCAACTATTTCAATCTAAATCTGCCCTTTGAAACTCAGGGAAGGTCAAGGAGGCTGAATGAAGCCTATTTCCTACAAATGAGGAACGGGGTGGGGGGCATGGAAAGATTCACACCAGGGGGGACCCCACAGAGTCCTGCTCAGTAGCAGTTCTGGGGGTGAGCACACACCTTCGGCTCCCTCGGCTGCCCCTTAGGGCTGCCACGTATAACAAAGGAGGCAGTTTTGAGACAGGAGGGAAGGGGGCAGGGCACAGCCTCTCAAGGAATGACAGCAATTTAACACCAAAATAGTGTAAGATTCAACTCCCAGGTGGCCTTGAGGATTAAGAGGCTTGACGTCTAGTGGACCTTGAGCTTCATTATTTGCTCATTGCAACAGCGTGGTAAACAACATGCTCGCAGGCGCCATGACAGCCCCAAGGCTAATCACTAAGGGCCAAAGAATGGGCAGTGGCCCAGTTCCTGGGAATCCCAGCCCCTTCCCCAGGGCAGTTGAAATGGTCCCACCTGTAGGCCTGTGAAGCTACTGAGCCCATAAAAACTGGCAACACCACGCCTAGAGGCCCTTGTTCACTCCTTCCCCTTCAGAGACAGCCCGCACTGTCTGTGGAGTGTGTGCCTACTTTTACTTTAACCTGAGAACCCAACTCCCACACCTCTTTCCTTGCCTTTCTCTTGCCTTACACTCTATGCAATGTGTTTCTCTCTAAATAAATCTACCTTTGCTCAACTGTGGCTCACACTTGAATTCTTTCCTGTGCAAAGCCAAGGACCTACACCTGGCAGGGCATGTTCCAGGGGCTCAGCCAAGACCTGGGACATGGCCCTCCTCACGAGGCCCTACATCTGTTTTCCTGCATCAGTTAGATTTGACACTGGGATCAATAGCAAGTAATTATTTGGTGCATGCAAATAATGGAGCTTCTGTCTGGTAATTGTACTCAGTCATCGGGCAGCTCTGGTTTCAGTGCATCCCCTTCCCCCGCTCTCTTGTGTGTTTCTCGAGCAGCACCTTCAGATCCTCGGATGGGGGCCACAGGGCTGCTGGAGGCTCTTTCCCCCTCAAGTGTAGAGAGCTGAAGGGTTGGGAGTTTCCTTCACCCCACAGTGCAGAGAACAGGGCAGCCCAGCCATGCTGCCTCAGGGGGAGGGACGTCTGAGCTGTCACTCACACTCCCCAGGATCGGGCTGGGGCCAGGGCTTTTCTGAACTTGCGCTGGGCATAGTTCTTTCCCCTTCCCTGTTCTATCTTCCCCACTTCCTCACAGGGTTCCTGTGGAAGAAATTCCTTAAGAAATCTTATTACAGTGTCCACTTCTGGGGAGCCTAGCCTGAGACAATACTGAAATAAAGATGAGGATATAAACTTGGCCCTGAGGAATCGATTCCCACAGTAAGAAATACTGCCTAACCAGACACAAACTCTGGAAATTCTTTCCTGAAAGTACTGTTTGATGTTAAGGCTCAGAGTAAAACTTGGAAGCCCTACAGTGTTGTGTATAAAAGGGAAGTCTTTTCAATATTCAAAGTATTATATTCAAGAGAAAAGCTGAGTCTTTTTAAAAATTTATTTATTAAAAAAATTTAATTAACCAAGACCAGTTTCTTTCCTTATTTTTCTTTTCTTTATTTATTTGAGGGGGGGGTAGGTTTGTTTATTTGTTTTTTAAATGGAGGCGCTGGGGGTTGAACCCAGAACCTCATGCATGCTAAGCACATGCTCTTTCCAGCTAAATTTTTTTAAATTGGAGTGTAGTTGATTTACAATGTTAGCTTCAGGTGTATAGCAAAGTGATTCAGTTATACATATACATACATATATATCTGTATTTTTTTTTCCGATTCTTTTCCATTATATGTTATTACAAGAAACTGAATATAGTTCTCTGTGCTCTACAGTAACCAAGAATCTTAAACATGGGTCTGTCAAGGACCAGAGCCCTTCATCCCTGCCAGGTTCTTGCCCCTAGGTCATCCGGCCATATGGCATTGGTGGCTCTGGCTGGGGACCTGGCCCCTCCTCCCAGGACTCCCATATTGAGCACATTCCAAAACTTGAAGTATGTGATCAGAACTTCACAGCTGAGAGTTCAGTGAAGCACCAAAGATCCCCAAGTATCTTTGTAAAATGATCTCCATGTGGGATGTTATAACCTGCCTCTGCTCATTTGTTTTCTTCCATCTCATTACTGGTTGAGTTCCAGGAGACTTTGGAGAAGCTGGCCCTCACACTCACCCGCACCCCCTCCTGCTTCAGGCAGTCACAAGGACCTGAGGCTCCCTTTGCTGTAAATCCCTGGGGTGAGCTAGAAAATCAAAGCCAAGGAACTGTAATAGAAAAGAACAAATCTGACTCTATTAGATCTGTTCCTTTAGCTTTAACCACTGTGCTCTGTTTTCTAGGCTTAGTCTTGCTAACTCTGCACTCATGTAAAGATAAGTTGCACAATTGAGAATAGCATTTGGTTTGTTGGAGGTTTTGCAGGAGCACCATGACCTGGCCCACGTGGACAGCTGCAGGAACAAAGAATTTCTGCACCAAGAAGTTTGCAACGAACAACCACACCCCCTCCCCTTTTTGTTTTGTTTTGTTTTTGTATAAAAGGAGCCTGAATTCTAACTTGGGGAAGATGGTTCTCCAAGACACTAGTCAGCCATCCTCTCGGTCTGCTGGCTTTCTGAATAAAGTCGCTGTTCCTTGCCCCAACACCTCGTCTCCCAATTTATGGGCCTGTCTGTGGCGAGCAGAACGAGTTTGGACTTGGTAACAAAACTTCACTGGAAGGAGAAAGGGGGCATCTGACACTCACTAAAAGGTAACTTACTCCTCCAGAAGGAGCTCACTTTGCAACAAACACAGCTCCACCAACAAGCAGGCAGAGGGGCCAGGCTGACCGTGGCTGTGCCTGAGCCTCCGGGAGGTGCGTGGGCCCAAGTGGCAGTGACCGTGCGCTGTTGGCTCGCATGGCGACAGCGCGGCTCTTGTTTTCGTTTCCTCGGCGCCTCGTGGCAACAGTGCTGCTAAAGAAGTTTTCTCTCCTCATCTCAAGCAGACTGGGCTCTTCCTGTTCCTAAAGCCCACACCCAGCTGGGCTTCCACAAGTAGGAATGAATTACCAGTGAGAAATGCAACACTCTGAGGGAACATGAGTAAATCACTGGAATAGCTTCCATTTATTGGAGGCCAACAATGTATCAACTATGTTGTACATATTATCTCATTTAATATATTATTATTTGCATTTTTTAATAGAGAGGGAAGTCAAGACTTAAGGAAATGAAGAAATCGGGCATGATCAGCTAGGGAGGGAAGGATGGAGCTGGGATTCCAACCCCATCAGTCTGTTTACAAAGCCCACATTTAACTATTGCACAAACTGTTCACCTGAAAGAGAAGTCAACAGAAGGTTGACCTGAAATAAAATCGTATTTTCCCAGATTCCACTGGTGGCCCTGGCTTCAGTTTCCATGATTGATTTGTTGTATATAAACCTTGTATGTGCACTGTCAGAATCTCCGTGACCATCTATCATGTACCCCTGACTGCAGAAGAAATATGAGAAACTATAAGGCTCTCAAAGGTACGAGACTTCTGCGGATGAAGCAATCAGAGAAAAAAGGTAAGCATTCTTTCTGCTCTGGATTTAAAAGGAATTGTTCCCATGCGAAGAAAGGGTGAGCTTGTCTTTGGATCCGTGTGCTTTTACTTAAACAAAGACAGCGTGGAGGAAGACCTGGAATGGAAGCTCCCCTCTGCTCTGCGATTCCACGGTACCGGAAGTTGTCTGAGCCATCGCTGCGTTGATGAGGTTACCTTTTAATATCCAGCAGTGCGTTGAGACACACCCATATGGAATCCCAACCAATTCCTTGCCCAGGTGTTATAGAAACTTGTTTACCTCCAACTAAAAAAAAAAATAAATAAATTGCTTTCCATGCTCATCAAGATTGCACAGAGTGTGGATGGCTGACCTATTTTTGCTGCAGTGTTTGTCTTGTTTTTAATTATAGCAATCACAGTGGCCTGATCACCAGCATCGTCCCCAGGATGCAGGTTTTTTTCTTAACGTGATTGTTTCGCAGATTACTATGATATGGTGCCAGTGTGATGCCTACGAATGTTCCGGGGGTTGGTGCGGGAGGTCTTATGAATGCATTAGGGGTCAGCACAAGTCCCTTGTCAAGATTTCTCCAGTGGCTGCTGGGCTGTCCTCATGGTGGACAGCTACCCTTTGGCATGGCCCTAGGAAACCTGAGTTGCCCTAATAATGTCCTGGAAAAAGAAGGGTTCTTTGGGGAGCCCCCATAGAGTCGGCCATTTGAGGTCTACAGAATAGAGTTTTTCGAGTGAAATTAAAATCTCCCCAGAAAGAACAGACTTCTAGATGCCTTGTTCCTCCATTCCCCTCCCTCCCTGCTTTCCTCCCCTCCCTCCCTGCATTAGTCAGCTTGGCAGTTACAGCAAGGTCTCAGACTGGGCGGCTTCAACAGCAATCATTTATTTCCTTTGAGTTTTGGAGGCTGGAAAGTTCAAGACCAAGGTGCAGCAGATCTGGTTTTGGGTGAAGGCTTGCAGATGGCTATCTTCTCACTGTGTCTGCTTACATGACAGAGAGAGACAGAGAGACCGAGAGGCAGAGAGAGATAGGGAGAGAGGAGGCACGCTTTCTTTCTACCTCTTGTTATAAGGGAGCTAATCCCATCATGAGAGTTCTTACTTTCATGACCTAAATATCATCACATTGAGTTTTAGGATTTCAACATATGAATTCCGGGGGAACACAAACATGTGTTCCATAGCAATCCTGAAATTCAAAACGTCTGTTGAAAACCTGTGTAAGAATACTAGCAATTGTAATGGTGGGTAGCATTTATCAAGACGATGCTCTCTGCACGTATTAACCCCTTTCTTGTTCTCCAAGAAGTAGGGACTCTATCCTTCCTGCTTTTCAGACTTAAAAGTTGCCAGGGGACAGGAGAAGTAACCTTATTGAGTTGGGGGGCTGGGGTCCAGTGCAGGAGACTCACTGCCTCCCCAGTGACGTCCTCCATGCCAAGACGCAGTGAGGGCATCCATCTATGTGAGCAGACCTGTCAGGAGGGCCTCTCCCCACCTCCATGAAGCCCAGAGAGGTTGGGAGTCTAATGTTGCAAAGCTTCACCAGTCATTGGAAAACCAGCCCCTAATTCATTAAATTTATAGTCTAAAAAAGTGGTGGTGCTTAATGCTTTTTATTCTTCCGGTTTGATGAAATGCACATAGTCAAGTCTAATTAACCTTCACCTTCACAACAGTGGAGCGATGACTCAGATAGTGAGGTGCAGAGTTAAAGGATGTTGGAATGCTCCTCGCAGGAAGGCTGAGCGCTGAGACCTACCTAACCCAACTCATTTTGAAAGCCCCCTCTGCAGAGGGAAGCACTAATTTACTTAGAGACCTTTGATATGCTAATTACAAGTCACTCTTACCTACTCATTAGGATGCCTCCCCCAAGGGATTTCCCCATCCTTTTAATTCTGTACTAATTACAGATCTGTTCTTAAAGTACAGCAGGATAGTAAAGAATGAGACAGACAGGGTTAGAATCCAGACTTTTCAGTTTACTGACTCCTCATTTTGGACAAGTTCTTTCGCCTCTGAAAGCCCCATTTTCTTTGCCTGTAAAGTGGGGATAATCATTTTCTTCCCTGGTTTGAAGGCTGTAAAGAAGACACGACAGCCAATCCTTCTGACACGGCTACAGTGAGTTGACAGCACACATTGCTGCTCAGTGTTCTTGCATTTAACGAATCTGCTTTTCTCACTAATCACAACTGGTCTCCTTCCAATAAACATAAATATAGCAAGAATTTCTTTTTCTTGTTTCTTCGACTATGAGGACAGACTTCTTCGACTGGAAAGGTCTGATGCTGCGCAGTAATCGTTTGGCATTCCACTGATGTCACCTTAACTGTGAAATGTTGAAATTGAACTCAAAAGTGAGACCAGTGGTTCCTCGGCACATCAGGAGGTGCAGGGCACCATCTCCCGTGGCCCTCCTTGGTTTAGTCAAGTTTTAAGTAGACTGTAGGAGTTTTGTGTCTTTATCCATACATCTTTTTTTTCTTTCCTTCTCTGGAGTTTTCTTGCCTTTTAGGATATTTTAAGACCATTTACTCCATGAAACACAGGGATTTGTCAGACACCACCTGCTCATGATCATCTTTCAAACCAAACGAAGGTAAGAGGGTAGAGCACAGTGAGTTTGCCAAGGGAGGTAAGGCCAAGTGCAGAGGGATTCAAAGACAGGGAGATAAAAATCCCACTGAGTGGATGGGGGGACACTTAGTGGAGGATGTTTGTTTGGAGCAGAAGTTGGAGACTGGGAAGGGTCTTGCTGAAAAGAGGAGGTGGGAAATCCCAGGAGAAAATCTGTATCAGCAAAGACACAGAATTGGGGAGCTCTGGCTCAGTCACCAGGGAAAAGTACGGGTTCTTCCCCACAGAAGGAAACGGCAGAGCCCAGAGATGAGGCTGTGGGTTGAGCCACTGTTATGGTGTGGAGAGCCTGGAGTGTGGGGTTTAACCTGAGAGAAAGGCTGTGTCATCATCAAATCCACTGGAGGAAACTCAGCCCCTGTACCTCACTTGCTGAATTGAGACTCGAGGACAGAGTTTTGGATGAAGTAGAAAAGGCAGCTTTATTTCTTTGCAGGCAAAGGAGGTCCCAGTGGGCTAGTGCCTCCAAGACTGTGAGCCTGCTGGGGGGAGAAGGCAGGGGGTTTATAGCTAAAAGTTCAGGAGTTCAAGTGGCTGGAGTTGGTTTCCACAGAGATCCCACACAGGGTAACAAATGGTTACAAAGCCGTTCTTGGTTTTGCAGGTGCAGTGGTCTCCTTCCCTCTGCCGGGGATGAAGTTCACCTCCAGCTTTGGAACTCTTCTAATATTCTTGTGCCTAGAACAAAGATGCTTAAGAAGGGGGTCTATGGAAAAGTGCCGTAGAGGAAAACTTGTGCAGTTTAAAATCAGGTTGGCATTTGCTTCTGGCGTTCTGGGCAGGCTGAGGCTGGGGACCTCTTGTTGCAATGTCTGCATAGGCGAGGGCAACAGAATGCAGAGGAAACACAGAATGCATAAGAAGGTAAAAACAACTGCAGACATGTGCAACCAGGGCGAGTTATGAACAAGATGCACAAAACACCGAACGGCTGTCTCTGAGGTGTGGGAGCAAAAGGAAGGGGGTGGGCAGATGACCTAAGCCCCCCCCCCTTTCCAGCCCAATCCTGGCTGGCAAAAGCATGACAAAAGCCATTTAAACTATTATACAATTAAGCAGTTACAAATACAATACGGTCACCAGTGACAGCAGGTTCCTGCTCAGTTGTATTTCTTGTGAGCCAAATACAGCCCCGTCCCTGCTCTCCATCAGCCCCAAGGCCCCCGATGACAGACACACCTGGGAGAATACAAAAGCGCCACCTACTCAGATTTGCCAGCTCAGGGTCAGCTAAGATGACACCCAAGGGTGTCAGCCAAGAGGTGGGTGCAGTGGGGAAAGCAGGGCACGAAAGTGAAAAAGTCTGTTGGTGAGGGCGTGTGCTCTGGAGAGTCCTCAGCACAGGAGCCCGAGCAGTGTGCGAGACACCCTGGTGGGGATTTCAAGCGACACATTCAGGGGAGAGATCTGGGCTGGCAACGCTGGCTTGAGGTTCATTAGCAAATAGATGGAAGTTGAAAACAAGAAGGGCATACGATCCTCCCAGTGAGTATGTGGGTCATGAGATGTGGGCTTGTGGCGCCTATGAGGACACAAGACTGGAGAGACCAGGAGAAAATCTATGAACAGGAATTGGGTAAATGCCATGCGCTGACACACTCTACCTCCTCTTTCCAGTGGGAGCAGTTGAAAAGGTAAACAAAACATTTCCCAGATGCACGTGCAACTGTAACAGAAAAGAACAAATCTGACTCCATATTAGATCTGTTCCTTTGGCTCTAACCCTGGGCTCTGTTTCCTATGCTTAGTCATGCTGGTTCTACACCTTTTGTAAAATAATGTTGCCTTTAGCCTGAAATAGACAGGAGAGCTCCTTCTCAAGGCTCTGGCCTTTAAGGATACTAACACTTTTCTATTTACATTAAGATAATAAGTTCCAGAATAGAAAATAACATTTGTTTTGTTGCACAGGGACACCATGACCTGACCCACCTGGACAGCTGCAAGAACAAAGGATTCCAAGAACAAAGAATTCATATACCGAGAAGTTTGCAACAGCCAAGCATTCCCTCTCCCCTTTTTAGTACAAAAAGAGCCTGAATTCTGACTTGGAGAAGATGGTTCTCCAGGACATTATTCTGCCAGCTTCTCGGTCTGCCAGCTTTCTGAATAAAGTCGCTAACATTTAACACCTCATCTCTCAATTTATTGGTCAATCATGTAGCAAGCAGAATGAGTTTGGCCTCGGTGACAGAATTAAGGTTTCAGATGACACAGTTTTTGCCAGTTAGATGCACCAATGCAGCACCAGGAGGGCTGCAGGGAGGCAGAGACCATCTTCCTCCTGCTGGCCAACAAACTATGAGACTTGGAGTGCTGGGGACAGTTTTGGGGCTGGAATCAGCAGGCCAGCACGCAGTCACTAGCTTTGTGTGTGTTGAGAGGCGGGCGTGGAGGGCACAGGTGTGGCAAGTGCAGGTGTGACAGCTGCACCTCCCTGACCTCTAGATCACCCTTTTGCTGATGTTCCTTCAACTCTGCATCACAGTGGAAGCCCACTGACTTCCACTCTGTAGTTTATCCAGTGATTTTTGGGAAACAACGAATTCCCTGGATTAAAACCTTTTCGTCTTCTTGAAATGCCTAGAATTTCTGCTTGCTTTCATGGAACTGGGACTGATGAAGAAAATTTAAGGAAGCAGGGAGAAAAGAATATTTCAAACGGAAGGCATGAGCTGCAGTATGCCATGTCACCAAGAGCTGATAAAAGTAAAAGACGTCTGCTGTATTCAGAAGCTTTTCTCTACCAAAGAGATTCCAGTGGTATCTGGACAGGGCAGGTGGCAGGGCCACCTGGACAGGTGTGCGCCCCATGGCAGGTTGACGATCTGGTGTTCTTTCAGCCTTCCTAGGTTGATTAACAGCTTTTATTTTCTATAAATAGGTGTCATAAGCTTTATTAGGCTCATAACCCAGATGTTAGCTCTCCCGTAGGTCTATTCATTGGGCTCTTCCAAAACTCCCTTTGTATGAAAGCATTGTTGAAAGATTAAAAATTAATGAAGAGCATGTTGGGGAGATAGAGAAGGAGGTTTACGTTGCATAAAGCATTTCACACAAGGGCGTTTTGAGTGGATGTGCTCCCTCCCCAGGATTCTTTGTTTCTGTGGCCTGGCTACTGGGTCTCTTCTGCCTTTCTTTCCTGCTTCAGTGCTCAACCCATAAGGCCCCCAACTCTTACTTTCCAAACTGCTGCTCCTCCTTCTCAAATTCGACCCCTATTTCCTGCAGAGCAATTTAGCACTGTGGAAGCATCAGTCTCCAAGCTGACACACATCCAACCTCGGTCAATACTCCAAAGTGTGCTTATTTGCTCTGAATAAATCAGCACATCACGTTCTCAAGATCCACAATTCCTAGATGCCAGTGGACCATTACAAAGAACAACTCAGAAAGTTTGCCACTCACACGTCCACATCCACATCCACATCCACATGAGAAGTTCCCTACCGTGAATGAGAGTGTAAACAGTATGTATTTCACTGATTATATATGAAGACTCCAGCAAATAGTTGGGTTAACTGGTATGATAATTCAAAATTGTAATCATGAATGTTAGTGCTTCTTTATAAGGAAATGGGTAATGGAAGGCAAATAGAAGCCATTAGGATGCAGAGGTCAAGGAAGAAAGAGGCTAGATTTTGAATGGGTTGTCCATTAAGGATAGCAAAGGTGTCCAGGAGGACAGTTCCAGCATTTTTTGTGGATGGAAAAGAAGACCAAGGGACCAAGGGCTAAACTGTTCAGTGAATGAGTGGGAGTGACAAGGGGATAGATGGATGGCAAGAATTCAGAGAGTTAGATGGTAGCAGAGATGAGTGATACCATGAAAATGGCATTGGGGAGGAAGAAAGACTCACTGTTCTTCTCTTTGGGGAAATAGAGGTAGTTTCTAGGCTGTATCAATATGTGGAAGAAGAGGAATCAGGACTGGTTAGAAAGTTAGTTCAACAGTTCAGAAAAGAAACAATGAGGGATTTGACCACGTAAGTTAAAGCGTTGGAGCAGAGGACGTGCTAAGTACTGTGCTAGGGATGCTCTCGTGGTGCAACCTCGGTGGTGATGGGAATTGAAAAGGGGTCAGGATGGGCTGGGCGTTGCTGCAGTAACAAACTCTGAAATCTCCTACCAGAGCACAACACAGGTTGAATGCTAAGCTCGTGCAGAGCCCAGTGCTGCCCAGGGAGCTTCTCCATAGTGTGAATGGGGCCAGGATCCTCCACTGGGATGCTGTCTGAGATTTCAGGGCATTCTTCCGAGTCAAGGCAAAGTGTAAACCAGAAAGTTGTGTGGGCTTATTATTTCATAAGAAAAAGTAAATATAGAGAAACAAAACGCAGCTCTCAAGTGTGGCTCACAATGGAGTAAAGGAGATAGAGTTGGAGAGGAGAAAAATTTTAAGATAATTTTGACTCTGGAACTGTGTGTGTGTGTTATGTATATTACTCATCTATACATATATAAAATCTCTAATAACTTAAATCAGGGAGAAAAAATGGGTCCTAATACTGAGCACAAACAGGAACAACTCCAAATTTATGTCAAATTGATAACATGAAGATGTAGAGAAAATGTTACATTAAATAATCCTCAATAGAGTCCTCTGATTCAAAATATTGATTAGGATACATTCTAAAGATAATGAGAACTAAAAATAAAATTTAAAGCTCACTCAGTAGTTTTACTGTTAATAATAATATTGGTTTTGTAATTTAAATTTAAATGAATATTGTTAGATAAGCAAATATACATTTAACACTATTAGGAAGCAATGTTTTAATGTCAGATTTAAAATAAAACAAAGAAGGTAAGAAAAAAACTTTTTGATATTAAAATTTAATTGGAAATAACAGTATGAATTCATGCTAAAAAAAAAATCCTAGCTCTGTCCACTTAAAGGGGTTAGAAGCAATGATATCTCAGTGGCAATCAACACACACGATATTTATATTTCCCATATAAAAGAGCTAGACCTTCTTTGAGAAATGCTGAGTCATGGTTGGGCAAGGAAAAAATAAATGAGTCAGATATTATGTTGAACTGGATATATTTTTGAAATTTTTATTCACTTATTTTTTATTTTCAAAAATTATGGTGAAATATACATAACATAAAACTTATCATCTTAACTATTTTAAAGTGTACAGTTCAGCGGCATTAAGTACATTCACCTTGCTGTGTGACAATCTCTACCATCCATTTCCAGAACTCTTTCATCTTCCCAAACTAAAACTTTGCACCTGTTAAATAAAAACTCCCAATTCCTCACTCACTCCAGCGCCTGGGGCCACTATGTCCTGTCTGTATGAATGTGATTGCTTGGAGCACCTCATGAAGGTGGAATCATACAGTATTTGTCCTTTTCTGACTGGCTTACTTCACTTGGCATATCTTCAAGGTCCACCCATGTTGTAGCACATGTCAGAATGTCCTTTTTTAAGGCTGAATAATATTCCATTGTGTGTGTATACATATATGTATGGTGTGTTTTACATAAACATATATATATAATTTATCCATTGAGATAATAGTTTATGCAGTCATAACAACTGAAACACACACTAAATAAAAACAAATTCATGAATTCAGAAGTCCACAAATGATAAATGCTGGAGACGGTGTGGAGAAAAGGGAACCCTCCTACACTGCTGGTGGGAATGCAGTTTGCTGCAGCTGTTACGGAAAACAGTATGGAGATTCCTCAAAAGACTAAAAACAGACTTACCATATGATCCAGCAATTCCACTCCTGGGCATATATCCAGAGGGAATCTTAATTCAAAAAGATACAGGCACCCCAGTGTTCATAGCAGCACTATTTAAAATAGCCAAGACCTGTAAACAACCTAAATGTCCATCGCAGATGACTGGATAAAGAAGTTGTGGTATATTTATACAATGGAATACTACTCAGCCATAAAAATAATAAAATAATGCCATTTGCAGCAACATGGATGGACCTGGCAAATGTCATTCTAAGGGAAATAAGCCAGACAGAGAAAAATACCATATTATGCCACTCATATGTGGAATATATATTAAAAAAAAAAAGACAAATGAACTTATTTACAAAACAGAAACAGACTCACAGACATAGAAAACAAACTTATGGTTGCCAGGGGCAGGAAGGGGGTGGGAAGGGATAAATTGGGAGTTCAAGATTTGCAGTTATTAACTACTATATATAAAACAGATAAACAACAAGTTTCTTCCGTATAGCACAGAGAACTATATTCAGTATCTTGTAGTAACTTATGGTGAAAAGAGTATGAAAATGAATATATGTATGTGCGTGTATGACTGAAGCATTGTGCTGCACACCAGAAATTGACACAACATTGTAAACTGCCTACACTTCAATAAAAATATATTAAAAAATGTTTTTTCAGCTAACCCTTTATCTGGCAATTTCCACATTCAGAGTGCCTCTGTTTATTTTTTTCTAACTCTCTAGTACAATAAAAAGCATCACTACAACTGTTTGTTCATATGGTTGACATTGTTATAATTATGATACTTAATATTACCTGGTTAACACCCTCATAACAGCACAAGACAATCTCCAGGTGATATTCACTTCTTTAACATCTGACCCTGGGGACTGAATTCGAGTTTCTTGGTTTTAGGGTCAATATGATTTTTTTCTGTACTTTTACAAGTAAGACTCATTTGGTGAACCTCCTCAAAATTCAGATTCTACGTCCAAATCCAAAGATCTGCTTTGATATATGTCTGGCTTTGGGGTCCGAGGTCTGCATTTTCACCCAGCACTCCAGGTGATCCTGAAGACGCCTGCTCTCCTGAGAAAGCACTGCCACATTTTGTTTTCAGGGGAGCCCGTGACACAGAGGCAGAAGCTGGGAACCTGCGCTAAAGGATCACGTGCCATGAGGCTGATTCGAAGGGGACCATGCGGAGGCTCGAAGCCCGTGAGGTCAGGCGGAGGAGCCCAGCGTGGCACGTCGGCTGCGCTGCGCTCTTGCCAGGGAGTGAGGCACAGATATGGGGGAAGTGTCACATTAGCATTGGCTTTGGGGCCAGAGATGGGATTTTCAGTCTGTTACTTGGATTGGGGGCAGGGTTTCGTGACCAGGAGGTCGTGTCTGAGGCAGAATGGAGACTGTCCCTACTCACAGAGGAAAAGCACGTTTGCTGAGCCAGGCTCACCCCAGCCAATGCTTTTGCAAATAGTATTTCATTTAAGCCTTGTTGCAACTACTCAGCCAGGCAGCTAATCTTATACCTCCCATTTATGGATGACAGTAGTCTCAGAGGCATTCAATAACACATTCAGTGGTGCAGCGGGCGATGGGTTTTCCACTGGTTAGCGCTTTCCGCTGTGCCGAGTTCCTCCAGAGCAGGGCCCGTGGGAGCCATGGACGTGTGGTCGCATTGGGCACAGTCATTAGAACTCACGTGGTGCTTTGATTTCTTCATTTGAAAACAGGAAGTATCGTACCTCCTTCTCACGGTCATTTTGAAGATGAAAGAAGGCGATGCTTGTGTAGACTTGGCGTGGCTCCTGGCGTGGCTTAATGTTCAATAAATAATAGTTGTTACCGGTATGTAGTTAGAAAGCTGGTGACGATGGAGAAGGTAAGCTCTTCCTTTGCTGTTGTTGTTCTTGTTTTAATCATTTCAAAACTGAGACTTCTGCCGTCAATTGTGGAATTAAAAAGTGGAGAAATGAACCAGTCTGGCAAGTCTCATCTCTAGCAATGATTTGAATGCAGTGTTCCATGTTAACAAAAACTTGTCGATCGGCCTGATTCTTCCATCATGGCATCATAACCATCGAATGCAGGGCACCTATAGGCTGCCTTGCCACCTTTTGTGCCTCCTGGAAGCATCTTGTAAAGTGCTTGGCACGCAGCAGGTCCTTGGTGGGACCACATCTGAGCTGGCTGAAGCCAACGTGGCAAGAAGCATGGGGAGCCCTCTGTCCATCAAGTTCTCCTCTTCCATCTGCCAGTCCTCCTGTTATAGTGTTACTTATGTTATTGCCTTCCAAACAGCCAATTTCAACTCCTTTTACACCTCTTCTGCTATTTCCCCTGCTGAGACTATGTTTACTTCCATTTTTTCACCCTTATTTAAAATTTGCACCCAAACTCTAGCGAGGTCAGACAGATAAATCTTATTATATAACCATGTTAGGATGCTGTTTGACTTCATTTTAAGTCTGTGTATGGAACATAAATGGAGACCAACTAAAGGACATATTCCTAGTTTACCATTGCTTCATTTAAGAAAATAAATAAAAACAGTTATTAATTTGAAAAGTTGGATCCTAAAGAAAAAACACAACTAAATCTTGGCGATGCACTATTGGTAGTATTGATAGGCGGCTAAAACGCGAGTCTGACACACCATTTTAAATCTATATTAATAAAATCTATAAGCATGTTTTTAGTTTGGTATTCACTCAACCTAATGACACTTTCTCCCTTTTACTTTTATTGCTTTGTTTTAGTCTTCCTGTGCTGGCTGTCATTAAAGTACGTTAGTTACCATGGCGATGACAATGAAAAAGATGTGGAAGGCACACAGCAGTACCCAGAGCTATAAGTGAGATGTGGCTGATACACCAGGTGAACACCGGCACATACCACGTGAAGCAATTAAGGAAGTCCGTTTTAGAAATTCCTTTCATAAATGATGTGGGTATTCTGTTCGATTAGCTGATGAATACATTTAAATCAGATCATTATTATTCAGCACTCATTGCACAAAGAGGTATCTGAATGTTTTCTGATTATGAAACCTGCATTTGATGCAACGTTTTCATCGTAACCCTCCTCATCATCGTCTCTGATGACTTTCTGAGAGATTATCTTTGGGGCTGAGATTTATGTGGTTCACTCAGACAAAATGCTAAATACTTGTGGGTCAAACACTTTCACGTGGATTTTATGGTGTAGAAAATGTTAGCCGGGTAGCTGTAGTGGTTGTAGTTAACAGTTTAATGGTGAATTCAGCAAAAACAATTCACAATAGGGGATGGTGAAGCAGAGAGAGTTAAATGAGTAGCAAGATCAGGTTTTTCTTCTCCATTAAGGAAACTTGGCTGCCTACCCTGGTGTTTGCCACCCTGCACTGCGGGAAAGGACCAATTCAGGGAATTGGCAAAACACCCTCTTTCAGTGCACATACTACTCCCCATCTCTTCCTCTACACCTGCCATGATGTGCAATGTACATGGTGCCCAAGTACCATCACGGAAGGTGGGATGTTTCTCTCTGCACAGCCGAGTCGTGCTGTTTCCCATCAGAACACTCAGACTGAGTCCTGAACCCCTCAGGGAGCACCTGGAAGCTCTGTACTGTGGATTTTTTCAATTGTGTTCAGTTTCTTCCAGGTTGGACTTCATTCTTACATCTACTTACATTCATATAGCTTTCCCCATCTTATGGCTGGATTTTCCCATCTGAATGTGTTTCAACATGTTTGAACATCAATTGTTGTACATGTCCCTTTGTCAGTGGTTAGAAGTACTTTCCAGAGAAGGGACTCATGTGTGTAGGATCATTTTGGTTACCCATGAATGCCAGGGGAAGAAGTGAGATGGGAGGATGCTTTGAAGGACTAAAGGTACCAAATTTCTAATTAGAATAAGGGTAATTTCAGGAGTAAGTGAATAACCAGAAAGAGTTCAGGGCACGAGAATTGTATGAGACAAATGTTGTTCTAAAGCAGGAAGACAAAGTACAGAGTAAGAGCAACTGATAGAGAGGCTTCTGCCTTTACAAGTCTTGAGCAGTGATGAAAAGTTAGAAGAGATGGAAAATGTTACATTGATACATAAGTGGATAATATGGGAGAACAATGAACCACGGGTGAATTTAGGGGGGAGAAATCCAACAGTCAACAAGGCAGGTGGAGTGTGGCTGTCTGAAACCAAGGGCATGTATTTTTTTTGTCTGAAAAAAATGTTTTCTATCGTCTTAATACCCCTTCTGAGATACAGATCTCTCTGTGTCGCTGGTGTGCCTGTCCATCGTGTGTCTCCAGAAGGTGGACATCAGGCCCAGTGTGCAGCACTCTGCCAAGTGCTCTTGAGCTTATTCGCTTGTGGAAGCCTCTTACTTCCCCGAGGTCACCTCCCAGGTGCAGATTTCTGAGGAACCCGCTTTGGGAAGGACAGCTCTGTTGTTCCTCCTGAGACTCTCGTACCGTGGGACACACAGGAGGCGCTGTTATTTGTCCAGCACGTGGGGGCGGCAGAGGGCGCTGCTGTGGACAGAGGCTGGGGGCTCTGCATCCCTAGATTCCATCCAGCCTCCTCGGGGGCCGAGGGGTCTGTCTTCAAGGGCAGACGTGCCATCGTCTGCAGCACAGGTGTGCATGGGCACAGCCACAGGGCGGCTCCGCTCTGTCCTGTTCTTTCCCCACTTCAAGTATAGCCCTGAAGCCAGAAACTTAAGGCAGTTAGTGCAATAATGTCATTTTCTCCCAAGTTCTAACCATCCCCTCCTCGTCCCTGGGGAACCGATGACAGCCGCACTGAGGCAAGGAACTCTCACGGCTGGCATGACCACAGTCAAACCACAGCCACCTGTTCAGAATGGGTTCCATTCCCACCTCCCTCCAACTTCTTCAAAAATGTTAGCATGACCTTATTCTAAACGTGAATGCCCTGGCGGCTGAGCACCCTGGGAACACCATTTGCTGGCCGGCATTTCACAGCTCCTCGCCAGTCTCAAGATCTGGATGCATCTGCACACCCGCGCTGAACTCCACCCTGTTGACCCATCCCCAGTCTTTAGAACAAGCCCCACCCACTTGTTGCCCTTGGCTTTTGCATTCACTGTTCCCTTAGACTAGATGCTCTGCCTTTTGTTCTTGTCCCTTTGCAGGGCTAAATTTCTGCTGTAGTCCGGGGCGGCTCTCCCCGGCTGTGGGCTGCACCAGCATCCAGCCCTGGGCTCTCTCCCTCCCAGCGCCTGCCGCCTCCATGCAGCCCAGCCCGCAGTCTGGACCCTTCACTCAACCACTGTGCTGACAGCCCCCCGGAGCCCAGCAGTCTCCTTCAGCACTGTGTTCTCAACGCCTGAGGTTCAGGTGCTTGACACACTTGTTTTTGAGCGGATGAGTGGATGAAAAGGGTACATGAAGATAAATCACATGCAGACATTTCCATTTCCCGCAACGAGCTTCTGAGCTGGCTGGGGAAGCAGTTACACGCACAACTAACCTGCCAGAAGTCGGGTCTGAGCAGATGGGAGTGGTGTACACTGAACCCCAAAGATCACGGGGCAGGCGGTGGGCAGGGGTGGTTGTGGGGTCTGGGAAGTGTTAGAGAAGAGGAGGTGACATCTGAGTTCTCTCCTTAATGGCTTTTTTTTTTTTTTTTTAAACAAATGTGCTGAAGAATCATGCAGCGCTACCAGCATTGGACGCGATCAGGGGCTACAAGTCTGTACACTCCTTTGCAACTGGTCCTGGATGGCAGACCTTTGCAGCTTGCCTTTACTGGTTACTGGGACCTTTGCATTATTTTCAAATAAAGACACGTGCCACTTTTTCTCCGGTTTGACTTTGCATCTGAGTTCTCCAAGAACACCATCTTGCACATCCAGAAAAGTGCTCTTCAGGTTTCAAGAGAAGATGAAAGACATTAAGTCTACATGGAATAAATATGCTATAAAGAGGTTAGAAATATGATGTTTAAATACCACCAGCATTCACAATCAGATAAAAACAGATGGTCACGTTTCCTGGTATCATCTATAAAACTGGAGCCTCAGCTGCTCCAAGTCTGAAGCGGATGTCATGTGCCTGTCTGCTACAGACTGACCAACACCCTGACACATCTCTAAACTGTTTCTTCCCTTTCCCAGTCATCTTCCAGGCTTTACCAAACTGGTCCCCAGGAGTGGTTGCCAGGCAACGTGGCCACTGCAGTTCTCGCTACTCCCACTAGAGGCATCTTCAAAACATCCTGAAGGTACCACTGTTGGTACAGCCAGTTGGCTGCAAGCCCCCTGATCACTAAGATGAAGGTGGAGGGTGGGCTGGAGCCGGACCGCTTCCCAGGACCCCGGGTCTGGGAAGAGAACATCTGAACACCTAGCACAGAGCCCAGCTCTTATAAGGGATGGGCTCAGGAAACCGTTGTTGCAATGAATATGATTACTTGAATTGTGGTGGTTTTGTTGTTACCACGTCAAAAATGAGTTTCAGGACATCGAGATGAAGAACAGAACATCACAAATTGTTTTCTACTTAGCCAGCCCCAGAGTGGTGCTCCGTGGAGGTGGTTCCCTCCCTTCCCCAGGGAAGCAGTCGGAGGAGGGGGCAGGTTGTGGTCGGGGGAGGCAAATAAAGAAAGGGCTGCTTCTGCGTGGGTGTTTTCCCAAAGCCCGGCTTTCTGAGTGCAAAGCCTATCTCCCCGCTGGGACGGCTGGCTCCCTGCTCTCTCTCTCTGGGGTCCTGCTGCCTCTGAAGCTTTGCCCATCCACTCTCAGGAGCCAGAGGTGTTTCAAGAGCAGAGCCCAGGAGATTTCCCACCCGCACCACCAGAACAGACTTGGAGTGGCCACAGCCCACATCTCGCCCTCTCCCCCTCGGGCACACAACTCCGTAGTAGTTTGTAAGGCTTGTCCACGCACTTATGGTCTTTCCTCCCCCGAAACAAACCCCAGCTGATTATCCAGGCTGATGATTTCCAGCAGCGGGGGCCCACGTGTCTCCATGGTGATGATTTACGCTTGGGTCTCCTAGGAGACGATCACACGTGCGACAGACTTCAGATTCGTTTTACTGCCCAAAATGTGAAGTGATCTCCTTTTCACACTGAAACAGGCTCAGAATTCATAAGTTAAAATTGAATTTTTTCTTAACCATTTTTTTCCCCATGGCATAAAAAAAGATGAGGTATTCCAAAGGGGGAAAGAGAGGCTGTAAAGGTAAGAAAAATGCATAGTTTCTTGAACTGTGTTATAAATAACCTCAAAAAGGAAGCCATACGCCTGAGGCAGGGCATCAGAATGCATTCACGCTGTATTTTAGGGACAGTTTGGTCCAGAGGACTGAGACTCTATTTAAATTTGGTATTTACTTCAGATTTAATCTTGGAGGATTTATAACACAAAGCTCTGGCTGAGGCTGGGTTGAGAACACACGGGGCTTCCTGTGTTGCACTGATTCACAGACTGAAGTTCATCGTCACCACAAACCCCTGCTTGGCCTGCGACACAGCCATGGAGAGCTTCCTGGCCACAGCACCGAAAACTGACCTTTGCAGCCAACACACTCCATTTGCCTGGAAGCTCAGGCAGCCACCAAGCCTAGAGGTGCCGGCCTCACGGGTGATGCCCCAGGGCACCTGCGAGGAGGGGTCAGTGTGGAAGCATGGAGGTGGGACAGCCCTAGGATGGTGGCAGGAAAATCACCCTATGTGCGTCTCGTCCAGAAGGCTTACCTGTTTCTCACGAAAATAGGAGTTGGTTCATCTCATGCTCATCCACAAGAGGGCTACCTGCCATCATCTGTGGTTGCAAAGTCTCCCTGCAGTAAGACAAGAAGGCGGGTGGGGCGGAGGCTGACACGGAGGGTGCCCAGCAGCCACGGTGGATGGCTTTCCTCCTTGAGTCAGTACAACCCAGGACGTATGCTGAGCACCTGCAGTGGACCAAATGCTGCAGGGACATGGTGTGGTCGGCCTCTTCTTTCCAGAGGGTCATCTCCTAATCAGAGAAACAAACATAAGCCATGATCGTCATAAAATGGGGTGGCTGCTATTCAGGGGTGCGTTCCGAATGCTTGGGGAGCTCAGAGAAGGGAGCGACTGACTTTGGGGGAAAGTTGTGGGTAGTGTGGGAAGTCTGATCAAGGGACAGGATGAAGGGAGGCCCCAGACAAAGGGCTATATTTTATTTATTTTTTATTTTTTTTTATTGAAGTATAGTCAGTTTCTGATGTACAGCATGTCTCAGTCATACTCATACATACATATATTCATTTTCATGTTCTTTGTCTTTATGGGGTATTACAAGAGAGTGAACATGGTTCCCTGTGCTCTACAGTAGGTCCTTGTTGTTTATCTATTTTATATATAGTAGTGTGTATCTACAAATCTTGAACTCCCAATTTATCCCTTCCTACCCAAAAGGGCCATACTTTAAATAGTTGTCAAAGAACAAGTTTAAATCCGTTTATTCCAGGCTCCCAGAAGGGGGCTGCAGGAGCTGATTTCAGGCTGAGAGCAAAGGCCCCGTGGTGCCAAGGGGCCTGATGGGAGAAGTCAAGTGTCTGGACGTCTGGGATCCACGTCACACTGGGCTTCATGCTCCCTCTTTCAGGGCATTTGGGGTCCAGCAGCTTGGCTCTTGGACTGGACGGTGAGCCTCCAGGTTACAGCACTTTAGTTTCAATTATCTTTGGCACCTAAAAATCTTCAAATTGGTTGAATGAAGAAATGAAATAATGAATAAATACATGTCAATACAATGCATGAACAAATGACGAATTTTGTTTGTGGATTTTAAGTTAGTCATTAGCTCCTGTAGATCAGGACACAGGGTTCTAGGTTTTTCTTTTGATCAAGCCAGTTAGTTAGTATATGAAAAAAAAATTGGGTCCTGAAAACCTCATGCCTCAGCTTCAGAAAGTGGTTTTCCCTTGTTTTACAGAAAACAGAATAACTATTCATGGGATGCTTGGCTTAGAACTACCCTTTCAGGTAGAACCCAGTCAGAGGAACTAACATGAATTTGGTAGAACACTGATGTGACACACACCCAGGAAGCACGCACCACGCTGTGCGGCTGTGATGGGTTAGAATGTCGCAGCTGTGGGCTGATATAGATTAAAAGAGAACCAAAATAGTATTAAGCATGCATTGGTATTTATAGCATATCTCTCTTCCATTTTCTGTAATGAATCAACTCCCTGTGATGAGGTTTAACTGAATTTCTCAATATTCTGATACATCAACCCATACACAATGGACAAAAAAATAACTGTTGGACCAAAGCCAAAATAAAGTGAAAATATTTTTCAGTAAATTAAAAAAAAAACAATTTCATAGTGTGCAACTTGAATAAAAACTAATATTACAGATACAGTGCTTAAAAATACACTGGGAGGAGTTCTCCTAAGGTGGTGAGGTAAACACAGCCTCTGTGAGCTGTGATCAGGCACTTAGGGTAACTTTCTTTTTGTGGGATGACCAGGAAGGTCATTGCTGAGAGCTGAAGACAGGAATGTCAACTTTAACAAATCTGTAAAACGTGTGTTAATAGCATTACCATAGTTCAATGACCCACAGTTAAACTGTGGACCCTTGAAAAGCTCTGGAAATAAAATTTCTGATTTGAATCTAATAAATTGCATATCTATAAAATATATATGATATTTTAGGGGTTAGGGGATAAATGACCATCTTAAGAACAACCATCGGAATTAGAACGATCAGAAAGGAAGGAAGGAAGAGGGAAGAGGGGAGGGAGGGAGGGAGGGGGGAAGTGGGGGAAAAGAACAAAAAAGAAAAGAGTAACAATTCTAAAGCTGTAGAAAGGAAGCAATAATTCTGTGACTATAGTGGCTACTGGGCTGGCTATAAATGCGCAGCTGCCTGGAAGAAATCCTCCTGTCACATGTAAGGTTTGTAATGGAAACCATGTGTATGTTTCTAGACGGACGATGGCCGCTGTAGACAGGTGGTAATGACAAGAACGATTACAACAATATTGAATATAGATAAACTCAATATCAAAAGTGAGTAATTTGTCCAAGGTTAGTAAGACTAAACACAGATGCAAAATTCTAACCCAGGATGCCTGACTCCCTGACTCCTGTTCTTACACGCCGTTAGAAATAGTTTAAAATGTGGATTAGAGAATCTGTGAAGAAAAGGAGACTTTGGTTCATGCTTTTCAAAGAGTGGTTCATGGAATATCTGCATCCAATGACATAGGATATTTTTCAAAATGCAGATGCTTAGGTCCAACCCTGACCCAGTTGATTGGAATTTGTAACTTAACAAGCTCTTCAGTTGATTCACAAATACGTGAAAACTTGAGAATCCCTGACCTAACCAAAGCGGAGTCATTGAAAACCCATTATATTGGAGGTGAGGTTGGTACCCTGGTACAGTGTTGAATGGGAGGGGCCGGTCAACACGGCCTCTTGACTTACTATTAAGGATGTGGTGCTTTCTTAGATTTGACTCTATAGCTTCACCAGTTTAAAAACGTTCCCCTTTATAACAAGTCACACACTGCTATCTGCCCAAAAGTTTCCTGCATTTCGGGCTAGTTCCTAACAAATTCTGAGCTCATACATCATGCCAGTAACCTAGTATCACCATCTTTACATGAGCATTTTATTTTGTCACTTGGGCAGAAGATTTCTTGACATAGCAGAAATAGCTGCAACTAATAATTGAAATTAATCTTGGTGATTTCATTCCAAGTATACTTGCTTGGAGAGTCATATACAATTATCCAATTAAATGTGTATGCTAAATATAGCAGCCAGTTCTTAATCACATGAGGGCAACATGAAGGCATTTCAGCAGCGAGAAGAGAAACATGCAAGCCTTGCAATTAAATATTTTTATCATTAAACAAAGTCCACAGATGACTTTGGGGATCTTGACGACTTTTGATTGATGTTATTTGTGTGTGTGTGTGTCTGTGTGTCTGTGTGTGTCTGTGTGTGTCTGTGTGTGTCTGTGTGTGTTGGGAGAGGGAAGTTTTAACCAAATTTATGTAATTTATATTGCAAATTTCCTAAGGCTTTATTTTGATTTCTTCCTCAGAGAAGAATGAGCCACACCTTCTGGGCACTTAATCAGTATTTCCAGTGGGCAGATGACCTTTTCTGACAAAGAGACTGAGAGATTAAGAAAAGATGGAGGCTGTTAAAGCAAAACTGGATGTGTTCTCTGTGATAACTAAAATACATATTTCAGATGTATGATCCCGCAGCTCACTGTTCTTGTAAAACAACAGTACCCCGTGGATAGAAGTAACAGCACACCTGCACGAGCTAGCGCTGTCCGCAGGGCTTCTTTGAGGATGGAACTTTTCTGTGTCTGTACCGCCAACACCAGAGCCACTAGCCACAGCGAGCACTTGAAATGTACCTAGTGCAACCGAGGAGCTGAATTTTAATTTTACTTAATTTAAATATGAATGGCCTTGTAGGGCTATTACTGGCCAGCACAGCGCTACGATGCAGACTAGTCCAGGTATTTAAGATTTTCTCAACTTACTCACATACTGTATTTTGAAAGTGTATATGTAGGAAGGTGAGAAGTAAAAAGCAGTATAAACAAAAGAGTTTTTAAAAGAGTTTTTCGCAAGAGAAAATTAACGTCATATGAATTACATATAGCTCAATTTCACACAATAGCAGAGTTGAACGTGATCTCCGACTTTAAGAAGTGTATGAATGTCAAGCTGCTCTGTGACCTCCACGTTGGGGCCACAGGGCTTAAGTAAATGCATCACTTTGGCTAATAGTTGGCTTCTTCTAAAGGGTGAGTTCCTATTGTCATTAATTCTAGTAAGAGATTAAGCTTGGGGCAGGAAATGGGGACTCTGATTCTGGTGAGGAGAGAAAAAAATTAATTTTCTGTTCTCTTTGGGATGAAGATGACTGGGGGACTCTTATCTTTTGCTGGATATGCAATTACAGGTTGACAGTTCTTTCAGCACATAAAACAATGTCACACCACTGTCTCCTGGCCTCCATAGCTTTTTCACAAGGACTCTGCTGTCATTCAAATTGATTTTCTCCTAAAAATAAGGTGTTATTTCTCGAACATCTTTCAAGAGTTGTTTCTTTGTCTTTAGTTTCCAGACGTTTGACTATGATGGGTCTCTATGTGGATTATTTTGGGTCTACCCTAATTGTGGTTCGTGCTGGCTCATGTATCTCCATGTTTATGGCTTTTGCAAACTTTGGGATATTTTCAGCCATTTTTTGGAGTTTTTTTTTTTTTTTTTTTTCATTTTTTTGGAGTTTTTTTTTCCCCTCCCTCATTCAACCTTGACACTTGAGGAAAGGAGAGCCTCCTCATGCTCAGGTGGGGGTTTCAGCTTCCCAGCAGACCTCTATGGGTGCCATTATGCCTGGAATTCACAAGAGTGCCTTCACTGCTACCCACATGGGGATGCGCTGTGGAATGTGGCCTCACTGGCACTGGGCAGTGATGAGAGTCCTAGCTTTACACCGGACTTCCTCTGACACCACCCAGCCTGGAAGCAGAGAGGTGCTTCATACCAACATGACGGCTGGGAAGTCCTGGCTCCTTATATGGTCCCCACCGCTACTATGTGGGGAGGAGGCTCACTGTCACCTATCAGAAATGAATATCCTAGCTCCCTATCAGCCTTCTCTGACACCACCCCAGGGTCGCGCTGGGCCCCTCACTGCAGCCTGGCGGGGTTGGAAGTCTAGGTTCCCCAGCTGGCCTTTGCTGTCCTGGGTACACGGGGTCTGCCCTGCTTGGCTGCAGGAGAGCAGTTACTGTCTAAATGTTGTCTGTCTTACTAGGCTGCCCCTTTCCTGCTCTTTTGGCTAGAGAAAGTAGCTTTTCTTCGTCTGTTCCTATTGGGATCTCTGGCTCACCAGCTTCTTTAGCTACAAGTCTGTGACGTATGCAACAAAAAGAAAACTCAGAGAACGCAACACCATGTTGTCCTTGGGTCTGCTGGTCCCTAACCAGTATGCCCTTCTCTCTCCACCTTTCAGAGTCTTCTTATGATTGTCTCACATACATGTCCAGGGTTTCAGCTGTACTTAGTGGGGGGAAAAGGAAAAGGCATGTATACTCCATCTTCTCATAAGTAAAAGTACCTGTTATAATTTCTTAAGCTTAATTTTTAAAAGATGATAACGTGGAGTTCTTGCTATGGGGCTAGGGATTATTCTGAGCACATTACATATATTTTATCCTCATGATAACCTGTTAAGATGGATATTTTTTATTAGCCCAGTTTTCCAGGTTTCTAAGAAGTTAACCAAGCCCCAAGGAGGCTGAGTAACTCTGTAGTCAGGGGTCGGCCCAGTGGGTTTGGGGGCTCCCACTCCACACATTCTCAAGAAAGGCTTCTCTCCGGTGCTGTGTTTACATGATGCCAGCCAAAATCCCTGCTTCGTATTAACACATCCTTTTTCCTCCACAGTGATGTCTAAACCCTCATTATTCTTACTGGCAGATATCTCTTTTCATTTGAAAAATGGAAAACTGAAGATCTTCTTTAATCTAGGAGAAAATAACTCAAAAACAAAGCCATCATTTATGAATTTGGGGGAGGAAGACAGACCACTGACAGTATCACAATGAGAATGCTTTGAATTGGCAGGACAAGCCATGGGCTTGCGACCTGTGACAGAGCATCGAGTTTCAGCATTAAACTGGTTCTCCAAACCATAGATCTCCAAGTTATATCAGAAATGGACCGAAATGACAGTTTATTATTACAGAATTTGGACAGTAGATACATCATCAAATCTTACATTTAGGAAAGATTACCATGATCATGTTTAAAAAAATACCCCTTGTACAACGTAAGCCTGATAAAGTTTATAAAGCGGTGATAGGACTTAAATTTTGGCCTTTGAAAGCATTTTCTTGCCACCAGCCCACCTTTGGGAGAAGCTGTTCCTCACCCAACTTCATCCCTAAGACAGGAGTCCAGGAATCCATGACACTGACATGCACACCCTGGGTCCTTCCCGTGTCTCCTGAGTCAGAGTTCAGACCCAAGAGGGCACTGCTCTGGGCCTGCGGACGGCAGGTTGACTCTGCTTTTCCCCAAGGGCCTCTCTGGGGGCTGCGTTCTTCCCAGACATCAATTCCGGAAGGATCACTGGGCGATTAAAACTAATTAATATAATTTTAGAATTAACTTTCATATATTAATCTCTTAATTATCCTGTAAGCAGCAATAACAGAGCTCATGGTTCTCCTGCCACCGCCTCCATGATTTACTTGTATGTGGAAATTAGCATTTTAACCTGACGTCCTGCTACTTCACTGAGAACTCAGGCCCCTCGAGGTAATTAGAAATTGCATCTCCTTAAAGGGCAGGTGAGTGAGTGGAATTTTACCCCTGAAAGTGCCGCTCACAAGGCCTGTCTGGCCGAACGTGTCCAAATCAGCATTGCATTCCTTTGCTCTTCAATTTTCATCTTGAATTATATTTTTGTCCCTCTGTCACAAAATGGCACCATGCACACCACCTGCAGTGCACAGGAACTAAAGTTGTTAAAGGTTTGGGGCACAGACGCCCTCGTGCCCCCCCCCTCCGCTCTCACTGATCCCTGTGCGCTGTGGTCTGTGCCTAGTGGCCTCCGAGTGAAGGCTCTCCTCCCACCCCGCTCACTTAACTGCCTCTGCGGAGGAGGCTTTATCTGACTCAGCTGTGGGAGGGTGAACGGGGAACGCTCAGCTTGGCCGGTCTTTCTTCTGAGAAATGGGCTTGCCAGTGGGGAGCACCCCCTGTCTTTCTCCATCACCCATGGAGATGCCTGGAGGCATGCGCATCCCAATCTGGGGCACAGTTTGAAAAGTCCTCATTTCAGCCACATTCCTCGATACTTCAGTGTTGTTCTGTAAAAAGATGGTGTCTTTCTTCTCCCTTTCTTGTGTTCTGCTTTAAGTCTCAGCTGGTTCAGGTCCAAGTGGGTAAGAGGGACATCCTGGATCCAAACCCAATTCTTCTCACTAATCTAACCAGCACTGGAGACCGTCTTTGTGTGAGCAGGCACTGGAGAAGCCCCTGCAGCATGGCAATCACTGCAACCGAGCCACGAAACCACCTTCCACAGCCAGACACTGAATTTTACTTTATGTTATATAGTATTTAGTAATAATAGTTATTTTATGGCCTATCTAATAATTATTTAAAAGTGTATCACTCTCTCCTTTCTTGTAGCCTATGTCATCTTTCTAACCATAATCTAAAATCCCAAAGGACAGCAGTCATGTCATCTGCCCCCATGTGTCCTCCCCAGATCTTAAAATGATGCTTTGACCCGAACAGACACCTGTTCAATGTTGGTGGTGATCTCTCACCTCGGGTTACAAGTGTAGGTAACATGAAGATGTTTTAGTAACTGTGACCATACTTGGCTATGTGTATCCATCTCCCAGCTTATGAACAAACTCACTCCCCTGGGGCCAAGGCATCTATTAGAGGGTTCACGGTCACCACCGTCACACGACAGTTACCGAGAGCTGTTTTCAGACGTCCCTCCGGCGTCTTCCCCGCTAACAGTTCAGTCACCGCAGCAGGAGTTTCAGCTGCGGTCTGGTGGAGATTCCATGACATAGCAGCGAGTCTGTGAGTAGTGAGCCTTTATATTTTATACAAAGACACAACCCCCTCCTTCTTCCCAGCCTCTCTGCTGCCGACTGAAACAAAATGCACAACCTAAAACTTGAGAGTTGTGTTTTATTTGGCGGACATTTCTGAGGACTCAGCCCAGGATGACAGCCTC
Organism: Camelus dromedarius; assembly: GCF_036321535.1. NCBI lineage: Eukaryota > Metazoa > Chordata > Mammalia > Artiodactyla > Camelidae > Camelus > Camelus dromedarius. The sequence goes on along the minus strand of NC_087464.1, from coordinate 1,863,612 downwards.
TCAGATTGCTCTGAGGGACTGTTCCAAAGGGGTAGGCAAGGAGCCAGGATATACAGGAGTTTTTATAATGAAGATCAGGTAGTCGGAACAGCAAAAGATTACTGGTTAACTAAAGAAAACTAGACATCTCAAGTTAAAGAATTTGGCACTTTTCTATGCATGGGAAGGTGCAAAGGTCCGGGTTCATTGAAATCATTCCTTTGAAAAGCACCTGGCTGTCCAGGGCCGGTGTCCTGTTCTCCCACATCCTGCGTCCCTCAGGCAGCAGGTTGGGGGTCCCTGCAGAGGCCGGGCTGCCTGCTTGTCTGCGTCCTGAGTTCCTCCACGCGCTGTTGGAGCAGCGGCTGATGACTTGATGTTTACAACATTCTTTGTTTACTGATACGGCCGGCAATATTTTTTATTCACACTGCTTTCAGCGCCGCCCTGGAAGCTGCCTCTGTGGATACTTGGCAGTTGAGTGCCAGCCATTGGAAGCCTCACCTCAATTTACCACTTGCTTACATTTACTATTTGCGTACCTTATCATAGCTCATTCTAATTATTAGCTTGAACCATATAAAACTGCCTAGTTTTGACCCACAAAAAGTCCATCTCACAGTATGAATTTTTAGTAATTCAGAGGTTTTCTGAATTGTGTCTGCAGAGACACCCATCCTGGTGGGACCCCTGGCTAACTGACTTCTCACTATGGGGGGCGGTCACTCGTGCTGGTCAGCTCTTCCCGTCTGCTGTAATTCCCAGTTTTGGGGGTACTCATTTGGCTTGTTCATGGTCCATTCTTTTCTCTTTATACAGATGGAGAGAAACTAATATGCTTCAGACAAACATTTATTCCACAGGCAGAAGAGAACAAAGCGAACAAAGATGCCTACAGAGAAATGTGCGGCCGTGATCTCCAGGCTGGACAAACGGAGGACGCCAGGTCAGCAAAATACATGTTGGGATTTTCATAAATGTATGCACGATAGCAGGGTCCTAAACTCAGTGTATTCAATGCTGACATCAGTGTCTCAGAAGTAATTTAAATTGAAACCTTGATTTGGGAAACAAAGTGTAAATAGAAGGGCACTTAATATATGTAGACTTGGTCCTCATCATTTGCCGGTTCCATATTTGCAAACTTTCCTACTCACGAAAATATACTTGTCACGCCAAAATCTATGCCCCTCGTGCTTTCATGGTCATCTGGGGACACGTGCAGGGTGACAAAAATCAGAGTTTCCCCCAAGTCCCTGTTTCTGGCCAAGATCAGATGAGCATACCCTCCGGCCACTTGTTTCAGCCCTCACACTGCAAACAAGTGTCCTTTTCATGTTCTACTTCAATTTTATGGTCTTTTTTTTTTTTTTTTTTTTTGCATTTCTGTACCTTTTGTTCGTAATTTTTTGCTGTTTAAAAAGGTCCCTGAGGGTAGTGCTGACGTCATGTCTAGTGTTCCTCAGGACAAGATTGCGATGTGTCTTACAGAGAAAATCTGTGCTACAAAAGTTTCACCCAGGCATGAGTTGTAGGGCTGTTGACCGTAAGTTCAGTGTTAATGAGTCAGCAATAAGTATTAAATAAGGTGTCTTAAATGTATATACATTGTTTAAATGCAAGGCTATCTATTAATCAGTTAAAACTTTTGTGACCAGAGGCTCACAGGAACCGAACTCTGCATTCTCCCTAGAAGCAAGGTTCCATGCTCACTAATTCAGGGTTTGTGGTGAGTTTAAGAACGTATCTCCTGTGAGTAATGAGAATTGACTGTATTCTGGATTTTTCTTTGATTGGTTTTCAATCATTGACTAAACAAACATTTATGGGCACCACAACAGGAGGTAAAAAATACACAGACAGTTGAAATGTAGACTTGCTTTTGAAACAGAAAGAACAAAAAGTAGTAAAAATATAACGTGGGAAGGATTGATAACTTCTTATAATGATACAGAGGCAGGAGTAAGGAGTGTGTGGTTTTCTCCGTAATAAAGAGAGCCAGGAATTTTGATCAATATCAGTATTATTGAGATATAGTTCGACTGTATCCACAGTTTGACACGGGGAGATCTTAACTGAAAGCCTATTTACAGGGAATGACCTGGGCAAGTCGCCTGGGGAGGGTTTCTCGGATAGACAGAAAGTTGTTACAATCCTTTCTCACCGATAAAAGTACTGTTTACTGTGGGAAAATCAAGGAGAGCCCAGCCACTCTCGGGTGTAGTGCTTCCTTAGGTTTTGGAAAACTCGCCTTAATAGCTTAAGAACAACAGGGCTGCTCCTTTATCATTTCCAATATGCACAAAGGAAGGAAAGAGATGGAAATAAAGGCTGATTCTGCTTCCAAAAATTAAAAAACAAATCATTAAAATGTCTTGGTGTTATAGGATAGAAAGATGGAAATATACAAATAAGAAGGGAAATAAGAATTTTCTCACTTCCCAGACTTTATTCTGATCTAAACCAGTCCTCTTTTCCTCTTTTGGTATTTTTTTAGGCACATCTATAGGTTTTCCCTCCCTCTCCCCCCCCCCCCCCATCTCTCTTTCATTTTTCTTTCTGTCGCTCTGAGACTTTGAAGAGTCTAAAGTTGTAACAGTATTATTCTTTTGTGGTTGCAATAAATTATCTTTCAGACGAAGAATTAAAATCTTTCAAGTCCAAAATAGATGTGCTCCCAAGGGCATGAAACATTTGAAGAGAAAAAAAAGATATTTTACATTAAACATACTTTTAAAAAATCTAACAATAACACACTTTTGCATTCAGTTACATCTCACTTTCCTCAAAGTTTGATTCTATATCTTGTTCATATGTGTAGACTCAAGGTTTTTCTGAATCTCTTTTGGTCATTAGCAGTTACAAGCATACACACTTCTTTCCCATATGTGGTGCTTGAGATTTTGACCTCTTTATTACCTTGAGACTTGTTAGTATAATTTTCACACGGATATCAAAGAATATCAGAGAAAATTCTGTACACGTTTCTCTCAAGCTACACCTGGCTCTGTTTTTTGTTTAACTGAATGATATACTGCTAAAATTTAAATGGCTTCTATTTTGAGAACCGTGAAGATCTGAGGCTTCACCATGCATGCATACTAACATGGTAGCATTTCCCTGGTTCATGGATGCTGGCAGAAGGCACAAGACTCCTGGGTTAGAGATGAAGAACAGTTCATTAGAGCAACAGCAGGAGCCAGAGGAGTAGAATTTCTGTGATAGTTCCTTGAGCCCAAATCCTGTAGGGTAGCCTAGCGCCAAGAGAGCCAGAGGTCACCTGCACATGCAGTGCGTGGCTTTATGGGTAAGAAGCTCTGCTCTTAAAACCCCAATTCATTAATTAATTTTAAATTGAAGTATAGTCAGTTACAGTGTGTCAGTTTCTGCTGTACAGCACAATGTCTCGGTCATGCATATGTATATATACATATATATATGTATGTATTTGTTTTTATATTCTTTTTCATTGTAGATTACTAGAACATATTGAATATAGTTCCCTATGCTATACAGAAAAAAACTGTTTTTTATCTATTTTTATATACGGTGGTTAACATTTGCCAATCACAAACCCCCAAATTTGTCCCTTCCCATCTCCTTTCCCCTGGTAACCATAAGATTGTTTACTTTGTCTGTGAATCTGTTTCTGTTTTGTAGATGAGTTCATAGTGCCCTTTTTTTTTCTTTTTCTCTTTTTTTAGATTCCACATATGAGTGATATCATATGGTATTTTTCTTTCTCTTTCTGGCTTACTTCACTTAGAATGATGATCTCCAGGTCCATCCATGTTGCTGCAAATGGCACCCCAATGTTCATAGCAGCACTATGTACAATAGCCAAGACATAGGAGCAACCTAAATGTCCACTAACAGATGACTGGATAAAAAAGCTGTGGTATATTTATACAATGGAATACTACTTAGCCATAAAAAGGACAAAATAAAAACCCAATTATTTATGATTGGTAGTAAGCATACCTGCACTGTGTGTGTGTGTGTGTGTGTCTGTGTGTCTGTGTGTGTGTGTGTGTTTGTGAGAGACAGAGAGAGAGAGACACTATCTCTATACCTTCCCAGGCTGCCCACTATTCAAATAAAGGGCAATCAATGCCTTGCCCACAAGATATGAAGAAACAAAAGAAACCTATGGAGAATTGTCACTAAACAAAATCCGCCCATCCTTTTTATACCATCATGAATTTTTGCAAAATTTCCCTTAAGCACATCACTCTCTCAGTCACTGTGATTAATCTGACTGATGGGGGTTATGACCAAATATGTTCAGTTTGTCTCAGATAGCATTTAATTAAGGTCACTGCCAACCAGACTCCAAGTAACAGGCTGAAGCTAACCTTCAGTATTGATCTTAGCCTCCCCACCCCCCAGGATCCTAGGGTTAAGAGTTGAACAAATCCCTTAAATGATCAGGGATACCTTAGAAAGCCAGATGGTCTTCTCCTTCAGTTTCTTTGTTAAACTCTCTGCTCAGCAGAAGCATTAGTTCAGGTGGAGCACGATGTATCTGCCATTGCACAGCCTGTAGACGCTGGCCTTACAAGGAGGAAGTGTGGGGGGAAATTCTATTGTCTGTAACACCCGTGGCCAGTGAGTTGAGGCTGAGCTCAATGCCTTCCAGAGCCCAAGTGCCTCACACCTTGAGTCCTGGGGAATTGCCCTCCAACACCATATAGAATCCCACTGTTTTGGTAGAGCTTTCAAAAGTAAAAATGCTGATATTTGAAAACACCAGCCTCAACTAACTGTGAAACTTCTACCACCTCTTCCAAGAGCTGTGTCTACTGCCCAGATCTGCATGGCTGGCAACATGATGCCAGCCCAACTCTTCCTTTCAGTGAAGAATTATAATGTCATCTCATGGATGGCATTTTAATTGAAAGCAAGAGTTATAAAACTCTTCAAATCAACTCCTTATGCAGCTACCAAAGAAGATGACTCAAACATAATGATAATTGAATGGAAAGAAAAAAATCTTACATCAGTGGCTATTTCTGCCTGTCACAACCTTACTTCATAGCAGGTATGTTTCTCAACTTCAGAAATGCTAAAACATAAAAATAAAAATGTGCATCCTAGAATTGGAGGAAAAGTAGAATGCGAGATTTTTAGAAGCCTGGTGTTGAAGAAAACAGTAGGAACTTAAGACTTCAAAAATGAAAGGGAATTGAAATCATCTCAATCAAAATAAAAAATTAATAAAAAAAATAATTTCAGCCAAATATACTTGACACTACTTTCTCTGCTTTTCACAACTCTCCTTGTGAGCACCTTCACGGACAAAGTAGCACATCACGTCATTTCAAATAACTGCGTGCCATTTTAGGTTTTGAAAAAATTAGAAATCATTTAAAATTGAAGGCAGTTGGAGATTTTCTGGGTCTACACGTGAGTGTTCAGTACCAGTCACGGCAACCTCGATTTCCTCCTATAGGGTTTTGCCAGAGAAATAAATCTGTGACTAGCAAGAGGATTCTGTTCTCCACCAACATAAAAGCACTATATTAAGAAGAAAAGTGTCTCTCATGCACTCATAATCCATGAATACATGCAAATGGCATTCTTTTTTTAAAGTGAGACAGATAAAATTCATAATGACTAGAGAGATATTTATGTCACTATTCAAATATCATACTTCCATAATACAACGTGCTTTCTGTGTACCAATTACATATGAAAGATAAAAGGACAGCCTGATATCAAAACCATGTAGGTATATTTTTATTATATGTAAACATATAGATTATAAAACTGGAACACTAAGTATCTTTCCTCCTTAGAAATAATAAATTTCATTTTTACAACAATGAAATTTAACTGCAGTTGGCATTTTTTAAAGCCAATACTCTGTTTCATCAGAGGCAGCTATAATTAATCTATCCATATTGGATGTTGCCATACCCAAAGTAGTTCCAAGAAGCACATACTGTTTGGGGGAAAAAGAGAAGAAAAATGATACAACTTTACATATGAATGCTAAAAATTAATTTTTGATTCTTAATTTTTTCCTCTGAAATGTTGATAAAATATTTTATGAATTGTCTTTAAATAGAAATTACAAAATCCAGAATGTGTAGGCTGAAAAAGTGGTCCCCTAAAAGACATCCAGATGCTAATCCCCCAATTCCTGGAATCTGTATGCACTGACTTACAAGGACAGAAAAAAGAGAGAGTCTTTGTGTTACTGACCCCAAACTCATTCTGCTTTCCACAAGACAGGCCAATAAATCAGGAGATGAGATGTTGGGGCAAGGAATAACGACTTTATTCAGAAAGCCAGCAGACCAAGATGATGGTGGACTGTTGTCCCAAAGAATCATCTCACCCAAGTTAGAATTCAGGCTCCTTTTATGCTAAAAGGAGAGGGGGTGAGGTTGGTTGTTGCATACTTCTTGGTGTTAGAATCCTTTGTTCTTGCAGCTGTCCACATGGGTCAGGTCATTATGTCCTGTAAACCTCCAACAAGGCAAATATTATTCTCTGTTCTGCAACTTTTTATCTCTCTATGAGTGGAAAAGTGTTACACCCTTAAAGGCCAGACCTTGAGAATGGGCTCTCCTGCCTATTTCAGGCTCCAGGCAACATTCCTTCACAAGAGATGCAGAACCAGCTTGACTAAGCACAGGAAGCAGCCCAGGAATAGAGTGGAAGGAACAGATCAAATATGGAGTCAGATCTGTTCTTCTCTGTTACAGGACCCAAGACTCTGCATTTCTAACATGCTTCCAGGCTTCCAGGTGATGCTGCTTCTGCTGGTCGGCTTTTGAGAAGAAGGCCTTTGTGGTGGATCAAAATCCACTTCTGCATCAATGGAAGTTTTTTTCTAAAAATGTAAAGATACAAAGCTCTAGCCCAAATTAGAGTGCTTATTATTTTATGAAGTGTGGGCATCATGCCTTTACCAATATCTTTCATTGTTGTTTCTTTCTCTTGTCTATTTTTTTCCTTCCTTTTAAAGTAGCATCACTTTATTTTATTTATTTTTTGTGGAGGGAGGTAATTAGGTTTATTTATTTGTTTATTTATTTATTTTTTAGTGGAGGGACTGAGGATTGAACCCAGGACCTCGTGCATGCTAAGCACATGCTCTACCACTGAGCTATACACGCCCTCATTTTTCTTTTATCTATTGAGCTGTTTCACTCAACATAAGGCTTTTCTTTTTACTTGCTTTGGTCAGATGTTTATCTGTATTTTTACCATGTGTGCTCAACTTTGACATTTTTGGTGATTGACTGAAATGAAAGAATGGATGTTATGGCTAACATGGTCAGTAGCCTCTCATGTTTATTGATATGATATGTGAGAAGCATTCCAAGAGTTTCTTCCCTAATACCAGGTATATTACAAGTAAGGCCTACGAATATATACATATTTTGAAACATCATAAAAATATTTCCATTTGAATGTCATTTGCAGCAACATGGATGGACCTGGAGCTCATCATTCTAAGTAAGCCAGAAAGAGAAAGAAAAAATACCATATAATATCACTAATGTAGACTCTAAAAGAAAAAAGAGAAAAAGAGGACACTAATGTGCTCAACTATAAAACAGAAACAGAGTCACAGGCAGAGTAAACAACCTTATGGTTACTGCGGGAAAGGGGGTGAGAAGGGATAAATTTGGGTGTTTAAGATTTGCAAATGTTAACCACTATATATAAAAATAGATAAAAAACCAAATTTCTTCTGTATAGCACAGGAAACTATATTCAATATCTTATAATAGCCTTTAATGAAAAAGAATATGAAAAGGAATATATGTTAATATATGTATGACTGGGACATGATGCTGTACACCAGAAATTGACACATTGGAACTGATCTTGCTTCAATAAAAATAAAATAAAATAAAATATAAACTCACTTGTATAAGAGACCATGACCTGCCTCTCAGAGGAAAAAAACATTCCATTTATATTTCAATTCACAAAGTGGTAATTGGATATTTGATCTTAATTGAACTGGTTAGGCAGAATTGGATTTGAATCCCAAGTAATTTTAATCTCTCAGGTAAGTGCATTCCACTCAGGAGGGCATTTTAGCTGATATATCTGTGGAGCTCTTACACTGTCCTTCTTGAATAACAATGTGTGTTGTAAGAAGACAGGCTTAAGTGGCCGGGGGCATTTAGAGGCCACTCGCAGGCCATCCAACTCCAGGACGCCCTAAGTGCTCTGCCCCGTCCTTCAAGGGTAAACAGAGCCCCTCCTTGCAGCCCTGCTCCCTGAAAGAAGTGGCACACATGTGGGCCATCCTGGCCGAGTTAATGGGCTCCGTGGGATCCACAGGCAGGTCACCAGGTATCTGGTGACAGCTCCTCCTTAAAATATAGGGACCCCAGAAGTCTCTAGTCTGCCTTGTCCTTGTCTTATTGAAGTACAGTTGCTGTGGTGTTAATTTCTGGTGTACAACATAGTGATTCCATTGTACATATTCCTTTTCAGATTCTTTTCCATTATAGGCTATTACAAGATATTGAATCTAGTTCCCTGTGCTGTACAGTAGGGCCTTGTTGTTTATCTGTTTTATACATAGTAGTTTGTATCTGCTTATCCCGAGCTCTCAATTCGTCCCTCCCCACCACCTGACCTCTGGAAACTAGCCTGCCTTGTCTTGACATCAAGCGCATCCTTTGCCAGGGAGCAGCCTCTGTCCTCACCTGTTCATCCATGATTTAGCACTTATGCTGGCAGCAGGCAGGCCCTGCAGGACTTCACGCCTGCCGGGTACACAGAGAAGAACTGTACAAATGAACGGGCGTGGGCAGCTGGGGGTGAGGCAGCAGCTTCCTCAAATCAGAGGGTTTCCTTATTTCTGGCCCGCTTTTCTAGTCCTGCCTCCTCAGGTCCTGTAATAACTTTGCTCCCTGCCTGTGAGTGGGGTTGATGTTCAGGCTGTAAGAAAGTGCTGAACTGGAGAGAAAAAGGCCCAGAGTTCACCTCCAGCCCTTCCTTCCAGATAAATCACTTTTGCTTCCCAAGAGACACACAGTGGGCAGAAAAGGAGCTTAGGAAAGGATGGGACACATGCACATTTAAGTTTATAGTCTGTTCTGGCGGCCATAAGAAAGTACCACAGACTAGGTGACTTAAAAAACAAACATTTCCTTTCTCATGGTTCTGGGGGTTGTGGGTGTAAAATCAAGGGGCCAGCAGATTCTGTTCTTGGTGAGGACTTCTTCCTGACTCGCAGTGGCTGCCCTCTCCCTGTGTTCTCACCTGGTGGAGAGAGAGAGCTCTCCGGTGTCTCTTACTGTAAGGGCACTAAACCCATCAGATCAGGGCCCCACCTTTATGGCCTGATTTAACTTGAATTACATCCTCCTGTGCCCCAGCTCCACATACAGTCACATGGGGTTAGGGCTTCAGAATATGACTTCGGGGGGACACCATTCAGTCCATTACCAGTAATCAACACACAGTCTCAGCCTGTGTTCTTCACCATTTGCAGATTAAGTTGACCTTCTCTGAAAATGCTGATAGTCAACTCATTTTGACCTTCAAAAATGGCAGTTTCAAGAGTTTGGCTTCATCATCAGGCTGGTGTTTTCCTCTGTGGCTGATAATCCTTGACCACAGTGGGGCAGTTTCTCTGGAGACCACTGAGAATGCTTTGCTCCTGGTGGGGTCCTTGGTGCAAGTGTGTGTGTCAGAGGCCAGCCACCCTGGGGATCCCGACTTGCTCAATAAATGTGCACATACCCAGAGGAACGCAGCATTAAATAGCAGAGCAAAAATCCCATGGCAGGCTGAGAGGTTGTGGAAGAAAGGAAAAGATTTTATCCTGATATTTGAAAAAAGCACCCCATGCTTTTCCTTTGTGCTGGGCCGCTCAGTAGCTCTGAGGTTGGTCCTGAGTGCAGATGATAAAAGTGTGTCCACCATGGCTCTGGCAGACGGGCTTCTGCATCCTGACTGGAGGCTCAGATTTCTTTCATCTCCAGGTCTGCCTCTGTCTAGGACTCTGGATTGCATACATTTGGCCCCTAGAAGGGGAAAGAATATGGCAGATGGTGAATCGGAAGGTTTTCAGGTCAGTCTAGAAGGGATGTCCACAGTTTCCCTCACATCCATGATCTGGAACACATGGCCTCACCTCACGGGCACCAAGATGGGAGCCAGGTGTGCACCTGGCCAAACGGGGTAGGAGGGGGGTTCACAGCTTTGCCACACAACCACCCACCTTTTAAACTACCCATCTCAGATCTTCCTCCATTCTGTGCCCTTGTTCATTATACTTCCTCCCACTAAAACATAACTTGGTGAAAATAAGCCTTGTGTGTCTTTCTTTGTGTTGCAGCCCAAGGGCTTGAAATGGTGCCTGGAACCTGATGGCCTCGTGAGATGTTTGTTGACTGGCTGACTGAATGAATGAATGAACAAGTACCACAGCTCACGACCTGCATCCCCTTTCTCTGCTGCCTGTGCAGACCTGACACAAAGCTGGGTCTGACGTTGGATCCTGTGCACACATTTACAAGAGTTGACCTCCGTGGTGGCCCAGCCTGACTGCTCCTCAAACCTAGCTTTACTTTCCTAATCTGCAAGCTCTCAGATCTTCCCAGCTGACTCCGATCTCTGCTCAGGGACACACGGTGCCTGTGGGAAATGAAGAGAGGCAGATGGTTCCGACGATGCAATTCCTTTATCCTCTGAAGAGCATTAGTAAGAAAAAATACTTAAAGTACGGTAGAGACTAGTCTGTGGGTACATGGTCTGGCTTTATCGATTCAGACTTTTAGAACTTGCTAATAAGGTCCATACTCATAAATTTTTATTTATCCATAATATCCCAACTTTGAGGAAAAGGTACAGACCTAGTGATGTGAAATGGACCTTGTGATAAAAGTTGAAAGTTATCCTGAGCTATTGGGGGGAAAAAAGCAGGAATCTCAGTGAAGACACCTACTAGGAGTGTACCTTTTAGAGGAACAAACAACTCTTACCCAAGCGTCAACAAAGAATGTAGTTTCAGGTTTCCAGCAGTAAAGTACATTTCTTGATGGACATTATGAGGTTGAAGGTTAAATGCTGGTAGAGAGGAGTCCATTTCATGTGCATGGAGTGTCCTCCCCCCAGAAAATGATGTTTAGGTCACTTTGGGGAGTGGACAAAAACATAGGAACTGGGGTAAGTGTTCCTTACCAAGGCAAACAGTGAATGCAGACCAGTGTCCTTTCCCAACACGCTCCAACACCCACACCACTGTGCATGCATGATAAAGAAACACACAAACATAATAAACACACATCCAGACTTGTACAGATCTGGTGTGGTTAGGATAACCACATGCCGGGATGGGTGCACTTCTCAGGACTTCTATGCTGCTCCCATCCCTCACGCCTCAGATACGCAGTCTCACGCTGACTGTTTCTTATACCACGTCCCAATCCTGACAGGACTCACGCTGGCAGCCAGTGATATTAGGTGGAGTCGAGTTCATTATTAGTGTGGTGCCTCAGGTCTGTGCTTCTGAAGCAAGTCTATACACTGACTGATGTTTCAAAAGCAAAGTGGAGTCGGGTAATTGAAAATCAACCTCTCTACTTTATCCCTCAGATAACTTATCAGATGTCCCCCCGTGCCTGACTGCTTTGGTACTTATCAAAGTTTCCAAGATCTGTTTCCTTCTAGCCATAGACACCCCTGAAGTTAGATGTGTCTCTGGGTCTGGTTTTAGCCAAAGAAATGTGTGGAATGAAGTGGAAGCACTTTCATTCCAGGTCACCACACTCTTTATCCCTTGAAGGCAAACCATGCAGCCTCATTATCAGATTACAGGGTGCTGTGAGTAGATGCAGTCTGTAACAGCCCGGGTCCCTGATGAGTAGAGCTCTTGCTTCCCCAAGCCCCTCCCCTTCACAACCTCTGTTGGCAATAAGGCGTGAAATAAACCATTGTTACTTTAATCTGCTGAGATTTGGGTCTTGTTTGTTACGCAGAGTTATTGAGTCTATCCTGACAAATACAGGCACTGTCTTATGGAAGAGGAGTAGAGTTGGAACAAAAACATAATTATGTGGCATTAACATGATAATCAGGTGACAAGCAGTGAAGATACGGTTTTTGTGAGTTTCAAAAGAGGGTTCTCCTTATTATGCAGTGGGAAAGCATTTGTTGAATCTTTACCTGTGATAACTTAGGAGGAACTTGTACTTAGTGAAACTAATGAACCTTATACCTAAAGGATTTTTAGCTCTAGAAGTTAATGCAGATGACATTAGCAGTGTTGTTGATTGCTGTCAGCTTTTTCTGGTAAGATAAAAGTGAACTTAGGTAAGAACTGACTAGTGTGTGAGCAGAAGTAAAAAGGAATATAGAGCAGAGCCTTTTAAGGTGGACAATAATATTCTTGATCTTGAACAGAAAAGGTAAGATTAAGAAAGTCTTCCTGCTTCAGTTGCACACTAAAACTATTACAGAGTCCAAACTCACTCTAGTCAACGCAGAATAGGCCAATAAATCACAAGGGAAGGTGTTGGGACAAGGAATAATGACTTTATTGAGAAAGCCAGCAGACTGAGAAGATAGGGGACTAATGTCCTAGAGAGTTATCTCTCCTGAGGTAGAATTCAGGCTCCTTTTATACTAAAAGTAGGATGGGGAAGTGTCTGGTTGTTGAAAACTTCTTGCACAGGAATCCTTTGTTCTTGCAGCTGTCCATGTAGATCCGATCATGATGTTCCCAAAAACTTACAACAAAACAAATGTTATTCTCTGTTCTGCAACTTTTTATCTCCATATGAATGGAAAACTGTCACACCCTTAAAGGTCAGAGCCTTGAAAATGGGCTCTCCTGTTGATTTCAGGCTCTAGGAAACATTCTTAACTCCAAGCCAAAGAAGTAGAATACAAAGTTTAAAGTAAATGTGTCTAATATGGAGTCAGATTTGTTCTTCCCTATTACACAGTGATGGTGTCATCTTATTGTCCCTCCCTCCAAAAGGGAGTGTTGGCTGTAGAAATTGGATCCTGGTTCTACCACTTTACAAGGTTTTGAAGGGACAGAAAGCTGATTGTTTTAGTTCATTAGTCTCTGGATCAAAAGGCAGTGTATCCATTCTCTATGGAGACATTCCTATGCGCACTGAAAGTCTGATGATACACTGAAGGAACTTTGGGTACTTCCATGAAGAAGGGACGAGTGTCAACTAGTCGTGTGTGGAAAGGAGAGTGAATAGAAAGGTGGACTGTGGTCGACATCAGTGGTTGCCGTCCACCCCTGATGCTCCCCTCTCCCCAGGCACCTCCACCCCCTACGTTGGGGGTAGCCCGGTGGCTTGCTTTGATTAATGAAATGTGCCCTGAAAAGATGTATGCCTTCCAAGCGGATGTAGTTAAGAACTGGTGACTTATTTTCTGCACTTTCTCCCCAGACCACAGCGTACCCTGAGGTCTGGGTTGAGGTAGCAATGGAACCTCTGTCAGCGTGAGTACTCAAGTGACATCAGTGAAATGAGCAGAGACCTCCTGTGAATGGCAAAAAAAAAATTGTTATTATAAGGCATTTGGATTTTGAGTTGTTTGCAACTGCAGTATGGCCGCCCATCTTGACTAACACATCACTCATACATTGTAGTATCGTAATAACTTGTAAGTGCAGGTACTAAACCCCTAGGAACACAGCTTAAAATTCGAAATGCCAGAATAAGACATTGACTTCTGTAGGATTTAGTGGTCTGTGACATTCATTTGCTATGGATCCCATAAAATTTTAATTTTTAGCTGAGTTGTTCACTATACACCCCATCCTGTTAATTATCATGTCAGTCTCTTGAGGGGATTTTCTACAGTGTGCTTAACAAAAACTTCAGTCCCCAAAGCTGTAAGCAGTATCTTCATAAGGAAACAGGAATCAGGGGAATTGAATTGCCAAGGAAATCACCAACACTTTCCTACAGAGGTTCTTTTAAGTAGAGATAGAAACAAAACAAGCATTCGAAAATGACATTAATAGAGCTGAAAGGGAAAATTCCTCCACTGTATCCATAGTGTTGTCACATATCTAGGTTGTTGGCCATATGGGTCATGCTATAAATAATGTCACATGCAACTTCCCGCAAGGGTCTGCGTTTCCCGAGGGGCGAGAGAGCGCTTATTCTCCTGGGTGTCTGCATCTGCAGAGCACATTCTTCATACACCTCAGGCTGCCCGTCCTGCAGCAGACACTTAACACGTAGCATCACTTCTCCTTCCCACGACCTAGTGAGGTAGAAATTGACATCCCCACATCGTAAACACAGAAGCTGGGCTCTAGGGAGCTGGGGCTGTTGTCTAGATTCCCACCTTAATAAAGTGATAGGGCCAAGATTCTTACTCAGGCATGTCTCACTTTTAAAGCTCATCATTTATTTGTTCATTCATTTATTTTTAATTTTGTTTTGTTTTTTGGGTTTTTTTGTTTTTTTTTTTTTTTGGTGGGAGGGAGGTAGTTAGGTTTATTTACTCATTTATTTATTTATTTTTAATGGCGGTACTGGGGCTTGAACCCAGGACCTCATGCATGCTAAGTTTGTGCTCTACCCCTGAGCTATACCCTCCCCTCATTTATTCATTTATGATTTGACATTGTTGAATGAATAACTGAGGTAGATACAAAATACACTTCAATTTATAGAAAAGCATGGAAAAGGCAGGAGGCAATCCCTCTCCTGTAAAGATTTCAGAAAGAGACTGTTTGGTTGAAAATGAACTTACAGAATGTCCCCACTGATACCAATGACCTCATCATTTGACTCCTTTGTTAGTGGGTCTCCCAGCTCAGGGAAAAGTGCACGATCGCCCCTCCCAGGGGCTCCTTCCTCATCACATCACCAGGCTCCAGCGTTGCCTCTCGGCCCTTATTGGGCAGTGCTTCCCCGAGAGACAGATCTTTCTGGGCAAGCAGAATGCCCTCCATCAAAGCATTTGGACATGCAAATGTTTAAATCACGGCATGTAGGTCACTCGCAAAAGGAGGACAACTATTTCTGGTAACGTTTTAAATTTATTGTGATGAGTCAAGGCTAACGCAAGGTGAACTCCTTTTACCATCATCTGCACAGCTACATGAGCTCATCCATGTATTAAAAAATGGGTCTCTGGGCATTTAGTTGGCAATTCGGCAAATTGCTCATGTAGAATGCAAAAGAAGAGAGTCTAGTTTCAACTTGCACCGAGTCTACCTCCACATTTCATGAATGATTTTGATTTTTATCATAAAATGTGAGTCACGTGTTTATTCAGCAAAATGGGAATTTTAAAAATATCCCAGCAATCATTAGCTCAGCTTTTTATCGTCACAGATGGTGAGAAGAGTGCCCACCTTTCACTGGATGGATTTAGCAGCAGTTTTTCTATTTTGAGAAACAAATACATTCATCTAAGATGTTGACTTAATTTTTCTCTTTCCATACTACGTGCTTTATCAGTCTTTGCATCTATGAAATGAATGAATTCTAAGTCCCCTGGAACTGAGGGTCTTTCCTAAGCTTCTATGCAAAACAAATGGTTTATTAGGCAGTGTATTTCCCATTCAGGATAATTCACATTTAAACCATTATTTTGATGAACTTTTCCACTGGGCGATTAATTTCATTTTCTTTTCTTGTAGAGTCAGTTTTCCTTTTCAATTCATGTATTTCTTGCCAAACTTTTACTGAGCACTTGCTTTAGGGCAGGCATGGCATCAGCCTTGGGGCTACAGTCATAAAGGAGACAGATCCATTCTGGCCTCATGGATGATTTGAGATTATTTATTCTCAGAATATAACAGGGAGAAAATCTACAAAGAGGAATGCCTCGACTTCCCTCCCCAGGGCGAGGGGCGATTAAATTCCCTTCTCAGGGTGTTGCCAAAACCAAGATGTTTGTTTTGGTGCCTAAAGAACATGGGGTCTATACCGTACCAGGATGACTAAGACAGCAGCTGCTATGAGATGTGGCGGGACCAGCTCCAGAAGTGAGCCCGTAGAGGAGGAGGATGCTCAGTGGCTGCATCTCTGCTGTTCAGCCCGCACCTTGTTCTCTGTGCATTCAGAGATGCAGGCACAACCACTGTCCCCATACACCTCCTCAGGCCCGTCCCTAGGGGGCACTGTGGACCCCCTTGTCACCCAGAATCATTGTCAGGTGACTGAAGGAATGAGGAGTGACTTCATGGGGCATCTCAGTCCACGTGTGTATGAGATGAAGGCAACAACGATCTGCTTTTTCCTTACTTATTAAAAGTCTTTTACGGTTAATGATGGTCATGATGATACAAACAGGAGAGAACTACAGTCACCGTAAGTCATTTCACTTTGGGAAGAAATTCCCAGACGGGTTCATTTTCCTCTCTTTATTATACAAGGAAAAAACGATTTCAGTAATACCCATCAGTATGTTCTTTGGTTTCTTTCATATATTCAGGGAGTAATGCTCTGAATTATTCTGCAGGTGAAGGTGGAGAAGGCTGGTTCGAACTGTGGAGACAATACATTTAGGAGGCACAGATGAGCTGGAAAAGGAATACTGTGTCTCTGTAAATGCAGAAGCACGATGGCACGAGAGCATTTCCACTGTAAAGCTGCAGCATCTAGGAAGCTGGGTCAGGCTGTGCCATCCAATTTGAGCACAATACCCAGTTGGGACCAATCCTACACACAGGCTAGTGTTCTTTCTCATCCTTCAAGGATTCGTCCATAGCCCTCACTACTGGTTCCTGAACACTTGTCAGTATCCTACTCCAGGTCTTCTATGTTATCATTCTTGATTTTAACTGGTAGAGAATCTGGTCATTTTATTGCCTTTTTTAGCCTAAGGAACATGTGCATTCCTGGTACATTCCTTGGTATTTAGCACGTCAGTGCTGATTCCATCAACTGTCTGAAGAAGTAAGAAGTAAAAAGAAGTAAGCCAGTGGATGGATCTCACGCTCAAAGGCATGTGTGTGTCTTTCTAAGAGTACCTTCTGCCATAACGATCTACCTGTCATTTCCAGAACATTCGTTACATTTCCTGACTCTGATCCTTTGCTTCCTCTTTCATCTACCTGGAATTCCCTTCTTTTTTCCCTTGGAGTGCTATTATCCAAAAACCTACTGAGAACTCTGCAATCCCTCAGAGTTAGTTTCACCCGCTCCCAGCGGGCCAAGGGCAAGCACAGGGCAGGCATCAGCTGCGATGCTCTGATCCCATCTGAGTTTTGTTTTAATTTATTGATTCTTAATTGTGATGCACATTAGAATGACTAGGGGAACTTTAAAATATATAGTTGTCTGGGTCAAACTCCAGACCAAATGGGTCAGATTTTTTTTGGCGGTGGGGGGGAGGAGTGGGGACAGGCAATGATATTAAAAAGAAAAACAAAAGAAAAACATACCCAAATATATCCTCCATGAGTAATTGTAATATGTGTCCAGAGTCAAGACAGTTCAGCCAAAATGTTAATAGGACAAGTAGCGACACCCCTGTCGTCCATTTAGCTTTGAACAAACACATTTTAACCCACTTTAAGAACTCTTACAACACAGTCAACAATGAGAGTCATTTGTAAAAGGCAGAATAGGCCCATGCAATCTGTTACCGTTCCTGGAATCAACGTAACATAAAATAAAGCCCTCCTGGTGCCAGGTTAGGATTCTTTTCATGTGTAAAAGTCATGTAAGCTACCAAATTGTGAGTCTGGGCACGAGAAGGGTGCATCGGGCCATGGAGGAGTAGAGCCAAACGTCTGCGCAGACCTGAGGGTCATGGAAAACAGACTGAGCGCAGGAATGAGCGAGGCTTGGCTGCGTTCGGGTCAGGCATTTAGGGACACAGGATCTGAAACTGGGGGATCCGCTCAATGTAGAAAGGAAAAGTAGGGTATGGAGATCAATATCATAGGACCCCAATTCAACCTGAGATCCAGGAGGGGCCGAAGCAGGTGAGCAGTGGGAGCCGAAGGCAAAGGCTCCAGCCAGGAGGCAGCTCGTGTTCAGGTAAAACAAGGAGTAGCTGCGGAAGCCCTGACTCCCCAGCAGCCACACAAGGACTGGCTGCGAGGGCACCGCTGCCAGATCAAACAAAGGGGGATTTGTTAAATGTGAATTTCCAATAAACAGCACACCTTTTAGTATAAGTGTGTCCCAAATTTGCATGGAATCTGCTGCCAGGATTGGGGAGCTCGTGGCACAGAAGGAAATTTTTCTAGCTCGCTCCTGAGGGTCACTTCCTTGTTGCACAGAATACACGTCCTCTTCTTGTGTGTCCCATGTCCAGCTGGCTCTACCATCACCCAGTTGACTCCCATTAAATCAACTGAAATATTATAGGAATGTTCTCAGTAACAGATGGGCTCAAACAGTTGTGGGAGTCTACATTCAGTTTCCCAGTGAAAGAAAGTCTGGACCGGAGCTTAAATCAGATCTGGCTGCATGTCTAAGATTTATTCAAGTGAATTTTTATAATTCTGAAAAAATTTTTAAATTTATTTGAATGATTTTTGCCCTGAATTTTCCACATATAAATATGAAGAAATTACTGTGAATGATGTACTCTTTATTCTAATAGCAGTTCAGCCTTTTAAACTTGAGGTCCCTTTCATCCATAGAAATTGACAGAAATGGCTCTTAACTTTCTATTGATTAAGCATTAAAATTGCCATCTAACCAAAGCTCCAGAGAATCTAAAACCACCTTCAGCTACTGATGAGTAAATCACAGGCTCCTTGGAGGAACGGTGGTACAAGGAACACGGGAAGGTTCAAAGTGAACTTGGGATCTTGTGCCATAAAACAAAATAGTATTCGGACTGACGAGGTCACATCGAAACGACCCAGGCACTCTGTCGGAGGAGATGAATATATTTAATCTGTGGGACACATGGGTTCATGGAACTCAGAAAAGAGAATGCCAAGAAAAAATAGCTAAAACTCATTGCTTTGAAAACTGGTGTTTTTGTTTTGCTTTTCCAGCAGGAACTACAGGTGAAGTGAACAAATAATCCTATGCAATGACGAAAGCTCTGTGCTGTATAAGAAAATAACTAATAATGACAGGAATGAAAGAAATCATGGAATTAGAAAAATTACCATTACGGCATCACGTGGGGAACTGGGTCTTCATAGAGCTAACACAATCCTACAGAGACTAGTCTCAAGGAATGGGGGGAGGGGTCCCTAACTGTACATGTGTTTCCCCAAAAGGAGAAGAGGAAAGACCCCAGTTCTTGTTGTACCTGAAAGATAAGAATTCAGACAGGAGATGGAAGTGTTGTGTAGTGAAAGATTTTAAAGGATTTATTTAGCAAAGGGAAAGTACATCTCCAAGAATGGGAGGCGGGCTGACCCAAGGGAGGAAAAATGGTGGCCTTTGTCTGTCCCTTCTCTCAGACACTCACTTAAAGTCGGTCTCTTGATCAGTTGGTGGCTCTGGCCCCTGGAGCGCCTAGGCATGTGTGTCCTCTTTGCGCACGTCCTTACCCATCGTGCACACAGAAAAATCCATGCGGGGGGTGGAGGCAGCTTCTGAACCACAATGCTGATTATATTACAATGAGCACTGGGTCATGTCCAGCTAGGGTTCCTTCTCGCTACCGCGCAGTTGGAACTGTCGGGCTTCGACCAGTTTCTTGCTGGCATTCACTTTGAAGATGAAAAGCCCCTTTGTGCTGGAGGCAGGCATAATGCCATCTCCTGGACCATCCTGCCTCTCCTCCAGTTATTTGCCGGGTGCCCCACTTATTAATCACCTAACACATTGAAGGGCCATATTATTATCACCCTAACTCCAGTGTTGATCTTCCAATATCATTGCTCAACCAGGTGTCCTGCCTCTTGACATGATGCAGTAAGAAGTACACAACATGACAGGGAATGAGTGCTAATCAGTTTTGCATGAATTTATCAAGCTTTCAGATCTAACTGCCAGTTTGTAGAAACTATAGGAGATTTGGGATTAAACTGAAAGAGACTACAGAGAAATAACCAGACAAATCCAGGAGGGTGAATATTTTTCTCAGGGAAACTGGCTTGTAAATTTTTTTTTCTATAACCTGGCATCACAAATAAAAAAAGGAGGCAGGTGTCCTGTACTAAAGTTCAGGTGATGTGAGAGGCATCACCACCACACTCAATGCCTACTCACAGATTTGGACCATAATTTGGACAAGACAACTGGGGAGGATATTTTTCAGACAGTTGAGGAAATTTGATATTGCATAGGATAAAATTTCTAACAACAAAACGTACATTGAAGTTTTTGGTAAAAGAGGTGAAAGAAGAAGATACGGAGGCGTCCACTAGGGTTAGAATGTCAGCTCTGGGTGGCTGTCACTTTCTTAGTTTGTAATCTCTACTTTCTAATTTTGTGTAAGCATCATCCAGCTTTTGAAATGGCAAAAAGAAAATTATTTTTACTTAAAAGTTTAAATAAAGCAAATATTTCTGATTAGCACACATAGCCACGTTTAAAAAATAACTGAATTTTTCTTTCTAGAACTTTGACTTAGGTTTTGAACCAAATGTATTCTCCTCAAAGTTTCTAAGTTTCTTAAATAACATGTCTCCTCTTTTGATTTCACATGGTTTTCCAACCTAGCCTGGAAGAAATCCTTTCTAAATCCCTTGAGAAAACTCTATTTTTCACTGAGCTTCTGATCCTACCAGAAGCAATGTTTGTAAAGAGAAGCAGCACCCATCTCTTTACAAATTCAGTCTGATGTTACATCAAAGAAATTCAGATAAACACTGAGGCAAGAAGTTTCAAGTTCAAGAGACATTCTTAATTTAAACTTCTTAAGAAATTTTTGAAGTTTTTACATAATGATAACAAAAGCTTCAGGAAATAGAATAAAAGACAAATTTAGCAGCAATGACATGAGTGAAAGCAGTAAGACGGTGAGCTTTATTAACATGTTTATTGGTAAAGGGAAACTGAGGCTAAGAAAAACGGAATCGATTTAAGGCCATGTGGAAGAGTTACGGTTTTAAGATTTACGTACAATTCTTCAGGAAAGGTAAACTTTTTTTCTAGTGTTTCTGTAGCCAACAGTTTTCTTTTCCAACAGTACCTGGTACAGGGCCTTGCAGGGGAGGACACAGTCAACACATATTAAATGAATACACGTGTTTCCTTTAACTGAACAAAGAGAATTTTCCCTGCTGCATTTTAAATGTGTTGCTGCCCAACTGTTTGAAAATAAAATAGTGTAGTTCGGCAGTGCTCATTTCTGAAAACAGTGCACAACTACTTTTTTTTTTTTAACAGATTTATTCGTTCTATTGAGTACTTCTTTTGGTAGAATGTGGATGGTAGTTGACACTGATTACTAGTATGTCCTGAAGATTGATTAATGTTGTTAGGAGCTAAAGAAACGTCTACACAAGATCTTCTGGTAGCTCACAGAGAAAAAAAATGTGACAATGAATATATATATGTTCATGTTTAACTGAAAAATTGTGTTTTACACTGGAATTTGACACAACATTGTAAAATGATTATAAATCAATAAAAAGTATTAAAAAAAAAAAAGAAATGTCTAACATTGAAAAGGCTTTTCAAGAAAGAGGGGGACACGACAAGGGAGTTTGGTAGTGACTCTCAGATTTGAGGAAGTGCTGTATCAGGGAGAGGCCTGTTTACTTCCAGGATACAGATAGGTTTCTTTGGACTTTGGGCTCATTAGACAATGACTCACAAGGGTAGCTGAGTTAGGAGTGCAGAAATCACCGAAAACCCAGTGCTGATTTGTTCAGAAAGGTCTCCAAGACTTTTAGCATCCAGTCTGGACAAACGGCCTGTAGCCTTGCCCTCTGCAGCAGAGTTAATGATTCTGAATATGGATAAAAGGGGAACATTGAATAATGAATAAATTAAGTAGAGGATATTCTCATCAAATATATTTCTTTGGTCATAAAACTACCCTTTAGTCTGATCCATTAGACCAGAGGGAAAGAGTTTGCCTTTTTGTTTGTTTGTTTCCCCAAAAGCAGGTCCAAAAGTCAAAAGATGATTTTTAAACATCCTTCTCAGAATCAGGTAAGACCTCAGGCGGATATGCAGTGTCACAGTGCGAAGTCAGGGGCTGTGACTTCTGCATTTTAATGGCTTCACATCGGGTCACACGGTGACCCTCCACATGAGGGAGGCTACGTTTCAATTCTCCCTCTACAGATGGGAGAAACAGCAACAGAGCAGGCGAGAGGCACTGCACAAAATATGAGCTAGAAAGGAGAGTTAAGTGTCGACTCCTCCCTTCAAGGAATTTAAGCAAACACAACTGGAAAGACAACAAGCAGACATGTGCAGAGGCTGGCAGTGCAGGGAGGGGCGCCAGGTGTTCATCACAAGTGTCCGTTACCGGCAGCGAGGGATGGGCGCCGACCGACGCCAAGACGGTCTGCTGGGCTTAGCGCATCTCTCCCGCGTGAGACAAATGGGTCTGTGGGTCTGCAGAGGTCCCTCCACCAAGAGATGCGGGGACTTTGTGGAATCCACCCTGTTGTTCAGGATCAGAGTTAGTCCTCAGGGCACAACCGGCTGCTTCCCACAATCTGGTTTGAATTTTGGTTTCTATCCAGCTGATGGTAACTTCTTTTGAGTAACAATGCTTAGTTTTCTCCACTGTTTATTCTTCCAACATTCCGGAGCCTGTCTGTTGGAAACTCAGTAAGAAAATGTAATTTCTTCATACATGTGAGGAATTAGAAAGGGATTTGAATGGCAGTGGTTTCCTGGGTTTCCAATGACAAAACAGAGGTCTAGTCTGAGATCGGTAATTGATCAGATATAGAACATCCCATTGTCTGATCAACAGTAAGTCTGCATTTGGCGTCTCTTCGCCATCCTGGACACATCCCTGCACCCTTCCTCTTCAAAATCCCTCACATCCTCTTCTGAACCATTCTCTGGAAGACTTTTTATGCTTCCTGAACAGCTGATCACTGTTGTTGACATAGGACAGCAAACTCCAGAGCACCTGATGCAAGCCTGTCTCCCCCAGAGGGCAGAGCGGAGATGGAGCTGTCTAACTGGGAGGTCCTGTGTCAACGGGGCTTTCCTGGACCCTTCTCTGCAGTGAGAAGGACAAATGCTGAGTCCCCTGACACAGACGTGGCTCAGAAAGGCCGCAGATAAAGAAGAGCATAAACAAGAAGATGAGTGGGAAGAATCAAGCCACTTTATTCTTTCAGGGGTAATTCCTTCCAGAAAGTCAAACGGTGAATCTCCCAAGCCACCCACGGGTGAGAATTCTCCCCTTGCAAATCCCTGGCCCTGGGCATCCTGAAGTTGCTGCAGTGTGGTCTCAGTTTCTGTCTCTATTTAAAACATTTTTTTTAATCCTTCAGGAAATGCAGCGATCCCTACAATGATGGCTTTCTCTTAAGTGGAATCTTTCAAGCAATCCTGGGAACCCATAGAGGTGCCCGGACTCCTAGTACTGAGCAGATTTCTGTCTGAAATATCTTGATATGGCAGTTCTCTGGGGTTCAAGTTGACTAGGTCTAACCTTGGCTAGACCATACAATGTGAATGCATTTTTCTTTATGAAAAATGTGATCTTTAGATACACAACATTCAATTTTTTAGATCACTCTTCTTCTATAATTGGTAGATTCTGTAAATACAATAAATACAGTAGAATCTGTGTTTAAGAAGGAAAAGTAAGCATGAAGTGGTTTTATCCCCCCCGTCATTATATGTGATGGCTAACAGCCATTCAAACACTTCTCTTTCAAAATTCTTCATCTGTTTTCCCAAAGAATCTTTCTACCTCACAGGTACACTCTCTATTTAAAAGCTCCCCAAGAAAATGATGGCTGTTCCTGAAGTCTACAATTATGATTTTTCAGCCCAGAAGGTATATGTTATAGTTTATTATCAATATACCAATAGTTCTCCTCTTTCCTGTCGAGTAAGGAGCAGTCACTTCAGAATAAGGGGGAAAACACACAGGCAAGGAGACGCAGCACCAGGAAACAGCAGGACTGGCTGCAGACTGGGAGCCAACAGATTTTTGCATCCCTTGTACTCGTAGCATGAGTAGAGGGCTCACACTGTGTTTGCGGTGAAGTCGTCAAAGGGCAACGAGGCTGCAGCCATACCAACTGCAATACTGATCAGAATAAGGCAGCGCCAGAGAGAGAGACGTATCTGGAACGTGGGAACCCAGAGAAAGATGGTAGAAGCCCAGAAACACGAGGTTGGAAGATAGATTCAGCCCTTTGCAGAAACTTGGCCATTGAAAATAAGCCCTTGGACGAGATGAAGGAGGCAGACCCCTCTGCTTCCGAAAGAAAGGGACGTACATGTCTAACAGTGAGAGCTGTTGGGAGAGTTGGCCCCTCTGGCTGGTTGCCTAGGCAAAGAGGATTTCACGCCCAGGGAGCTGCGGGGACGAATCGTGGGCTGGTATCAGCGGGCATCAGTGACTGAAAGGGAGAATTTTCAACGTGCGCCTGGGAAGTGCCAGGAAAGAACTCGCATTTCTAACCATCAGGAGCGCTAGCCTTGCCTGGGGTGTGGCGGTAATGAGAACCCAGTGACGCCGGGGGAGCAACTGTTAGAGCCTACATCCCCTGGTCGTCCAGCGCTCAGCCGCTTCCAGAGCAGCCTGGACCGCACCCAGGAATGACGCCGTCTTTGTATACAGACCACTCCCAAGTAAGCTGTGGTCTAATAATTTCTTAAAAGATGGCTGTTTGTAACAAGCAACAGTAGATTTTGATGCTGATCACACCTGTAACTTCTCTCCCTTTTTGTTGATTGGCCTTATAACTTGTGTGCCACTGACCAGACCTCACACCCCCACCTCCAGTGGCCGCCTTACACCTTGGCCATTTCTCCATGGAGGTCCTGCCCTCATGCAAGTAAGGTGTTTGGTGTTCTGCCTTAATTCTGAAGAACCAAGTGTGGGTGTACATAACATCCCTTGTGAGAAAATGCTACTTTCCTTAATAAACTAATACTAGTAACATGAGTTTAGTAGGTATTATGCACAGTGCTGAGTATTTTATATGCATTAAATTCATTTACTTGCTTAGAACTCTATAAATTAGGTAATATTATTTCCCCTAAATGGAAGAACAGAGCAATTAAATCACTCGTCCAAAGATATTAAGTTAGCAGTTGGCTGAGTTGGGATTTTACTACGTCGGGCTCCAGAAGTTAAGCTGTTAAACATAGAGCCACACTGGCCAGAATATACACACACAATCCACTTCATGAGTGACGTGTGTGGTTCCCAGCTCTGTCTACCTGAGCCTCTTCTGGAAGCATTTTCTTTGTTACCACTTTACAGGCATTTTAGGTTTAACAACACTGGGGTGCTAAACTATGCTACAAAAATTTGAAAGATGTTTATAAAGGCTACAAATTGGTAATAAAAAGTAGTAGTACAACTTACAAAATAGGAGAAAATATTTGTAAATGATGCACCTGACAAGGAATTCATTTCCATAATATACAAACAGCTCATACAGCTCAACGTAAAAAAAAGATTAAAAAATGGGTGGAAGATTTGAGTACACATTTTTCCATAAAAGACATACAGATGGCCAACAGGCATGTGAAAAGATGCTCAACATCACTAATTATTAGAGAAATGCAAATCAAAATGACAGTGAGGTGTCACCTCACACCAGTCAGAATGGCTATCACTAAAAAGTCTACAAATAATAAATGCTGGAGAGGGTGTGGAGAAAAGGGAACCCTCCTACACTGTCGGTGGGAATGTAAATTGGTGCAGCCACTATGGAGAACAGTATGGAGGCTCCTTAAAAAACTAAAAATAGACCTACCATGAGATCCTGCAGTCTCACTCCTGGCATATATCTAGAGGAAACTCTAAATTGAAAAGATACATGCACCCCAGTGTTCATAGCAGCACTATATACAATAGCCAAGGCATGGAAGCAACCTAAGTGTTCATTGACAGAGGACTGGATATAGAAGATGTGGTGTATTTATACAACGGAATGTTACTCAGCCATAAAAAAAAAAAAAAGAATGAAATAATGCCATTTGCAGCACCATGGATGGAGCTAGAGATTATCACACTAAGTGAAGTAATTCCAGACAGAAAGACAAACACCATATGATTTCACTTATGTGTAGAATCCAAAATATGATAAAGATGAACTTATTTACAAAACAGAAACAGACTCACAGACATAGAGAACAAATTTATGGTTATCAAAGGGGAAACAGAGGGAGGGATAAATTAAGAGTTTGAGATTATCAGATACAAAGTACTATGTATAAAATAAATAACAAGGTCCTATTGTACAGCACAGGGAACTATATTCAGTATAATAACTTACAATGGAAAAGATTCAAGAATCACTTGAAATAATAGTGGTACAGTACAGGGAATCTATGCAGTCTTACTAAAAAATTGGAGCTCATTTTCTGGGATACAGGTCTAGTTCAACTGCACCTGAGAGCTCGAAGGAAAATCTAGGAAGATTGTGTTTCCAAGCTTCAGGCTTCCACTCCATGGGCAGAACCATCTTATAACAACCAAGAGGGTTTATCTAGATGCCCTGATTCCACAAAGTCCAGACCAAGAAAGCCATTTTTTAATTCATATCTATATCTAATCTGAAAGATAAAAGTTTTCCCTCTACTAGTTCTCCTTTACTAAGGGTTTACTATGTGGCAGGCACTAAACATTTCACGAATACTATCTTATTGATATTTGCAACAACCTTGAGAAATTGCTAACATCTCATTTTACGAATGAAGCAACCTCATAGTAGCTGATCAACTTGTTTTGGTTCTAAGAGAGAGAACAAGAGGAAGAGGAAGATCATGGGATAACTTAAGGTACAAAAATCACATAGAAAGTGTATTAGATGCTTGGAAATAAGATCATGGCATAGAATGAAATTAATTTGTTATCATTTCTGGACATTTGGTTTATCCCAAATCTCAGACTTAATTATCCATGTTAAATGAATAATACATGTACTATTTTCTACTTTGCATGAATTATTGACTTCCAGTGCTGATCAAGATAGAATAAAGAAACTGTATTGAACTTCCAGTCAGAAACAACTAAACCAGGCAAAATGTATAAAACGATGGTTTTCAGATATTGAACATCAGACATCATAGCGTAGTGATTCCTGAAAGAGAAGAAACAAGCAAGCTGGTCATGACCACCCAGCTACTGCCTAGGAAAGTTCCCAGGCTTCAGCGCAGGATGGGAATACCAGGCCATGGTCTTCTTGAGCTGAAAAGATGTTCTTTGTTTTGAAGTTTATTTGTCTGATGTAAGTATGGCTACCAAGGTTTCTTTTGGTTTCCATTTGCTTCTTTTTATATTCCTTTATTTTCAGCCTCTGTGTGTGTTTACTGTTGAAGTGAGTCTCTTATAGGAAGCGTATAGACCCAGCCACTCTAGGTCTTTTGACTGGACAATTTAGTCCATTTACATCTAAAGCAATTATTGATAAGTATGTACATTCAGCCATTTTGTTAATTGATATCAAGCTCTTTTTGCATTTCCTCTTTGTTGCTTTCTTCTCTTCCTCTCTTCCTTTGTGATTTGATGGTTTGTTTAGCGAAATGCTTATAGTCCTTTCTCTTTGTCTTTTGTATACTTACTATAGGTTTTTGCTTGTGGTTACCATGAGGCTTACTTATAACAGTCTGTCTTAAGTTGATAACAACTTAAACTTGACCCTGTTGTAATGCTCAACATTATTATTCTGCTGGATTCTATTTGCTAATTTTTTTGAGGATTTTTGCATTTATGTTCATCAGTGATATTGGCCTGTAAGTTCTTTTTTGGTAGTGTCTTTGTCTGGTTTTGGTATCAGGGTGATGGTGGCTTCATAGAATGAGTTTGAGAGTTCACCCTCCTTTTCAATCTTTTGGAAGAGTTTGAGAAGTACCAATATGAGTTCTTTGCATGTTTGGTAGAATTCCCCAGTGAAGCTATCTGGTCCTGGACTTTTGTTTGCAGAGAGGTTTTTGGGTTTTTTGGGGGGGATTTTTTGGCTAATTCTATTTCATTTCTACTGATCACTCTGTTCAAGTGGTCTGTTTCTTCTTGATTCAGTCTTGGTGGACTGTATATTTCCAGAAACTTGTCCATTTCTTCTAGGTTATCCAGTTTGTTTCCATATAGTTGTTTACAGTATTCTCGTATGATATTGTGTATTTCTGTGGTATTGGTTGTAATTTCTCCATTTTGCTTTATTATTTTGTTTATTTGTGTTCTCTCTCTTTTCTTCTTGGTGAGCTTGGCCAGAGGTTTGTCAACTTTGCTTACTCTTTCAAAATCCAGCTCTTGGTTTGATTGATTTTTTCTATTATTTTTTAATCTCTATTTTATTTATTTCCTCCCTGATCTTTATTATTTCCTTCCTTCTGCTGACTTTTGGTTTTGTTTGCTCTTCTTTTTCCAATTCTTTTAGATGGTAGGTTAGATTGTTTATTTGAGGTTTTTTTTGTTTTTGTTTTTGTTTGTTTTTGTTTTTGTTTTTTGAGGAAGGCCTGTACCACTATGAACTTCCCTCTTAGGACTGCTTTTGCTGCATCCTATAGATTTTGCATGGTTGTGTTTTCATTGTCATTTGCCTCAAAGTATTTTTTAACTTATTCTTTGATTTCATCTTTGACCCATTGGTTATTTTAGTAGCGTGTTGTTTAATCTCCATGCTGTTGTTTTTTTTTGTTTTGTTTTTCTGTGGTTGACTTCTAGTTTCATGGTTTTGTGGTCAGAAAAGATGCTTGAAATAATTTCTATCCTCTTAAATTTGTTGAGGCTTCTTTTGTGCCAGAGTACATGATCTATCCTAGAAAATATTCTATGTGCACTTGAAAAGAATGCATATTCTATTTTGGGGGGGGGATGCAATGTCCTGAAAATATTAACCAATATTCTATTGTGTCATTTAGTTTCTCTGTTGCCTTATTGATTTTCTGGAAGATCTGTCCAGTGATGTTAATGGGATATTAAAATCTCCTACTATGATTGTGTTCCCACCCATTTCTCCCTTTATATCTGTTAGTATTTGCTTTATGTATTTAGGTGCTCCTATATTGGGTGCATAAATGTTAATGAGTATAATATCCTCATCTTGTATTGCTCCCTTAATCATTATATAGTGGTCTTTATCTTTCTTTATAGCCTTTGTTTTAAAGTCTGTTTTGTCTGATATCAGTATTGCTACTCCTGCTTTCTTGTAATTTCCATTTGCATGAAATATCTTTTTCCATCCTCTCACTTTCAATCTATGTGTGTCCTTCTAAAGTGGTCTCTCGTATGCAGCATATTGTAGGTTCTTCTTTTATTTTCCAGTCTGCCATTCTATGTCTTTTGACTGGAGCATTTAGTCCATTGACTAAATTATTGATAGATGTGTGTTTATTGCCACTTTGAACTTGTTTTTCAATTTGATTTGGTATTTCCTCTTTGCTCCTTTCTTTTTCTTTTTGTGGTTTGATAACTTTCTTTTGTATTATCTTGGTTTCTTTTTGGATTTGTGACTCTACTGTGTGCTTTTGACTTGTGGTTAGCTTGTTTTTTAAGTATATTGACTGTTTTTTAAGTATACTAAGCTGTTAGAATATCTCTTTGCTTTAAACTAATAGTCATATAAGCTCAAACCCATCCTAAATAGAATGAAGAAAATCTGTATTTTCTTGTTCCCCCTCACAGCATTAATGATTTTGATGTCCTCTTTTACATCTTCATGTTTATTCTGTTGTAACTTACTGTAGTTATTGCCTTTCCAATTATGGTTTTCTCCTTTCTATAGCGTCCTGCTTCTTTTCTATTTAGATTAGACCTTTCAGTATTTCTTTTAGCATGGGTTTAGTATTGCTGAATTCTTTCAGTTTTTGCTTGTCTGTGAAATTCTTTATCTCTCCTTCTATTTTAAAGGATAGACTTGTTGGATAAATTAGCCTATTTTGCAGCTTTTTCTCATTCAGGACTTTGAATATACCTTGCCACTCCCATCTGGCCTGTAGTGTTTGTGTAGAGAAATCAGCTGAGAGCCTTATGGGGGTTCCTGTGAACTAACTGTGTTTTTCTCTCGTTGCTTTTAGAATCATTTTTTTTTTTTCAATCTTTAACTTTGGCCTTCTTGATTATAATGTGTCTTGTAGGTCTATTTGGGTTCTTCTTGTTGGGGACCCTCTGTGCTTCCTGTATTTGGATATCTGATTCCTTCTTTAGGTTTGGGAAATTTTCAGCCATGATTTCTTCAATTATCTTTTCAATTCCCTTTGCTCTTTCTTCTCCTTCTGAGATCCCTACTATGTGTAGGTTGGCACGCTTTATATTATCCCATAGGTCCCTCATATTGCTTTCATTGGTTTTTATTTGCTTTTTTGCCTGCTGTTCTGATTGGGTGACTTCTGTTATCCTGTCTTCTAAGTCACTTATTCATTCCTCTGCATTGTCTCGTCTGCTTTTGACTGCCTTTAGCACAGCTTTTATCTCTGCCATTGAGTTTTCTTTCTTTAATTGGTTCCTCTTTATAGTTTTAATTTCCTTTTTGAAGTATTCTCTGTCTCTATTCACAGTCTCTTTTAGCTCCTTCAGCACTGTGATCACTCCCTTTTTGAAATCATGATCTAGTAGACTATCAAGGTCTATTTCATTGATTGTTCTTTCAGGGGATTTCTCTTGTTCTTTAATTGGGAGTGGCTCCTCTGCTTCTTCATTTTACTTATATTTCTCTGGCTCTATGGATTGTGGAATATCAGTTACTTACTGTGGTCTTGAAGGGATTTTTTAAAAAAGAGGATGCAAAATAAAACTAACAAAAACAAAAAATAAAACAAAACAACAACAACAAAAAAACTTTTTAAATTTTTTTAAATTTAAAAAATTTAAAAAGAAAAAATTAAAAACAAATTAAAATAAATAAAAACAAAAATTAAAATAAAAACAAATTTAAAATTTTTTAATTTAAAATAAAATTTAAAAAAGAAAGATTTAAAAACAGAATAAAATTAATAATATAAGAACAAAAAATAAAAATAAAATTTCAAAAGAAGAAAAGAAAATTTTAAAAAGATTTTAAAAATTGAAAGACTAAAAATTAAAAACAAAAGAAGAAGAAAAAAAGAAAGAAAAAAGGAGAATGTGTTCCTGTGTAGACTGTGTGCTCCTAATAATTTTGTCTGTTTTAAGTGTGGATGGTTGCCAGGTCTTCCTTCCATGTCTTTTGGCTGTTATCCCTTTGATTGGGGGTGTGGCCAATGTTCTGGTGGCCATGGCTATTGAGCAGGGCCTCTTTATTGTTCAGTGGTTGTCACAGCCCTGACAGGGGCTGAATCTGTTTCCCTTTTGTTGGAATGGAGTCTTCCAGACCCATTTCTGAGCTGCAATACATAGTAAGCGGGGTTGGAGTGCTTTAAGTACTTTCTGTTGACTCTGCCCTTGTCCCTGCTTTGGCTGCAGGTATGTTAGTGCACTGCTCTGGTGTCCCCTGGGATCTCTGCCCTCAGAGCTACCAGTCCCATTATGCCAATTTCTGGATCGCACACCTGGATTGTGGTGCACTATTGGATTAGCACTTTTCCCAGCACCAAATGCTGCTCCTGTCCTCGCCCCACTGCGCAAACTTTGCTTGTTCATTCCAGAAGCCTGTGGGTCATGCCCTCAGTCAGTGCCACTCCCAGCGCTGTGTCCACTCACAGTAGTCAGGCTTGGGCCTACTGTGAAAAGGGCCACACCAGCTCTCCCCCTGCCCCACCACCATGTGCCACAACTCCAGTCCTTGCTCATTTGTCTTAGAGGTACAGTCCACAAAGGCACCTGTGGAGCTGAACTGTCCCCTCTGCCTGGGGCTGTACACAAATCTCAGTCCTGCCTGTGAGGTTGCGGAGCCCCTGGGTGTGGATTCAGGTTTCAACCCCACCTCCCCCAGGGAACCAGCACCAGTGAATATGGTGGCTGTGGCCAAGCCCCACCTCTCTTCTCCCGAGAAGGTGCCATGGGTCTGCAGGGATAAAGGCTACGGTGCCCCTCCCCCCAGCACACACCAGCAGTGTTGCTTTGCCTTTTTTAAAAAAAATTTATGGGGGATCCAGGCTGTTCTGTTCTGTATACTCTCCCAGCCCTGGCGCACAGCACACTCCAGTCCCCTGAGGTTGCCTCTGCACAGTCGGCCCCAGGCTTGGGCAGCCTGTCCTATCACATCTCCACCAGTTCACTTCTAGGGCTGGGAAGTCACAGGGACTCTTTGTGCCCATTTCACTTAGTTCTGTTGGTCAAGAGCTGTTCTGTACAGATCCGAGCCTTGGAGGTTCCCCGTCCATCCCTGCTGACCTCTCTGTTGGAGAGGGGGAAACCCAGCATATGAGCACAATTTCTCCTTTGCCTCTCTCTCCCGGCAGGACTGGTCTGCACTAATTTCTTTTTTCTTCATCTTCTTTTTTTTCTCCTACCAGATTTGTGATGAATTTTTTCTTTTGAAGTAGGTGATCTTCTGTCAAAGTTCAGCAGGTGTTCTGGGTGAGTGAATGGATGGGTCTGTGGATGTCTCTCTTGGTGTATTCGTGGGAGAGGGTGAGCTAGGAGCATCTTTCTACTCTGCCATCGTGGCTGTGCCATGTCCCTAATTCTTATAAAATGTTTAATATAATTTGGAAATGGAATCATGTGAGCCTCCTCTGATTTCTTTCTCAAGAGCCTTTAACTTACAAACTCATTTCTTTAATGGTAATAAGAATATTCAGATTACTTTGTTCATCTTGACTGAGTTTTGATAATTTGCGGGGTTTGAGGAATTAGTCCATTTCTTCTAAATTGTCAGCTTTATGAATGTAAATTTTTTTGTAGTATTCTGTTCTCTTATTATCTTTTTAACATCTGCAAAATCTGTAGTCTTAGCCCCTAATACTTCCAAAAATGGGAGATGTGTGTTTTCTCTCCTTGTATGTTTGTCATTGTTGGTATAGGTATTTTACTGACTTTTTTTTAAGAAATAGGTTTTTTGTTTCATTCAGTTTTCTGTCATCCTGTTCTCAATATTGTTGACTTCTGTAAGTATCTTTACTCTTTCCTTCCTTCTGCTTCTTTGAGTTTATTTCCTCCCCTTTAAAAAAAATTTCTTGATGGAGGAATATGTATTATTAATTTGAGACCATTTCCTGTTTCTGATGTAAGCTCCTAGCTCTATAAATGTTCTTCTCAGCACTGCTTTAGCTGCATTCCACATATTTTATATTTCCCCTGAGACTTCCCCTTTGATCTATGGATTATTTACAAATGTGTCATTTAATTTCCACATGTATAAAGATTTTCCTGTTGTCTGTTATTGATTTCTACTTTGATTCCATTATGGTCAGAGAACACATCATTATTATTTTAATTCTTTTCACTTTGCTGAGGGTTGTTTTATGTTCCAGGATGTGGTCTATCTTGGGGTATGCTCCATATACTCTTGAATAGAAAATGTATCTGTTGCTGGGTGGAGTGTTCTATAGATTTCAGTTAGACCCTGGTGACTGATTGTTGTTTAGGTCTCCTTTATTCTTGTTGATTTGTAGTCTAACAGTTCTGTCAATTGGTGAGAAGGGAGTGATGGAGCCCCCAATCGCAACTGTGGATTTGTCTGTCTCCCTTTCAGCTCTAAGTTTTTTGCTTCACACATACTTTGTGTTTTCTGTTCTTTATATTTTGTCATCAAACATACTCTGTTATTTGGTACATATACACTCAAGATTATTACATCTTCCTGGTGAGTGATTATTTTACCATCATAAGTAACGTCCCTCTTTTCTTTAGTGTTTGTCTTTGCTTTGAAATCTATTTTATCTGATATTAATGTAGTCACTTCTGATTTTTTTTAACTAATGTGTGCATGATATATCTTCTTCAATCCTTTTACTTTCAGCCTATGAATGTCATTAAATTAAAAGTGAGTTTCTTTTAAATGGCATATAGTTGAGTCATATTTCTTTATAGACTATGCCAATTTCTGTCTTTTGATTGCTGAATTTAGACTGTTTAGATTTAAGATAATGTTGATATGTTAGGGTTTAAGTCTGCCACTGCATCATTTGTTTTCTGTATATTTATTCTGTTTCTCATTCCTGTTTCTCTTTTCTTGCTTTTCTGTGGACTATTGAATTTTTTAAGACTTTTACTTGATTAATTTTTAGGGGTTTCTGCATAGCTTACATAGTGGCTCTGGGTACTACCATATACTTATGTAACTAATCACCATTTACTGCTATCAGCATTGTATCACTTCAAGTGAAGTGTGAAAAACTGACTTCCATTTAGTACCATTTGTTTTCCTCCCTTTTAAATATTGTTTTGAGTTTTGCATTGTATTATAATTTTTGTTTCAGTCATCAAATGTGATTTCTAAAATTCGTGAAGAAAAGGGTAGTCTATTGCATGCATCCATATTTCTGCTTTTTCTGTTGGCCCTTCTTCCTTGCCAATGCTCCAAGTTTCCATCTTTTATCATTTTATTTATAGTGGAGAACTTCTTTCTTTGAGGGTAGGTGTTCTAATGACTTTAATTTTCCTCTAAGGATACCTTTATTTCTTTGTCATTCTTGAAAGATAGCTCCATTAGATATAAAATTCATTTTTGAAGGTTCTTTTATTTTAGCACTTGAAATGTGTTGAGTCACTTCCTTCTGGTTTCCATGGTTTCAGATGAGAAAATGTTCAGTCACTTCCTTCTGGTTTCCATGGTTTCAGATGAGAAATCCACTGTCATTTGAATTGATATTTTCTTAAAGGTAATGTATCATTTCTCTCTAGCTGCTTTTAAGATATTTTTCTTTGCCTTTAGTTTTCATTATTTTATGTGAGTTGGCACTGATTTCTTTAGATTTATTCTGTTTTAGATTATTCTGTTTCTTGAACCTATAGATTTGGATGGATGGATGCAGGTCTTAAATCCTTGTCAGATCATTCCAACATCTGGTTCTTCTTGATACATAGGTCAACTATTTGTCTTTTATTATTCAAATTATGATTTCTTTGGTTCTTGGTACAACAAGTGATATTTTGCTGCATCCTGACTTTACCCAGGAGACCCTGAGCCCTATATAACCTTTCATTTTAGCAGATAGTGGTCCTCTTTCAGTTTAGCACTCAGGTCCTGGCCTTGTTGGTGGGCTGTGGTTCCAATGGCAGGTTCATGTTCCAAGCCTTTGCAGGCTGCATGGTATACATACATGGTGTATATGGTATCCTTGGTGCCCCCCTGATTCCTGCTGGCACTGCCTATGGGGCTTGAAGGGTTTTCCTTCAGCTGAGTCTCTGAATGTCTCTCAGTGGGGTAGGAAGATCAAAGAGGCTTTCCAGTTCGGGCTGATTCCTGAGGCTGTATCTCCTTTGCAGTTTCTGCCTGTAATCACCCAGAGGAAGTGGGTCTTAGGCCCACCAGGGCAAGGAGACAGCCCAGACCAGCCTGGCAGTGTGAGATGAGCCCGCCTGGGCTGTTTTCCTTGGCTAGGCTTTGTCAGGGAGTGAGGTCTGGGAGGCCTTCCTCTATTGGGTGGATGCAGTGAGATGCCCTAATACTGTGCTGTTCCTAAGTCCTGGAGTCCTAAACCAGACCATCTTTTTCTAACCACCTCTCAGAGCTCTGCTTTGCTTGTCTCTTGTGTTATTTCCAGGGTTCTCTTACTATTCATTTTGTTTACTGTTTATCTTCCACCTCTACCCCTCAACAAATAAAAGCTCCATGTTTGTTTTCTGCTATATCCCAGAGGACAATAGGTGGTGTCTAGCACCACTGAATAAACTCTCAGGCAGTTTTCTCTAACTGTGCAGCAGAAAAATCACTAGCTTGTGGCTGATGCAAAGTTACTTCCTACACAAGACACAGTAAGAAAGAACCCTTTGATTTTTCCCTGATGCATTAGTAACAATTGCCATTAGAAACAGAAAGAAAATGCCTTTCACACCCAAGGTGATACAAATTGGCCAGCAGACATCTCTTTTAGGAGGCCCACAGGTATATCAAATTTCATTAACCTTCCTTCCGAATCTTTCCTTTGTTGTCCAGTATCCATCTGGAACTTAGATAAAGGAGCCCAAACAACTGAAAGAAGCTAGAAATTATCCTAGACATCTCTTTATTTAACACCAACATGCAACATGTCACCAAGTCATGTTGCCTTTGTCATAAATATAAGGATGTAATATACTATTTTAATATCTATTTTCTGTTCTCTTTTCTCTATTCTGCTTTGGTGGGAGTCACTGTGATTTCTGTCCTGGTAAACTTCAGTGCCCCCACCTCATCTCTGAGACTTCTGTCTTGCTCCTCTCCCGTCCACCCACAGCATTGCCTCCTTGATGGCCTTCTTAAAGTCTGTGTGAAACCCTTCATCTGTGCACAGCAGCCTTAAGTGTAACAATATTAACAGTTTAATCTCAGACTGCGACTGAATACATCAAAGGTGGCAGTCCAACAGAAATGTGCATTAAGTGTAAACTACACACCAGATTTCAAAGACTTTACAAAAAAAGCAAATAAAATATCTCACTAACAATTTTAGATTGACTACGTATATTGAAATGATAGTATTTTGAATATATTGTATTAAAGGAAATACATTGTTAAAATTAATTTACCTGTTTATTTTTTATTTTTAATGTGATATTAGAACATTTTTAATTACATAGTGGCCTGCATTCTATTTCTATCCATTATATTTGTGTCAGATATTAATTACATCTCTACTGCTCTAGAGTATAAGGCCCTCCCTTTTTCTCTGCTCTGGTCTCTGCCATCCTCCTATGGGATCCTGAATTCTAGTTTTGCTTGGCTTCTGGAAGTTTCTTACCCAGCATGATTTATGTAAGTTCCTTAACTTCTCTGAGTCTCCTTCCTCATTTAAATATTGAGCATAATAATAAAACCTTACTCAGGGGATTTGTGAGGATTAAATGAAATAATGTATGTAAGAAACCTG
This sequence comes from Camelus dromedarius, assembly GCF_036321535.1. Lineage (NCBI taxonomy): Eukaryota > Metazoa > Chordata > Mammalia > Artiodactyla > Camelidae > Camelus > Camelus dromedarius. The sequence continues at coordinate 1,826,752 of NC_087464.1, read as the reverse complement.
GAAGAGTTTCCAGCTTCAGCACTCAACAAACATCAGCTATAAATGTCATTCAAAACAGATCTCCTGAGTTCCACTTCCTGCACCGCAGGGTAAGGAGCTCCACAGAACTGCTTTCCAGTGAAACAAGCCTAACTGGTGACAAATTTTGTTTTAAAAAAGTTTAACCCCAATGTTCATAGCAGCAGTATTTACAACAGCTAAGACATGGAAACAACCTAAATGTGCATTGACAGATGACTGGATAAAGAAGCTGTGGTATATTTTTACAATGGAATACTACTCTGCCATAAAAATGACAACATAATGCCATTTACAGCAACATGAATGTCCCTGGAGAATGTCATGCTAAGTGAAGTAAGCCAGAAAGAGAAAGGAAAATACCATATGAGATCGCTCATATGTGGAATCTAAAAATAAAAGTCAAATGAACTTATATATAAAACAGAAACAGACTCACAGACATAGAATACAGACTTGTGGTTGCCAGGGTGGAGTGGGGTGGGAAGGGATAAACTGGGAGTTCGAGATTTGCCAAAACTGACCGGTATATATACAATAGATAACCAAGTTTATATGGTATAGCACAGGGAAATATATTCAATATCTTGTAGTAGCTCATGGTGAAAAAGAATATGAAAATAAATATGTGTATATTCATGTATGACTGAAGGGTTGTGCTGTACACCAGAAATTGACACAGCATTGTAAACTGACTATGCCTCAATTTTTAAAAAGTTTAAATTTCTGGAAGACTTCAATTTCAGGTCTAACATCTAACAAACTTGAAAAGTGTCACTCTTATCCTTACCGCAAGGAAAAAGCTGAACAATTTGAAAACCAGTGACTTTTCCTGGAACCATCAGAGAACTATAGTCACAGGGCAAACCATCACCCATCATCTGGGGAGACAGGAGAATACAGAGGGGCAGCTGAGTTCTGCTTACCAGGAGCAGAAGGCACTGGAGCCCTAAACCAGTAGGAACACTCAAAGGGTAGGTTTGACAAGTTGCTGGAGACTCTGTGTGTTAGTCAGGGTTCTCAGAGAAACAGAACCAATAGGATGTATAAATGCACACATGTGTACACATACATATCTGTACATAGAGAGAGTTTAAATAATCAACACACCCCATTGTGGAGGCTGGCAAGTCCAAGTCCAGTTTGCAGGGCAGGACTGAGGGCTGGAGTTCAAAGGGAGATTTGCTGCCATGGTCTCAAGTCCAAAGGCCAATTGGAGGCAGAAATCCTTCTCGCTCAGTGGAGATCAGTCTTTTTCTCTTAAGGCCTTCAACTGATTGGATGAGGCCCCCACACACCACCCAGGGTAATTTGTTGTACTCAAAGTGTGCCAATTTAAATGTTAATATCATCTTTTAAAAATACCTTTATAGCAACATCTAGGTGAATATTTGACCAAACAACTGACTGTCACCACCATCAAGCCCAGTAGAAACATAAAATGAACCAGTGTACTGAGTATGGAATAGCCTGGGCATGAGAACTTTCCAAGGTCCCAGGCTTGGAGGTCACCAGGCATTTGTGTGTTACCTCCAGGAATTCCACCAGGTTCTCAAGGCAAGATTCAAGAGAGGGCCTTTTAATGCTAAAGCAGGGCAGGAAAAACAATCTTTGGGATATATACACCCCGGGTAGGTTGTTCTTCACAAGAAGGGCTTACTCTTCAGGGAAAGAATCTGAACCAGAGCCTTATCTGACCTGGAAGAGGCTCCTCCAGGCTCCTGGTCTCCTGTAAGGGGGTGGAAGCTCCTAGGGGTGTCAGCCCTGCCCCTGAGCCTGTGTGTGTCTCCATGCTCCTCAAACATACACAGCAAGATTTAGGATTCCAAGGACCAGGGATAATAGAGACAATTTTGATCTTCCCATGAGCTCCGATCACCTGACTGTGTAAATTTAGAGCAAGCCTGACACTCAGACACTGGGGCAGAACCCTGGCTGCTCCCTGGTGAGACCCGTAAGGCTCACTTTGGTCCCAAACAGCCTCTGAACAATAGGACGGGCCCCTGGCCACCCCCGCCTTTCATCTCCTCTGCCCCACCCCCTCACCAGTGAATCTTTTAATTATGTTAAAATGGGACGTCATTACTGGAATTAGAAAGGAAAATACCAGCTGCTTTGTCCCCGAGGAAGCACTAATTAGCCAGCAGCCGTGATCTCAGGCGACAATGGGACATGGGACGTGTGCGGGCTAATTACCAGCTAGCTGCCCCCGCACCCCGGTGGCTCAGGCGCAGCACCTGCTCTTCAGGGCTGAGGTATTTTTAGAATCTGGAAGTTCCCCCTGGCCCTCTTCTTGCTTTTGATGTCTTCATCACACACCTCCTTTTGCAATAGCTCCCTCGCTGGTCTCTGATTTCTAGCCAACCCTTCTCACACAAAACAGCCAAATCCATCCCCTTAAAACACAGCACCCATCACATAATTTCCCAACCCCGATTTGTTGGCATAATCCCCGTGCCGCATGTAAATCACAGTCCAGCCCTGAAGGCTTTATATAAAGGGACACAAGCCCACCTTTCCAGCCTCCTGTCAGCCCCTGCCTTCCTCAGCCCTCCCCTAATCGGCACGTTCACCTCCAACGTGCTCACATAATCACCACGGGAGCTTTAAAGACAGAGACAAAATGGTACCCAGATCAGTAAAGAATCTGGAGGGGTGGGGGCAGGGTATGGAGCATTCTAAAAGCTGCCCAGGGGACCTCACAGCCCAGTCAGGACGGAGGACTTGAGGGTAGGAGGACGTTCAGGAGGGGCTGGAACCAGGCACGCGGGCAGGTCTGTGGAAGGCGTGTACATCCTCCAGCCAAAGCCTACAACACGGCCCTGTCGCCATGATGGGGGTTTTGCCTCCTCCCCTGTTAAGAAGTACATCTTCCCTTCAATGCTCACCTGACATCCTGCTCCCCTACCTTTCTGGATTTATCCTGTGAGTGTGACGGTCCATCCCTGTGAAGTGTGTTCTGCCCAGGCCAGGTCCTAGTTTGTTACACCCCTTTGGACACTGTTTACACTGCAGTCCAACCTGCAGCCTCCACTTCACCTGCCTGACCCAGCTGCCACCTCCTCTCTGCTTACGGGTCCTCATAACTGTTACATGAACATGCTTCTAACAGGGTGCTCAAATGGACATTTCCTCCAGGCTTCAAGATACAGGTGAAGTGTGATGGCAGAGTGACATGCCAGACCACCTCGTGCAAAATCTGCAAAAGAAAAATCTCCTTACAGGTTTCACACTCTCATCCCTTTGAGAGAGAGACGGAGAGAGACAGAGAGAGAGAGAGAGCAGGGGACCAGCGGGGTGACCCTCCTGACATGAGCGGGGCTGCCACGCGGTGGACCCCACCCCGTACCACACACCTGGGGAGAGAACTACTTTCTGCTGCAGAGCTACAGAGAGGACGTGTAAGATCTCTCTGGAAGTCTGGGGTTGGGAGACTTCAGACAATCAGCTGGGTCTGATGCTCCAGGCGCACTAGAGGCAGAGGCAGGAAGGTGGGCAGCCGTGGTCCACCCACCGTGGTCCAGTCTGTTGGGAGCAGGATGCAGATGTGTGTCCTCAACCCAAGAGGGAGCAGGAGATGCTGCAGGGATGGCTGGGGGGCGGGGAGGGTGGGGATGGAAAAACACAGTCCCCTAATGCAACCCCGTGACTGCTGGAGAAATTGCAATTAAAGAGGTCCTTGGGCAGGGGGATCTTTTAGGAAAAAAACCCTGGAAGAAAAGAGTTGGCTTCCATCATTTGTGGGTCCACCTACCTGCCTGGCCAGCTGGTCACTTCCTGGTCTACCTGACTGCAGTGACTTTCTCCTTCCCATAGCTGTCTCCTGGGCCAAGAAATACGTTTATTCGAAACCACAATCAGTCTGAAATTAAACAGAAGAGACTGGTCACCAAAAAGAAGGGGAAGGTGTGGAAAGAAGCCCAATTCCTCCAACTGCCGGCGCTGCCTTGCATCCCATGTCCCCTGGCAGGACCGCTCACAGCTGGGCGGGGGGGGGGGGGTCCTGCCTGCTGAGGCTTCAGCTGCAGGTAGAATGCCTTGCATGGGGTTCCTAGCTGACGAACTGCCTGGGATGTACAGTGAAGTCAAGGTCTGCCCAGCTTCTCGGGAGACTTGGAAAGGAGCGACCTCCACTGGACAAATAGAGACAGTGGACGCCTCATCTGCCATCACTGCCTCTCACATCTCAGGGACACGTGGCCACCGCCACAGCGCCAGCCCCTTAGGAAGCTATCTCCTCATTGCAAAGCCTTGCTTCATTGCTTTTCACGCCAAGGAGCTTTCACGCTATATGTTTTGTTTTGTTTTGTTTTGCACTCCTGCACTGCCTGGCACCTACATCAGGGTGCGTGTCTTATTTCCCCTCTACCTCACCCCCATCTAGACAGAGACTGGAGCACTGACCCACAGGAACAGCGTCAGGTAGCATTTATTCTGCATTCACCCTGCACCAGGTACCATGCAAACCACTCTCCCAACCCCCGCCACCTATTGCTGGATTCCTGAAACCTCTCAGGTCAGCTTGTACTGGGGCCACTTTACAGATGAGAAGGCGGAGGCGGACAGAGGTTAATAACCCCAGGAGGTAGCACAGCTGAGATTCCAATGAATGTTCTGCTCATTGGAGCACCTGGCACATTGTGGGGCTCCCTGAGGATTTGTTGAGTGAGTAAATGTCTGGTTTTCAATCTACAGCATTTAAGTGCATGTGCAGAAGTCTCTTCGAACAGTGAAAGTTTGCATCCCTTTTGAAAATAAGCAACCATTTAAATGTATTTCTGAGCCCTATCATTTTATCCGGATTAAACTAAATTAAGGTTATTTGCTACCCCACTTTCAAAACCAGTTTTAATTTCTGTAAAATGTTAGTTTGAGGTTGACAGTATGGTTCTGTGCTAAGAATTTTCTAGCCATCACTGACAAGATGGATTAAATATTGCCTTTCAAATTCTAATATGCAGGGGGGAAAAAGCCCTCTGGGAATCTTGTAGGTTCTGACTCAGGGAGTCAGGGTTGGGGCCTGAAATTTGGCTTTTCCTGCAAGGTTGCAGGTGATGCCAGGTGGCTGATCTGAGGGACGTGCTTTGAGAAGCAAGAGATTAAACTCAACCTAGAGTTTGACTCATTTATTTATGGAAATAAGATATAAGTTACATGATCCTTCCCTCCAAGGGAGGAGGGCTGTCTAGTCCTAGACAAAGGACTGTTGTGGGTGGAGCAGGGTCCCCCAAGAATTCATCTGTTGAAGCCTTAACCCCTCCCCACCCAGGACCTCAGAATGTGGCCTAATTTGGGAAACGGTCATCACAGATATCATCAGTTAAGATCAACTATTTGCTAAGATCAAAGTGGAGTAGGGTGGGGGGGGGGCCTACTATGACTACTGGCGTCCTACTGGACAAAGAGACTGATGTGCACACGGGGAGGATGAGGAGGAAGGCCAGGAGCAGGTGATGCTTCTACAAACCAACGGACACCAGGACGGAGAGCAAACCATCACAGCTGGGAGGCCAGCCGGCCAGGACCAGATCCTCCCGCAGGACCCTCGGAAGGAACCAGCCCTGGCCTCCAAGCTTCTGGCCTCCAGAGTGGTCCTTTGTGGTCCTTTGATACAACAACCCTAGGAAATTCATCCGAGGAAGACGCATTTTCACACTACAAGGTTGAGAAATGAAGAGGAGAACTGGGGCCCCCCTTGCCTCACTTTATTAATTAGAAGCTTAGTGTAAGGAGAAGGGGCGTGTGTGTCTTTTAAATGGCAGGTCCCTATTTCTTGATTAATACTGGCCTCAGCACGTCTGCTTTGAATTAACGTAAGTTGGATCTGCTCCCTTACAGCCCTGTCACCATCATTTCTGCACCTGCAGTGCTGCCTTCTCTTCTCTCACCCGCACATTCCTTTACCTGCACCTTTTCTCACCTACCCTGTGTGGTTTACCCCCTCCTGTGTTCATCAGAGTCCCTGGGCTGTTTCATCTCCTCTGATTGGTGCATTTCTGAAGACGATCCCCAAGACTCTGTTTCCTGGTTATTCTCGATGTTTATCTAGGGGCTGCTGGGAAGGGATTTTCTAGATGTAATTATTACCTGAAGATGGTTGACCTTAAAGTTGATAAGGATGCTACGCGATGGGCTTGATCCAATCATGCAGGCAAGTTTTTAAAAGGCAGAGAGTTTTCTCGAGCCGGGTGCAGGAGAGGAAGTCAGCTTCCAAGCTTGAGAAGGATCTGATGATTCAGAGGGCAGTACACGTGTCAGAGGGGCAGGCCCCAGCAGCTGAGAGCTGACAGCCCAAAAGGAAATGGGGACCTTAGTCCTGCAGCCACAAGGAGCCAAATTCTGCCACCAACTTGGTTGAGCTGAGAAGCAGATTCTCCCTAGTCTCCAGATAAGACCCTGCCCAGACAACACCTTCATTTAGATTTGTGAGACCCAGAGCAGAGAACCCAGATGATCCCTCTTCTACTTCTGCCCTCGATAACTCTGAGACAATGAATGGTGTCGTTGTAAGTTGCTAGATGTGTGGTAATTTGTTACGCAGCAATAGATAACTAATACATTCTGCGGCCCAGTGGAGCCCGGAAGGGCATTGAGGGTTTCCTCCTAGCTCCCCCAGCCCCACGCACGTGCAGAGCTCTAAGCCCCAGGCAGGACCCTGTGGATGGCTGGTGGAGGTGCTCTGTAGTCCCGTGTTCTGCTCGTGCCCTAAGAACTAGGTTGCTATGGTTTTTCTGAGTTTGCTGTTGAAAAGCTACCACAGAGCCAGACACCCATGGTGCTTCCTGCCACAGGATCTCCTATCCACTGGAAATAAGTGAGTCCCTATGAATGTCTATAATTTGAAAATAGCTCAGCTGCAGTCAAATTAAATGACTTTAATAATTAACATCAAGTCCCGGATGTGAAAACAAATCTGCGTGGAAGAAGAATAGTGACAGAAGAAAACCACCTTCCTGCTGCTAAAGCCGCAGCTCAGCCGCTGGGTTTCATTTGCCTGTATGTTCCCTCCCGCAGAGCGTTAGTGTGTTGACACAGGCGTCGGTGCAAAATGGACTTGCTCAGTCCAGCCGGACCCCGCCTCCCTTCCCTGATCACAACAAGGCGTGCAAGCCCCCACCTCTGTTGAGAGGCACAGCGCCTGGGGCTGCAGGTGGCAGCCTGGGGAGGGGGGTGTCCCCAGGGCGTGCACTGCTTCCCGCAGACCCGAGGGTGCTCGTCTCCAAGTCCTGTGCATCTGCTCCAGCTGGCTGCAGGCACTGGGCTCCGTGCCCCGCCTTCCCTCACACCCTCCCTTCTTTCTCACTCCACTGGCCCTCACCTTCTAGACTCAGCTAGCTGTCTCTCTGCAGGGATGCTTCTGAGAACATGGGACGGTCACCAGACTCTACAGTACTTTGACAGCTTACATCTGCTCAGTGGGCTGGGACAGGAAATGACTCTTGAAGGACAAGTGTGATGGGGAAGCCAGGGGACAAACACACAGCCACCAGCTGCCGGGACTGACTGTCCCTGAGAGGAACGTGTAGCAGGAGCGCCCGCTTGCCCGGCACTGTCACTGTGAGCAAGCGGGGACTTCACCTCTTCCAACATCAGTTTTCCCACCTTTAACCCCGGAGGAGCACTAATCCCCACTTCACAGGTTTGTTGCAAGAGTTTGAAAAAGGAACACAAGGAAGTGGGTCTGCATCATATGATGGGTATATGATAGGACTGGCACTTAAACAAGTATCAGCTATTTCAATTATTAAACATATCATTTAAAAGTAATGTGACTTCTTGCAGCAATACAGATGGACCTGAAGATTGTCATTCTAAGTGAAGCGGTATGGAAAGAGAAAGAAAAATGCCATATGACATCATTTATACAAAGAATCTAAAATAATAATAATAATAATAACAACAACAACAACACAAATGAACTAATTATAATTTTGATTTCTCCAATACGTGTAAGCACATCTGACTGTCCTTTATGACTGGATTACCGCATTCTGTTGATTCTTATTTTGTACTTGGCTTTATTCCTTTGATAGCTATGTAAGTTTAAAAAGCTAATGATCTAATCTGTTCTTAGAAACAATAATTAGTACATATATGAAAACTAAAAAAACATGCTCAGTGTACTGTACATATGTTTTACATGCAATATAATGTGTATGTGCAGTCGAACTGTAATAATTCTGCATAACTGAAAAAGGGGGGAGAAAAGAACAGACCAGTCTCAATCTAGTGTTGAATACAATAAAATGTCTCTGCTTCTACTGCAAAAAAAAAAAAAAAAAAAAAAAGGTAATGTGACTTCACTTTGTCAGTTAAAAAAAATTTCCCTGAACCGCTCTCCCTTTTTGATGGCATTTTATTTAATTTCGGCTATTTGGGTAGCAGTGAAGCGGGAGGGCCCCTGGACTCAAACATAGCTGCTTGTGGGCCCTGGGGAAATCCTCTCCCTCCCCGCCTGGTCCTCACGGCCCGCCCCCTCCGCGGCGGGTGAGGGGCTTGACATCGCACAGCCCGGGAGCGCAGCCTTCAGCCCGCAAGCCGGCTGCCCCAAGCCGGGCTTTCACGTGGGCGGAGGAGGTGCGGCACCTGGCTGGGTCGCGGCGCATCACGAGGAGCTGACACGCCACAGCGCGGGGCTTCTGAGCTGGGGACCTTTGGTCTGCTGTTGCTGTTTTGTTTGTATTTACCTTGGCATGGGTCACACGAAGGGAGGCGACAAGTTTACAAAAGCGCCAGACATTCCAAAAGCAGGAAAGGAGGGGTTTCTTTCCCATTATGAATCTATTCCCTTCTGCACCGTTATTCAAATCAGGAGTTTTAAAAGCATCGCAGAAAAAAAGAAAAATGGAGGTAGGGGGATTGAACCCAGAACCTCCTGCATGTTAAGCATGTGCTCTACACTGAGCTATAGCACCCCTGCTTTTGTCAATAAAGTTTTATTGGAACATTAAAAAAAAAAAAAAGTAAGAGAGGGTGTGTAACTCCCTGAACTCCTAGAAAGGGGCACTCGGCAGTTTCTCTCCTCCATCAGTTCTGGACGGCTTGCAGTCAAATTTCAGCTCCCACCGTCCACAGAAGTTGCTCTCACAAGTGAGTGGTATTCTTAGCTGCAGAGTCCAGGAGTCATTTTACAATCTTTATGTGACATTTGGTCTTTCAACGTTCCCGCTAAGGTCTTCTCCCCTCTCCTCCCTTGAGAGCATCCTGTCTTGTTTCTCTCCCTCCCTCAGTCCCCTTGAGGCCACCGTGTGCTGGGAGAGGCTGGTCCTGGCTCTCTGGATTCAGTTTTATTTTCAGTGATTTTGCTAGCCGGCTGACGTCACGCTGGTGTTTGAAATGCACTATGACGGTGGGGCCAGGGGTATTTATCCCTTGGAAATTGGCAAAAACTTCAATCAATGCAGGGCCTCTCCTCTTCCTTGCCAGTGGAGCTGGTGTTAAACCCTTGCAGTTAGGGGCTCATCTTGCTCTGCCCACGTCTGAAGCACCGGGGTGGGTGATGTCTCCGGCTTCTGGTGTCTTCCACTTCCAGGTTCTCCCATGATTGGTTTATCCAGCGCTTTCGTCCGTGTACTTCTGCGTCTGAATGACTCTCATGCCGACCTTACTTTCCTTTCACCTCCAGTCTTACAAAACCAGCAGACTCTTGTCCGATTATGCTCCGAGTGCCGAGCCTCCAAACCCCGATCACAGATCCCCGTGGGCAAGGCTGCGCGGGCCGGGCTTCCCTACGGCGGCGGGGGAGTGCGTCCGCCCCAGGCCCTGTCTCCTAACTTCCACCCCGACTACCACTCCGGCTTCCCCAGGAGCTTTTCAGTCTGGCCACTTCTCTCGTCTCCACTGAAGCTGACCTAGTTCAAATCAGCATCGGCGCACAGCCGCGCCCGCCTCCTGACTAGCCCTTTGCATCCACCTTGCCCGCCTCATTATTTCTCCATATGGTAGAAAGATGAAATGTTTGACCCTGCAAACCACTGCGCTCCTGTCTGAAGCCTCCGGGTGGCTTTCTGTGGTCCTCAGGAGGAGAAACCCTCAGCAGACGTTCGCGGGCCCCGCCAGCCCGGTCTGCATCAGCGCATCCCTCTCTGCCAGAGGAGTCCCCGCCTCGCGTCTGCTCGGCTGGGCTGCCGTGTCCGCCGGGGCCCGGCCCTGCGCACCCCTGTCCGCACGGCCTCTGAACGCCTGCTCCCCCTTCGTCTCAGCCTGGCCGCCTGGGCCGGGGGTCACCTTGGCTTCGTCCCTGGCCCACAGGAAGTCCTGGCTCCAAGGCAGCAGGGCCCAGCTCTTCTCTGTTGCGACACTCGTCGCCTCTCGTTGCTCATCGCCCGTCTGATTTCCGGGAGGTGACGCTGTCCTGCGCTCACACGGTGACAACCCTCCCACCTGCCTCCATGTCTTGACGCGCCATTCAAGTCCCAGCGTCTCAAATCCATGGCTTTCTTCTTTTTTCAGGAGCGCCCCCTCGGGTCAGACCCTTCCCTATTTCACATCGAGCTCATAGCTGCCTTTGTATCTTCAATCACTCTGTCCGGTGGACCATTTTTCACCCGGTTTCCAAAGTTCTAAAGTGCAAGACTGATTCTGTCATTCCTCTGCTGAGCTTCCCGGGGTGAAAACTGCAGATCCTTGGCACAGCAGAGGATGGCTGGCCGGTGGCCTGGCACTTGTCCTCGCCTCTGCCGAGCGTTGCATCATAGCACTCAGCACCCTCACGCCAACAGCCCACCTTCGTGGCAGTCTGACAACTCCTTTCCCAGGTCTTTAGGTGTCATCTCTTCCAGGATGGTGTCACCAGTCCTCAGAGACCGCTTCCTGGTGCCCCCCAGTACCTGGGATACTTCGGGGGACACTTAACCTCCCCCTGGGAAAAATTAGTTTGCTGCTTGCTTCCCTGATGGCCTGAAGGCAAGACCCTCCTTTGTGCATCTTATGTCCCCAGCCCTGGGCAAGTGACAGGTGCAGAGCCAGATGCTCACGGCAAGTTGTTGGGGGACCACAGTAAATTATCAAAGGAGTTGGGTGCACAGAACTAGTTGCTGCTCCTTAAACAAAGCAAGAAGCTCGTATTTTATCCTTTCAACAGAATCCAACTCTTCAGCCCCATCATGCGATGTCAGTGGTCTCCAGAAAGTTCCACAAAACCAGGCTTCCTGACAGTAACGAAAGGACACAGGCCCCAGGATTCAGAGTCACTCGTGAGATGTGTAGTTTAAATTAGGCCAGTGTGTGATCACAGCCTCTCCCCTCAGCTCATGTCTATGCCTCATTTTCTTATGAAATGTGATCACTAGGTGGAAAAATAAAAAGTCTTCCTGGTTCCTGGCGGCCGTGAAGCCAAGGCGCTGATTTACTTGCTGTGTTGACGGCAAACAATACTCTGTCTAATTTTGTCTCCAGAAAGAGTCTCAGGACACAGAAGCCCAAATTTTCCAGGGTGCCAGTTCATTCTGGGTTCCCCAACTCAGGCCATCTCCACTCATATAGTTATTTTTTTATTTCCCTCTCATTTCAAACATTATTTGAAGAATGTCCATCCCAGAAGTCTGTGTCTTCTCATGACACTCGAAAGCATTTTAAAAATTAACTGAAGTATATACTCCACTCAGATTTCATTAGTTTTTACCTTTCCTTCTTGTGGGCCAGGGTCCCATCCAGGACCCCACGTTCGACTTTGTCATCATGTCTCCTCAGGCTCCTCTTGGCTGTGACAGATTCTCCTCCTTGTTTCTGAGGACCTTGATTATTTTGAGGAGTACTGGTCAGGCATTTTGTAGAACGTCCTCCAGCTTAGATTCGTCTGTATGTTTCTCGAAATTACACTGCGTTTGCGGGCTCCTGGGAGGAAGACCACGGGGTAAGGTACCATTGCCACCCCCCATCACACTGCATCAGGGCACACACGGTCCACGTGAATACTCCCTGCTGAAGTTAACCTCTGAAGTCGGTCAGGTGCCCCCATTGTAACTTATTTTTTCCCTCCATCTCACGCTGTGCTCTTTGGAAGGAAGTCACTTTGAAAGGAAGTTTAGGCATAAGGGCTGGGGTGCGGGGAGGATCAGAGCTGTGCATCACCTCTTTGAGGGCAGAATAGTGATGTAAACTATTTGGAATTCTTTTGTGTGGAGATTTGTCCATTCTCCCCTACTTATTTATGCATGCAATTATTTATTTATACCTGTATGAAATCATGGATGTTTATTTTATGCTCTGGCTTATAGTCCAGGACAATGTCATTTATCTTGCTGCCCAAATTCTTTGAGCTTTGCCCAGTGTCCCTTTGGCAAACCCATCATTTGATTTGCTGAGATGTTCCAGAATAGTCTTTTGTATTCCCTACCCAAACCCTGAAATCGGCGACATCTCCCAGTTTCCTTAATTGGAGAATGGTAAAGAGAAGCCAGCGTCTGGGCACTGAGCATGCTTGCTGCTCCTGAGATAAAGAATTTGCAGGAATGCTGTTCCATTCAAAATAGTAAGAATATTCTCCCAAATGCTATTTGTTCTCAATAAACTCAAACTACAAAATCTATACTTGTCACAAGTCTTTCAGAATGTATTCAGTTTTCCAACATTTCTACTTCTTTAATAAGGTAGTTGTTCTCTTGTTTTGCAAACCATTACAACTATTCACTTCTCCCAAGCACATACATGCGACTGCAAAAGTCTCACATTTTTGTTTCACAAGTTTCAGTCTTATCTCTTATTATTTATCACCCAATCTAAAAGAAATTCAGTATCTTCCTTCCAATGTCATCTTAGTGATTATTTCATTTTCCTGTATTCGAGCTGATTCCAGTCCTGCCCAGACCTTCCTGTCCAGCAGCTGAACTTCAGGGAATCGCTTACATCGGGTGTGAGATGTACTGTGACTCTGCACACAGCTAAGGTAATGCGTTCTGGGTTGTTTCCAGTCCTTCCCGGTGAATCACCACACTTGGCTGACCTTTCTGGTAGGAGCTGCAGCACATTTAAGTAATGTCTTCAGTAAATGGTCTTTAGTGAATTTCAGGTCCATTTCCAAGAGTCCTCGCTGGAAGTTCAGAGCTCAGAATCTTACGAAAATAGCTTGATCTTCTTTCTCCTGGATGTGTATTTTGCTCTTGCCCACATTAGACTCCATCTGCCACTTCCTTGCAGCCTTGCTAGGCTAAACTGCTTTCAAGACGGAATTTAATCACTGGCTATACCTCAAATGACACTATGTGAGCTGTATCAGAAATAGACCTGCTCGATAGGAGATTTTGCTCTTTCTAAATTAGAGAATCACTTTCTACTTGTACATTTAGCTAGGGGTGAGGGTTGAAAAGCCATGAGACTGCAAGCATACTTCAGTTCATAAGCTCTTGATGATAGCACAAAATGCTGAATGCACCAGCAGTTTTTCAGAAAGGATTTCTGGCATATTCTGGTGCCTTTTATGCAGCGTGCATGAGGCCAATGGGTAGGAGAAAGTTGCAGAAAAGAAAGACGCCAACTTCACCCGTTTAGTAGAGTTTATATTCAACACTGGGGAGGACTGACTCAGAGAAGTCTCATAGCGCTCCTGTGGTTTTAAGTCAAGAGATTAATTCAACGAGCACTAATTGAGTAGCTACTCTATGCCTCCCGCATCCCGGGGTTGGGAAGAACACTGAGTTGAGGGAGCCGCCCTCCTCTCCCAGCACTGGCCCCTGGTGCTTGTCCCTGTGCATCCTCAGGGCGTAGGGCTGGCTCGAGAATCTTCACCTGATTTGGACATCTGCTCTGAGTAAACCAAAGGGTCTGAATTTATCCAGCCTGACTACATCTCGAGTGAATGAATCTCAAATTTCTTATCTGCCGCCTTGAATACCACTACCATTTCTGTTGGAAGTATTGACTTATTTATTATGACTTTTTACTTTTACTGTCAGTTACCACTGGTCTTGCTTTCTCATTGAAATATACCCCACATGTCATCATTAACTACACATTCAAAAGTGCCATCTCTGTTGGGCGTGAGCCTGCTGAGGTGGTATTTTAAATCCTTAAATTTCATGCCAGACACGACAGCCTTGAAGGGAAGCAAGTGATTACCATGGCATTCAAAGATAGAACTCTGAATGCCATGAGCAGAATGTCACCACTGGCAGCCAGAGCTGAAAGCAACTTGAATAGAGCACATTTTTAATCATGATTTAGGAATGTGAAATATAACTACATTTTTAATTGTTAAATTAACACTTATATATTCAGGCATCAAATAATAAAAAAAAAATACCCTAATTCTCAGTCCTTCTAGAGAAGGTTCTAACAAGATGGAGATGTCTTGGGTCTGTACTGTGTGTTAATCCTGCGACCACTGGGCTTACTTCTTCTCTGCCCAGTGAGATTGGATGCCTCTGCTTGCAAAGTGAGCTCAGACAGTGCTGGCGGGAGTCAAGTCTAGTTCAGAGAACCTCACCACGTATTTAGTTAGGATCCAGGAACATGCTAGTCCTGACCTGGCCGGGACAGGCGGGGCTTCTTCCCAAGGTCTGGCTCCCAGCCCAGGGAGGGGGTTCTAGGGTGCTGCAGGCGCCCAGTATCTTTTTTATCTATTCATTTGTCAATGGATACTTGTTTCCATGTCTTGGCTGTTGTAAACAGTGCCTGCAATGACCATGGGAGTGCAGATACCTTCTCAAATGAGTGTTTTAGTTTCCTTTGGATATATTCCCAGAAGTGGAATTGCTGGACCATATGGGAGTCCTATTTTTAGTTTTTTGAGGATCCACCATACTGTTTCCACAGTGGCTGCACCAATTTACATTCCCACCAACAGTGCACAAGGGTTCCTATTTCCTCACATTTTTGCCAGTATTTATTTTCTGTCTTTTTGGTAATAATAATTCTAATAGATATGAGGTGATATCTCACTGTGGCTTTAGTTTGCATTTCCCTTATGACTAGTGGTGCTGAGCATCTTTTCATGTACTTGTTGGCCTTTCGTGTTTCTTCTTTGGAGAAACGTCTATTCATGTCTTTTGTCCATTTTTTATTGGGTTATTTGTTTTGTTTTTGTTTTTGCTATTGAGTTGTATGAGTTCTCTATAAATTGTGGATTAACCCCTTATCAGATATATGGCTTGCACATTTTTTCCCACTATAGGTCATCTTTTCACTTTGTTGATCGTTTAAAGAAGAACAAAGCAGGACTCATCATGCTTCCTGATTTCAAGATATACTATAAAACTATATTCATCAAAACTGTGTGGGACTGGCATAAAAACAGACCAATAGACCAATGGAGCAGAATCAAAAGGCCATAAATAAACCCAAGTGAATACAATCAACTAATATTTGACAAGGGAGTCAAGAATACTCAATGGAGAAAAGATGGTCTCTTCAATACATAGTGCTGGGATCACTGGGTATTTGCATGTAAAAGAATGAAACTGGATTTGTATCTTACACTGTTTACAAAAATTAACTCAAAGTGGATTAAAAATTTAAATGGAAGGCTTGAAACCATAAAACTCCTAGAAGAAAACATAGGAATAAAGCTCCTTGACAGGGGTCTTGGTAATTATTTTGTGGATATGACACCTAAAGCACAAGCAACCAAATAAAAAATAAACAGTGGGGCTACATCAAAGTAAAAAGCGTCTGCACAGCAAAAGAAACCATCAACAAGGCAGCTCCAGTTCTCTGGGTGATGGAGAGGGGGACAGCGAAGGGCCTGGGGCTCCCCCTAGAGGCCAAAAGGGGAACAGTCCTTGCACTGGGCCGAGCATGGCCCACTGTTCCACCTCCAACTGAGAAAGCGAGGTTCATGGAGCAATCCCCAGCCCTACAAAACAATTTTCAAAGGCCTCCAAATACTGGAAACCAGGAAACGTAGCAAGTGAATTGCAGGACTGGCATCTGTTAAACAGAGCTGTACCCGTGCTGACTGGCCGTTGTTTTGTTCACATGGTCAGTGTTTGAGCCATGTGCCTAGTTAGATAGCTGTAATGTCACTACTGGTTAGGGGCCAGCTGCACAGAGGTGACAGGGACAGGCATGCGGCACTCCTGGAGCGGCAGGCACTAACCCACGACATCTGGTCCTCAGACGCCAAAGGTTCTCATACGAGCTAGCTGCACTTACAGGGACCTTGTTACACGGTATTGTCACTTACACCCACTGGGAACTTGTTACCCTGTGTTGTAATGACTATTTTCATTATGATTACCTTTGTATGCTGTGCGGTTCCTGAGGACAGGAATGTTGTGTAATCTCATAAGTCCAGAACGCAGTAGCTACCCAAAACTGAATCACTAAATGGATAGAAGTCTGTGCATGTAGGTAACATCTTGGAAAATGACCAGCTCATAGATCTTAATCAGCAGTAAGGCAGGTTGCCTCCCACATCTTCACATCCATTAAATCGACAGCATTTATTGCTTCTGAGAGAGAGCAGAGAGCACCATCAACAGAAAAGCCATTCTTCAATATTCAGTTTCAGCCACACTCTTCGGAGTCTATAATGTTGAGATCCTGGCTTTCACAGAGCCGATTCCGGAGATCTGAGAAGAGAGCTTCGCTGTGAGTCTTATGACAGACACAGAATGTGAGCTGAATCCCTGTCTGACAGGAAGGGCTGTGGGAGAGAGCCCACGGCAGGGAGAGACAGGGGCAAATATGGTTGTCCCTGGGGGAGGTGGCAATGTCCAGACAGGTTTGGGAAACCTGAGAACACGGGGACTGGTATCTGCTGCTCTGGGCTCATCATGGCACACATCCAAACAGAGTGGCCCTGATGGGGGAGAAGGGGCGGGGAGGGCAGGGGGCAGGGCATGGCAGGTGGCCATGGGAGTGGAGGTCCTAGACTTGACTTCCACCTGTAGGAACCTCGGCGCTTTTTGGATCTCAAAGGGGCACGCTTATGCTCAAAGGTAGAGGATGTCGACTGAAAAAAAATACACAACCTAAAAGCTGAGAGTTATGTTTTATTTGGCGGACCTTTCTGAGGACTCAGCCAGGGATGACAGCCACAGATAGCTCTGAGGGGCTGCTCTGAAGACGTAGGGGAGGAGCCAGGATGTATAAGAGTTTTTACAACAAAAACCAGGTAGTCAGAACATCAAAAGATGACTGTTAATTAAAGAAAACCAGACATCTCAAGTTAAGGAATTTAGAGCTTTTCTATGTGTGGGAAAGTGCAAAGATCTGGGCTCGTTGAAATAATTCCTTTAGCAAGCACCTAGCTGTCTAGGGCTAGTATCGTGTTCTTCCACATCCTGAGTTCCCCAGGGGGCGCCGTTGAGGGTGGCTGCAGAGGCCAGGCCGCCTGCTTAGACAAGCATCCTGAGCTCACTGCTAGGGGGTGGCGGCAGCGGCTGATGGCTGGACGGCTTCAGCATGCTTTGTTTACTGATGCGGCTGCAGTATTTTTCATCTACAGCTACATTCTGAGGCTCTGGGAGGATGTGAATTGGGGGCGAGGGCGCCGTTCAATCCACTGCAGTGGGGTTTAAGTTCAGCACCAATTGTCAGGAAGGGATAAGGACCCTTTGATCGGGAAGACAGCTAGTATAATAAAATGAAATGAGAAATTAAAATAACTTTAATTGGGCTGGAAATACTCCTGCAATCACATTTTTGTATTGTTCACTTTCTAGTCATTACCATATCCTTAACTTTTAAGTGCATGATATCATTGGTAGTTTTTAGGCTTAAAGACAGTCTGGAGAGATCAGAGAACTTACAAGGATAAAATGTATGTGAATTCAGGATAAAAGGATAGGCACAAAGGTAGAATTCATGTGAATAAAACGCACGTATGGGGTTCCAGTGGTCATCTGTCTTTCTTTAGGTGTCTCTTGTTAAAAATCTGTGTGTGTAGAATTGATTGAAAATTGACATGTGTCAGCACAGAAGACCCCGCCCAGCCCTGGGTGCCCCTCTTGGGGTGTCCCCCTCTCCCCAGCTCTTTTGTGTTTTCAGTCACAGATCTTGGATTTCAAGGCGTGGGAAATGTTCCCCCAAGTGTGGCCATCTCCAAGCTGTAACTCAGGGTCCTGCAATTACTGAGATTAGTGGAGCATTTTCATCTGGGGAGCCACCTCCAGAGACACACCTGGATGGAGGGGCATGTCTGGAGGATGCGGCAGGCAGATGCTCACGCGGGCCCCACCTCCCTCTGGGCAGTGGTTTATTCTGGGGAGCAGGAAATGACTGAAGTCAACTTGTTTACCTTTGGAATAGTCAGAACGTGGTCTAAATCACACTGTAAAAATGTCAAATCCCCATTGTAAATGGGTGATGGCGGTGTACAGCCAGAGCGGACACTCACTGCCACCCTTCCCCCAGCCTCCGGGTTTCCGCAGGTCTCGAAAGAGACAGAGACCAACAAGGAAGTTAAAACATCAGAAAGGCGGGGAGGGGCCTAAAGTAGGTAAGTCAGAGGGTGCAGACGCTGGGTTGCAGAATTATCCAAGAAAACTGAATATACAGACCTTGGTTCTATCCCAACTGAGTCTCAAGAATAAACCTCAAGTCCTTCATAATTCCCCAAATTTGACATGTCAACTAAATCATAACATGAATCGTAGACTTTGTCGAGACAAAGACAAATGCCTTTGATGCTTGTATGCACGTGTGCGCTTGTATGAATGTAATGAATATATTGATATAAATATGTACACAGGTTAAGACAGAAATATGTTTTCTAAGAACCATGTATAAAACATGGTATTAAAATGGTGCCATCTAAACTATGGATAGCTTTTAAAATAAATGTTTCAGTACTACTGTTTTTATTATGAATTTATGTAGCAGTTTTGCTCTGAGAAGTTCAAAATGAATGGAATGATTATGACTCCAATTTTCCTTCCAAGTTAAGAAGACATAGGAGAAATCACATATTTTAGACTTAAAAAGACACCAAGAAATCCTACT
The DNA here is from genome assembly GCF_036321535.1 of Camelus dromedarius. NCBI lineage: Eukaryota > Metazoa > Chordata > Mammalia > Artiodactyla > Camelidae > Camelus > Camelus dromedarius. The sequence continues at coordinate 1,807,852 of NC_087464.1, read as the reverse complement.
GTCCAGACATCTTATTTTTTCAGATGATGAATCTGATGTCCAGCCAAAAGTGACACAATATTGTACTATATTGTGCTTTTAGACAAATTAAACCTCATTGTCTACCAGAGACACTGCGGCTCCCTTTAGTTCAATCATGAACAGAACCAAGATTCGTGTCAGTTCAATCATTACCCAACATGGCTCTTAAGAGTCAAACTCAAACAACGGATTTCATCACCATAAATTTAGAAATAAAGCAAGTTCAAAATTACCTAGAATGTGTCTCAATTAAGGCTCTACGTTCTACTAGAAGAAGTAATAGAATTACCATGTTAATAAAAATTGAATAAAGAAACCTTTTAATGTTTGAATAGCCCCTGTTTTTACTATTGTCTGTGGCCCTCACTCTTGGCTGCACAAGTTAATCATTTGGAGAATGGGACTCCTGGACCCCACCCCAGATATTCTGCTATCATGGGTCTGGAGGTGGGTGCTGGGCACCATTATAGTTTATAAAGTGCCTCGCTGATTCAAGTGTGCAGCCACAGTTGGGAACCACTGGTCTAGAGATTCTCCTTTTTCTACTGGGTCTTCTGATGCACAGCTATTAGGTTCAGTGTAAAATTAAAAGTTAATAAGGTGGGAAAAATTGAGGCATAGGAACTATCTGTGTGGAGATTTGTTAACAATAAAGGCATTCACTTTACTTCACATTCATCTAAACCACTAAACACACACCCACCACCACCACCAGCAGCAGCAGCAATTCCAAGTTCCCACCAGTGTTACTCTCCCAAGGATCATAAGCCTTTTCTCTAGACCCTGACTCTATTTCCTCGCCCCCAAATAAATCCTGTCTGTATTTCCTACTCTCAGAGTACCTTTTTCCATATTTCCTATTTCAGAAAGGGGCATTTCTCCCTTCCTAGTAACAGAAATAAGAAACTTGCTCAGGGCAGAGAGCCAGGTGCTGGGGATTCAGTGGCTGAAAGGACTGGCTCTTGGCTGCCCTGAGGGTGTGGACTTTGAGGCCAGGTCATCACTGAGTCAGGTGCTTCCAGAACTTTTGTGTTGGTTGCCATACTGGTGAATGCCACATGGATGGCCTCCTGACTCATCTTCCAGCCCAGCTTTCTCTGGCAGCCAATGAGCTCTCTCCAGAAGACAAATTTGATGATGCCCTTCCTTTTATAGTCATCAGTTTATTTGTCATTGGCAGAATGTACACTCTTAACTGGCCGTGGTTTATAGCCCTCCATGTCTGATGTGAGCCGCAGCACAGCACCCTTTCACGGCTCCACAGCATCCTGCGTTCTGTGCTGCCCGCCTGCCGTGCTCACCCCTCATTTTTTCACAGGGGACTTCCTCTATATCCTTAAAACCACAGGCTTTGTGTGACCTTGCCCTTGAAGGCTTCCTTTACAAGCCTTTAGAAACTTAGGCTTCCTTTCCTTAATTAGTCCCAACTCTTTGAATAGGAAGTCATTTTATTGTAGTTGTCATCTTTTCTGTTATTTTCAGTTGTTCTTTTTTTTGGTTTAAGAGTATGTTAAGACTACCTTATTCCCACCATATAAACTTGGCCTTTCTCAGTAAATGTTTGTGGTTTAAAAATCCAAGGACTTAACAACTTAAAGAGATTCTTTTTTGTCTGCTAGTTTGCCATTTTCCACGTCCAGTATCTATCACCTCATTCTAATGTTTTTCACCACATTAGATTGATATACCTTCTACTTTCTTATTATCAACTCATCTTCTATTTCTTTTCTATACTCTATGTATCTGTCACCTATGCATCAATCTTTTCTCATCTGTCCACCTTGATATTTTTCCCTGAGCCACATGAAAATAAGTATAGAGCTCATGACCACACGAAAAGATAGACCAAGAGAAGTTGCTTTTCCACCTTTACTCCCCATTCCTACCTGTTGTGAGAAATCGTTTGCACTTGTTTCTGATTTATCATGGCAATCGTTTTTGCAATAATAATCGAGTATGTTGTCTTAATACCTCACTGACTCTCTCACAGCTCTCCGTGCTTTTATGGCTGTTGTTGGTTTCTTCCTTGCAATGAGATGATCACCACATCCTTGAACACGCTTAAAATATTTTGTTACCTGGACAATGTTTAAAAGAAATAGATAGTGCAAATATATACTTGAGGAGAAAAGACGTAAGAAAGAAACAAACACACACACACACAGATACACACACACACATGCCTTCAGTATATTAAGTTGTGAGAAAGAAAGAAAATTGGCTTGATTGAAACAGATCAGTGGGTTGAATACATTTTCACATCCCAACAGCCTCCATCAAGGTTCAGACCCCAAAATAGAGCGATGCCTTGGCCCAGGTGGAATAGCAGGTTTCTGCTGCATTAATTTTGAATTATATCTAAATATTTTGCAAAAACAGAGAAAATGAAACCTTGAAGGCTGGAGGTAAGTTGAAGAAATCTTTCTTCCTGACCACTGGGACTGAATGCATATAGAAGGTGTAACAAGAATTCTGGCTATACATCTTCAAGGCCGGGAGGAAGAATTCCTCCACAGGGGTTAGTGGAAAGGATCAAATATTTCTCCAGAGTTCCTGGAATGTTTGTTTGAGGCATTAATTAGAGCAGTGATAGGTAATTCACACTGGGGCAGGAAAGGTAATCAGTGAATGATGTTACTAGGCAACCAAGGAAGATGGGAGGGACTTCAACGAGTATTGGGAGCTGTAGACCCAGAAGTAACTCAGCTGAGATGCTTGGGGCACAAAACATGAGGTGTGGAGCACAATTTTATTGTTAAAGTTAATTAGAGAATGACCCCCAAAGCGTCTATACAAAATCTCTGAAAGAGGAAACAGAAGATGAGAGAGGAAATAGCCTTCTTATGCTGATTGCATCATGTGTCCCAGGCACTTGGAAGCAAAACAAAAACAAATAGGAAAACCACTGCTTCAGGGAGCCTCAATCTAATGTAAACAGAAAGTGCTCTACAATGGCTAAGTTTTGGAAAAATGATATGCAAAAGCCCTTTTCTGAACACACAAAAAACACACTCTACGCACTATCTGTACCTTGCTTTTCATACTTAACCTACAAAGAGTTCTTCTTTAATTCGTTCACATCACAGTTCACATTATTTTATTTCATAGTTTATTTAGCCAGTTTGTGACAATAGTTTGTCCAATCCTATTACTAGTCTTTTGGGTTACTTTATCCTGATGTATAGTGAATACCACGGAAATGAGCTGTTTTAAATTTGTTGATGGGAATCTTGAAGAGATGCTCCCAAAAATGAGAGAAAGGTAAGTGCATCTGCAATTTTGTAGGGTTTTGCCAAGTTCCTTTCCATCTAGTGCATCATTTTCCATAATCTTACCAGTAACAGATTGGGTTGGTAAGTTTGGGATTTGTGCCAACCTTGTGGGTGAGAAATGGGTACCTTCGTACAGTTTTAATGTGCTGCGTGAGTGAGTATCTTTGCCTGGCACGTGCTTTGTGTATTGGTTGTCTGACTAAGTTTGTATTCCTTTCTTAGAAAACAAAAAGAATTCTCTTCTTTATATGTTAAGAAAATAAGTCCTTTTGTCCATGATACAAATTGCAAATATTTTCCCCAAGAATATTTGTCTTTTGACTTTGCTTATGATTTTCTTTGCTAAGCTTTTTTTTAATGTAGAGAAATGACCAATTTCTCAAATTTGTTGTACATAAAAGGCTTTTCCGCTCCCAAACTGTAAAGACATGCATCCATCTTTTCTTCTAGAACTCGAATGGTTCCATTTTTAGTCATGACTTTCTAATCCATTTGGATATTATTTTGGCATATGATGTTAGATAAATATACGCACTAATTATTTTCCAAGTGGCTATCTAGTTTTAAAACCTTTTATCAAATATTTATTGCTTTCAGTGATTTGAGAGGCCACATTCTGGTGGCCTAAAAAGACCCTCACATCTGGTATTCACACCTTTACATGCTTGTCCACAAAGTGTGACAAGGGTGATGGGTGTCACTCTCATGATTGCCTCTTAGGATTAAGTGATGCCACGTGTGGGTTTTTAGCTGCTAAGTTGATAGTAATATTTGTTACACAGCAATAGATAGCTAATATATCCCAAATTTCCAAATGCATTTTGGACTAATTCTGTGCTTTCTATTCTGTTGTGTTGGTTTGTAACCTTTAAATATGTTAGTAATCCTATTTAATCATGGTTCTTCATAGCATGTCTGGTTGAACTAACTCCATTCATAGTTATTCTTTTTCATAGGTTGTCCTGGCTATTCTTGATTGTTTATTTATGTACATAAAATGTAGCGTAAGTTTGTCTGGGGAAGAAGAAATATTGTTATCTTTATTGGGATAACATTAAAATTTTATGTTAACTTGAAGAAGTTGGCAAGTGTATGATGCTGAGTCATTTACTTAAGAATATGTGTGATGGCTTTCCTTGTGTTCCACTTTGCCTTTCAGAATTGCATATAGATTTGGCACAATTTTGAATGATCAGTTATTAAACTTTAAAAAGATTAGAAGTGTCAAATTGTTTGAAACACTATTTTACTATCCATTGAAATTTCTGAATATGATCAATTAACATGGTAAAATATTAAGCATTTTTAAAGTCAGGAGTTAAGTGTCAGATAACATTTCAGAGCCTATGGAAGTACCTGATTATGAGTTTTCTTCTTAGGTTTATTAATATTGTGAAAGACATTAATGTATCTTCTAACACTGAGCTATCATTAAATTCCTGAAATTCCTACAATTCTTTCTTTTTCACCATGCATACTTTACTAAATGTGCTATGGGTTTTTATTTGCTCATGTTTTATATAGAATTTTTGCACTTATAAGTGAGATTGGACTGTATTTTCCTTTTTGTATAATATTTGACAGGTTTGGGATACATTACAGGTCAATATGCTTTTTCTTTTTTCTGCTTCCAAGTAAGTAAAGAACACTAGGATCTTCCTACTGTTAAATAGGTAGAATTTCCTTGATAAATCACCTGGACTTGATGCCCTTTTTTTTCTTTTTTGGTGGAGACGGCATATAGCTTTTTGGAAAATTTCTCTATTGCATCTATGAAGATTCACTTATTAAGCTTTCTATCTTTATTGGAATTAATTTTGATTAATAATGAATTTTCTAAGAAATTGTTGATCTCAATTACTTTTTCAATTTTATTTGTCTAGTATTGAGTAAAAAGGTCTCTTATTTTAAAAATTTTCTCTGTTTTAATGTATATTTCTCTCTAGATGTATCTTTTTTTAGAGGACACATACACCTTTTTATTTAAAATACGTATTTCTGTTATTTAAACAAACTGATCACAGAAGTTGTGAAAATATTGTGAAATAAGCTTTATGTTCGTCCCCAATCCTTTCATTTTATTTATTTTTTTTTATTGAGTTACAGTCAGCTTACAATGTTGTGTCAATTTCTGCTGTAGAGCACAATTCTTCAGTCATATATGAATATACATATATTCATTTTCATATACTTTTTCACTGTGAGCTACTACAAGATATTGAATATATTTCCCTGTGCTACACAGTATAAACTTGTTTATCTATTCTATATATACCTGTCAGTATCTACCAGTCTCGAACTCCCAGTCTGTCCCTTCCCATCCCCCTCCCCCTTGGCAACCACAAGTTTGTATTCTATGTCTGTGAGTCTGTTTCTGTTTTATATTTAAGTTCGTCTTCTTCTTCTTTTTTTTTTTTTTTTTTTAGATTCCATATATGAGTTAATATCATATGGTATTTTTCTTTCTCTTTCTGGCTTACTTCACTTAACAATGACATTCTCCAGGACATCCATGTTACTGCAAATGGCATTATGTTGTCATTTTTATGGCTGAGTAGTATTCCCTTGTATAAATATACCACAACTTCTTTATCCAATTATCTGTCGATGGACATTTAGGTGGTTTCCATGTCTTAACTATTGTAAATAGTTCTGCTATGAACATTAGGATGCAGGTGTCTTTTTGAATTAGGGTTCCTAGATGTGTCTTATTTTAAATATTTTGCTTTCTCCTTTTCTGTCTTGATTGAGATATATAAGGTGTTTATATTATTGATTTTTCAGTCACTTTTTCCATTATATGTTATTATAAAAAATTGAATATAGTTCTCTGTGCTATACAGTAGGACCTTGTTGTTTATCTGTTTTATATATAGCAGTTTATATCTGTTAATCCCAAACTCCTAATGTATTCCTCCCACATCCCCTTTCTCCTTTGGTAACCATAGTTTGCTTTCTATGTCTGAGTCTGTTTTTGGTTTGTAAATGAATTTTGTATTTCTTTTTTTTTAGATTCCACATATAAGTGGTATCATATGATTTTTGTCTTACTCTGTCTGACTTACTTCACTTAGTGTGATCATCTCTAGGTCCATTCATGTTGCTGAAAATGGCATTATTTCATTCTTTTTTGTGGCCGAGTAGCATTGTACTGTATATAAAGACACACATCTTCTTAATCCAGTCATCTGTTGATGGACATTTAGGTTGTTTCCATGTCTTGGCAATTGCATACAGTGCTGCCATGAACATTGGGGTGCATGTGTCAAAGAGTCACTTTTTAAAGTGGATTTCAAATTCTATTTTTCTGTTACCTACTTCTATCTACCTGTTATTTTCTGCTGCTTCTTTCTTTTGATTTACTTCCTTTTCCTAGCTTTTTGAGTTGTATGGTTAATTCACTTATTTCATTTTTCTTTTTTAATCAGTATTTGAGTCTACTTTAAAAAAATTTACCCCTGCTTTAAATGTATCCTATAGATTCTGACATGTATATTTTATTATCAACACTTTGACTTAAGAGTTGTTTGAGAATTTTTAACTACCCAGCTGAATATTTCAACATTTATTTCTACCACCATTGAATTATGGTAAATTTTTTTTACTTACTATTTCTATTTGATGGAATTTATTGAGATTTTCTTTATACCTAACAATAAATGATTAATTTTTATGAATGTCTCATGGCCACTTGAAATGTGCAAAGTCCATAAAATTAATAATACCTACAATATTAGTCATATACTTTGGTTTTTTATTTAAGATGTATCTTTAATATTATATGTATATGTAATACATATATTTTTATTCACTTATAGTAACAATGCTGTGTGAAAAAAAAATAACCAATCCCTTTAATAATTAATGTGTTTCTATATACTTCACCTCGAATTTCCTATAGTTTCGACTTGGTGCTATGTTATTTTGTATGTAGATATTTATAACTGGTACATATCTGTGGATAAATCTGTCATTTGTATTTTAAGGAGTCTGTCTAGTTTAATAACTTTTGGCCTGAATTTTATCTTGCCTTATATCTAGATTGTAACCCCTACTTTCTGTCTGCTATTACATTTTTACACATCCTTTTATTTTTAGACCTTTTACTTTCTTTGTTTTAGGCATCTCTTTTATATTGAGCATATGTAAGTTAGCTTTGTGAACCAATATGAAAATAATTTTTTTACTTAAATAGACAAGATAAGCCCCTTTACATATATTGATTAAGTGATACATTTGGTTGATTTAGACATAGTATTTTATTTTATTTCTTATACGTATTATGTTATATTTATTATATGTATTTTACTTTGTTGCCTTTCTCTTTCCTTTTTTCATTTACTTTGGTTTTATAATTCTTTTTGCATAAAGAATAGTTGGCATTTTGTGTGAGAGAATTGTCCATTTAATGCCTCCATCACCTTTTTTTATTACACAAGCTTCTATTATTCTCACATCAAAATTACATCCTTTGTCACCCACTTAACAGTCATATGGCAATCAAATTTTTATTATACTATTCTTTCCTTTTTGAAAAAATTTGTATTATTTTCACTTCGACAGAACTAGCTCTGAATTTACTTTTCTTATCCAAATTTCTCAAGTACAGCCAGTCCTTTCAAAATTATTTTTTGCAACTTCTTTCATTCAAAAAATATATTGAATTATAGTTGTTTTAGTTCTATTTCATTTTCCCTCCCAACTCTTCAGAAAAATACTTTCAATAAACAATGTAACAATAGTAATACCCACAGCACAAGCTAATTTCTCTGTTTTGGGGTTTTACTTTTCACAGATGTTATATTTAAATGACATTTTCAATCTGTGATCTGTGTTAAATACAGAGGGTTTTTTTTAATGTTAAAATACTATGTTAATCTTTGTTCATTTTTATTTAAAATTTTTCATTGAAGTGTGGTTGATTTACAATATAGATTTCAGACGTAAAATATAGTGAGTCACAATTTCTAAAGTCTATAATCTTTATAATTATTATAACATATAGGCTGTATTCCCTGTGTTGTACAACATATCCTTGTAGCTTACTTATTCTACAATTGTGGTCTGGACCTCTTAATCCCCTACCTCTGTTTTGCCCCACACTCTCTCCCCACTGGTAACCACTAGTTTGTTTTTCCCTCTGTATCTGTGAGTCTGTTTCTTTGTTGTTATATTCACCAGTTTGTTTATTTTTTAGATGCACATATAAGTGATATCATACACTATTTGTCTTTATTTGTCTGACTTATTTCACTAAGCATAATACCCTGCAGTTCCATCCCTGTTGTTGCAAATGGCAGAATTTCATTCTTTTATGTGATAGGGTAGTATTCCTGTATATGTATATATGTATGTCTGTATCCATATGTAACACATTTTTTTCCATTCACTTGGTGGGCACTTAAGTTGCTTCCATACCTTGGCTATTGTAAACAATACTGCTACGAACACTGAGGTGCATGTACCTTTTTGAATTAGTGTTTTCATTTCTTTGGATATACCCAGCAGTGGATTTGCTGGACCATGGGGTAGTTCTATTTTTAGGTTTTTGAGAAACCTCCACACTGTTTTCTACAGCGGCGGCACTAATTTAGAGTCCCAACAACAGGGTTTCCTTTTCTCCACATCCTCACCAACATTTGCTATTTGTAGACTTTTTGATGATGGCCATCCTGACAGGTGCAAGATGATATCTCATTGTGGTTTTGATTTGCATTTCTGATGATTACTGATGTTGTGCATTTTTTCATGTGCCTGTTGGCCATCTGTATGTCTTCTTTGGGAAAACGTCTACTCAGATCTTCCACGTATGTTTTTAATTGGCTTGTTCATCTTTTTGATGTTGAGCTGTTTATGTATTTTGGATGTTAACCCCTGACCAATCATATCATTTACAAATATTTTCTTCCATTCAGTAGACTGTCTTTTCATTTTGTTGAAGGTTACCTTTGCTGTGCAAAACTTTTAAAGTTTAATTAGGTCCCATTTACTTATTTTGTTTCCTCTGCCTTAGGAGACATATCCAAAAATATTATTACAATTTTTGTCAAACAGTGTTCTGACTATGTTTTCCTCTGGGAGTTTTATGATTTCTGGTTTCATATTTAGGTCTTTAATCTGTTTTAATGGGTTTTTTTAATATGTTGTGAGAAAATGTTCCAACTTTATTCTTTTACATGTAGGTGTCCAGTTTTCCTAGCACTGCTTACTGAAGGGTCTTTCTTCATAGTGTGTTCTTGCATCCTTTGTCAGATTAAATGACTCTAAATGCGTCAGTTTATTTCTGGGCTCTCTATTCTGTTCTGTTGAGCTATGTGTTTCTGTGCCAGCACCATACTGTTTTTATGATTGCAGCTTTATACTGCTGTCTGAAGTCAGAAAGCAAGATATCTCCAGCTCTGTTCCTCTTTGTCAAGATTGTTTTGGCTATTCAGGGTCTTCTGGTCTGTTTGGTTCTTTTTTATGTTTTTTAACTTTTTTTTTTTAAGTTCTCATTGTGTTCATCCATTCTTCTCCTGAGTTCATTGAGCATCTCTCTGGTTATTGCCTTGAATTCTTTATTGGTAGATTGCTCATGTCTACTTCACTTAGCTTTTCTTCTAGGGTTTTATCTTCTTTTTTCACTTGGAATATATTCCTTTTTGTCTCATTTTGCCTGATTCTCTGTTATTATTTCTATGCACTAGGTAGATTGTTTACATTTCCCAATCTTGGAGAAGTGGCTTTATGTAAGAGGGACCCTATGGGGCCCAGCATCAGAGTCGTCTCTGTTTATCAGAGCTCTGTGCCCTAGGGATGCCCCCATGTGGGCTGCATGAGCCCTTCTGCTGTGGTGGGGCTGAGCACTGTGGGTGTGTCAGTAGGGCTAAGTTCCAAGGTGACTGGGGACTGAGGGGTACCTGTGGCTGCTGAAGCCTGTTGGTGGGTGGGGCTGTGCTCACACACAGCTAGCTGCTTGGCTTCAGTTGAGGGGTTCCCAGGACTAATGCCCACTGGTTGGTAGGTAGGGCCAGGTCCCAATGCTAATAAAGCTACAAGGAAGATTCCACAATGGTGCTTGCCAGAACCAGTGTCCCTGTGGTAGAATGAGTTCCCAATAAAGGCTTCCACCAGCATCTTTGTCCCTAGGAGTAGTTCCAATTGCTTCCTGCTGCTCCAGGAGGCTCTCCAAGATTAAGTTTGGTCTGACCAAGGCCCCTTTCAAATTACTGCTTTTGCCCTGGATCTTGAGTTTTTGTTTTTTGTTTTGTTTTGTTTTTTTTAATGTGCCCTTTATCAGCCCTTTGGCTCCCCTGAAAGCATGCCCTCCTGGCTTTCAAAGTCATACCTTCTTCTCATCTTCCTATTGTAGATCCTCCAGGCTGGGAAGCCCAAAGTGGGGCTGGACCCTTCACTCCTTGGGAAGAACCTCTGCAGTTATGATCACCCTTCCATTTGTGGGTTGCCTGTTCGGGGTGGGGGTCTTGACTATACCCCATCTCTGCCCTTCTTATGCATCTTGTTGTGGTTCCCTCTTTATATCTTTAGTTGTAGATCTTTTTTGCTACAAGTGTCCAAGTTGTTCTCACTGATAGTTGCTCTGTAGATAATTGTGATTTTGGTGTGCCCATGGGAAGAGGGGGGCTCAGGGTCTTCTACGCTGCCATGCTGGCCATTCCTCCAGGTCATCCATGATTTCGGATGAGAAGTCAGCTGTTAATTTTTTGTGGTTCTCTTGTACATGCTGAATTTTGAACCTGAATTTTACACAGGAGTCTGGTGCACAAAGTCATGTACCTGAGTGTTGTTGCTTAAAAGGGTTTCTCTTCATCTTTGGCTTTCTCTGGGTAAGGGTCTTTCCTGTGTTTAAAAATAAAATTGGCTGCTTGGAGTTTATTCAGCTTCTTGGATGTGTCGACTAGAGTTTTCATCAAATTTGTTGGGAGTTTTCAGCCATTACTTCTCTACATATGTTTTCTGCCCCCTTTTCTCTCTCGTCTCCTTCTGTTATCCCCATTACGTTTGTCTTGATGTGCTTATGGCATTCTGCATTTCTCTGGGGCTCTATTTGCTTTTCTCCCTTTGTGTTCTTCAGTCTGCATAATCGCTATTAATCAATCATCAAATCTGCTGATTCTTCCCTCTGTTAACTCGAATCTTCTCTCCAGTGATTTTTTCATTTCAGTTATTATATATTTTTCACTCTAATATTTACACTAGTCTTTCTTACTCAGTTTCTGTCTATTGACATTCTTTATTTGATGAGTTGCTCTTATAATGTCTTTCTTTAATTCTTTAAATGTGGTCTCCTTTAGTTCTGTCAACATATTTGTAAAAAGTACTTTTAAGTACCTCTCTGCTAGGTCCAACGTGTATGTCTTCTCAAAGGCAATTTCTACCACCGGCCATTTTTCCCTCTGTATGGCCACTCTTTCCCCACCCTTTTCTGTTTCTGTGCATGTCTCACATTTCATATTGTTGGAAACTAGACATTTTAAAGAATATAGGGTAGCAACTATGACTACTGATTCCCCCTTCCAATGGCTTGTTGGTTTGGTTATTTGTTGACTGGACTAATTCTATGTATCTATTTTCTCTGCATCGCACAGCCTCTGGTATCCCTACTTAGATGTTTTCCCCTAGTTTTTATCTTTTAGATGGCGGCTTCCTAGGAGTCACCCTTTGGTTTTCATAAACAACGTATTGGCCAAAAATTGTGCTTTAGCCCCCGTAGCCACTTACAGTTTCACCCTTTACCTATTTACACATGTGTAATGGACTGACTTCTTTCCTTGTTCAAAGAATTTATGACTTTGCCCATGTTAATCCAGGAGCTAGACTTCATTTTTGTTTCCGGTACAGAGCTCCTAAAACCCTTAGAATTTCCTAAGTGATAAGAGCAATAAAATTTTTTTAATTGAAGTATACAATAGGTCCTTGTTGTTTATCGGTTTTATATATAGTCGTATGTACACATTAACCTCAAACTCCTAATTTATCCCTCCCCCCTTCCCTTTTGGTAACCATAGTTTGTTTTCTATGTCTGTGAATCTATTTCTGGTTTGTAAATAAGTTCATTTGTATCATTTTCTTTTTAGATTCCACACATAAGTGTGGAATCTAAACATATAATATTTGTCTTTCTCTGTCTGACTTACTTCACTTAGTATGAATACCACTAGGTACATCCATGTTGCTGCAAATGGCATTATTTCATTCTTTTTTGTGGCTGAGTAGTAGTCCATTGTATATATATACCACATCTTCTTTATCCATTCATCTGTCTATCAACATTCAGTTTGCTTCCATCACTTGGCTATTGTTTTGATATTCATAACAAACCCCTTTTAACTACTCCTGAGTTTGTTAATGAGGTAATTTGAGGAAAGCTTCTAGAAAATCACAGGATGGAAGATGGTTGCCAAGGGAACCGACCCAGAATAGTGAGTTGGGACTTCCAGTACAATCACCTGATCTCTGGGGAGAGGAGAGTGGCTGGAACCAATCACCAATGGCCAATGATTTATTCAATCATAGCTATGTAATGAAGCCTCCATAAATACTCAACACTACTGAGTTCAGAAAGCTTTTAGGTTGGTGAGCACATCAAGGTGTTGGGAGTGTGGCAGGTCTGGAGAGGACATGGCCTCCTGCCAGTTAACACCCATAATCTCTCTCATATGTTATGTTTTACTAATTCTATTGTCACAGCACTTCTTTAAACATGCCATACTTTTATGCTTTTCCACATACTGCTCCTCTACCTGGTGAGCCCCTGCAGTTCCTGTCAACTTGCTAATGTTTCATTCCTCTTGCAAAACCTCAGTCTGACTCCAAACTGGTTCAGTTTTCTGAAAATGTTTTAATCATGTGTTCTCTGACTTGTTTTCCATGTCTTAATCCACCTCCTCCCATTTCCATCAAGAATGTGACCTCTTAGGGGTAAGAACACGCTGTATTTACCTTTGTGTACCCCAGCCTTATGGCAGTGCCTGGCAGAGAGGAGACACACAGGCCATCTTTGATGAGCTGGACTTGACCATTAAACTCAGCACAGGTCAACCATGTCAGGAGTATAGCAGAGGGACTCTGGGGAGCAGAAATGAGGCCACAGGAAGCAATCCAACCATACGAGGAGCAAGTGATGACTGCCAGTCTGAAGAGAGGCAGGGTGTGATGTTTATAATCCCTGGGATGCTGGCATATATATAATGTTTATAATAAGCCCTGAGGGGTACAAGATGAACTTGACTCATTCTGTCCCCTGGGATGGCATTACTAGAATGCAGGTTGGACATTATAGCAAATCCAGATGGACCCCAAATAAGGCCTAGTGCTTTCTTATAATAAGTCCCTCTAACTGTACCACAGGCGTCGAGGGAGACAATGAGGGCCAGATGGTCGTGGCAGGAGGTGTGGGGCAGACAGTGGGCAGAGCTCTGAATCAAGGATTCCATGGTTCCCCCAGGATGTCCACACATGGGTATATTCAGCACCAGAGGAAGACCTGTGGAGAACTCAGGGCTCAAGCTTCCAAAGAGAAACTTGGGGTGAGTGGACAGATCTGGGGACCCAAAACATCAGGAAAATTCCAGAGCCATTGTAACCCATGGTAAATCTCCTTAAGACCATTTATTTGAAGGTGGGAAATAAACATGTGGCTAAAAGGAGGATCAGATGAGTAAGCTGCCCAACATCTCAAGCTGTACCAGGGGGCCAGGCCTCTTCTCTCTTCCCAGCTGAGGGTGCCCTGAGCTCAGGAGACACCCTCTGTCTTCACGTCCCTCCCCTGGTGAAGCCCTCACTTTGTGGCATCCATCTCCTGACTCCTGCAGCAAGCTCACTGGAGACAGAGCAGGACAGAGAGTTTAAAAGATGCTGCAGGACCTCTGCTCCTGGCACCTCAGCAGGATGCAAAGCATGGGCTCTAGTCCACTCAATGGTCAGCAAGCTGACTTTGCAAGGGCTGGGAACTTGTGCAGTCTGGGACTGCTTAATACTGAATCTTTCTCTGTGTTGCTTTGTGGAGCTGAATGTCTGTGACCAGGTCCCAGAAAGACATTTTGAGAGAACGTGGTCCAGCCCACTTATGCCTGTGTTGCTATGGCAAGTAGTCAAAAATAAACCCAATTCAAACACAGTTTTATCTGTATTTTGTGTGTGTGTGTGTGTGTGTGTGTGTGTGTGTGTGTGTGTGTGTGTGTTTGTGTGTGTGATTCTAAAATTACCTGCACACAAGTGGTGTATTTTCTTCTGAACTTTTCCTCCCTTTGTGAATTGTACACCTCAACCATCTTGAGAAATCCATCAGTAGATATTTTGTGTTATCCATCTTGCATGCAATATTTTGGCAAATAGCTCTCCCACTGAACAGTACTCCACACTCATTACCAATGACTCACTCTCTTCTAACCATGGATGGGGAACTGGGGAGCCAAAGCAGAATAAAGATCATGCTTAAACCTGAGTGAGGAGGCCCATGAAAGAAAAGTGCCTCACGTATCCAGGACTACAGAGGTTAAGTGAAATACAGGCTTGTTGACTTTGCATCCAAAATATAAGAAAAATTGCCTGGAGGCTCCAGTGTCAGCATCTTTGTGAATGACAAGGAGCACAACAAACAAAACCTCAGGAGGGAAACTGCTGATGGACCTTGGTTCAGGGGGTGCTGACACCCCCTGCTTCTTGCTGGTCGTGCAGTTTATGTCTGACTGACACAGGGAAAGAGAAACGGACTTTGTGAAACCCTTGGATGTATTTGTTACTGGATCAAATTCCCCCTCCTCTCCCTTTAATTAGAAGCTTAGTTCTGACAAACTGGACCATTGGGCTTTTTGCTGCTTCTGAAAGGGAAACCTGTCCTTTTCCAGCATCACAGTGGCGCCACTCGTGCACAGGTGAGGGCTCTCCAGCGCTCATTCCACGGCAGCCGGGCAGAGCTGATTAAAATAGGGCCGGGAGAAGAGGCAACAGATAAATGAATGCAGAGGTTCGGCTCTCAATTTCAGCCGCCAAGGAGCAATGTGCTTGCCATAGGTTTTGTGTTGCATCTTCTAGGCTCAACGTGCCAGTTGTTCTGTTATCTCCCTCTCCTTCTCCAGAAACAGCCAATTGGAAGGGCTCAGCATTGATCTGATTGATCAGCAAGGTATGACTGTGGAGGCGGGAGGGTATAGTTCAGTGGCAGAGCCCGTGCCTAGCATGCATGAGGGCCTGGGTTCAATCCCCAGTATCTCCATAAATAAATAAATAAATAAATCTAATTACCCACCCCCAAACAAAGATACAATTGTGGAAAGAACGGATAAGGATAAATTTGTTTGTGGAACTCATTTTCCCGCATTCTAAGACACAGAAATATCAAAAGGGAGGAAAAGCATTTAAAGCAAATTTCCATGAACATGTTCTCTCTGGCCCTCTGGTATCTTCATGAGCCTGGAGTCAGAAAGACCCGGATCCCAATCTCAGCAACAAAACTGGTGTCACAGGCAGCCCCGGGTCTGTATGGCTTTGTAAACCTTTACTTAGCACAGGCTGTCTTCTCCAGTCCTGCCCAGGGTAGGGATACAGTCTGCAGCCAAGAGGGAGGGGAGCATTTGGTGATTAATGTGTAATCAGGCACTTGGTGGGATTGTATTTCAGGACTTTTCTGTGAATGCATCATCACAAGAATTTTCTGTCACTATGGTGAGAACGTGGCATGAGTTTCTTCTTCTTTTCCTTTCCTTTATATACAAAAAGCCCCTGAAGGCTGTTTTCATTAACTGCTCCCACATTCACACTTACCAGCTTCCAATACATCAACCTGTACCTAAATTGCTTTTAAACATGGCCTTATAAATGAAGCTTGCTATCCTTTGCCAGATGAAACCTATACTCTGCTTCTTGGAATTCTGAAAACATTTGTGTGGTGAAATAATGTGACTTTAATCTACATAAGGATGGAGGAAAAAAAGAAAAAAAGAAAAAATTTAATTTCAGCATTTGATTTACGTATGTTTTCCAAAAGCAAAAAAATTGAACATTGATTCTTTTCTCTTAACAGTTAGTATCGGATATGGTATATTGAACAAAGAGGAAGGAAGCAGCAGGAACCTTCTCTCTCTCTCTCTCTCTCTCTCTTTATATGGATTTTTCATGGAATTTTCATGGATTTTAATGGAATTTTCAAACACATTAAAAACAGATTGCACAGAACAATGAGCCACCCCGCTGGGAATCCATCACGTAGCCCCAACAACCATTTCCATTCTGCTCCTCTTGTGTTACGTGTTCATTTAGTTTTTCCATTTCCTCTATCCCCTACCACATTTGGGGGGAAAGAGCCGGTGTATTTTTAAAGCAAACCCCATTTCATTTTGCTTGCAAATATTTCAGTAAGTACCTTTATGAGATAAGGGCTTTGTTTTTGGTTGTTCTGTTGTTGTTTGCTTGTTTAACAATAAGCAAATCATTATCACAGTCCCCCAAAATAGCATTAAATCCTTATCATCTTCTTCTAATATCCAATCAATGTACAAGTTTCCCTGATAGTCCCCCAAAGAAAAAAATGTCTTTTAACAATAGGATTGGTTGAATCAGGATGCAGGCAGGGCTGAGGATGGTCTGTAGGTCTCCTGGGTCTGTGTTCTTCTAGAATACCCCAACCCTCTGCTTGCTTTTCTGTGCCAAGCCCTTGTTAAAGAAATTGCATCTGTTTTCCTGAGATTTATTTTACACTTTGGATTTGAATTACTGCTTCCTCCTGCATATTCTGAAGCTGATGGTAGACCTACAGAGAGCCTTCTTTAGACTGACTTGCCACTTTTGATCAGGAATACATTCTAAGTGATGAGATGCTTCCTGTCGTCACACTGTGTCTGAAGCACGCAACTTCCAGGTTGTCCTTTGTTTACTAACATTAAGGATAAGCAACAGGATCAGTGGTGTTAGCTCACATCATCCCTTATATAGTTCCTTGCAACTTTTCATCTGATGGTTTTATCAGTCTTTGATGCTGCCAGTTCCATTACTTCACTGGAGTTTGCAAAATGCAGTTTTGGAAATTATCTATCCTCCACTTTTATTAGCTGTCATTCTGTTACCAAGTCCAAACGCATACTGCTGGCCACATGACAGGCCAATAAATTCAGAGACAGTTGTTAAGGCAGGGAATAGCAACTTTATGTGGAAAGCCAGCAGATCAAAAAGATGGTGGACTAGTGTCCCAAAGAACCATCTTACCTGAGTCAGAATTTAGGATTCTCTTATACTAATAAGGAGAAGAGATGTGGTTGGTTGTTGCAAACATTTTGGTGTAGAAATCCTTTGTTCTTGCAACTGTCCACATAGGTCAAGTCATAATGTTCCTGTAAACCTCCAACAAGAGAAGTGTTATTCTCTGTTCTGCAACTTTTAATCTCTATATGAATGAAAAGAGTTATACCTTTAAAGGTCAGAGTCTTGAGAATGGGCTGTCTTGTATATTTCAGGCTATAGACAACATCCTTTTAGTGATTAACTTGTAGCAAAAGCAATTAAATACAAAGGTTAAAGTAAAAGAAACAGATCCAATATGGAGTCAGATTTGTTCTTCACAATTATAATTCTAAGAATAAGTTTTTCTCATCAAATATAATCTGTTCAGGAAAGCTTTATTTTCTCCCAGTATTTATAAATTTTCAGAAATAATGAGCTTGTACCCTAGAAACCCCAATAGTGAGCAGAGAATTTATTTATTTTAAAAATATCATTATTACCTCCTGGATTTACATGATTTGATATATATTTGATGCATTTATGTATTTGATTTATTACATTGTCATTTACTTTTATATTATCCAAGAGGAGATTTCCTTTTACTTTTGCTGTTTTGTTTTATTTTGATTTGCTTTATTTAAAAACAATTATTATAAAAATTCCAAATAAAAAGTAGAGTGATTGCTATAATGAGCCCCATTTATTTATCATCCTACCTTCAACAATTCTGAATTCATGGCCAATTTTGTCTCATATATATTCTCCTTTCCCATTCCAGATTATTTTGATGTAAGTCCCAAACATCGGAAGATTTTATTTGTAAATACTCATGCCTAAAAACAGTGAACAGTAATTCCTAATCAGTGTTCAAATGTTTTTGATTGTCTTATGATTTTTTTTTTACACTTACTCTGAATAAGGATTGAAATGAGGTGCATATCTTGTCTTTGTTTGATGTGTGTTTCAAGTCTCTTCTAATCAATGGGATCACCTTCCTCTGTTTTCCTTGGCATGTTTTTTATGGAAGATGAATGAATTTGTCTCGTGGAGTTTCGTGTAGCCTGGATCTACTGATGCAGATCACTGACTGTGTTTCTCTGTTCCTCGTGTTTCATGGAAATAGGTAGTTAGATCTAGAGACTTGATCAGATTTACATTTGACTTTCATAGCTTTCTTGGCCAAGACAATTTCACGAGCAGCAGTGAACAACCAGCTTTGAAAATAGCTAGTTCCATTGCATCCTCCAGATTGGCTAAGGTGGTTGTTGTGAAACATTCAGTGTTGTTAAGGTATCAGTAGGCACTCATGTGCTTATACATAGTGGGTGTGTTTCAATCCATTTCCAGTATTCTCTTTTTTGATACTCAAAATGTCCCAAGTTTGGCCATTGAGAGACTTTATAAGTTGTTTGCTAATTATCTTTGATGTTCCAGACTCTTCCTGTGCAATTCCTGTCCCAGACTGGAATATGCCATTTCTCCCAGGGACACTGGTATCCTTTAATGGGAAATGTCACTTAACAGCCACAACTTGGATGCTTGAGGGGGCTATTGTTGCTGAGTTGGAATGAATGGGCAGAACCAGAAAATGAATATACATTTTGTATTAGTTCATGATATATTTTATCTTACAATTTAAATTCAGGCTATATGTTATTTATTTTATGTAATTTATTTATACATTTCATCTTCTTTCTTATGCTGAAAAACCATGTTCTCAATAATTCCAATATTATATAATTATCCATTTGCTTCATCTCACAATATGAAGTCACCAGTTTTAGAATAACTGTACATCAGCAGCAAGATTACAACTGAAAACATTTTAACTTATTTTTCATTTTCATCTTTTTTTACCCTTAGGAATAGTCCCCAAGCAAACATATAGTCAAATAACTGTTTTTTGAAGTCTCTGTATAGTTACATCACCAATGGGAAACAGGCTTTTATTTCCTTTTGTGCTCTGTATGGGCACTGCTTTTTAAATTTAACTTGGATTTATGTTTACATAAAATACTTTTATGATTACAAAGTCACATGGATAAAATAAAATGCATTTTAAGAAGCCTAGTTTCTGTCACCACTCCCTCCACCCTATTCTTTTCTTTTGCTAACATGTAACCACTTAAAATATATTTTGGTTTTTCTTTCCATTGTTTTCTATGTTTATTCTTATTCCTTTTATTAGATAAATAGTAGCATATTATGCCACTATGCCTTCTTTTCTCCACTTACTTTTTTTTTTTTTTTTTTACTTAATTTTATATTAGGGGCTTGCAAACTATATATGACCTGCAGTCTAAATTCAGCTTCCTACCTATTTTTGTAAATAAAGTTTTACTGGAACACAGACACACCCATTCATTTACCTATTGCTGATGACTACAATAGCAGAGTTGGGTAGTTGCAACAGAGACTGCAAGGCACACAAAGCCAAAACTAATATTAACTATAAGACCCACTATGGAAAAAGTTTGCCAATACCTGTGTGTACACTAGAGAATCAATTCACAGCAGTGTAGTCCTCATTCCTTGTGTCAGCTGTGTATCAGTGTCCTGTGGCTGCTATAACAAGTTATGGCAAATGTGGTGGATTACAACAACAGAAATTTATCCCCTTGCAGTTCTGGATGTCAAAAGTCAAAAATCAGTATCACTGGGCCAAAATCAAGGTGTTGGCATTTCTGTGTTCTCTCTGGAGGCTCTGGGGGAGAATCTGTTCCCTGACTCTTCTGGCTGCTGTTAGCTACCAGCTTCCTTGGCTTGTGGCCACATCACCCCAGTCTTCAAGGCCAGCGTCTTCAAATCTTCCTCTATTCCACCATCACATCACCTGTGTGTGTCAAATCTCCCTGGACTTCCTGTAAGGCTGCATTTAGGACCCATCTGGATAATCTTCCCATCACAAGATCGTTAATTCAATTACATCAGTTTTGTCTGTGCTGTATAAGGTAACATTCATGGATTCCAGGGTTTAAGATGTGAATATATTTTCAGAGGAGAGGCAGGGATAATTTTCATCCTGCCGTAAACAGGGTGGTACTCTATTGTGTGGCTGTGTTGTATTTTATTCAACCGATTCCCTGTTGGAGGATTTTTTGTTATTTCTACTTTTTAGTTTTATAAATAATGCTGCAGCAAATAGCTTTCTGTAAAATTCTTTTCATATTTCTTGCCAGTGTATCTTTGGGATAGATTCCTACAGGTGGGATTGCTAAATTACTGGTAAATGTGTGTGCAATTTTTCTGGGTGTTGGGAAAATCTACTCCAGAAGGGTTGTACCAATTTACATTCCCAAGGGGATGTAGATAAATATTCTTTTTGATGCTCAAATGGTTTGACTGGCAGCTTTGGCTGGCATTGGCTCTACATCTCTCATCACAGAGGTCTATAATAGTATTTACGTGCTGGGCTTGTCTCTCTGTCTCTCTCTATTTCCCATGAATACACCAGCAATTGATACCATCTGGAAATAGATTCATCATCTTACTCAGGAGAAAATAACCTTGTTCTGATGATGCTAATAGTTACCAACACGGCAGGACATCAAATAAACTTGGAGGAGGTGAGGGTCAGGCCTATTGAAGAAAGATTTAGCATCAAAGTCTCTTTTTTTTATTGATCACTATTCACAATCATCGAAAACTGCACTGATTCCCCAACTCCAGGATTTAGTCAGTAGGAGGAAAGGACCAAAATCTGCAGCCTGGTAGTCGATGCAAAAAACACACCTAGATTGGAATTTTCCAATGTTGAAAAACCAGCTTCTGAAATCAAAATCTCCCTGAGACCTCTAATGCAGATTTTAAAAATAAATATAGGTCAGTGTAGTTCCGCTTTGTGTTTGTACAAATATACTTCGTTTTCTAACTCAGGCATGTGCATGCCTGTTTCAGCAAAAGCCCACTTGAACTGCTTCAACCTCGTCCTAGGGAGAAGCCCATGAATTTTTCATTAGGTTCTAATTAACTCATCCTGTGGGAATGAAAGCACTCGGAGAGGTCAGGATTCTGGAAGTCTCTGCATTCATTTAGACCTCATCTGGAGGAAGCTCCCTAAACTTTCAAAGAGCGTCAGGCAAGGTTTCACGAGGGAGCGCAGATTTCCTCCCTTCAGACAGGTTCGCATTTCCTAATCTCAGCATTATTTAGTGAAAAGGTTGCCGTTGAGATTTTCTGATGCAAAATAAGGTGGTTCTCCTCATTCTGTCACTTGCTCTCTCCCAGATTTCAGCTTCTGGGCACCATCTGGCCTGAGTGGAAGGGCACTTGGGTGCCTCCTGCCCAGTGTCCAGATCGTGTAGTGTCTGAAATCTCATTAGTCTTTTTCAAGTGAGTTACTTTTGGCAGGGAGTCTCTCCCAAGCCTCTCATTTGTAACGTGACTTCTTTTCTATCATTTTCAGAGTTAGTTCCTTTGGACACAGTGATAGCAGGGCACGTGGGCTGCCCAGAGCCGCAGAAGTAAGTCTACGGTTGGTCATTTTCTAACAACTCCCAGTTCTTTATGACAAAATTATTTCCAGCAAAAATCATGAAACGAACTACCCAATAATAACAACCAGAAAGGAAATACAGAGTGAAATGTGCTAATAATGAACCTCATCTATGTAATCCTGTCAGTAAGCAAATAAAAATTTTAAAATATACATCTTAATTTAATTAATTTTTTTATTAAAGTATAGTCAGCTAAAATGTGTCAATTTTTGGTATGCAGCATAATGTCCCAGTCATGCATATATAAACATATATTCATTTTCATTAAAGAATTTTATTACAAGATATTGAATATAGCTCCCTGTGCTATACAGAAGAAAAATTTTAAATATTTTTTATATATGGTATTAATCTTTGCAAACTTATTTTTGAACAAAAGAAAAAATATTATTCCAGGGGGAGGGTATAGCTCAAGTGGTAGAGTGCATTCTTAGCATGCATGAGGCCCTGAGTTCAAACCCCAGTACTTCCTCCAAAAATAAGAAAGCCTAATTGTGTCCCCCTAGTAAAATGATACAATAATAAATAAATGAAATATTTAAAAAATATATTATTCCATGGTGACAGTAATAAATAATAGTATTGGAGTTTAATTATAGGTTAAGAATAACAATTAAAAAGAAAAATAAATTTCATTTTCAAATATCCAAAGTCAATAAAATATTTCACACCTGACCTGAAGTTTGCACTTAAATAAAATTTGTTCCTTTCAAACACAGACTCAAGGTGGTCATGGGAAATGACTGAATTGAAGTAACTCAGATTCTGTTTTTCCATCTTACATTCACTGTGCTCTTATCATTTATTTTGGAGAATCTTTTTTTCAGTATCAATTTTTATTATTGTTGCGGAGGAGGTAATTAGGTTTACTTATTTACTGATTGATGGAGGGACCGGGGATTGAGCCCAAGACCTCCTGCAGCATGCCAAGCACGTGCTCTACCCCTGAGCTATACCTTCCCCGCTACCTTCTTGTCATTTATTTTGGATCTACTGTTTCAGTGCAGGACCGTGTAGTCCAAAGCGACTGGAGACAAAGCAAGTGACTCTGGACCATCAGAGCTTACTTTCAAGAGAGATGCTGGGTCGCTAAGTCCACGTGTTTGGGCTGACAGCATTACTGAGAGTTCTGCAGACTTACTTCTACGTAAATGCAATGCTTATTAAAGGATACGTTATTCAAATGTGCTGACTTGAATATTTTACATATATTATTACCAGTCAACAGTAACTGCAGCACACGTTAAGACCAGTGGTTCTCAGTGGGGTGTGACTTTGGCCCTCAAGGAAGTTTTGGCAATGTCTGATGTATTTCTGGTTGCTGCAACTGAGTGGGAGTCAGTCTACTGACAGCGAGTGGGTAGATACCACTAGACAACCCACAGTGCTCAGGACAGCGGTCCTCCCCAACAAGAAAATCAAAATGTCCATATGAGAAACCCTGGTTTAGATACCATATCTCCAAAAGATGTTTTCAGAGAGAAATATTTTACTCCTGTGTTGTTTAGAGTTACTGGAACAAGGTAATAAAAACAGAAAAGCTTTCAGTCGATTTTATTATTATTTATTTATTATTATATTATCATTATTATATAATATACAATTATATTATTATTTATTAAAATTACTGCCTGAAGTTGGGGTTGCACTGGCCTGCATCTGGTGTATCCCAGTATCCTTAGTAATAAAACTCAATTCTGTAAAGGCACCAGATGAAGACCATTTCCCAGTTTCCCCTGTTTCATGGAACAGCCAGTAGGTAGCTCTATGACAGACTTTTAGTGACTGAAATGTCTGAGGAAAGGTGGTTTGGCAGCTTCCCAGAAACCTCCTTCACGGTGTCTGGCCAGCACCCTTTGCCCACTTCCTTCCTCTGTGTTTCATCTTACAACTTGCTGGCTGGAATACAAATGCGATGGCTGGAGTGTGATTACCAATTTTGGAGTGCTGAAGATGACAGTCATGCCCAGAGGATGGCGGAGCAGTGAGCTGGAAGGAGTCTGAGACTCTGATGGTTATATTAATAGAGGTCCGCTAGCCCCAGCTACATTCATATGAAAGAGAAATGGGGTTCTGTCCTGTATAATCCAGTGTTAATTAGGAGTAACCTCTTAAAAATTTTCAGTTGAATCTGATTCAATCAGATACCAACTATAGCTATCTCCAGCTGCGGAATTTGTTCCATTGGCTTGCTGGGATGGAAACAATCTATCCTCAATTGCCACTTCAGTCATGGCTTAATATCATCCCCAGAGGAAGGTCTGCAGCCAGATTCAGTACCTGCTAGTAAATATGAATTTTCACAGATGTTCACAGTCAGTTGTTTCACACAAAGAAAGCAGTTTTTCAGAACTGTTCAAGTACATCCCATCAGAATAGTGTAAACACAGATAAAATATGTCCTGACTGACTGCTGGTCAGTTATAAATTCAACTGGACCTTCAATTCAAATTTGAAATAAACTGTAATGCAAACCTGTTAGCTTCCCAAATGCTAGTTTTTGGGGTTTTTTTAACAATATCAACTACTTATACGTCTATGATCAGCTGATTTTGACCAGGGTGCCAAGATCATTTAAAGGAAAAAGTACAGACTTCCAAAAAATGGTGCCGGGAAAACTGGGTGATCACATGTAAAAGAATGAATTTGGTTTCTTATCTCATACTGTATTCAGAATTAACTCAAAATAGATCAATGACCAAAACATAAGAGCTAAAGCTCTTAAAAAAAAAAAAAAAAAAAGAAGAAGAAGAAGTAAATCTTTACTGGTTTGGGCCTGATAATGGATTCTTAGATATAACATTAAAAGCAAAAGGAAAAAAAGAAAAAATAAGTAAACAAGACTTAATCAAAATAAAAAATTTTTGCATAAGAGGACACCATACAGAAAGTAAAGAGACAACCCACAGAATAGGAGACAGTATTTGCAAACCATTTATCTGATAAGGTACTTGTGTTTAAAACATATAAAGAATTCTTAAACCTCAACAATAAAAAGAAAAATAATCCAATTAAAAATGGGCAATGGATCTGAATAAGTATTTCTCCAGGGAAGATATAAAATGACCAATTAGCACATGAAAAGATGTTTATATCATTAGTCATCAGGAAAATGCAAATCAAAACCACAATGAGATACCACTTCACATCCACTAGGATGGCTAGAATTAACAAATCAGATAATAACAATTGTTGGGAAAAATTGGAACACTCGTAACAGTGCTGGTGGAAATGCAAAAATGTGCAGCCACTTTAGGAAACAGTATAGAAGTTCCTCAAATGATTAAACATAATTATTATATCACTCAGCAATTCCACTCCTACATAACCAAGAGAAATAGACACATCTGTTTGAGCAACTTGTACATGAATGTTCAGAGCAGCTTTATTCATAAAAAACAAAAAGTGGAAACAGCTCAAATGTGTATCAGCTGATGAGTGGGAAAACAAAATGCGGTTTATCCATATTATGGAGTATTACTCAGTATAAAAACAAAGCACTGATAGATGCTACAACATAGACAGACCTATGAAAACATTATGCAGACTGAAAGAAGCCAATCATAGGAGACCACATATTGTGTAATTCCATTCATATCAGTAGGAAAATCTATAGAGACAGAAAATAGATTAGTACTTGCTTAGAACTTAAGGTAGGGGGTGGGGAGAGTTGAGAGATAATGAGTAAAGGATATGGGGTTTCTTTTTGAGGTAATGAAGATGTTCTAAAGTTGACTGTGGTGATGGTTGCACACATTTGAATGTAGTAAAAATTACAAAGTTAAAATGAGTAAATTGTATCCTGTGTGAATTATATCATAATAAAGCTGTTAAAACTATATGGATGGCAAATAAGCCTATGAAAAGATGCTTAATATTGATAGTCATTAGGGAAATGCAAACTAAAACCACAGTAAGATACCACTCCACACCAATTAAAAAACTGACCATTGCCAAGTGTTGGTGATGATGTGGAGGTGCTGGAATGCTTGTGTACTAACCCCCTAAATGAACAAGAAACGTATTGCTCAAGTGCTGAGTAAGTCTCTTGGACTCTTGCATTACTTTTAAACATTTTTACTTCCTGGATTTAATTTTCTTTGGAAAACAGTTTGTTAGTGCCTTAAAATGGTGAACATACACCTACCATAGGTCCCAGCCATTTTGCCCCAGATGTAGTGGAGGAATAGAAGAATATGGCCATGCAAAGACTTGGACACAAATGTTCATAGCAGCCCTATTTTCAAGCTCCCGAATGGAAGCAGTCCAAATATCTATTGACAGTGAGTGGATAAACAGTCTGATATATTGAAACAATGGAATAGTACTCAACAATAACAAGAAATGAACTCTCAGTATATGCTTACAACATGGCTGAATCTCAGAATAGATATTCTGAGTGAAAGAAACCAGACCCAGCCCCCCAAAAAAGTTGCAAAGATTATGATTTCGCTTACATAAAATTCTAGGAAATGCAATGTCTCTATAGTGACAGAAAGCAGCATTTGCCAGGGGCCTGGAGTTTGGAGGGGGTGTCAGGTGGAGGATAGTGACAGGAGGATTTACAAAGGGGTATGAAAAAACTTTCGGGCCCAGTGAGTGTATTGATTATCTTGATTGAACTTATGGCTTTACAAGTGCATATGTAATAAAGAAGAACAAATCTGACTCCATATTAGATCTGTTCCTTTGGCTCTAACCCTGTGCTATTTCCCATGCTGAGTCAGGCTGGTTCCGCACCTTTTGTAAAAGAATGTTGCCTAGAGCCTGAAATAGACAGGAGAGCACATTCTCAAGGCTCTGATCTTTAAGGGTAAAACACTTTCCCATTCATATAAAGATAAAAAGTTGCAGAACAGAAAGTAACATTTGTCTTATTGGAGGTTTACAGGAACACCATGACCTGACAGATGTGGACAGCTGCAAGAACAAAGAATTCCTACACCAAGAAGCTTGCAACAACCAACCACACTCCCTCCCCTTTATAGTATAAAAGGAGCCTGAATTCTGACTTGGGGAAGATGGTTCTCTGAGACATTAGTCCCCCATCTTCTCAGTCTGCTATCTTTCTGAATAAAGTTGCTATTCTTTGCCTCAACACTTCAGCTTCCAATTTATTGGCCTGTCATGGGGCAAGCAGAATGAGTTTGGACTTGCTAACACACACATCTGTTAAAACTTTTCCAAATTTTATCTTTTAAATATATGCACATTATCGTATACCATTTATACCTCAACCAAATTGTTAATTTAAAAAAATACTATGAGCTAATTTTTCCTTTGTATATTCTCCTTCCCCTAGAGTTGGGGATAATGAGCTTCTGCTGAGAATCTAGCCTTCAAGTTCTTCTTTCTCAGCTCATTAGAAGATTATGACCCTAACTCAAAGAATACACTTGTCTTTTAAAAAGGTCTTGTCTGTAGTAAACAAACCTACGATTACTAAGAGGAAAGGAGGTGGGAAGGGATATATTTAGAGTGCAAGAATTGTTAATATTAACTGCTATATATAAAATAGATTGTTTTAAATGTCTTCTGTAGAGCACAGGGAACTATATTCAATACCTTGTAGTAACCTATAATGAAAAAGAATATGAAAATGAATATATGTAAGTATATTTGTGACTAAAATATTATGCTCTACATCAGAAATTGACACATTGTAACTGAACATGCTTCAGTAAATTTTTTAAAAAAGGTCTTGTCTGAATCAGGTCTTTTCTACTGTTCCTTAGATATTGTTTAAACACACATGCAAGGAAGAGACTGGTTAAACAGTTGGGTACTGGCTTTCTCCTTGTCACTGCTTTTCCTTGTGATAAATTAACTCATATGGCAACAGGGATTACTGGACAGTAAAGAACATGTTTCTGAAGCACAGCATTCTAGAAAAATCACAGGGATGGAAAGGAGAAGACTAGATTCCTGGTTAGCACTGCCAGCTGTCAGGTAAGACATTCAGACTCATTTGTCTCAGTTTCTTCTTTTGTAAAAGAGGATAAATGCTTCTCATTCTGCTTATCCTTTTGTGATCAGCTGGCACAACAATTCAAAATGGTGGGTTTTGTTTTTCCTGTATTACTTAATAGCAATGAGATCTTTAGTTTAGGGGTTGTGTATTAGCTATCAAGAAATAGGTACAAACACTAACTTTTTTTTTTAACGTATACAGTTGACTTACAATGTTGTGTTAATTTCTGGTGTACAGCATAGTGATTCAGTTATACATAAATATTGTTTTTCAGATTCTTTTCCATTATAAATTATTATAAGGTATTGAATATAGTTCACTGTGCTGTACAGTAGGACCTTGTTGTTTATAGATTTTATATACAATAGTTTTTATCTGTTAATCCTGAACTCCTAATTTATCCCTCCCCAACCCTTTTCCCCTTTGGTAACCGTAAGTTTGTTTTTATCATTTATTAGATATCACAATATCACATAATATTCGTCTTTCTCTCACTGACTTTTTAACCATAACTTGAAGCATTAATTCTGGAACTAGAATGATTTCAATTATCCAGATGCAATTTATGGAATTCCAGGATTTGCCATACTCTGCACTGATTTTTCCTTTTAACCAATCATTTATGCTTTGTTTCTCCTCTTCTTGAACCTTTCTGTAGCTGCGCAATGTTCCTTTGTGCAGCTCTAACCATCATCAGCCAAAGATCTTAAAATAGAACCCAGCTTCAGCACTTTTATCCTCTCCCCTGAAGTGTCATGTGAAGAATTCACTGAATAATTGTTTCAGTGCTTGGCACCGTGTCACTAGTGGTTATGAATATGCAACTACATCTTTGCAAAGAGGCAATTAAAAAAACCTCTCAAATATCTTACAAAGCACACTCAGTACCTTTTTATTGTATAAATGGAATAATATAATGCAAGAGAAAAGTAAGGCTATTATTGCCCTGTAATATATAACAGGTTTATATAGAAGTGTGTATCTCAAAATGTACAGAATTGCATTTCAGGGCAACGTACATATCAATGACACATTTTTTGCATGACATATCTGCTGTTTAAAAAATTTTTGAAGTACTGTTTTTCTAGTTTTTGGTGTTTTCTTGTTTTATTTATTTTTTAAACATTTTTTTATTGAGTTAAAGTCATTTTACAATGTTGTGTTGAATTCCAGTGTAGAGCACAATTTTTCAGTTATACATGAACATACATATATTCATTGTCACGTTTTATTTTATTTTATTTTTTTAATGGAGAGACTGGGGATTGAACCTAAGGCCTTGTATATGCTAAACCCATGCTCTACCACCGAGCTACGTATGCCCCTGCTTTTAAAAAGTTATGGAAATCTGGAAGGTATTCTTTTATAATTAAGAGAATTAAGTAAATTCTCTCTGTTCATTGAATAGTCACACTTGAAGGAAAGAAAATGTGCTAAAAAGGAAGATAAGAGTTTAAAATAAAGGAGGAACTAACACAGAGATGGGAGTGGACACAGAGGGCTCCTGCTACATGCAGGCAGTTCAGTTCTGCTGCTGTGTCTGCTTGTGATGGTAACTCCCAAAGCTAGGCAAACGCACCTGCCTCCATGCATCTCTGTCCTGGATGACACGACGGTCCTTTCCCCAGACGTGTGAACAAGGAAAGACAGTGTTCTACACCTTATTTCTATTTTTGCCACAGGTATCATGTCCATCTGTGGACCCAGCGCTATAAAACCAGATTTCAAAGGAGCTCAGTGCAAATCCTCATCTTGCAGGAGGAGCCAGATCCACAAACAAGCCAGACGACTTTCCCAGGTGTTACTAAACAGTATTTGCAAAGGACGTATGCCACCGGGATTTCCTGTTTTCCAGCATTTCCTTCCCCCACTCTTCAACCATACCCGTCTCTTCCTGGGAAATCTAATCCAGGCACTCCCCAGCAGGGGCCACGTGTCAGGGATGGTGGCTGGTAAAATAATGCTCCCTCCCAAGATGTCCATGTCCTGGTCCCCTGATCCTGCGACTATGTTACCTGACAAGGGATTCTGCAGGTGTGGTAAAGTCAGGGATCTTGAGATGAGGAGGTGGTCCTGGGGTCCCAGTCTAATCACATAAGTTTGGAAGAGCAGAGGACTTTTCCCAGCTGGTCAGAGACATGACAACCAAAACAGAGTCGGAAAGATGCTGTGTTGCTGGCTTTGTAGGTGAAGGGCATGAGCCCCAGCATGAGGGTGGCCTCGGGAAACTGGCAAAGAAGGAAATCCACTTCTTTGCCTAAGCTTTAACTGAGACCTTGATCTTAGCCCAGTGAGACCACGTTGAACTTCTGACCTATAACCTGTGAGACAGTAAGTTTGTCTTGTTTTAAGCCACTGTGTTTGCAGTAATTTCTTATGGCAACAATAGAAAACATTACAGAAGTTTTCACAGATCTGTAGTGTTCAAGAACCAGTGGAAAGCTGAGGAAACAAAAGGGAAAATTTAGAGGGTCTGCTAAAGTTCTAAAACTATTTCCCATATGTGCGTGAGTGCAAATACACCACCGGTAAGGGGATGGTTTCATTGCTTTTTTTGTTCAAACACTTTTACTTGGCAAAATAGAAAGTTTGCAGTCCAATGCTAACCTCATATTTCTGTGGACGTTGTATTACTGTATATATTTTAAAAGTTTGTGAAAGAATCTGAAAAGAAAAGAAGTGTATGTATGTAGGTATATGTATAACTGAATCACTTTGCTGGATGCCTGAAACTAACACTGTAAATCAACCACACTTCAATAAAAAAAAGTTTTTTTTAAGTTTGTAACCCTTAGTATCTTCTTTTAGTCTCTAAGACCCAATATTATTTTTTCAATTTTTGAAAACTTGTGCAGTCACTTGGCAAACACATGTGAGTTTGCTCAGCCTCATATGCTCCGCCAGAGGCTAGGGGACACTCCGTGGTGCTGTCCTCACAGGTCCCTCATGATGGGGACACAGTCGGTAAGCATGCATGCCATTTCTCATTTGTTCGAAAAAATACAGTAACTCTGGTGATGAGATGTGGAAAACGCCAATGGCGACAGGGCAGTCCGGGGGCAGGAGCTGGGTGAGCTGGCCCAGTGGCCAGAGTCCGCTGGGTGTGGCCAACCTGGAGCATCTTCTTCCTTCCCGTCAGCTCTTACGCTGAAAAGTGATGAGGCAGTTCCATTAAGTAGAGCAAATGGATGGGGGTGGGGGGGGTGAAGTAAATCGCCCGGAACATAGACGATGGAACATCGGGTGAGTAACATTTCAGCTGTGTTCAAGACCTTGCCTTTAGTCAAGACGGAAAAGAACACATATGTGTCTTGACCTCCATCTCACCCCAAATTGCTTCAGGTCTAAGTGTCTTGACAGCCATTTTTCAGACTATGTCTTAAAAAATGTATTTGAACTATGATGTATAAACCCACATAAATCCACAAAACCGGCACATATTTTAAGCAAGGTATTATCATTTTGCTACCCATATCAATAACTAGACTTAGCAAATACTTCTTGATCTAGATTTCTTTTTCAGCCTGTCAGTGACCATAATTATAAAATTTAAGTGATGTCTTGCCTCTCCTGCTCTAGGAATAAAATGAGGGGTTGTGAACCAAGGCAAATGAGTATCATAAACTTATTTCGCAATTTAGTATCAGTAAAAAGTCATAATATTTTCTGTGAAGATTTTAGTTTGTAATGTTTTCTTCCTCCTGGGAATTAAAAAAAAATCAAAGCAGACAAAAAAACCTTAATCATTCAATCAACACACAAAGTTGCTGTATCTGAAGAAAAATCAGCAAATTAAAGTCTCCAGTAGTCCCAGGACTTGTCAGAAGGGCTGGCTGAGACATCATCTGATCAGGAGTGGAGGTCCTTCCCCCAGGAACCATCTGGAGCAAGCCGAGCGATCAATAAATCAGGAGAGAAGTCTGAACAGTCGAGTGAAATGCAGTCGTAGATTTCCAAAGGTGATAACAACAACTGTGAAAGATCTCGGAGCTGAATCACGGTGGATGCCTGCTTCACTCCAGGGATGCTGTTCCTGCTTCTTTCAAAAACTGCCGTTTCTGGAAAATGGTCACTTATGCTTCCCAAATCAGAAGAGAATTGAGGTTGTGTGATGTCAGAATAGCCCCACTTTTATGCTTCTTTGTGTTTAATTTCTTGTAGAAGAAACTTGTTTCCTGCAAATCCTATATGTCACCTGTGCTTCTGACCAGCTGGTTATAAACTGGAGGTTTCCGTAGCACCCTTCCCAGGGCTGATGATTGTTATAATGGCTCACAAAACTCAGGGAAACATTTACTCACATTTACTGGTTGATTGTAAAGGATATGGCTGAACAGTCAGATGAGTAAGTATGGCGAGTGAAGTCCCACAGGGTTTCGAGCACAGAATCTCCTCTCCACGTGGAGCTGGGGTGGGTCACCATCCCAGCAGATGGATGTGCTCACCAACCTGAAGCTCCCGGAATGCTGAAGTTTAGGGATTTTTATGGAGCCTTCATCAGGTAGACATGATCAGTTATCAACTCAGTCTCCCTCGTGCTCCCCTCTTCAGAGGATAGGAGGATGGGACAAAGTGTTAGAGCAGGCAGAGAGCTAGATATGAGCAGGGAAAGCGGGGCACGGGCCAAATGCAGGAAACCCTACATCACGTAAACCACAGGAGTCCCTGGGCAGGCAGAGAAAAGCCAGAGCCTATAATAAATCACATGTTCGGGGGGGACCAGTGGCCTAGAGGCCAACAAAGAAAGGTGGGAAAAGGCTGGAATCTCCAGTGTCCAAGTGTAACCTTTTGCTCATTATGCCCTCATTTCAATAAAATGAGCCTTGCAGATTAGAAGTACCCATCATGCACCGACGCCGTGACACTTCCGACCCAGACTAAATAAGGACAGAAATCCCTCCTCTCCTCGGGAAGGTGGAGCTGGGATGGAAATCAGAGGTTACAACCCCAAAACCCCTCCCTCCCCAATGAATAGTCCACCCATTCATTTTTACATTCTGTGTGGCCAGCTTGCCGAAGAAACACAGGGCAGCTGCTCACCTGAGCCTGCCCGCTCTCCCCGTGAGAGGGTACTGTCTATCCCTTCATAAACCTTCCTTTTAATTTCTTGAATTCTTTCTACTAAGAGTCAAGAGCCTACTCTCTGGCAACAAAAGTTCCAGGCTTCTAACCATAGCTTGGTCTTTCTGGTGACCAGCCCCCATCCTGAAGGTGTCCAGGAACCCACCAAGAATCTCCTCATTAGAACAACAGACACTCCCATCACCCAGGAAATTCCAAGATATTTCGGCACTCTGTGTCAGGAACTGGGGACAGAGACCACATACTTATTTCTTACAAGTATGTCACAAGTTGTATTTAACTTCTTTCACATTGTTTTGCTTTCATGACGGTATACAGTGATATTAAAAATAAGGACCCTTCTTCTCCTACTCTTGCAGCAGTGAGAAGTAATCTTTTCCTTTTACGCTGCCTGGGGCATGCCTTGGCAGGCTATCAGGAGACAAGAGGAGATGCAAGAACAAACCAGAGAAGCCTGCTTTCTAATCAGTTGCAAACTCCCGACTTCACGTTTCATGCCTCACTCTCGCTCTACGGCGCTGTATAATGACTCCTGATGCCTGCTTCCTCTGCTTTGACATGAGTTTCCATGGAATAGATTTATACACAGAAAAGCCCAAAGAATCGACAGCCAACCTGATGCCTAATGCCCTGGCTGGCTCACTCTAACAGAAATTCCATCTCTCTCCCAAGGGGGCGCTCCTGTGCAAGAAGTCCCCACTGACTCCATCCAGCCTGCGCACGGCCAAGCCTTGCGCCACCTGGATCTTTCCTGTTTAATTGGGTATGGGTGAGCTTTGGGAGGTAACATACCAGGAACATAAACTCATCCTGGACAGGAGCTTTGATTCCCTTGGGTGAAAATTGCTGCTCACTTCCTAGGTGTTATTGTTTTGAAAACTTGACTCCACTAATTCAGTGCTGAGTTTATAAGACCTTTCTTTTTATTATTATTATTATCATTATGCTTTAATTGAACTATAGCTGACTTAACAATGTTCTATTCATTTCTGGTGTACAGCAAAGTGATTCAAGTATATATATATATGTATCTCTGAATCATTTTATATATATGTATACATTCTTTTTCAGATTCTTTTCCATTCTAGGTTATTACAAGATATTAAGTATAGTTTCCCAAGCTTTATGTGGAGCCTTGTTGTTTACGTATTTTATATACAGTGGTGTGCATCTGTGCATCTCAAACTCCTGCTTTCTCTTCCCCCACTCCCCTTCCCCACTTTGGTAACCGTATGATTGTTTTCTATGTCTGTGAGTCTATTTCTGCTTTATAAATAAGTTCATTTGTATCATTTTGTTTAGATTCCACATATATGTGATAAGAGGTTTTAATAAATGATAACTGTCTCTCTTCTAAAAGCCAATCACTTAGTATGGTAGAGCAAATATTTTTGTATTGTCCTGAGAAACAACTGCATCAGGAAAATAAGAGCTTTCTTCCTGTAAAATCAGCACAATTTATTTTTAATTTTTGAAAATATACCCAGTACTGCATTTGCTTAGTTACATCTTGAACATTGCCAAAAATCACCAGTGTATCCATGCCGCATGTTTCATTTCACTAGTTAGAAAGGAAAAATTTCCACCTTCCTATAAAGACGCACTTTTTTCTTTACCTTTATGTGGGATTTTGTTGAAAAAAAAATCTCAATTCAAAGAACCTTGTTTTTGAGCAACTACTGGGTGAAACGACCTTGTGTGTGGTTTAGAATGTAGAGGACGCCATCTCTGTCCGTAAGTTACAGGTACTTTGGAACAGGTGATGATCATTTACATACATGAGTCTAACAGAGGCTAAGCCCTGATGCGTTGAGGTAATAAACATCCTTCACATCTAGTTGCTTGAAATAGCAAAAGTTTACCTTGCAAATGCTGCCCATCCACCACTGGCTGGTGGGAACACAGGTGTTCACGAGCCCTCCAGGTGACCGAGAAGCCACCACCTCAAGTGTGGCTCCATGCTGTCCACAGAATCCCAGGGTGACCTTGCACTGGCTGCCCGATCTCCAACAGCCCAGGGAAGAGCAATCCTCATCCTGGGCCCAGGGAGCAGAAAGCTGGGAATATTTGAGGACCTGCACCAGTGGCCCCTCACGTTTCAGGCAGAGTGGAAGGAGCAGCCCGTGGAGTGAGTGACCGGTGAGACTGGTGGTCCATGTTGGTGGGGGGGGGGGGGACACAAGTGCCACGGAGGAGATGCATCTCAGGTGAGTCCTTGGAGGAGAAGACTGGGGCGGGGGTGCTGGCGGTACTCCAGGTGGAGAACAGCCAGAAAGGAGACACAGGTTATAGGATGGGAGATGTGTGTTCGAGAGTAATTAGCACTTGAGGGATATTTGATCCATCACACAAGTGAGATTTGTCAAGATATCTTAGAACAAAAGGGTAAAGCTCAAGAAAGCAGAGAAGGAAGCATTTGGGTAGAAGAAAAATCTATGTAAGAGCAGGCATTGGTGCCCACCCTCTTACGGGTAATGGAGTAACCCCTTATTGGACTGGGTCTCTCCCGTCCAGTAGACAAAAGCGAGCATCAGCGCCCTCTGGGGGCGGACTGTTGTCCACAGCACCTCCTTGGTCAGGAAGAACCGCTCTCAGTGTGGCTGCCCTGCACGCTTGGCAGGCTCCACCAGCTTCCACACTTACCAGGCTGCATTGCCTACAGTGTGGCTTTCATAACAGCCCAACAGGAAATAAGAACCTTATGAGTAGACAACCAGGCTTGTGGCCTGTGAGGCCGGACTTCATAATGAAGGTCACTATTACAAAGGGAAAGGCCTCTGAACTTAAAAGCAGGCAGTGCTGGAGAGCTCTGCTGTGCTCATCTATATTGAGGCGATGGATTAAAATGTCCCTCCCTAACTTCTTGCTGCTTTGAGAAACACTGGGGTCACAGTAGGATCACGATCAGAAACACGATTCAGCATAATCCATTTTCCCCTGGACCCTTGTCAAAGCCCATGGATATAATATGAGAGGCTAACTGCTCTCCTGATAGTAACTCCATTTTAAAAGAGCAAAAGGGGAAAAAAATTAACTCTCTGGATTCCCTAAAATGATCATTTTAATGATGCCATACCATTTGATAAGGTTAACTCGTAAGACTTGGTGAGCAAATAACTTTGTACTTCAGTTACCCAGAGTGGGGAACAGTCACACCTAACGTAGCTTGTGGAGCCGGCCGGGGCTCTCTGGAGTCCTGGAACCCCGACCCCGACCCCGGGCTCTCTGTGTGCCTGGAGCCTACGGACACTTTAACCCCCACTCCCCAGCACAGGACCCTTTGCATACCTGCATTTTTGCAAGATAAAAAAATTTTCTCTTGATGTGCGTTTGCCCTAACAAAACCCACCACCCCAGGAGATAGCCCGGCTCACAATCCCCTAGGGAGACAGGCCTCACATCCTGCCTGCGTCAGAGTCTTCAATCCCATCACTCAGAGAAGCCCCTGACAGACCTCACAACCAGTCAGGGCCCTGTGCATGGACCGACCATTCAGGGGAGCAGCCCCTACCCCTTGTGTGCACAGCCCCCTTCCCCCCAGTAGAAGACCCTGCATGCTCAGCCCCAGTGCTCACACAGGCACCTCCCCGCTGTGTGGCCGGCTGTTGCCTGGAGCAGGGTATCTATTAAACTGTCCCTTCATTCTTAACTCCTCGCGGTCTTTGGTAAATTCTTTTACCGCCCACGCACCGGCCCACTTTGGTCTCTGTTTACCAGGAGGAGCAATGGGCACAGGCCAGGAAAAGCAGGTCCTAGGATGGAGTTTCATTGCTCCAAGTCACAAGGTGGTAGAAAGGTGTCCACTCCATGGAGACACATCTCATCACCATTTGCCGTGTTCCAGGCACTGGGTGGATGATGAAGTTAAAGACATGTCAAAGATGAAGCAGAAATACGATCGCTGCCCTTAGAAAACTTAAGCTGAATGCAAAGAGGGATTAGAAAGTGCGGGAGATGCGAGGAGTGAAACTAGTGGGTGATAAACTAGGTACGAAGGGATGAGAGCCTTTTGGTTGGGGAGGCCTGGGAAGGCTCTAAGCCAAGACCTCAGTAGCCAGTCCAGGGCAGAGGTGGGAGAGGTGGGAGGGATGAGAAAACCCAGCCAGGGCCAAGGGAGCGGTGGTCGCAAAGACCTCTTCTGGAAAACACAAACCAAAGAGCGTGTAACCGAAGGAGTAAGTTCTGCGGAGCTTGGAGAATGGAGAAGCAGCAGGATGCTGCAACCCCGCAGAGAGGTGGCTGCCTGCCGCCCTGAGAGGGGAGGCAGGTGGGAAGGGCCGTCTAGAGTGAAGCCAGACCCCTGTGGGGGGTGCTGCCGGATGCTCTGGGAAGGGGCCCTTGACTAGGCACCTGGACGCTGGTTCTGGAAGCATCGGAACGGCTAGAGGCTGGCTCAGCCGCTGCAGACGTGGGAAGGGCCTTATCCAGGCATCACTGATTGGACCAGAAAGCAGGGGGAGCCACAGACCCCAGCCCAAGTTCCCTCCACCCAGCACCCTGGTGATCAGCCTCCGGGAGCAGCTGGCAGATGGGTGACCTGAGGTTCCAGGTCACCAAGGAGGGCACTGTCAGGGGCCGGAGCGGGGCTGGTGGACAGTCACTTACTGACGAGCTGGTTGGACCGGAGGTGGGCTGCTGTAGAGAACAGGAGAGACGTGTGATGGGACAAGAGGTGAGACAAATGCATAAGCCTTCACAGCCTCCACCAGGAGTTTGTGTTGAATTTCAGGGACCGGGGGAACTTGTTGGGGGCCTTTGGGATGACAAACACATGTGGTAACCTTGGTGATGGCGACCTCAGATGTCACAGCGCTGTCTGTTGTGAGCTCGCCGCATGCTGGCCCCCACTCTCAGTGCTCTGCCTCCTGTTCCCATAACAACCCTGTGAGGCAGGACCTCTTAGCCCCATTCTACAGAGAGAACCGAGCCACAGAGAGGTTGAGCAATTTGCTCAGCGGCAATTTGCTAGGAAGTAATTTGCTTAAAAGCTTGGCAGCAATTCAAGGTCCTGATTAACTTGGGGAGGGGGAGCGTCACCATGCAGGGAGTCTAGAATCAGGCCAGCAAGACATCCAGAGCTTAGTCCCTGCACTGGGGAGGTCCTTTCATGCTGAGGGGCAACCGTGACCACTTCTTGCACCTGAAGAAACCAAGCCCAACTTACAGATGCCACCCAGGGAGACATGCTCCGAGCGCAGAAGGCTGTCTGGTTTTACGCCCACCCCTCCTTCCACCTAAAGAAACAATCACAAGCTCAGGTGGTCTCTACATCCTCCAGAGACCTGCCCTTAGGGCCACAGGGGCCGAGAGAGGCCCCCAATGCGCTCTGCCCTACTTGCGGCAAAGAAAGCATAACCCAAGATTTAGGTCTCAAAGGAAGACTAGAACTAACATCAGAATGAATCTCATTGGTCTAAGGATGGATCATAAGGCTTTGGGATCACTAGCCCTCACTGGAGTTAACTGGCCATAAGCTGGGCACGTGCCTCCAACTGTGTGTGTGTGTGTGTCTGTGTGTGTGTGTGTGTGTGTCTGTGTGTGTGTGTGTGTGTGTGTGTGTGTGTGTGTGTGTGTTACATCTACCGGAGGCTGGCCCTAACCATTCAGGGGGAGCCAAGGAGACTGAGGCTGGGCAGTGGAGTTTTAAAACTTTACAAACTAGATTATGATTGCATTAGCTACTATTTCTGGACTGACCTGCTGAGGAAATGAAACAAAAAAAAATAGTATTTGCAACCTTGCAAAAAATATTGCATTTTGGTCTAATGCTGTCATGAGACCCAGCGCCACTGGGAGGTTTTGATTACATCTGATGAGCATCCAAGCTGGACTTACAAGTCCTTAGCAGTTTGCTTGGTCCTAACTAAAAACATAGCTCTTGAACGGTCAGGCACAGCAACACATCCTTCTGTTAACTCAACACTTTCCACAGGACTTGGGGAGGGAGAACTCAGATGTTTGCGTTTATTGACTCGCCTGAGGATGGCGCATTCAGAGTTCGCTAAGCAGCGATAAAATATATTTGGAAAATGTAGCTGCCTGCTATTTTGATCACCGACCAGCAACATTTCTGATTATACTAAGTAAACTCTATTTTTCAGTAATTAAGTACATATCTTTTTATAATTTAATATTTGGCATAAAAATGAAGGGGGGAAATGAGAATGTCTTATTACCAAATAAATATTTTGTCTTCTAGGATCAGATAATATAGGTAAATGTTAGAGTTAGTGTGTTATCCTCCATATGACTTAAATTGCAGCCCTGATGTTTAAAAGGACCTAAAGTTCTGTTTCAATTCAGAGACACAGAGAGCTGGAAGGAGCATTGCTTTCAGCCATGCAACAAGAGAAAGCTCGGAAAACCTCAAATTCATGACTTTTTGGACCCTATTAGAAAGACAAGGTCACAGAATAAATCAAGTAGCACAAATGCTAAGGAGGGACAGAAGCCAGCAGGGAGAGACGGTCTTAAGTATTTACTTACCCGAGAGAGACATCACCAAACACCGGTGTGCATCCAGGAAGGGGAGGGAAGCAAGATTTTATAACGAATGTCTGAAGGCTGTGCCTATGGGCTCAGTAAGAATGTGTGAGGTCCCTGAGAGCTGCAGCCCGGGGAGTTCTAATCTTTTGGAGGCTTTTGCTCTGGGAATCCACCCAGTGCCACAGGGGAGATGCGGGGAGGGAGGGGCTGAGAAAGAACAGGGTGACAGTGGCTGGGAGTGGGCAGAGTGTAGGCACCTAAGATCTCCTTTGGCGTCTCACTGCAGGTGAGAGAGGGGCAGGCTCACTGAGATCCAGCTCCCTTAAGTCACAAAAGCTCTAAAATCTGCAGGGTGAGGACACCCAAACCACAAAGGGCACTGATGGACACCGTTGGAAACTGTGCTGCGGGAGGGGGCAGAGGTAAAAGAGAGGCTCAGTCCCTGGGGAAGAGGCAGGAATCTGAGTGAAGAGAAGATGGCGTCACGTCTGGAGATGGGGCAGGCGCACCTGGAAGTCCAGACTTCCGAGGTCAGGTTCGCAGAAGTGGCAGTGGTGCACCGTAATAAACACCACCGCCACAAATTTCAAGCCCAGAACAGCTCCCAAAGAGACAAGCACAACAGCCCACACTAGGGACCTGGCGAAGGAAAAGGCATGCTGATTCCCACGCCTAAAATGTGTGTACCCCGGTATCTACTGTCCTGGGTGAAACACCAGCCTTCAATAGAAAATTACACACACACATTTTGTGGGAATTGGACAGATTGGTGCAGCCACTATGAGAAATAATAGAGAAGTTCCTCAAAAAATTAAAAACAGAACTACTGTATGATCCAGCAATCCCATTTCTGGGCATTTATCCTAAAGAATTGAAATCAGAATCTCAAAGAGATGCTAGCCCTTGTGTGTTCATTGTAGCATTATTCACAATAGCCAAGATATGGAAATCACTCAAGGGCCCATCAATGAATCAATGGATGAAGAAAGTGTGACATACACATGCAATGGAATATGATTCAATCCTAAAAAAAAAAAAGGTAAAACTCACAGCAACATGAAAGAATCTTGAGGGCATTACGGTAAGTGAGATAGCCGATCACAGACAGACACCACGTGGTTCTACCAATGTGAGGATCTGAAATAGTCAAATTCATAAAACCAAATTGTGGGACGCTGGTTGCCAGAGGCTGAAAGGAGGGATAAAGGAGAGTTACTAATTAAAAGGCATAGAGATCCGCTGTACAACTCTGTACCCGTAGTCAACGCAGATGTATTGTGCACTCGAAATTTTATTAACAGGATAGATATGTTGCATGTTCTTTCCAAAATAAAAAATAAAATAAAATAAATAAAATTGAAAGAAAGAGAAATTCTGACCAAAAGCTAAGATGGAAAAAGAGAAAGAAAAAAGAAAAATTGGTCTTATCACTGGTTTTAATGTTGTTTCTTATAATCCTTAAGTTCTGGATTTATTAATATGTAAGGATGGAAGGCTTTTGGCTTCTATCTTGAATGTAATAAACATAGTTTTGCAAAACAAATGTTCTTTATTCCTCACTCCGTTAACATCTATAATCATTCTAGTTAATGCAAATATTCACATTAAGAATTTTTAATTTTCACACAATATTCTTGAAACTTTACTAAAAATTAAGTCATTACTACAGCAAAAAAGAGCTTATCTACACATAGCACTGTTTCCCAAACTAAATCTTTGCTTAAATTTTTTAAAAAATACTTTAAGCCAGTTCCAGTTCAACATCTCTTCCTTGATTTTGCACCACGTTTAGACTATACTCACCCAAAAGTAGCAGATTCAGAGAAACTCTTAGATGTTAAGAGCTCTAATAAAAGAATGAGTCTTCATTTAAACTGTGAAACAGTTAATGTGATAAATTGTAGAGTACAGATACTCAGTTTTCTTTTTTTTTCATTTTTCAGTATTATTAGGTAGAATTATTACAGTCTGGCTGCACGTATACAACATATTGCATGTAAATACATATACACAATATACTGCACATAGTTTTAAATTTACATATATGTACTGTTCATTGTTTCTAAGAATATTTAGAGCTTTAGCTTTTTAAACTTACATAGTTATCAAAGGAATAAAGCCAACCACAAAACAAAAATTAATTCAGAAAGATACATACACCTTACTATTAACAGTAACATTATTTATAATCACCAAGATATGGAAGCATCCTAAGTGCACACCAATAGATGCACGGATTAAGCAGATGCAGCATGTATGTGTAATGGAATGAAACTCACCCATAAGAAAGAAGGATATTTTGCCATTGTGGCCCTTCGTTCACTTCTTTTTTTTTTTTTCTTTTCACTTCCAAAACCAGAATTTTATAACTGGCATTAACATTTCCATTGCATCAAAAACAACAAAATACCTAGAAATAAACTTAACTGAGGAGGTTACCTATACTTTGAAAACTGTAAAACACTGAGGAAGGAAATTGGAGATGATGCAAAGAAATGGAAAGATACCACGTGTTCTTGTATTGGAAGAATCAACATTATCAAAATGGCCACACTACCCAAAGCAATCCACGGGTCCCATGCAACCCCTGCCAACATACCCATGACATTCCTCACAGAACTAGAACAAGCAGTTCCAAAATTTATAAGGGACCACAAAAGATCCCAAACTACCAAAAGATCCCAATCTATTTATAAGGGCCCACAAAAAGATCCCAAACTGCCAAAAGATCCCAATCTTTTGTAGGTCTTTTTATTTTTTTTTTTTCTCTATCTTTCTTCTTTTTGTTCTCTTTTCTTATGGTTTGATGACTAGAGAAGTTCCTTTAACATTTGTTGTAAAAGCTGGTTTGGTGGTGCTGAATTCTTTTAGCTTTTGTTTATCTATGAAGCTTTTGGTTTCTCCATCAAATCTGAACAAGAGCCTTGTTGGATAGAGCATTCTTGGTTTTTCCCTTTCATCACTTTAAATATTAAATTTAAATCATGCCACTCCCTTCTGGCCTGTAGAGTTTCTGCTGAAAAATCAGCTAATAACCTTATGGGAGTCCCCTTGTATATTATTTGTTGCTTTTCTTTTGCAAATTTGAATATTTTCTCCTTCTCCTTAATTTTTGTAATTTGATTAGTATGTGCCTCGGTGAGTTCCTCTTTGGGCTGATCCTGTGTGGTACTCTCTGCACTTCCTGGACTTAGGTGACTATTTCATTTCCCAAATTGGGGAAGTTTTCAGTGATCTCTCCAAAAATTCTCTCAGGTCCTTTCTCTCTCTCTTCTCTTTCTGGGACCCCGATAATGTGAATATTAGTATGCTTCTTGTTGTCCCAGAGTTCTCTTAAACTATCCTCCTTTCTTTTCATTCTTTTTTCTGTTCTGCAGTAGTGATTTCCTCTAATCTGTCTTCTAGCCAATTGATCCATTCTTCTGCCTCATTTAG
Source organism: Camelus dromedarius (assembly GCF_036321535.1). Taxonomy (NCBI): domain Eukaryota; kingdom Metazoa; phylum Chordata; class Mammalia; order Artiodactyla; family Camelidae; genus Camelus; species Camelus dromedarius. The sequence goes on along the minus strand of NC_087464.1, from coordinate 1,764,872 downwards.
TCTATTCCTGGTTCCTTCTAGTGTGTTACTCATTTCAGTGATTTTTATCCTTCAACTCTGTTTGGGGCATTCTTTATAGTTTCTAACTGTTTGCTAAAAACTTCACTTTGTGCATCTACACTCCTCTTGAGTTCTCTGAACATCTTCGCCATCACTAGTCTAATGTCTTTCTCAGATAAATTGCCTATCTCCTCATCACTTATTTCTCCTTCTGTGATTTTATCTTGGGCCTTGGCCTGGGAGATATTCTTTTGCCACCTTATATTGTCTATCTTTCTATTTGTATTTTTAGGTAGGTAAGTTATGTCTCTCAACCTTGGGGAGGTGGCCTTGTGTGGGGGCCATCCTACGTGTCCCAGCAGTACACTCCTCTTGTCACCCAAGGGCCAGGGTCCAGCTGGTCCCAGTGTAGAGTCTGGCCTGTGTTTGTGGATTCCTTCTATAGGCTTTGGGATTATTGTTTCCTTATTTCTAGTATCTGTCCCTGGTGGAGGAGGCTGGACTAGAGGCTCATGCAGGTTTCCTGGCAGGAGTTGCTGGTTCCTGCCCACTGCGGGGTGAAGCTCGGTCATGTACCTCTGGTGGGTAGGGTCCTGTCTAAAGCCTTTGTGGCTCAGGAGGTCTCCTGGTGGGTGGGGCTGTGTTCCCACCTACTATGTTGTTTGGCCTGAGGCTTCCCTACAGGCTGTTGCGTGGGGCTAGGTCTTGGTGCTAATGATCCAATCAAGGTGTCAGCCTCCAGGAAAGCTCATGTAGATGAACACTCCGGGAATGTCCGTCACCACTTTTATGTTCCCTGAGTGAGCTGCAGCCATCCCCCATGTCTCTAGGAGACCTTTCAAAACAAGCAGGCAGGTCTGGCCCAGGTTCTAGGAAATCACTGCCTCTGCCCTTGGACCTGGCACATGCGAGATTCTGCACACGTGTCCCAAGAGAATGACGTCTCTGTTTCACTCAGTCCCATGGGGCTCTGGGAGCTAAGCACTGATGGCCTTCAAACCCAGATAACCTGTGGTCTCCTCCTCCTCCCAATGCCAGCACCCTGGGCTGGGGAGCCTGGCATGGGGCTTAGATCCCTCACTCCTGTGGGAGGGCCTCTGCGACTCAATTATCCTTCAGGTTGAGGGTTGCCCACCCAGAGGGCATGGGGCCCAATTATATCATGAGCACACCCCTCCTACTGTCCTGTTGTGGTTCTCTTTTTGTGTTTCCAGTTGAAGAAGAGCTTTTTTAGCTAGGTTCCAGCCTTTTTTCCAACAGTTGTTCAGCAGTCAGTTCTGGTTTTGCCGTAGTCGCGAGGAGGGATGAGCTTGTGTTCCTCCTGTTCCGCCACCTTGACTGGAAACCCAGATACTCAATTTTCAGTTCGAGTAATTTCATTGCTCTTTCTTGCTTTACTGGGTCATAGAAACAGTAAGTAATAAATCAGGGTAAGGTAGGAATGTCCCAACGATAAACATGTTATTACTTCATTATTTCCCAGGCTGTGTCCACAGAACATTTAGTCCCACAGTATTTACAGGCCCTGATTGACACTAGGCATTGCATGGGGTTGGGGGAGAATTCTGTGCTCGATAAATTCTTTCTAAGTTAGATCTTCTCAGAGCCTTTCAGTGTATGTGCTGATCCTTTAAGAGTGGGCAAAAATGCTCAGTGTTTCTCAAATGTATTTCTCTTACAAGGACATTGTGTGTGACTCACAATCCATGGAAAATTAGATCAGCATCCTGTTAGGGCACAGGTGTCCTAGGGTGGAGGATTATGGCAGGATTAGAGGATTACGGGAGGGAGGGACCAGGTGACAGCGCCACCTCAGGACCCACAGGTAGTGGACACCCAGAGTCAGTCGAGCACTTATAGCTTCTGTTCCTGATGGAGAGGGGTTAGCAGCAAGCCAGTGTCCACAAAAAACAGAGAAACTATAGTGAACTCTTGAGCTGAGGCGGACAAGTGGATGCTAAGGTCTGGAGAGACAGGAATAGAACAGAAACCAGAAAAGGGGTGTTTTGCCTTCCTTGCTAAAAACCTAAGAGCACTAACTCCCAAGTATGACATGAATCTCTGTCGCTCTGGGCTCTAATACCAGCCTTGGCTGCCCATGCCCTCATCCTTAACACTCGCAGGAGATGTGCGGCATCAGGAGGGTCCACACACCATCAGGAGGGTCCACACGCCATCATGGTGTTAGCCACCCTGGCCCAGGTGTTTTGCAAGCATGTGTCTCAAACTCTGCCAAGCATACCGACTGGCCAGAGACCTTGTTCTAGTGCAGACGCTGACGCAGCAGGTCTGGGCCGGGGTCTGAGACCCTGCCCTTCTAACAAGCTCCCATGTGATGCCTGTGCTGCTGATCCATGGACCATGATTCAAGGAGTAAAGTTCTAGAGCGTCAGAAAGAATCCTTCTAACACAAACCCATCACAGTTTATTTCCATCCAGGAGGAGTCTATACCTGCTCTCGGTACTAGACTTCTTGGGCTTGGCTATCGTTTCAGACACTAATTTGATCTCGATATCGCTAAAGCCAACATTGGTTTTCAGTCCTCATCTTAGTTGACCTATCCACAGTATTTCAGCCTCGTGATGGCTACTTCTTTCTAGAAGTGTACGTCCTTTGACTTGACTTCTGGGACACTGCTTGGGCCTCATTTTTGTCCTTCCATGGTTCCTGCCTGTCTCCGCAGTCTCTCAGGATTGAAGTGCCTCCAGGCTTGGTGCTCAGGACTTCCCGTGTCTCTCCTGACGAGTTCATCTGGTCTCACGGCTTTAGACAACCTCTGTACCCTTGGACCACTTCCACCCTCAAATGTGTATCTTCAGCTTGCGTCTTTTCCCTGAATCTCAGTCTTACATCTTCAAGATCCACACTTGGATGCCTAATACATGCCTCAACTTGCTCTTTCTTTATAAACGTGCTCTAACCAAACCATGTCGCATCTCAGTTAATGGACGTTGCTTCGGCTGAAAACCTGAGAAGCATTCTTAATTCTTTACTTTCTGTCCCCCTCTGATCCATGGATACATCCCGTGGCCTCTACCTTACAAACACACACACAGCCACCACTGGCCGCCACCAAGCCAGCTCCATTCCTCAGCCTGGTTAGTGTCCTTGTCTCCTAGGTGGCCTTCCTGCTTCCTCCCTTTCTCCCTACAGTTTATTCCCCACACAGTAGCCAGCAGGATTCTGTTAGCAAATAAGATAAATTATACCATTTCACTGCTCAAAACTCCCCACCATCTTCCTATATTACTCAGGGTCAGTGTTCTTACACTGGTGTGGACTGAAATAAAATGCACAGCCTTGAAGCTGAGAGTTATGTTTTATTCAGCAGACTAAGTGAGGACTCAAGCCTGGGACACAGCACCTCAGATCGCTCTAAAAGTCTATTCCAAAGAGGCAAAGTAGAAGCCAGGATACATAAGTTTTTGCAACAAAGACTAGTCAGAACATCAAAATAGTGCTGTTAATTAAAAATCAGACAAGTCAAGTTAAGGAATTCTGTGCTTTTCTCTGTGTGGGAAGGTGCAAAGTTCTGGGCTCACTGAAATCATCCCACTGAGATGCACCTGGCTGTCTAAGGAGAGTACCCTATTCTTCCACATCCTGAGTCCCTCAGAGAGCACAGTGGGGATGGCAGCAGAGGCCAGGCGGCCTGCTTGTCTGCACCCTGCATTCCCTCTGCTCACTGTCAGGGCTGGCGGTGGCAGCTGATGACTTGATGGCCACAGCATCCTTTGTTTGCTGATGTGACTAGCAGTATTTTTCATTCATAATGGCTCTCAAGCATCTACAAGATCTAGCGTCCCTTTCCCTCCCCTCCCTGCTCTCACCGGCCCCAGGCATGCTGTCTTCCCAGCTGCTCCTTGAACTCTGAGGGGACCACCCGTGGGTCATTTCCACATGCTGCTCCTGCAACCTAGAACCATCTTCCCGCAACATGCACATGACCAGCTGCCTTACCATTTTCTGGTCTTTCCTCAGACATCACATTTTCAGAGAGGCTTTCCCCAACCCTTCTCCTTAAAATTAATCCCAGTGTACACTCTCTGTCTCCTTTTATCTTTGGCATTTTCTTTCATCACTCATTTAATCATCTGATGTACTTGACAAATGACTTATTTATTGTGTTTATAGCCAGGCTTCTGCCAACCCCAGCACTAGAATGTGACCTCCACGACGGAGGGGCTTCAGAATTCTTTGTTCGCTGTATCCTCAGCACCTAGAATTGTCCTGGGTACCTGGTTCCCAGTAGAAATTCAAAACATATTCATTAAGCAGACGAGTAAATGAATGACTTAGTAAGTTAAGTAAGTTAAGTGATACAGTTTTATTCAGATGGTTCTGGATAAAGATTTGTAAAGATCTTTGATGAGGGTGACAAAATGCATCTGGTGTGATATAAACCATGAGCCTGGGCTACAGTTATTGTCATCTCACCCTCTCCTCCTCTTCCTCATCTTTCTCCACTGAGTCCTCTGCCATCCACCAGCTCTGTCAGCAGGCAGGTCAACGTCCCCCTGCTGAAGCTCTCCATTTTTTCCCCATCCCCATTACCAAAAGATCAAGGTCTCTTTGAAAACCAAATGTTTAGTTTCATCCACAAACCAGAGAGAAGCGACATCACACAGGGCCCATCGCAGCCTGCTCTTACCTCCCATTGTGTGAGTCTGCCATTGTCAAGCCCTATGTTAGGGATTTTTGGCAGGTGGCTTCTGAATTGCCCTTTCCTGTCTCTGTCCCAGCTGGAGCTGCAGTAATGGTCTCCATTATGTACCACGATTATGACCCCATAATTAAAAAACGCCAACAATCCTCCTGGAAGTCCAAGCATTCTGCCAGGGTTTTAGCCCAAGACCCTCTGACAGTGAGCAAAGGTCAGTCCTTAGCCTTGAAGAACCCGTAGGTTCTTACACTGGCTGTACTCCTGAACTTCACTAAGGTAGCTGAATTTCAGACAGTCTAACTCTCTTTCTGCCCTTGAGCTCTGGTACAGGGACCTCTAAGTTTCCAGTATCTGAATCTTTGGAGAAATGATGGGGGTCACATACAGCCCTTTTTACCCCAAAGACTTTGGCATCCTTATACAACTCACATGCTTCTCATTGACCAGTTCTAATGCAGAACGGAGACTTTATCTAATCTCAGAAGCAGAACCACTTCCGGTCGTCATCCTAAGAGCGGGTATGCTCTCCCCTTCATTCGCACAACCCTCTTCACAGCCTCTGCTCCTTGTGACTTCCTTACCACGCAGCAAAGCACTTGTCAACATTAAAATAATGTGACATCACCATCATTCTGGGAAACATTTAAGATAACCAGACACATTATTCAGTAAGAGTTTGAAATTTATTCTAAATGCACTGAGAATCACACAACAGTTTGAAACATGGTAAGAACACAATCTGAGTTACATTTGAAGAGAATAGCACAGGATTTGGAAGGAGTGCATTTTAGAAGAGCTGAGGTAAAAGTGGACAAGCGGCACAGACAAGAAGTGATAAGAGCTTGGGCTAGGCTGGTGGTAGCAGACACCGAAAGAGGTAAAAAGGGTCAAAATGTGTTTTGGAGATGAACTGGATGGGAGGGTGGAGAGGTATGAAGGAGGAAGACGACTTCCAGATTGTTGCATGAGCAATCATCTGGGTGGTAGTGTTGCCGGTAGAAGTAGCCGGTGTCCAGGTTCTTGTTTTGCCACAGAAAGAATTCAGAAATGGAGTAGGGAGGTTAAGAAAGTAGAGTGAGGATTTATTAAGGGATGGATAGTACACTCTCAAGGAGGGAGAGGGCAGACTCAGGTGAGCGGCCGCCCTGAGTTTCTTTGGCAAGTTGGTTACATAGGGTGTAAAATTGAATGGGTGGAATATTCATTGGGGAAGGAGGGGTCTGGGGTCATAGTCCTTGATTTTCATCCCAATTCCACCTTCCTGAGGTGAGGAGGGGCTTTTGTCCTTATTCAGTCTGGATTGGAAGTGCCATGATGTCAGTGCATGATGGGTGCTTCTAATCTGCAAGGCTAACTTTATTGAATAAATGAGGGCATAATGAGCAAAAGGTTACATTCAGACACTGGAGATTCCAGCCTTTTCCCACCTTTCTTTGTCGACCTCCAGGCTGCTTGTCACCCCAAAATGTGTGACTGCGTATCAGCTCAGAGGTTCCTGTTTTTCTCTGTCTACCCAGGGACCCCTGGTCTCTACATGATGCAGGGTTTCCTGCATTTGGCCCAGTGCCCCTCCTTTCTGCCCAGTTCCTGCCTTTTGGCCTGCATCCCCCTTTCTCTGCCATATCTAGCTACCTATCTGCTCTGTAGTGCCATCTGTCTCCCTCTTTCCTATCTGTCTGTCTATCTATCTATCTATCTATCTATCTATCTATCTATCTATCTTTCACTCATCTATCTACCTATCTATCTATCTAGATTTTTAGAAAGATTTTGGGAAGGTCATATTTGGTTGGAAAAAAACAATCATGACTTCAGTCTTGAACACACTTATGCTGAGAACTCTGTGAGACATTCAAGAGGAAATGTCAAGTGAGCCATTGGATGTTCAGTGAAAACATTTCACTGGTTTGTTCTTTCCTAATTCTAAGGGCTTGGACTCAGCTCCAGCCCACTTGAGTTGGTAGGGAATTGAGTTGTCCCCCTCCTGCAGGAAGAAGATGTGAACTTAAAAAATGTCTGTGGCAGAAAAGGTGTCATTCATAGTCTAAGCAAAAATTATTAAGCAAGAGAAGAAAAGGTTCAGAATGTGGGCTCAAGAAATGCTAATATGTAGGAGAGGATACGCAGAAGGTGTGACCAGGAAAACCAGTCTTGTCTCCATCAGGATGAGCGTTAGGGTGAGTTTCAGGGTCCCCAGGGAGTTGAAAGAAGGTCTTGACTCTAAGGAAGCTGTCAGAAAGAACTTTTACCTCCCCAGACTCTCCACAAACCAGCACTGACATCACCTCAGAGATGTTTGAAATGCAGACCCTCAGCCCCTAGACATTCTGATTCAAAGTCTGGATTTTTAACGTGAGAGGTTAGTGCCCTTGAAGCTCTCCTGCAAATCCCTTTTTCTCAGCCTTGACTGCACATTATTTTCACCAGGGGAGATTCTGAATCCCCAAAAATCTAAGTTACAACCTGGAGAGATTAATTAGAATCTCTGTGGGGATGTGTTGAGGGGAGGTGATATCAGTATATTTTTAAGTTTCCCAGATGAATCCAGTATGTAGACAGGTTTGAGACCAACTGATGCCAATACAAGCAAAATTAATAGGGGTGTGTGTGAGAGTACCTTTAGAGGAAATATGTTTACCCTACAAATTTCAGGTGCAAAAAAAATAATTCATTGGTTTGTTCTTTCCTAATTCTAAGGGTTCAAACTCAGCTCCAGCCCACCTGAGTCAGTAGGGAACTGAGTTGTCCCCACCCTGCATGGGAGCTTCTCTGTATCCGTGTCTGTATGTACATCACCTGTACTAGCTCAAAAGAGCATATCCTTTATGATTCCAATTTTATTAGATTCTAGAACCAAACCTAGAAGCCAAAGTAATCCTTGATGACAAAAATCAGAAAGTAGTTCTCTCTGGTACGTGGGTGGGGGGAGCTGACTGAATTTACAAGGACGCTTTCTGGCATAATAGAAATATTTTATATCTTCACAGAATAGAACAGTCTGTGTATTTTACTATATGTAAGCTATGCCTCAATAAAAAATACAACTATTGGGAATAAAAGTGTTGGCACAGCTGGATAACCAAATGGAGGATGTCATAAACCAGGACAAATTTCACAAGAACCTAAGAACTTAAAGAAAATAAAACTAGAAGATGGATAATTAGATGACATAGCAAAATCTATTGCAACTTTAGAGCAGGGAAGGCCTTTCCAAGGCTCATTCAAATCTACAAGCCAAAAAAAAAAAAAAAAAAAAAAAAAAAAAAACCACTACAAGCCAAAAAGAAAAAGAAAAAAACAGTCATAAGTTTTGTTGCCCTTTTTACTCTGCTTAGACTTTCAGGTCGTGCTTAATCCCCTGAAGTGTGTTTGGCTTTAAGATCTAGCACATTGTGAATAATAAACATGTTATTATACTTAAAGGCAACCTGAAGTGTTAAGATGATGACTTCAGGCATACGTTGGGGGAGGGAGACGGGGAGGGGCGGGGGGATGTTAAAGATGGCGGGGTAAGTGCTAAAGGGGAAAAGGCTGGAAATGGGCTGCTAAAGAATTGTCACCAATTGAGGACTCAGTGAAGCATGGTCAAGTTCAAGATCATGGAAGTAAATACTGCAGAATCTGTAGGTAGAACCTGGTCAGGAGACACTGGCAGGGGATGGGAGTGTAAAGGGAGGGGCGGGCGCAGCATGTTGGCATTGCAATTTTTTTTAATGTCGCGTCCAATTTATTTTGCTTTCAAAATATATTTTCACACATCCCAATTTTCTTTTTGCCCGCTATGTTTTTTTTTTCTTAACTTTTATTTATTAATTCATCTTTGCAGGAGGAGATAATTAGGTTCATTTACTTATTTATTTTTAGAGAAGGTACCAGGGATTGAACCCAGGACCTTGTGCATGCTAAGCACACACTCTACCACTGAGCTGTATCTTTTTCCCTTAGATCCTGATTTTTTAATCTCTTTTTTTATTGAAGTATAGTCGGTTTACAATGTTGTGTTAATTTCTGGTGTACAGCCTAGTGATTCAGATATATACACACATCACTTTCTAAACAGGAGTGGTGATGTCAGAAAAACACAATTTAAAAAAAGTTTCATAGTGACCTAAGACATTTTAACTTGAAGAATATGATTTTTTAAGCTATCAAATTAGAAAAAAGGACACCTCAGTGTTCATGAGGTAAAGATAAATGCATTTTTGAAATATTTGTCTAGGTTAAGGGTATAGATGGATTCACCCTCCTGAACAATGATCACTTAGTGATCATTGTTAAAAGTCTAAAAAATTTGTTTAAGCTTGACCGAGCAATTTCATTCCTAGAAGTTTGTCATAAATTGATTTATAAGGATATCTGCAAGGATTTACCAAGAAGGATATATTTCAGCATTATTTATAATATCAAAAAATTGGAAATGGCCACATAGGTATCTCCATGTAACAGCATGCTAAGAGAATCATGAATGTACCATATGTGATTAGTGACACTGACTCATGTTTATGATAAAGTGAAACACAGAATCTACGTCAGTGTGTACAACATGACCTCATGTACATGCTTATACCTACACGCACGCACAGCCCCAGGGTTCTAGCCCAGTGCAATCTGGATGGCTGCCTTGGGTGGTTAGACATACAGATTTATTCTCACTTGTTTATTTCTAGTGTATTCTTCAAGAGCCATGTGTATTTCTTGTGCAGTATATAAAAAAAAAGTTAACACTGTAAAAAAATTATATTCTGGACCAGGGCAAGTAGTTAAAGTATATAAATACGAATTAACAATCAGGAAGAAATACACGACAGTTGTTACAACTGAATCGTAAGTTTGGCACTGAGCTCCCAGGCAGCCAAATCATAAAGGGAAGCACTCAACTTTTTAATCCTCATTGCCATGAAGATTAAATACATCATCTCCAAGGGAAGGAAAGCTCTAAATGGAATTTCTTGCACGAGGCACTTTTCATTTCAGTTTTATATCTTTATTTTTGGCTCCCTCGGTTTTTCTGTCTTTTGAGTAAGAGCGATATGATTATGGATTTTGTTGTTTTAATTTTTTAAAAATGGGATCAGCATCTATTCTAATTTTTAAAAATCACATGCAATATAACAAGTTGTCAACATTCAGAGCTTTTCATATATATTTGTCACAAGATTTACTATAACAGGATTTTTATCTCTAGCAACGAGAAAAGCAAATGTGATTTTTAATTTATTTTGTTTCCACTTTGTCATTCCTATGCTTCATGTCTTTCTGTTTTCTCTTTTCCTCTTTTAACGACACTGGCAATATGAATGAATTCGGTCTCTTTAAAAGCAGTTCGCAGAGTCACTGTAAAAAGTAGGTCCATTTCCTACTTTTAACAAGCAGATTCTAACTGGATGGCAATCTTTTTGGCATCTGCTTTCATTATTTCCCGTTCAACTTGCAGCTCCATACAATGTCATAAAATATTTTGGTTTAGGCTTCTTCCAGCATGATAGAGAGTTTTAGCTGAATTCATAATCAGGGCTAACAGCCATTTAAGTCCAGGTTTCCCTTTGTGCCATCCCACTTAAAACAATTTAGCACTTGATTTTTGAAAGGCCAGCGTCAAGTTGTCTCCCCACTGCCTCCCTTCCCAACTTGGTTTTTCCCCAAAGTACAGCTGTTACAAACAGCACTTCACCGAAGGTGGTGAGCACTTTCTCTGCCGGGCACAACATTCATGAGTTTGCAACGTGCAAATTATCCTCACCTGCTTTTCCACAAGCTTGCAACGCGCAAATTGCCCTCTCCTGAATTTCCCCAGGGTTCACGGCGTGAGCCTTCCAAGGCAATTCAAGACTCAAAATTACGTCTGTGTCTTTAACAACAGCAACAGTGAGGGGGAGGGGTAGAGCTCAGTGGCAGAGCGTGTGCTTAGCGTGCGCGAGGTCCTGGGTTCAATCCCCGGTACCTCCGTTAAAAAAATTAAATAAATTAACTTAAAAAAAGAAAACAGCAACGGTGATTTTTTTTTTAATCTCCATTTTTTAAAAACACCTTTATTGTGGTATGGTTCCTGCACAGTAAACTACACATATTTCAAATGTACACTTTGATGAGTTTTAATAGATGAAATGAAACCATTACCCAATCAAGATAGCTAACATTTATTTCCATCACAAACCCAAGAGGTGCAGTTTTTGAAATCCCAATTTATCCCTTCCTACTCCCTTTAACCCTTATCCCTTCCTACTCCCTTTAACCCTCAGTGACCATAAGTTTGTTCTCTATGTCTGTGAGTCTGCTTCTGTTTTGTAGATAAGATCATTTGTGTCCTTTTTCTTAGATTCCACATATAAGCAATATTATATGGCATTTTTCTTTCTCTTTCTGGCTTACTTCACTTAGAATGATGATCTCCAGATGCATCCATGTTGCTGCAAATGGTATTATTTTATTCTTTTTTATGGCTGAGTACTATCCCATTGTATATATGTACCACACTTTCTTTATCCAGTCATCTGTCGATGGACATTTGGGTTGTTTCCATGTCTTGGCTATTGTATATAGTGCTGCTATAAACACTGAGGTGCATGTATCTTTTCAAATTAGAGTTCCCTCTGGATATACACCCAGGAGTGGGATTGCCGGATCATATGGTAAGACTATTTTTAGTTTTTTCAGGAATCTCCATACTGGCCCCCATAGTGGCTGCACCAGTGATTTTTAAAGAAGTCTCTCGCCATGAGGTGACTCTAGCAGCAGACTGGGACCCATGTCCCCATCCCCAGCCTGTTCCTCCCAGCTTAATTTTTCTCCCAACCCCCTGATAAGATGCAGCAAGCATCAAACGAAACATGAGTCTTGCTAATACTCACGACTGTAAAAATGCTCCACACATATCTGTGCATTCCTGTAAGACATGTGATAAATGCTATGTGCATACACTTTTGGACACAGATAATATCAAAGCTTATCTATACACATTTTTATGGAGGCAAACTCTAGTTTTACCACGAGGAATAACAGCTTTCAAGCAAACAAAATCCAAGAGGGAGTTGGAAGGTAGAGTTACTTCCCCAGTCCCCAGCCACTTAGCTTCTTGCTTCTAGAGACAAGGATGCTAGTGGTTCCTCCCCACCTTCCCTTCCTGGTTCCAGTCCACCCCAAGAAGGCACATGCTGAGAAGTTTGGGTGCAACATTTTTATGGAGAAGAACTGGGAAGGAGGCAGAGTTCATGAGGAAGGTGGCCCGGACGAGTGAGATCGGTGGATAGGTGGCTGGGGCCGAGCTGGGCAAAGGAGAGAGGGAGGCAGCCACTGGGCGGTGGTCAGATCCCCCCAGGAGGGTGTCAGAGATGGACAGGAGGCTGAGACCGTGGAGGGGCACACACAAAGGCCACAGCCCCAGGGAAGCCAGGACACAACCACAGAAGGGAGGCCGACACAGAGCCGCGCTTTCGGATGGTGGGCGGCTGGGGGCTGGGCGCTGGGGGCACAGCTCAGGGGGTCGTCCGCGTGCAGGAGGCATTTCAGTTCTCAGTGCCTCCCTTTGCAAAAAGAAAAAGCAAAGAGAAACCAAAAGAAAGTGGGAGGCTGGATGTTCTGACTTTTTTACTTCATGTGATGCACTTTTAAGGACCAAGAGCGATAACTTACAGGGGATAGCAGTTTGTTAGGGCTTCCGTAGCAAACTGTCAGAGAGTGGGGGCCTTAAACAGCACACTTGTGCTTTCTCGTGGTTCTGGGGGCTGGAGGTCCCAGATCAAGGTGCCGACAGGGTTGGTCTCTCCTGAGGCCTCTCTCCTTGGCTTGCAGATGGCCGCCTTCTCCCTAGGTCCCACATGGTCCTCCCTCTGGGCGTGTCTGTGTCCTCATCTCTTCTTCCTATAAGGACACCTGTCAGGTTGGATCAGGCCCCCTCCAGGGACCTCATTTTAGCAGAATCACCTCTTTTAAGACCCTGTCTCCAGACGGACTCACAATGTGAAGGTCCCATGGGTTAGGGCTTCAACCTATGGGCTTTGAGGGGACACAGTTCAGCCCTCAACACAGGAGAGACCCTTAGCAAATATAAATAAGGCATAAAATGTAAAGAAGGCCACCAAATCCAACACAGGCAGCAATAGAAAAAAGCTCACAAAACGTCTGGGGGAAGGAAGGTGATATGCAGCCCTAATGACCAGGTTGTTTGCGTGACAGAAAAGTCATGCACCCACATGAAGAAAAAGGGCCTTTAGCTACCCTGTAAAACTACCCAGACTTTGCCAAGTTTGTAGACACTGCCTCACTTAAACATCGTACCCAATGGCTTTTCTAGAGACAAGTGCACTTTCTCCCCCTTCTTCCAAGGGTACTCGGGGCTGATGGGTCAACCCTTGACAGTTTTGCACACACTGTCTGCGGTGCACCGTGGTAGGTGCCCTGACCTGATGCTGGGGGCCCCAGCGGACCTCTGCCTCTACAGAATTTCTGTTCTCTCACCACACGTGGGACGTGGGGTAGGTCTATATTCAGTGACAATCTAGTTCGCAGAGAAAGCCAGCACCTCGCTCACCGAATGACTCTTGCCAAGTGTTTGACATTTTCAAGGAGGTCATTTATAATTATGAACCTGGCCAAAGCTTCTTACTGGAAACGCTAATACTCGTGATGTCAACACACCGTGGGGAGGTTCTGCCAAGACCCTGTGGGCAGGGTCCCTATTTGGCTCACCTGTGACAACATGTCCACAGCAGCTGGCAAAGAGCTGGTGCCCTCATTCCTTGGGCCGCCTCTTCCCCGGTTCCCATCCCCTGCATCCGGGTGGGTCCTCCCTGCCAGCCCCAGATCATGGTTAGTGCCCCATATAGCTGGTGGTTTCCAGGACCAGCTCAGACCTGTGCTGACCATCAAAGTTCACTCTGATAGGTGAGGCCAGAGCCCTGCTGGCTAGCTCTCGTGAAAACCTCTCTTCACCATAGGTACTTGGTATGAGGGCTATTTATTTTTGGTTTAGGAAATGGAAGGAAACTGGCAAAAAAAAAAAAGTACACATTTAATTCAACAAAGGATTACAGATTATTCTGGGTGTGGTGTGTTACTAGGTAATTAAGGAAGCTCTAACAGGAATGAAACCTGGTCTTTGAACTGAGGGAGGCTTCAGTCTGTTTGCACTGTGCTTGCTGAAGCTGACAGAGTTCAGATTTCACGAACTGTATTTGCTTTCGGAGATTATTCTGATTACAGTCTTCCTACTCAGCTCGACCTATTTAGGCTCTTGGACCTCCTTCACCTGTCTGTTCTCTGCAGTAGCCACCTTTTTGCCCCTCCCCTCCCATCCGAAAAGGCAGTGAAAAGTAAATGGTCTGATGATGGCTTTTTCTAATCTTATCAGAGCACAGCAGAAGGGGACAAGGAGTTCTGTCGCGCCTGCCCTGCCAGGCTTTCAACAAGCACAACGGGCTGTTGTGTAACATTTAGTTTCAGTCTCTCGATTCCCTGTAAACACTGGGAGTCAAGGTCTGCGTGAGCTCGGCAGGCAGTATCCATGGCAACAGCACCTACAGCAGGGTACTTAGCATATGGGAAACAAGGAGCATCACCCACTCCTTTTTTCCAAGAGATCATCTGATGAATAATTGAATATGAAGCAAATTGAAACACTCATGCTAACCGACACCACTTCCATACTGCTTTTTAATCTGTATTTGATTCACACCATTATGCAAAAACACAACCAAAAAAAAAAAGAAGAAGAAAGAAAGGAAGAATGGAAGGAAGGAAGGAGGGAGGGAGAGGGAGAAGGAAGGAGGGAGGGAGAGGGAGGAAGAAGGAAAGAGGGAGGAAGGGAGGAAAAAAAAGGCAAGCAGAAATCCTGCTTTGGTTTAAGTATTTCCAATGACTTTTTTTTTAATTGAAGTATAGTCAGTTACAATGTGTCAATTTCTGGTGTACAGTATAATGTCCCAGTCATGCATATATATACATTTATTCATTTTCATTTTTTTTTCATTAAAGGTTATTACACGATATTGAATATAGTTCCCTGTGCTATACAGAAGAAATTTTTAAAATCTATTTTTATGTATAGTGGTTAACCTTTGCAAATCTCAAACTCCCAAATTGATCCCTCCCCACTCCCTTTCCCTGGTAACCATAAAATGGTTCACTATGTCTGTGATTCTTCTTCCGTTTTGCAGATTACTTTTTCTCAAAGAAAAATACAGTAAAGATAGTCTTGGTGAATTTATGACAACTCCAATGCATAGAAAAACTCAATGTAAAACATTAAACATGTTGGATAAATATCAAGGTTTAATTGTCTCATGAAGACACATAACTGAATCATTTACTAAGGTTTCCTACACATTTCTGCTACTTACATGTATTTCTTGCCTACCCCTGATTCTTACACAAACACCCTGCTGTGGCAAACACTTTGCATCCATGAGTAAGAAAGAAGGCAAGAGGGATGAGACAGAAAAGGGACTGAGTGGTGTCCACCATTTTTAACTACCCTATTGTGCCAATTAAATCAATCACCAAATTCTAGTGTGTCAGAAATGGCTATATTCTCACGTATCATCTTTTTGTGCCTAAAAGAACTGAGAGAACTCTGCATGACCAGAACCCAGGCTTCACCTAATTTTTATCACCCTGAATAATATTCTTTGCAGCGACACTGCCCCAGTCTCCTGAGATGACACCACGCATTTTTTTAAGAGGGCCAAACTTTGATTTCCCAATATTCGTCTGCATCTCCAGCCCACCTTTTCAGAGTTGGATAAAACTGGGAAAACTGAATAAAGTTTACCAAAAAAAAGGCAGTGCTTACAGAGGTTTAAAGAGGATTTTATTTATGTTGACAGCAGACCCATTGGTGTCTTTTCTCATGCATCACAGACATCTTGTATTTGTGTCTAATTGATGTTCACTCTGAAAATTCATCCCACATTTTGCAAGTGATTTTTACAGCCAAAGACAGCACTTTTGTGCAGTATGTGTTAAGTGTATCTCCTGTCATCAAATAATAACTGTCTGGCATGGAGCTGGATGTGTAAATATAGCTAGAGACATCAATCAGAAAAACACAGGAGAACATTTTGTTTCATGAATAATCACGGTTCTACAAAAATTTTAAATTTGCCTGTAATGTGTTTACGTATTTATAGTTTTGCCTTATATTTGAAATTCTGTATCACTAAATGGAGTGTATTATTATAATCTGCATTTCTTGCTAACGTACAAAGACTTCTTTTCATCACTCATGGCTCTGACACAGACCACTCACCATTATTCCCTGGCACCAAGGTCAAACCACCGACATGTTGTCAGCTTTATTTTCCTTTTCAATGTACCAGTGAGATTTTATATAATACAGAAGTATTGGTGTTGATTTTAATACGTTAAAATCAATGAAAAAGGAATTATGAATCACATATGCATGTTAGTACTGCATCTCAGAAGGGTGGCGCATCTGAAAATAGACTAATATTTTTTTCTTTTTTTTGCATATATTTATTCTAATTTTTATTTTATTTATTATTATTTTTTGTTTTTCCCCTCAACGGAGGCCCTGGGGAGTGAACCCAGGACCTTGTGCGTGCTAAGCACGTGCTCTACAACTGAGCTATCCCCGCCGAGAATAGACTTTAAATTGTACTTGTGTTAAAATTAGGGTTGTATCAAAACAATAAAATAAGCCAACTTTAAAAATTTTTCTTTGTTTGGGACTATTTTTATACCTGACTATTAGGTGTAAAATAAGCTACAAGGATACATTGTACAACATGGGGAATATAGCTGTATTTTGTAACTCTAAATGGTGTAGAACCTTGTTACAGCAACCTGAATCCAGGAAGAGACCACACGACACTCGGAGGGTGGGAGAACTCAGGCTTATTATGCTGCGGGGCCCAGAGGAGTTAACACTCCAAGCTCTGGACCCCGGCTGTAGGTTTACACAGGCTTTTATGGGGTTTTAGATTTTGATTAAGTTTGCGCCACATGCAAATGAGGTGTTAGAAATGGGCTAATCAGGAGTGAGCTTTTGGGAAGCAATGGAATTTTAGGGGTAATTTTTGTTTTCCTAGAAGCAAGCCGTTTTACAGAAGCGCAAAAGCGGGGAGGCAATGGCCCCGCATGGGAGGTCTTGCTGGCCCCTTTGTGGGTTTTGCCCCTTCAGCCTTTAAAATTGTAAATCACTACATTGTACACCTGTAACCTATATAACACTGTACAGAAACTATACTTCAATAGAAATTTTTTTTCCTGTTTGGGGCTATCTCCTGGACAGCATGGATGTTCTGACTGACTACCTCAGAAATTGTTAAGGTAGGTGAAAATAAAAATAATCATTGAAAAAAAAATCATATGAACTGGGAACCTTGTTTAAACGCAAGTGCAACGTGTTTTCACTAGCCTAAGGTCATTTTGTTCTTCAGCCATAGCTAGAAGACTCGTTTTGTGAAACTGTAAACATGAGGAAGAATGCGTCTGGCAAGCGTCTTTGACATCGGTGGAAACGATCTGGGTTTGAGAACGTTGCTGTGGGTCTGAAGACGAGACTGGGACGTGGCTGTCTTTAAGGAGGAGAAGGGCGTGATGGCAGCGGGGGCATAAGGAAAAAGAGGGTGATGATGACTGTGTCAAGGAGTCAGAAAAACTAGTTAAACAACTATAAATGTGTATCGGTATTACAATTCTTCACATACTATTCATCATCTTTCTTGCCCTTTTTATATTAGTTGACATTGGCCACTCTTGAATAAGTTAAAATAAATAAACAAAAACTAAAAATATCCCTCTGACTTCCAGGACACCACGCCCTCCAGATGGTCCTCCTACCTGCTGGCCACACCTGCCCGCCCTCCTTTGTGCATTTCTCTTCTTCTGCTTTTCCTCTATTTGGGGGTCCCCACCAGGTTCTCTTCTAAGACCTTTTCCCTTCTGACTCTGCACACATTTTTGCTCACTCTAGGGGTGTACATTACCATCTGTACATTGCCAGAAATCTTTATTTTCAACCCAAATTGTTTTCGTGGGCTTTAGACTACTTACTGGGTTTCACCACATGTAAGTTCCACAGATACTCCAATCTTAAACTCAAAAATCTCCTTTGATTGCTCATCTGCCTGAGTTCTATCCATAATCTAAGTTGATGATATTACTGCCAACTCCCGTGTTCAAGCCAAAAACTTGGACACCAGTACCCCTTCTCATATGCCATCAATCACCAAGCTTGACAAATGTTACCTCCTAAATATTCTCGATTACATTCACTTTTTTCTTTGTCTCCACCTACAGAACCCTAGACCAGGCCCTCATTTCTCTTCCCTAAATTGTAACAACAGTTCTGTTCCTTTACACTTTATATTCCACATATATCTAGAGATATCTTAATAAAGCATGAATGTGTCACGTGATTTTCTTTCATAAAACCTTGTGTCACTTTTCCTCATTGTTAGGATAAAGTCTTTTGTTTAGTTTTATTTTTTAATTAATTAATTTTATTAGTTGAAGTATAGTCAGTTTACAATGTTGGGCTAATTTCTGGTGCACAGCATCGTGTTTCAGTCATACATATACATACATACATTCCTTTTCATATTCTTTTTCATCATAGGTTCCTGCAAGATATTAAATATAGTTCCCTGTGCTATACAGTAGGGCCTTTTTGTTTATCTGGGTTTGAGGAGTCTCTCTTATATTTCCAAAGTAAGAGATTGGAAAGTTCAGTAGGTGTTCTGTGAGAATTGTTCCGTATGTAGGTGTAGCTTTTGATGTCTTTGTGGGAGAGAGAGGGTGAGCCGTGCGTCCTTGACTCCGCCACCTTGGCAATCTCTGCTTGGATAAAGCCTTAACTCCTTGATGCTTAAAAGATGCTCACCTCTTAACTGTAGCTATGGTCTTTCACCCTTGTACCCTGCCCTTCATCAAAGCTGAATTCCTTCCTAAAACGAACCATACTATGGTACATAGTCTTCATCCAGGTGTTACCTCTATCTGGAACACCTCACTGCTGCCATATGCCTTCTGACTTTCCCTCCAGAAACTAAATTAACACATTAACATCAAGTATCCTCACTCTTCCAGGAAGGCTCCCCTGATCAGCCTGCCCCCGACACTGAGATCCCCTTCCTAAGTACTACTGCACACTTGAATTTTTTTTAATTGTTTTAAAAAGATACAAATGAACTTATTTAAAAAACAGAAAGAGGCTCACAGACATAGAAAACAAACTTATGGTTACCATACAATTTTTATTTTCCCTTTCATAGAATTTGTCAATGAGTTGGGATTGTGTGTTCAATTTAACCATGAGAATGAGGATCATGTCAGTGTTACTCTTTGCCACAGCCTTCATTGTTAGCACTGCCCTTGAGTTTTAGTAGGTAGTTGATATGCTTTTTGAGTGAAAAAATTGCATTTAAACTCATTTAAACCAGTCAACTAAAAACAAACACCTTTTTCCCTTAACAAGTTCTAGCTTTTTAAAAAAAAAATTCCATTTTAAACAACTCTCTTGTGTCACTTAAAATAAGGATAATTCCTTTTATTCTGTATTAGTCAAGGGTTCAAAGCACACTCAGTGACACAGATTCAGATAAAAGGACCTGGTTAAAAGGGTGAGGACGGAATGGGTGATGAGACTTTGCACCTGTGACAGACTCATCTCAGAAGCTACAATGAGGATGGACTGATTTATCGGTTAAATATACTCACAAGTGCCTGATCTCTGTTGTCCTGTAAAGTTTACTTTAAAAGGCCAGTGATACAGAAGGAAGTCATGAGGTCAAGATTCCACTTTTCCCCAGTTAGCGCTTGCAGATCCGTATTCTGACTAAGCTATTCTCAGTGAACTATCAAATCAAATGGCTCCTGCAGCAAAGGCTGGCATACATCTAACATCTCTTTACTCCTTCCAACTTAATAAGACAGCAATGGCATTAAATTCCCCAACTAGACAGCTGACCAGGTGATAAACACCTAAGATGATAAACACAGAGACAGAAAACAGCCAGCAACGGACCAAAAAGCCTGCAGGAGGAGAGAACCATCAGAAACATCGACCAGGCGAAAAAGGGCCATTGGACCCCCAGGAGCATTGCTATTAATAGAACACGCATTGACTGTTTTAAGCACAGTGTGTTCAGACTGCTGGCAGGTACTTCTGATCAGCTTTAAAAGATGCCAAATTTTAGGTCTGTTCTGCCTGGTTTGGCAGCTGAAATAATAGGCCGTCGGAAATTTCCCTTACTGGTACTTTCTTTCATTGCGTTATAAATTGCTTTTCCTATAGTAACTCGCTGGGGGCAGAATAATAACCATGCCAAAAATGTTAGAGTAAATAATTAAAAACAACTACAATTTTAATACGTTTTGTCCTGTACATTATTTAATGCTAACTTGCAGTGAAACTGCTGAGGAAGTGTTGACTTTGCGCACCCAGCAAGTGCAGGAATTCCCTTTGATGATGGAGGCAATAAAAATAAAAATCAATGATCATCGCGTTACCGTAAATGACCTGCACAGAGCCCCCAAGACTTTCCATCTATTCGCCCTTTGAAGCATGCCTGCTTCCATCGCTTCTCTAATCTGCCATGATCAATAACACTGCCACAGATTGTATTTCCTGAACCTAATACGATCTCAAAATTGTATTGTTTCAATTGTTTTCTTTTTCTAAAAGACTTCATTTTAAAAGTATATTCTCCAGAATTTTAGAAATCTTTCAGAAATTTTAGAATTTACCACAGGTTTTAGAGATGTCTACGTGAGGCATGATTATTTTATCCAAGTCTTTCTCTGGTTCTTCCTCAAACGTGGGCCAGTCTGAGGTCAAATGGCACCTTGCTTCAAGAGCCCCCTGCACCAGGAAAGCTTGTCAGCTTTCTGAAGTTACCATTCAGTCCTTCCATTTGCCATTTGTCTTGGCATTATGTAAAACTGAATAATTCATTGATTCTAAAAACATTTACCGCGTTCCTATTATGGGTAAAGCATATTAGTAACATTAAGATGGAAAATGCATGGTTGATCCCCGCCTTCCAAGAGTTCCCAGCTGGTGCAAATGTAATATAACATGTACGCTAAATGCAGCAGTGGAACCATGCATTCTGATTTTTGCCAACAAAGAGGAAGACTTCTAATTGGACTTGGGAAGGAGGAGGGACCAAAGAAGGCTTTCAGAAATTCACTGAGGACTCATTTATCCATTCTAAACACCTTATATATTTCTTCTCGGTGTTTATATTTCAAACCTCTATGAATTGCCATTTATTACTGCCATCATTATGCCATTTTTAAAGATAAAATGTGGGGCTATCGAGAGATTTAAGTAACTTGCCACAAATCCAGATTACACAGAGCTGGGGGAGCCTGAATTTAAATAAAAGCAGTCTGGCTGGAGGGCTGTCACCCCTCTGGGCGACTGGGGCTAGGTCAGTCTTGTTCTTCAGTGGATCGTTTGACACTTACTGCCTGGAAATTTTAGTTAACATTTAAAACATGTTCTTATGTCCACAGACACTTTATAAGCATTCAGAGGGTAGAAGCCCTTCAGGCCAGCGGAACAACCAAGCAGGAACTTAGAATTTATAGCTGAGTGAATTGAATTTAGTCCAAATGCCCTGAGGGTTGGAAAGCCTCTACGCACCTCCATCCACACCAAACTCTCAGGCCAACCCTAGCTGGACTGAAAACCAGTGGAGTCCTATTTCCTGGCACCAAGTGGTAGAAGAAAGAACCCTGGCCCAGTCTTGGAAGACTTTGTGCTAATTCTGGCTTTTTCTCTTATTCCCTTGCAGTTTCCTGGCATCAAAAACCGATCATGTGATCTTTCTGCCGCTTGGACTTTACCTCCGCAAAATTGTGAACCTAATACCTGACTACCTGCCACTTATGATTTGGGTATAAAATTAGACAGTTTATTGGAACTGCTATGCAAACTTCAAAGCACCAGATGGAAACATGGTCATTCATGGTGTCTGTGCAAAACAGGTAATCAGCCAAGGTGGAAATGGCAGTGTGTGCTGAATCTTGTTCCCTCCCCGTAGGAAAGATTTTCACTTGGCTTCCAGGAGACCACATCCGCCTGGTTTCCCACCCCACCTCCACTTCACTGGACGCACCCTCCCAGGCATTTTCTGTTGGCGCCTCTTCATCTTGACCTTTTAAAACAGAAGTACCCCAGATCTGGTCCCAGGTCCCCTTCTCTTCTCTCCCTCACTCTCTGCGTCATCCCCCACCCCACATTTAATGTTAAGTGCTATGTAGACGCTAGTATGCTCAGACTTACATCTGCAGTTCAGGCTTCTCTCCTGAGCTCTAGATCCAGCATCCAGGGTGATAGTTCAAAAAATAAATAAATAAATAAAGCCAGACCATGTGACTAACTCCCTGCTCAAAACCCCCCAATGCCTCTTGATTTCACTCAGAGGGGAAGCTGATGTCCTTACAGTGTCAGACAAGGTGCCACCTGTGCCAGCCCCTCCTAGATCTTCGGACCCCCCCTGTGTCTCCACCGGGCTCCCTGGGCTCCAGCCACACTCGCCTCCTCGCTCCTCCTTAGACGTGCTGGGCACTCCTTTGCCCAGAGCCTTTGCACTGCTCCTCCCTCACCTTGGGCGCCCGTCCCGCGCGTGTCCACATGGCCAAAGCCCTCGACTCCCTCAGTCTCCTTCCAAGGAGGCCCATCCCAGACCAGCCTGTTTAAAGCTGCCACCTGTGTGCCTGTGTCCCCAGAGCCAGGGGCACATATCTCTGCTGCATTTTTCCCTTAGCTCTTGTCACCTTCTAATACACGGGGTCATTTGCTAGTTATCTGGTTGTTATGTTTGCTTTATTGTTGGCCTCTTTTATTCACAAGCTCCATTAAGGGCCGAAATGGTTTTTGTCTGTTTTATTCAATGATGTTTCTCAAAAACCCAGGATACTGTCTAGCATACAGCACACACTCAGCATCCACTGAATGAATTCCAAGACGCAATACAGACATCTGTGTCAAAATGTATCAGAAAACATCATATTTAGAAATCTTGAAATAAAAGGAGGGTAGGAATGGATATACAAACCTACTGAAAAGTGCTTTGGGGGGCCAAACTCCTAGTCCCCAAACTTCTCCACTCTGTGTCTCCCCTGGCACTGCAGACCCAGGACCAGTCTCCCCTCACCCTCATCAGGAGAGGGGAAGGATTTTTTTGAAGAAGTAACTAAAACAAAAAAAAATTTTCTCTTCCTTGTGTTTTAAAGATTTATTTTTAGTTCCACTTGAGCAAGAAGGTAAACAGTCTCCTGGTCCCCAGGGTATTCCTCCTCCTTAAAAAAACTTGAAGCTCCTTCAATCAATGATGACAAAATCCATTATTCCACAGTGAGAAACAGCCCCAAGCCTAAATGCTTTTTCAGAACATTTGTACCTAATCTAATTGAATCGAATCAAAATTCTAATGAAGGAATCAAACAATAAGTATAAATAGCTGATATTGGATGCCTTCTTTTATTTCCATAAAAGGAAGAACTTAAGTGACTTAGAAGGTTCAAGGTACCAGATCTTGGGGTCGCCCCAGTGAAGGGAAGCGGAACATGACAGGCTGAACATGACGGGTGTGTTAGTTTAGATGGCGTCATGCAGTCGGTCATCCTTGGCTGCATTCAGCAAGCGGAAGTTTTACGGGCTCTGCTTGGGAACAGAGTAGAGGTAGCCCTGAACCACAGGCATGCCCCAGGTTGGCCCTTCACAGCCCCTTCAGGTGTCTGGGACCCCCCGGGGGAACCTGGCTCCAGATAAGAGTCCAGCGGGGTGAGGACCTGGCCCCAGACTGAGTGTTTGTGCCCAACGAAATGCATGTTAAATCCTAATCCCCAACGTGGCTATGCTTAGACGTGGGCTCTCCGGTGGGGGTTTGGGTCATGAAGGCAGAGCCCTCCTTAATGGCCTTAGTGCCCTTACAAGGGGCACCCCGGGGAGCTAGCGGCCCCACCTGCCCTGTGAAGACCCAGCCGGGAGACAGCCACCTACGAACCGGAAGCAGGTCCTCACCAGACGTTGGATCCGCCAGCATCTTGATCTTGGGTCACAGCCTCCAGAACAGTGAGGAATGAATGTCTGGTGTTAATACGTCGTCCAGTCAGGGGGTGTCCAGTCTGCGGTGTTCTGTCACAGCCACCCAAGTAGACTGCTTCCCTTTTGCTGCCCCATCTCTGTTCCGCACTCCTGTGTCCATTTTTTTTTTTCATGGTCAGTTTACACATATATATATAAAAATATGTAAGAATATATATAAAATATATAAATAAAAAATATAAATATATATGAATATATATGTAATTATATATAAAGAGGACTAGTTAGCCAAGTAATATTGTTCTTAAAACAAAAATTTATATATAAATATATAAAAATATATATATAAATATTATATATATATACAGAGAGAGAGAGAACTAGTTAGCCAACTAATATTGTTCTTAAAACAAAAATTAGAGGGTGGGAGGCGGAGCTCAGTGGTAGAGCACGTGCTTGGCATGCACAAGGTCCTGGGTTCAATTCCCAGTGCCTCTGTTAAGAAAAATAATAATAATTAATCCTAGCATCAAATGAGAAGAGTTTGGTAAATGCCTTCAGCTTAGCCAGACTACAGCACAAGAAGGAATAGTTTGTATAAATACAGTTGTCTCTCCATTGATTGAACTTCTCACTAAATTTCCCGCTTCTCAATTGGCTATTTTTCCAGAAATAATTCCCACTTCATACCTAGTCTCAAGACTCCTGGTGCTCTGCTTGTAAAAATACTGCCCATAATTCTTCACATCATCGTCAGCCCAGCACACATGTGGGCACATAAAACTGAATTGAAGAGTCTGAAAGGGAAGTATACGTACAGAAAAAATGTTTTCCATAATCCCTTCCTCGGTTCAACAGTGTCTCTATTCAGGTGCTAACAATAATAGCAAAGATCAGGGTATATTCTCTGATTGTAATTTGATTGATTAATTTTTTTTTAATTACCCATTTGTTTTCTTATTTTTTTAATGGAGGTACTGGGGCTTGAACTCAGGACCTCATGCATGCTGAGCACTGCTCTACCACTGAGCTATACCCTCCCCCATCTATTTATTTTAAGAATATACCATAACAATGTTCTTCCCTCAGTTCTAAGAATAAGTTAGACACCACCTTGATTGGAAGGGGTCACACAGAGAGGAGATATCAAGAAACACACAATGCTTTTCCCAAAATTTCCTCATGGCCTCTAATATGGATATCTTTCTCATTTACACTTTCAGGATCCCTGTTGTTACTCCCATGTCTTACATAAAGACCATGGTCCATAAATAGCTTTGCCTATTAAATCTTAACATGTTGGAGAATTGCCTATTTTTCTGTGATTTATCAGTTCACTGGACTATTACATCCACTTTTCCTGTATTTGGTAAAACGGTCTAGAGAAACTGTGAAGTTATCTCATGTTGTTAACAGAAGGGGCAGCTTAAATCCATAAACAACTTGTTAGCACAGGTTTCAAATCTTTAAATATTCACTTGGTATGAGTCATGCTCAAGGCCTTCCTTCCATATTATTTCTAAATGTACAAAAAACAGAATTGATTGGTTCCTGAAGCCAGTTTTATAAGCCCAGTCCTCAGTGTCCACCCCCACCCCAGCCTCAGTTATCAGTTTCTTCAGGCTGTGTAGCAAGAATGCCACCAACCCCTGATCTTGCCCAGGAGTAAACAGAGCACCCCAGATGCCCCCCCAGATGCACCCCACGGCATTTGGAAGCCTCACGCTAACAGAAGGACCGTCTCTCCTATTGGAGAGAACACCGAGGAACCACAGATGGTTCAGGAACACGCAACAGGGGCCAAGTTTTAACATTTCAGTGTTGCCACATTGGGTTTTGTTTCCCAGTAATGATGCAGCCAAGTATCTTGAAACGCCTGCCCCTGGCAGGAGGCTGCTTCTTGGTGGTCCTTGCTCCACAGAGTTCGTGTTCCAAGGATCCCATTGCTTCCTTCATTGGATGGAAAATTAAAGTCAGTGCAACCATCTAGTCATATCTGTGGTCAAAGGTGTCACACTGCATTTTGAATCTGGGCTGCTTACAGCTCTGGGAAACACAAGTAACTGGAAAGCATTTTATTTTTTATCAGTTTCTCCAAACCCCTTCACCAAGTTGGGCGGTGTTACTGAGGGGTCATTGCGAACGCAGTGATGGGCGATGTGCTGTTGCCTTTTTACCCAGAAAGCAGCAAAATGAGGTGGTGAATGAAAAACTCCACCGGAGTTTTTCCTTGAGGACTGATCGTTGTCATTTACGAAGACCTAGCATGTCACCTGAAGTTGGATGTGCCTGCTTATAAAGTGTGTGCAGTGGGATTCTGGAAGATGTGAGAGGAAGTCTAGAGAGTCCACCTGCCCCTGTGTCGGAAGGGCTCAGTGCAAGCCCGGAGCCTGCTGGGGCTCCAGCTCCTGCTCTCTCAGGATAGGCATGGGTTTTCTGTCAGGAACTGCAAAGGACTTTGTGTGGAAGGTCTCAGACTGTGCTCAGGAGATGCGCTGCCCCGGTGGCCGGGACTCACCGGCTGAGGCTTGTGTATCAGGCTGTGTGCCACATGATTGCGCTCCTTTGGAGCCTTTCCTTGCAAATTGAGAACAGCCCCTAAAAATTAAAAATCAAGTCATTGGAAAAGTAGTTTCTTTAAGGACCAGATTGCTGAAACTGCCTGGGTTTTCTGTCCCTGGGTTTCCCCCCGCTGTCTATCCCTGGCCCCACTGTCATTAGATGTGGGACACTGTTCACTGGAAAGGACAAAATGCACCTCCCTCTTTGGTTGAGCGGTCTTGTACGCACAGCTACATCGTGCGAGGAGGCTCCCTCTGCCTTCGGTTGGCTAACCACAGAGCGCTGAACCCATCCCAGCAGAAGGATGCAGGCTTCCCCGAGCGCACGTGCAGTCTGATGGTCCAGCCTTGCTGGCCCCCAGGGAGCGAAGTTCACGGGCCGGCTCTGACAAGAGCCCCATCAGGGTGCGTAGCCAGGGCAGAGGGACAGTGAAGTTCAAAGCAGTGACCTGAACCACCTCTGACTTATACAAGCACGTCTATACAATCCTTAAATCAACACCAGTTCCCCAGCCATTGAAGTGGATTTGCTTATTGTAGGTGACTCTGCAGTCATGGGCTTGTGTGCTGGTGAACTTTGCCTTTTCTTCAGTGACAGGTTTTCTCACAAGAGACCACCGCAGCGCCTCTGATTCCATCTGTGCCTTAGATAGAAAGACATTAAAACAACCCAAGACAGGTGACAGCCTTTCCAACCTAGAATACCTTTAGGGTGGCATGACCACGTGCCCTCAGTCATAGATCTGTTTCTTGAGACAGTAATTCCAATTTTGGAGATTTCCACCATACATTCAGCATTCAGGCTTTCTGTGAAATATAATGAATTATCTCCAATTCTAATCCTGTCTGTTTTATTTCAGTCTTTATTAATTTATTTAGCGGAGGCGCTAGGGATTGAAGCCAGGACCTCGTGCATGCTAAGCATGTGCTCTACTGCAGAGCTATTACCCTCCCCCTAACCCTGTCTGTTTTATTAACCAAGACCTGGAAAGGTGAGGGATTTGGAGAAAAAATAAATGCATGATAAATTACCAATCGTCTATAAAGGGCATAACAAAATGAGTTGCTAGTAACTGATTATTACAATGGCTTTTCCAAGGAGGTTGGCAATACCTGAATCCTGTTCCAGGCCAGATACTTGTGCCTTCCTTGTCTACAGCCAAAGTGAATGCGCAATAGTATATCCAGCAGGGCAGGGAAAACAACACACGTTCTTGGGTGGGTCTTTGGTTCATAAACTAGGCTGTCGCATGAGGACATTTTGCACCCTAATGCTTTGGGCTGAGGACCCACACCTGAGCCTTCTGATGAGCGTAAAAGTCAGTCCAAACCACAGGTAGCTCAGAGCTGACTGACAGGTGGTGCAGTGTGGAGCCTTGTTACCACTGCAGGCAAAGGCCAAGTGAGGAGGAGGACCACGTGGCACGTTGTGCCTGGAAGCACTGGCACCCCCTGGGGCTGTGGTTCAGTAAGAGCCTCAATTCCTCGAGCTCCAAGTGGTGAAGACACAGTTCAGCCTATGTCAAAGGCAGGCATTCTGACCGTGGATGGGGGAAGAAGGTTTAGGCTGGTGGTAACGAAGCAGGGTCTCCTCTCCTCCTTCGTCTCCCTTGAGACTGCAGCATGGTGCTCACACGTCTGCACTCGCTTCCTCCCAAGTCACTGCCAAACAGAAAAGGAGGCACGTGTCTCCTGGCGTCCATTTAGAAAACCCTTGGGGACACTCTGAATATGGCTGACTTGGGTCTTGTGTCAAGTACTGTGGCCAGGAAGATGAAGAAGAGCGATGGCTCAGTGTGATTTTGATGCTTACAGTCATGCCCACGGGTCAAGGTCTGCTGTCAGAGTCAGTGTGTGGTGTGTACACGTGAGCACCGGGAGCCAGCACTGCACACACACAGACGGAACCCCTGTGTGCAGCCATTTTCCAGAATGTGGCGAATCAGAGCACCATTCTTTTGCTCTGGGGTGAAGTAAGGGTAAAGGTAGGTGGAGAGGAAGGAAGGACCCTAAAAAATCAACCTTCCTTCCTTTCTTTTTCTTTTTTCTTTCTTTTCCTTCTTTCTTTCCTCCCTTCTTTTCTTTCTTTCTTTCTTTTCTTCTCTTTCTTTCTTTCTTTCTTTCTTTCTTTCTTTCTTTCTTTCTTTCTTTCCTTCTTTCTTTCTTTCTTTCTTTCCTTCCTCCTTTCCTCCTTCATCTTTTTTTTCTTGACATAGGAAAACATTTACCTATCTCTGACTCCCTTCAGTGGTGACTTTAAGAACACAATGAGGGCGTGAGCGGTCTGGAAGTGAGGTGGTGCTGAGACTCCCTTTCGGTCTCCCCAGCCTTGTCCCCAGCGGTTTCAATAGCACATCCCATGTCATCAGTAGGATGCTTCCATCAGTACCCCATCTTGCATCTTCATTTTCTCTGCTGGCCATAACTGTAATCTGGTATACATTTTTTTAATTTACTACTAAATTACCTCCTCGTATGAACCACAGGCATCAAAAACTGAGTTTCTTCACTCTTTACTCAGACTTGATTAAAAATTCCATTTTACGCAAGGGCTGTTAAAGCTAAAAGACTCAGAACCGTGTCCTCAGTCACGCTGTGACAGCACCAGGGCCAGAACGCAACATCCTCTGGCTCTCAATCTGCTGTCAGGTCGAGTTTGGTTGTACCATGGAGCCTCGTGTCTTATCCATGCAAAGTTAGCATTGTAATTTCAAAACTACACTTTTACAAGGTTTATATACTAAATATTTAATAATTTGTATAATCATTTCAGTTTTATACATTACTATTCATAATACTGCTATAAAGCCAAACCAATCTTTCCTAATCTCATAATAGCTTCCTATCGCTGCTGTGACAAACTATCACGAAACTTGCCACTTGAAATAACACAGATCTAATGTCTTACACACCTCTGGAGGTTAGAGCCCTAGGATGAAGTATCAGGAAGGCTACCTTCCTTCTGGAGACTCTAGGGGAGAACCCATTCCTTGCCTTTCCCTGCTTCTAGGGGCCACCCACATTCCTCGGCTTATGGCCCCATATCACTCAGACTCACGCTGACAGCACCACATTTTCTTCTCTTGCCCAGACTCCGCTGCTTTCCCCCGACACTTACAAGGACTTCCGTGCTTGGAAGTCCTTATACATTAGACTGGGTCCACCTGGTTCATCCAGGATAATCTCCCATCCCAAGATCCTTAGCTTAATCACATCTGCAAAGTCCCTTTCCCATGTATAGTCACCAGTTCCGGGCGTGAGTACCTGAACGTCTTTGGGGACTGTTCTTTTACCTAACACAAGTCATCTGGAAATAAGCAGAGAGAAATTTGGAAAAAGAGGGGCCGCTGCAATGTCCCTAAGCGGCTCCTGGAACTGTAAGCCAGACCTTGACAGAAAGAGCCTCACACAGAACACTCAGGCGGTGAGGACCCTGCCTCTCCTGGCTCACCTGATCCACGTGACCCAGCTATTGAGTGGGGTTTCAGGGGCGGCCTTCCCAGGAGACAGGGGCTGTGGAAAGGGGGTTCCTTTAGCTAAAAGACCTGTGTGACTTAGGGGGAGGTCATGGATAAGCAATCCGACGTGCACAGGACTGATGACAAGCTGGAGACCCGCCCCTGGGGTTTTGTGTAAACCGAGCAGAGATCCAGGGCTTTCTCATGAGTTGGGGGGTGGGGGTGGGACCTGCTCGGAGAAGGTGGGTCTGCTGTGAGGTAAGCATCTCAGAAGGTCCCGGAAGCCCTTGCTGCTGCCTTCTTTTCACCCTCAGCCACTCTGTTTCCTTTTCTCCTGTCTCATTATTTTGTCATTGTAGTGGAGCATTTGCTACAGATGGCCACAGTTAAAACAGGCTGGGCTTTTCAGACTGTACATGTGCCACCACCCCGGGGCCAGCGGGGCTGGGAGGACCAGGCCGAGGAGGGGGAAGGCACAGGCACCCTCCACCTTTCTCTCACGGCTCTGGTCGGCATACAAACAAAACACAGCGACAGGAATATAAAGCCTGCTCTTGTGAGGGGATAAATGTCCTCAGTGCATCGTGTTACATGGGCATTCTACTTATTCCTTAAGCAATTTTTTGACTAAAATATAATGGATGTACAATATTATATAAGTTACAGGTGGACAATATAGTGATTCACAATATTTAAAGGTTATGCTTCATTTATAGTTATTGTAAAATCCTGGCTATGTATACAGTATGCCCCTGTAAATCACTTATTTTCTACCTAATTATTTCTACTTCTTAATCCTCTGCCTCTATTTTGACCACTCCTTCTTCCCTCTCCCCACTGGTAGCCACTAGTTTGTTCTCTGTATCTGTGAGTCTGTTTCTTTTTCGTATATTCACTAGTTTGTTGCATTTTGTAGATTCCACATATAAGTGATATCATACAGCACTTATCTTTCTCTGTCTGACTTATTTCACTTAGCATAATACCCATGTTGTTGCAAATGGCAAAATTTCATTATTTTTTATGGCTGAGTAGTGTTCCATTGTATGTATACTACATCTTCTTTATCCAGTCATCTGTTGATGGACACTTAGGTTGCTTCCATATTTTGGCAGTTGTAAATAATGCTGCTATAAACATTGGGGTGCATGTATCTTTTCAGTTTTTTGAGTGAGGGGAAATTCGTGTTTTTGTTTCTTTCAGATGTATACCTAGGATGGAAATTGCTGGGCCTGATGGTAGTTCTGTTTTTAGTTTTTGAGGAACCTCCATACTGTTTTCCACAGTGGCTGTATCAACTTACACTCCCACCAGCAGTGGAGGAGGGTTCCCTTTTCTCCACACACACAACCTTTCCAGCACTTATTATTTGTAGGCTTTTTGATGATAGCCATTCTGACAGATGTGAGGTGATCTCTCATTGTGGTTTTGATTTGCATTTTCCTGCTAATTAGCAATGTTGAGCATCTTTTCATGTGCCTGCGGGACATCTGGATGTCCTCTTTGGAAAAAAAAATGTTTATTCAGGTCTTCTGCCCATTTTTTAACCAGGTAGTTTTTTTTTTCACGTTAACTTAGATGAGCTGTTTATATATTTTGAATACTAACCCCTTATCGGTCATATCATTTGCAAATACTTTCACTCATTCTGTAGATTGTCTTTTCATTTTGTCAGTCGTTTCCTTTGTTATGCAAAAGCTTTTAAGTTTAATTAGGTCCCATTTGTTTACTTTTGTTTTTATTTCCTTTGCTTTATGAGACAAATCCAAAAAAAATTTTGCTACAATTTGTGTCAAAGTGTGTTCTGCCTGTGTTTTCCTCTAAGAGTTGAGTATTTGGTCTTACATTTAAGTCTTTAATCCATTTTGAGATTATTTTTGTACAGGTGTTAATGTTCTAATTTCATTCTTTTACATGTAACTGTCCACTTGTTCCAGCACGACTTATTGAAGAGATTGTCTTTTTCCATTGTATAGTCTTGCCTCCTTTGTCACAGATTAATTGACCATAAGTGCATTGGTTTATTTCTGGGCTCTCTATTCTGTCCCATTGATCCAGGTGTCTTTTTATGTGCCAACACCTTACTGTTTTAATTACTGTAGCTTTGTAGTATAGTCTGAAGTCAGAGAGCATGATTCCTCCAGCTCTGGTCTTCTTTCTCAATATTGTTTTGGCTATTTGAGCTCTTTTGTGTTTCCACACAAATTTTTAAATTATTTATTCTAGTTCTGTGAAAAATCCCATTGGTATTTTGATAGAGATTGCACCGAATCTGTCGATTGCCTTGGATAGTAATTTTAACAATATTAGTTCTTCCAATCCAAGAAAATGGTATATCTTTCCATCTGTTTGTATTGTCTTCCATTTCTTTCATCAATGTCTTATAGTTTTCTGAGTGCAGGTTTTTTACCTCCCTAGGTAGGTTTATTCCTAGATGTTTTCTTTTTTTTGGTGTGATTGTAAATGGGACTATTTCCTTAATTTCTCTTTCTAGTAGTTTATTGTTTGTGTATAGAGATGAATCCGATTTCTGTATATTAATTTTGATCTTGCAACTTTACCAAATTCATGGATGAGCTCTGGTAGCCTTCTGGGGTGTCTTTCAGATTTTCCACGCATAGTATCAGGTCATCGGCAAACAGTGACAGACTTACTTCTTCTTTTCCAATTTGGATTCCTTTCATTTCTTTTTCTTCTCTGATTGCTGTGGCGAGGGCTTCCATTACTATGTTGAATAAAAGTGGTGAGAGTGGGCATCCTTGTCTTGTTCCTGATCTTAGAGAAAATGCTTTCAACTTTTTAATTCATTTTTAATTAACATTTTTAACTTTTAAGAAATACTGTGTTTGTCTAAAGTACTGCTGAGTAACTCCAGATGTACAGATTCATTGCTTCAGTAGTATCAGGAGACAGGCATCAACGTGTCCCCAGGTGGATAGTAAGTCAGAAACTTCCCTAGAGACTGGACCAGGAGTCTTTCCCATGGTAAACAGGAAGTCAGGTAATGAAGTGGAACAGGAATATTCCTTCAGGGGATGGAGAGACAGGGCCCTTCTGGGTAAGAGGACATTATGTAAGGAGCCTATGAGATAGGTCCAAAGTCAGATTCTCCCTCTCAAAGAACAAAGCCCAGTGGGTTATCAGATCTGGACCCCAGCATGCATTTGAGCCCTGTAACAAACTGGCCTGTTCTGAATCCACACTTAGGAAGCAGCCTCTAATCTCACTTCCACTGGGATTGTGCCGAGGGGGTCTTGTGCACGTGACAGCTGTGACTTTACTGGACATTGTGAAATGGACAGTCTTGTGGCCCTGGGTAAGACCCTAGGCTTGGGATGCTCAGCCTGAGGGAGTGGGGGGTCTCGCCTGGCCAGTGCCACTCTGTGGGCGCCTCTTTGAGTAATGCATATTTGTTTTGTTCCTTTGCACACTTAAAAAAAAAGAACATGCCCATTATGATCCATATCTCCAGAAACACTGAGTTATGGAGCACAGAACAGAGAAACTCCCCCTAGCTGATCACACGTTCCTTATTAAGTGCAGCATGTCAGAGTCTCAGGGTGTTCCAGGGGTCAAACTGGATGACCCCGGGATCCTACCACAGAGCAAGGAGGCAGCTGCAGTGTCCGGCAGGGTCTGCCTGTATCTCAGCTAGACCATCATAACCTGATGGTGTCCCCACCCATCCTATGAGCATCACCCTGGGGCCGACCCACACCCACTTTCTTGAATTCCTCCCCATAGAGGAAAGCCCAGTGCAGAGACTCGCGGATGAGCCTTATGTCTGCAGCTGTCCTGGCTCCGTGGGAACTTTGTCTTGGTGGCCTTGCATGACCCTTTAGAAACCACTTTGCCACTACCCTGTCCTTCTGTTGTCTCGTGTGCTCATGTTGCATTCTGGCAGTTCAGAATCTCTGCCTTTTCCAGTCCAGGTTGTGCTCCCATCACAAAGTGTCCACAGCATCGTCTAGTCCTGGGCTCTCAACATACCTGCAGTACCTGGTACCTGGGGTCTGATCAAAGTAGCTCACTTCTGAGAATGAGCTAAGTTGGTGTTTTAACTTCTTGAAAAAGAGCTGGCTGACTTGAAGAAGCATCAGTATAATTCATAGATTCGGCATTTCAACAATACGGCACAATTTTGTCTCCCAGACATTTTTAGGGAGAACAGGCCAGATGTGTGGGTGAGCGGAGGGGAGGGGGTGACTGCCTGGGTGAGTGGACTCCGGGAATGGTGCAGAAGCCTCTTTCCCCACTCAGTTGTGCTCAGCAAACCAGCAGGTGCAAAGTTATTTTTAACTGAGCTCCACCCCGTGGGTCTACACAGAACTGAAGCTGTCTGTTGAGACCAGCTTCCTGCATATTTGGAGCGACTCATGGACCCTGTGAGGACACGTCAGTTTATCAACTGTGGCATTTATAAAGATGGGAAGCGTTTTAGAAAAAAATACTTACCACCCCAAAACAGTCCTCAAAAGAGCACAGAGGTTAAATCCGATGTGTCCCACTGACAGCTGGCTAGTGCCACTGACCTCTCCAATAGAACTTTCCCTGGTGACAAATGCTCTATATCTGATCCGGCCAATACAGGCTTCTAGACACATGTGGTTATTGAGCACTTACTTGTGTGACTGGGGAAATGAATGTTTAATTCTGTTCAGTTTTAATTAATTTCAATGTAAATAACCAGATGCAGCTGGTGGCTATCATATTGTAGAGTTCAAGGGTAGCATGGTTTAGCTTATGGTAGTGGAATCTGTGGTAATGGCTACAGAAGGAATGTAATTACTTAAGAATCATCCTCTTGCCAGCCCTCTGTGTACTTGGGATATTCTGTTATTTCTAGCTTTAAAAGGAGTATAATAGGACTCGGTAAATTTTGCCATTTTAATCAAAGCTTTTCACGTTGTTCATATACTTGGATAAGTAAAAAGACCATACCTGTAAACTG
This sequence comes from Camelus dromedarius, assembly GCF_036321535.1. Lineage (NCBI taxonomy): Eukaryota > Metazoa > Chordata > Mammalia > Artiodactyla > Camelidae > Camelus > Camelus dromedarius. Next base: position 1,730,220 of record NC_087464.1, on the reverse strand, counting down.
TATTTTAACCTGACATCACTTCCAATGGAGATATAATGACACTGGCTTTTCCATTCGTGAGGCTAATAAACGCTATTGTATCTTTTACGTTTATTTGTGAAGATTTTGATTGCCAAAGTAAAAAGCAGGAAACACTTCGAGAAAATTTTATGTCTTTGTAGTATTTCAAAAATAGAAACTTTGAGAGGAGAAAAAAAAAATTCAATCACAATTACCTCCAGCAACATGGAATTTAGGAATGCTGGTCCGCAGACCTCTGCAAATGTTTCATGCAGTCTGTTGGTGGAAGTTGTATCTCCCTAGCAACGAAGCAGCAGGGAACGCTTTTCCTTCCAAGGCAACTAGGCACAGACTGAACAGAACCACGGTTTGTTTTATTCTGCAGAATGAAACAACAAATCACATTTATTGAGCACTTGCCAAGTGTCAGACACTCTTCTCTGCAACTTACATGTATTAACTCCTTTTAATCCTTATAATACCATCACAGTGTTGGTTGCTATTATTATTCACATTTTGTAGTTGGATGAACTGAGAGAGAGAAGTTAGACAAGTTTCGGAAGGTTATAATACTAGTGAAGAATGAGGCTTCTAGCTCTGTAGCCCCGTTGACACACGTTCACTGATATATTTAGTCCCCACCATCTGATCATACTTGTACTAACTCGTGAGAGTATAAAACTGAAGAAAACCTTTTCCCCGTGCACCCTGTCTATTCAGAAAGACACATAAGTAAATCAAAAGATAAAATATATTGTAAAAGGAGTGTTTGATGTGTTTAAGTTTTTGCATTTACAGCCCTGAGTCCCATATGCATGTGTTTTTCCCTCTTCAGCAATCTGGTTCCTTTCCTTAAAGATCTGTCAATCAAGACTGTTGGTCAACAAGGTCTGGGAACGAACTAGAAAATGCATATTCCCAGGCCCCACCCAGAGATGTTGATTCAGAATAGGTGAGGGAATGCCTTCTGGGTCTGGCTTCTTTCACGTAGCAAAGTGTGTTTGTTTGTTTCTCTTTAAGGGGAAGTGGTAATTTGGTTTATTTATTTATTTTTGTAAATAGAGGTACTGGGAACTGAACCCAGGACCTCTTGCATGCTAAGCACGCGCTCTACGCCTGAGCTATATACCCTCCTCCCTGCAAAAAGATTCACCTGTGTTCTTGAGTGAATTGTAGTCCATTCTCATTTACTGCTGAGCCTTATTCCAGTTTATGGACCGTCACAGCATGTTTATCATGGCGGGGTGACGGGCACCGTGCCTGTTTACAGTTTGGGGCTACTATGAAAAAAAGTTGCCACAAACATTTTCATGCAGGTTTTTGTGTCAGCAGAGGCTTTCAGTTCACCCGGGTGAATGCTTAGGAGTGGGACTGCTTGATGTACAGTTAATTTTACAAGCTGTTGTCCAAAGTGGTACTATCATTTTGCATTTCCACCAGTGAGAAATGAGATTTCCTGATGCCCTGAATCACTGCCAATGTTTGCTATTATTCTTTTGTTTGTTTTGCCATTCTAATAGATGTATATTGGTATCCCCTAATTTTCATTTCCCGAGTGACAAATAGTCAACTTTGTCAAATAAACATCTTCACCACCCTTATATTTTATTTGGTGAAGTGTTTGCTTGGATATTTTGCTCAGTTTTCAAAGCTGTGTACTTGATTTTCTTACAGATGAGTTTTAAGTTTTCTTTGTACGTTCTAGACACAAGTCCTTCATCGTGTAAGTGACTTTTACAATGCTTTCTCCCAGTCTGTGGCTTGTCTTTTCACTTGTTTAACAATGGATTCCCCAGAGCTAAGATAATAATTTTAGTAAAGTCCAATTTCTCAGCTTTTTTCTTTTATAGATGAGGCTTTTGTTATTGTACTCAGATTTTCTCCCATTTATTTCGGTCTATGACCCATTTGTATAAAGTGTGAAGTATACGTCAGTTCATTTCTGTGCATGTGCACGTCCAACTGTAACAGCACTGTTTATGACAACTGTCCTTTGTCCATGAATTTGCTTTAGCACCTATGTCAAAAATTAACTGACTATATATTTACAAAACAGAAACAGACTCACAGATATAGAAAACAGACTTACCAAAGATTACCAAAGGGGAAAGAGGTTGGGGGGAGGAATAAATTAGGAATTTGGGACTAACATATATACATTACCATATATAAAATGAACAACAAGGACCTACTGTACAGCACAGGGAACTATATTAAATATCATGTAATAACCTGTAGTGGAAAAGAATCTGAAAACGTATGTGTATATATATCAGTTATAAAACAGTTTATTGAGATTATATATATATGAAACAGTTTACTGAGATTTTATTTGACTGTCATGCTTCTATAGATCATGTAGTGAAAAATTAACATCTTAAAAACAGTCTTCTCATCCACAAACATCCTATACTTTTTCATTTAGACATTCAAAAATTTTTTTAATTTAAAATAATTTTTTTTCTTTCATCAGTGTTTTGCAGTTTTCAGTACACAAATCCAACACGTGTTCTGTTTGATGTGCACCTAGGCACTTGTGTGAGTGTGTGTATGTCTCTTGGAAGTCATTCTGTTTCATCATTTCAAATCCCAATTGTTCAGGCTGGTCCCCACCTACTCCCTACAGATGACTTTTGTATATTGCTCATGTACAGAGGTGAGCTTGCTAAACTAACATGAGATCTAATAGCTTTTTTTTTTTTTGTAGATTCTTTTGAATTTTCCATATACAGTCATGCTGCCTGTTAATTAATACACTTTTATTTATTTTCCTTTCCTTTTTTCCCCTCCTTATCTCTTGGGCTAGAACTTTCAGGACAAGGTTGTTCCTGATTCTGATGGCTGGGGGAAGGAGATGTTGCATCTTTCTTTTGTGGATAATCTTTATTAGGTTAAATAATTCTGTTTAATTCCATTTGCTTAGAGTTTTTCTTATGACTTGATATTGAATTGTATTGAGTGCCTTTTCTTCATCAATTAATAATGATCATATGGGTTTTCTAATTAGTCTGTTAATATAATGAATTATATTAATTGATTTTCAGACACTGAGCCAATCTTGCATCCTGACAGGAACCCTACTTGATAATGACATGTTACCTTTTTATGTATTCCGTATTCAATTTACTAACAATACTGTGTTGAAGAGTTTTACATCTATGGTCACGAGACATTTTGATCTTTGGTTTTTCTTCGTGTGATGTCTTTGTCTGGCTTGGGTGTTAGGGTAGTGTTAGCTTTATAAAACAGGCTGGGAATTGTTTTCTATTTTCTGGAAGAGATTGTAGATAATTTATATTATTTTTCTCAACTATTTGGAAGAATTTGCGAGTGAAATCATATGGACCCAGAGTTTTCTTCCTTTTTCTGTAGGGAGAGAGAATATATTTAACTGAAAATTCTATTTATAAGAAACAGATAGAGCACTATGCATAATTTATGGCCACAAAGTTGTTCATAGTATTTCCTATTTATCTTTTTAATGTCTATGAGGTCAGTCTTAATGTCCCCCTTCTTATTTCTGATATTGGAAGTCTGTGGGGTTTTCTTTTATTCTGTCAGTCTGGCTAGAATTTTATCAGTCTTGTAAAAATCTTTTTAAAGAACGAGCTTTTAGTTTCTTTTTAATGTACTTTCTGTACCTTTGATTTCTCTGTATTTTCTTATTTTTTCTTTCAATAATTTCTACTTTAATGTTTATAACTCGCTGACTTCTGCTAGCTTTGGGTCTACTTGGTTCCTTCCTCCACTAATTTCTTAAGGTGGATATTTAGATAATTGATTTTAGAACTTTCTTATTTTCTGTCATGTTTGCTCAACACTGTAAGTTGCCTTCTAACCACTGTTTTAGGGACAGCCCACTAAATTTGACATGTTATATTTTCATTTCCATTAACGTCATTTTTTTTTTAAATCCCCTTGGGACTTCCTCTTTGATCCTTGAGCCATTTAAAGGTGTGTTGTTTACAAATTTGAAGGTTTTTGAATACTCATTGATTTCTAGTGTAATTCTATTATGATCGGACACATATGTCATATGATTTCTGTTCTTGTAACTTTGTCGTGGGTTTATTTGGGCTTGTTCGGTATCCCAGACTACGGTCTATCGCGGTGAGTGACCTGTGCGCCCCTGGGGAGAGTTCGCTGCTGTGGGTGCGTGAAGAGCCCTGCAGTGGGAGCCAGCGGGGCTGGCAGGCAGCGCTTGTGTGACTGTGAAGAGGACCCCCCCCCCCAGCCCCCACGCCTGCCCTCTGCCAAGGAGGTTTAGGCCTTGCGCATGCTCCGTCCACCTGCGGAGGGTGCCCTTTTTCTAGTCCTTCTAGTGTTCTTAACACCTGGGCTTTCTTCTCCCCTCACCCAGCAAATTACGAGCCCTTTCCACAGAGGGACTAGCTTCCCATCATGTGAACATCTTATTCACTCATTTTGATCATTTTGTCACTCAGCAAATGTTTGTTGAATGACTACTGTATGCCAGGCTGAGAATATCATCATGAACAAAAGAGAACAGAAAACCCCAGCCCTCAAAGAGTTTGTTTTGTGGTTCTGTTCTTTCATCCAAGCCTATGAGTAATCAGAAAAGGCACCCACAATTAGCCTGCCCTCCTGCTCCACTTTCTAGACTTACGGAGCCAGTATCACAGGGCATCTGATGGTGATTCTGAAGCCCTCTTTACTAGGAAACGCACATGGGGAAAAACTGGGAGATGAACGCTGGTGACAGCTTCCTCTATGCTGAGCCCTGGGGAGACAGCTGGTTAAGGACTGCTTCTTTGTTTGCTATAATCTTGGGCCACTGCTGGCCACTAGACCCAAGGGCCTAAGGGGTGCACCCCCTTAGTGGCAGCCACAAAATCAGGGGGTGTGTTGCAGCAGACATGTGTACAAGCTCCTTCCGGGGGATGCTGGCGACCTGTGGAGGGCAGAGGGACTGCATGAAGATTGTGCCTGTCAGCCTCCCCCGTCTCTGAAGAAGACTACAGCTGGCCATCATCTCATGGTCCATTTTCCTGTATCAATGTGAAGACACAGTTTCTCTCTGTGATTTATAGTCTCCTTCAAAAACAGCCAAACATCACCATCGTTGGGGAGGAAGACATTTTCCTTTACCCTTAGGTTCTTCTGGCTGTTACCAAACAAAAGTTCATGTGTCCCACGCCCAATGAGGCCAAACAAACCGAAAGGCTGGAGTTTGGAGCAGAGAAAGGTTAAGTGCAGGGCCAAGCAAGGAGGGTGGACAGCTCATGGTCAAAAAACCTGAACTCCCTGAGCCTTTCCAGGGAAAGGGATTTTATAGACAAAACTGGGGTGGGGGGGGGGGGGGGTTCGGGCAGCAGGGTGTGTGACTTCCTTCTGATTGGTTGGTGGTGAGGTAGCAGGGCGGCGCTCCAGGAACCTTGTGCTCAGCCTGAAGTCGCCATCCTCCGCCTGGGTGGGGGCCTTACTTCCTGCAGAAGAACTCAGATATTGTCACGTCTATTTCTTGATGAGGAGCCAGGACCCTGCCTCAGGGCTGTGCTGTTATTTCCTGACTCTCTTCCCATGTTTCTGAATCCCCTCCCTTCCCTGATTAGCAACAGTTTGACTCTGCCCTCTGGAACTCAGGGGAAGTCAAGGAGGCTGAATGAAACCTATTTCTTACAAACAAGGAATGGGAGACACAGAAAGAATTTGTACTGGGGAGGACCCCACAGGGTCCTGCTCTGTTTCAAGGCTGGTCTAATAATTAGACTGACATGAGATGGACTAACAGGAGGAAATGAAATAAAAGTTTAATAACACGTATACATGGGCGAGACCCAGGAAAACTGAGTAACTCCCCCAAATGGCCTCATCTTGATGCAGGAAAACGGATGTGGGCATGAGGAAGGCCTTGTCCCAGCTCCCGGCTGAGCCCCTGGGACGTGCCCTGCCAGGTGTGGGTCCTTGACTTAGTGCAGGAAAGAACTCAAGTGCGAGCCACCGTTGAGTAAAGGTAGATTTATTTAGAGAGATACACACTGCATAGAGTGTAAGGCAAGGAAAGAGGTGTGGGAGTCGGGTGCTCAGCTTAAAGTAAAAGTAGGCACACACTCCACAGACAGTGCGGGCTGTCTCCAAAGAGGAGGGAGCGAGAAAGGGTGCTAAACGTGGTGTTGCCAGTTTTTATGGGCTCAGTAGCTTCACAGGCCTACAGGTGGGACCATTCCAACTGCCCTGGAGAAGGGGCTGGGATTCCCAGGAACTGGGCCACAGCCACTTTTTGACCTTTTATGGTCAGCCTGGGAGCTGTCATGGCCCCTGGGGGAGTGCCATTTAGCAGCTATTATCACAGTGAGTGTATTTTGAAGCTCAAGGTGTCAGAGCAGGCAGTTAGCTAGATATGAGCAGTGAAAGGGGGACGCAGGCCAAATGGCAGAAATTGGGCAGAAAAGAGGGGCACAGGCCAAATGCAGGAAACCCTACATCATGTAAGAACCAGGGGTCCCTGGGCAGAGAAAGAAAAGCAGGAACCTCTGGGCTGATACACAATCACACATTTTGGGGTGGCAGGCAGCCTGGAGGCCAACAAAGAAAGGTGGGGAAAGGCTGGAATCTCCAGCCAAGCGTAACCTTCTGTTCATTATGCCCTCATTTCAATAAAATTAGCCTTGCAGATTAGAACTACCTATCATGCACCGACACCATGACACTTCTGATCCAAACTAAATAAGGACAAAAATCCTTCTTCCCTTTGGGAAGGTGGAGTTGGGATGATAATCAGGGAATAAGACCCCAAGCCCTTCCCTCCCCAGTGAATATTCTGCCCTTTCATTTTTACATCTTATGTAACAAACTTGCCAAAGAAACTCAGGGCAGCTGCTCACCTAAGGCTGCCCCTCTCCCCTTGAGAGTGTACTATCCATCCCTTAATAAATCCTCTCTTTACTTTCTTAACCTCTGTGTCTTGTCTCTGAATTCTTTCTGGGATGGGACAAGAACCTGACACCAGCTACATCTACTGACAATAAAGGTCTATTGGGAGTTAAATCTTCCACCATCTCGGTGATAATTGCTGTGTCTTCCTTTTAATGGCTGTGCCCTGCCCCCTCCCCTCCTGTCTCATTATGAGAGTAGATCTCATATTAATACCACATAGAAAAAAACACAAAGGAGCAGAGGAACTTTCTGGAGGCTACCTTGACCTTCGTGATGGTTCCACAGATGTATCCATATGTCCAAACTGATCAAATTGTACGTTAAATATGTGCTGCTTTCTGCGCCTCAATAAAGCTGTTAACAGTAACGGGGTATCTTTTGTAGGCCAAATCTGCACAGTATCTGCTCAAATTTCCCAAAACTGCTCTAAAAAATAAAATCTAGTGTTTTTTAAAACAATGATCCAATGGTCCCAAGTAGATGCAAGGGAAAAGTCAAGTCAGAGGCAGACAGTCAAAAGGTAAGAAAACAGCATGCACCAGAAATGAAGATGTGAGAAACCAGTTCCAGAGACAAAGGGTAATAAAGTGCAGTCAAAAAAGCTCAAGACTGAGGGAAAAAACTGCACTGAATAGGAGGAAAATAGTATAAAAATAGCACAGAATATGGAAAGAAAAGCTTGTTCTTGCAAGCTGACTGCCTTGTAATCTCAGGGGGAAAGCTCATAATACAAGTGTATATATATATATCTGCTCTTCAAAGAGTTTTCCATCTCAGAGGCCCCTTTGAAATGCAACTTCCTATTTAGACGCCTGGCTTTTCACATTTTTCTCTGATACCTGGTCCTGTTTGTGGCAAATGAAACCTACTGTGTACAGCTGGAAGACACTAGAGGCAAACATAAGTTTGCTGTCTTTCTGCAGAGAAAAACATGCACAGTGTTTTTCCTGTTGAGCATGAAGTGTCAGCAGGATGGGAGAGGGCACTGTAACTCTTAGCACAGCCTCCAGCATCACAGGCTGCTTTCCAGGTTTTAGACTATTTCAACCATTGATTGAAAAAAGATCATTTGGAGAATGACACGGGTCAACTAAAAAGGATCCTACCAAACATAGCACTATTGAACTTAGTAGAAGGTGTAGGGAAAGTGGACACATGGTATAGAGTAACAAATTATTTGTTGAGCACTTATTATTTGCCAGGACTCACTCTGCCAAATGTATGTCACATCAACCCTGATAAGTAGACAAATGGTTAACCTTTCTTTAATCATGAGGAGATGGATTTTGAGAGATGGACACACTGACCATCACATAAGAGCGGAGAGCAGAGATGAGACATCAGCATCCCGCAGTGTCCCATGCGGTCCTCAGTGATGGTGCCTGCAGGTGAAGGATGCTCGCTGTGCACTGTGGCTTACAGCTACTATTTCTGGTCCATACAAGTCTTTGTAAAGCAAGGGCTTATTCTTGCTTTACTGATGCGAAATCCAAGTCTAAATAACTGATAAGCTTATCCAAGGTCACATAGTTAATAAGGAGACAAGTCAGAATCTGAACACAAGCCAACTGGACTCCAGAATGGAGGGGACCCTTGTTTGTTCTGTTTTGATTAATATAGTAATATCATCATGGGTACAAAGCTTCCAATACATCACTGACTGGCTGTTGATGCTGAGCACATATTTGTGCTCTTTTCTTTCTGCTCCTAGACAAGGAGGTCATGTACCTCTAGTGTTCCATCTGGAGTTGGCCAGACAAACAGAAAAGGTCGTTGAACAGTTAAGCATGGTGAATCTAACATTCCTCTTCAGTTTGTCTTCCAGAGGATGTTCTATCAAGTAAACTTAATCAATGGTTTATTCATCACTTTTTTTTTTTTTTTTTTTTTTTGGTACGTGGAAAAGCAAGTGTCTGCAAGAGAGAACTTGGGAATTGGTAAAGGAATTTTAATTTCCTGAGAGTTAGATCTCAGAAAGAAATGGCTTCAGGAAGCTAAGAATCCACAACTGGTAAAACTGTCACTATATGCAGATGACATGATACTACACATGGAAAACCCTGAAGTCTCCACACAAAAACTACTGGAGCTGATAAAAGAATTCAGCAAGGTAGCACAGTGCAAGATTAACATACAGAAATCAGTTGCATTTCTTTACACTAACAATGAAATATCAGAAAAGGAAAGTAAAAAAAAAAAAAAAACTTTTAAAACCGCATCCCCCCAGATAAAATACTTAGGAATAAATCTGACCAAGGAGGTGAAAGACATATATGAAGAGACTAATAAAACATTGATTAAGGAAATTAAGATGATGTAAAGAAATGGAAAGATATTCCATGCTCTTGGATTGGAATAATTAATATTGGTAAAATGGTCATACTACCCAAAGCAATCTATAGATTTAATATGATCCCTATCAAATTACTCAGGACATTTATCACAGAACTAGAACAAACAATCCTAAAATTTATATGTAATCACAAAAGACCCAGAATTGCCAAAGCATTACTGAAGGAAAAGAATGAAGCTGAGGATTAACTCTCCCAGACTTCAGACAATACTACAGAGCTACAGTAATCAAGACAGTGTGGTACTGGCATAAAAACAGACATGTGGGTCAATGGAACAGAATGGAGAGCCCAGAAATAAACCTACAGACCTATGGTCAACTAATCTTCAACAAAGGAGGCAAGAATCTACAATGGAGAAAAGACAGACTTCAGCAAGTGGTGTTGGAAAAACTGGACAGCAGCAATGTAAATCAATGAAGCTAGAACACTCCCTCACACAAAAATAAACTCAAAATGACTTGAAGACTTAAACATAAGACAAGACACTATACACTGCCTAGAAGAAAACATAAGCAAAACACTTTCCAACACAAATCTTAGCAATATTCTCCTAGGAAAGTCTACCCAGGCAATAGAAATAAAAGCAAAAATTAACAAATGGGACCTAATTAAACTTACAAGCTTTTGCACAGCAAAGGAAACCATAAGCAAAACAAAAAGACAACCCACGGAATGAGAGAAAATATTTGCAAAAGATGAGACTGACAAGAGCTTAATTTCCAGAACATAAAAGCAGCTCATATGACTTAATAAGAAAAAAACAAACAACCCAATCCAAAAATGGGCAGAAGACCTAAACAAGCAATTCTCCAATGAAGACATACAAATGGCCAATAGGCACATGAAAAAATGCTCAATATCACTAATTATCAGAGAAATGCAAATCAAAACTACAATGAAGTATCATCTCACACCACTCAGAATGGCCATCATTCAGAAGTCTACAAACGATGAATGCTGGAGAGGGTGTGGAAAAAAGGGAACCCTCCCACATTGTTGGTGAGAATGTAGTTTGGTGGAGCCATTATGGAAAACAGTAAGGAAATCCCTTAAAAAACTAAAAATAGACTTACCCTGTGATCCAGCAACCTTACTCCTGGGCATAGATCTGGAGGAAACTCTAATTTGAAAAGACACCTGCACCCCAATGTTCATAGGAGCACTATATACAGTAGCCAAGACTTGGAAACAACCTAAATGTCCATTGACAGAGGACTCGATAAAGAAGATGTGGTATATTTATACAATGGAATACTACTCAGCCATAAAAAAGAATAAAATAATGCCATTTGCAGCAAAATGGGTAGGCCTGGAGATCATCATTCCATGTGAAGTAAGCCAGAAAGAGAAAGAAAAATACCATATGATAGTACTCAGATGTGGAATCTTGAAAAAAAAAAAAAAAGACACAAATGAACTTATTTGCAAAACAGAAACAGACTCACAGACATAGGAAACAAACTTATGTTACCAAGGGGGAAAAGGATGGGAAGGGATAAATTGGAAGTTTGAGATTTGCAGATACCAACTAACATATATAAAATAGATAAACAAATTTCTATTGTATAACACAAGGAACTGTATTTAATATCTTGTAGTCACCTAGAATGAAAAAGAATATGAAAAGGAATATATGTATGTATATCTATGACTGAAACATTATGCTGAACACCAGAAATTAACACAACATTGTAAACTGATTATACTTCAATAAAATTAATAATAATAAATTTTAAAACTCCAAGAAGTTTAGATTTAAAAAAAAAAAGAATCCATCACTGGACTATCTACACTGAACCTACCAATTAGTTCTACCATTTATATTGTCAGTAGATTAGAACCCCGGGGTCCTACCTGGTCTGTGTGTGACCTGGAAGGAGTCTCAGAACTAATTTAACCTACCCCCCGAATTTTTCAAGTGAGAACAACTGAGATCCTGTAAAGTAAAATATCTAGCTAAGTTCACTTGTTTTGAGGTGGAAAAGAGAACACAGAATCCCTCTTCTCTCGTATTCCACCCAGTTTTCAGCCTGATGTCCAGGGGCTGCCAGCACTGGCGTTTCCACGGGCTCAGAGGTCAGCTGCTCCGAAGTGTGTGTGTGACGAAATCCGACTGCCAGTGTGTGGAGCAGTGTGGGTCTGGGAAGGGCCCGCCCCCGCCCAGAACCCTGCCATCCCCTGCGGTAGAGGGACTATTCCTCCACTTACCCTTGGGTGTGCTCTCACACCCACCTTGATGCAACTGAGAGGAAGTGATTTAACCCTTGTCGGTATCACCCACCTTCCAGCACAAAATCAGAGGCAGAATCTTGGAAACTAACGTTCAGGGACCGTGTCATATTCAAGGCAGCAGCTTAGTACTTTTCACACCTACGTCACCTTGTTGAATCCCGCTAACGACGTTGTGCGGGGTAGTGTGTAATATGACTGCACCACGGGGGAGAAAACAGGCTCACAGAAAGCCAGTGACTGTTTTTCGCTGCTGGGAAATGAGTGGATGGAGGTCCGTGGCTCCAACGCCCAGACATCCTGAGCAGTGTTTCGTTAGAGCAATAACCTCATGTTGAAGCAGCCCAAAAACAATTCCTCTTCCGAAGTACGTGATGTATAGCTAAGGCCGTTGAAGATTTTTCTTTTCTTTTTCTAATTAGAGGGAGGATGTTAGAAAATAAAACTGCAAAACGGAAACCCAACCTGGTAAGTCTATGGAAAAATGGATGCTCAGGCTGCACTTACATATCTACAGTCAACATGCAGAGAGGCTAGATTAATAGAGAAGAGTGGGATGGTGATTACCCTGGTAACGAAATCTCCATTAAGCCCTGCTCGAGGAGAAAATGAAAAGCTCCAACATCTGTCAAGTTCAACCAGAGTTCATTGAGCAAAGAAAGTGTTATACATGCTTTATTTTTTTTTTTTAATTGGAGGTAGCAGAATAAACAGATCACCTAGTGTCTGGGAGCTCAGAGGCTCAGCGGTCCCATCAGGGTCCAGGGAGCAACGCGGAGTGACCCAGCGGTATCCACACATCCTCCCCGCAGCCAATCAGAATTATTCTCATGAAAAAGTAAACCATCGCCTGAAATTCCAGCGTTTCACTAAACCAAATTTAGCCCCCGGTTTCAGACTGTTGAAGGAGCTTGTTGGCCCTGGAGTTGGTTTCAATAATCAAAGCCATCTGGCCTTTTTTTTTTTAATTGTCCTTTTTGTCTAACTAGATGGAGAGGTAGTCTCCAAGAGAGTTAGTTTTTCTTATCTTCTTGGGCAGAACAGTTTAAGCAAACCCCCTCACATGAAAAGAATAGTGGTTCTATCCTTGTGTTTACTGAAGCCTCACCCCCAGCCTTACTGCTGTTTACCTGTCAGCATCCACTGTCAGTTTGGTAAAATCTTACCAGACTTATCATTTTTAAAAATTGAAATATATTTGACCTATAACATTGTGTAAATTCATAGTGTTCAACATGTGTTTTTTCTTTATTTCAAACAATTTTTTGGAGTATAGTTGACTTACAATGTTGTGTTAGTTTCTGGTGTACGGTAAAGTGATTCAGATATAGATACAGATATACACACATACCCTTTTTCATATTTTTTTCCATTATAGTTTATTACAGGATATTGAATATAGTTCCCTGTGCTATACAGTAGGACCTTGCTGTTTGTCTTATATGTAATAGTTTATAATTTATCCCTCCTCCCACTTCCCCACTGGCAACCATAAGTTTGTTTTCTATGTCTGGGAGTCTGTTTCTGTTTTGTAAATCGGTTCATTTGTTTCATATTTTAGATTTCGCATATGAGTGTTATGATATGATATTTGTCTCTGTCTGACTTACTTCACTTAGTATGATAACCTCTAGGTCCATCCTATAACATGTTGATTTGATACATTTATGTATTGTAATATGATCGCCAATGTAGCAATAATTAACACCTCTATTATGTTACATAATTTTCATTTCTTTTTAGCAGTTAGAATAATTAAGTTCTACTCTTCTAGCAAGTTTGATGGTTGTAATATAATATCATTGTCTATATTCTCTATACTGTGTATTAAGTCTTTAGGGCTTATTAGCTGCTTGTTGTAGTTTATGCCTGGAAACAACACCCCTCCTGGCCCTCCATTCCCTAGTCCCTGGTAACCACCATGTCACTCTCTGTTTTTATGAGTCTGGCTTTTTTCGATACCACGTATAAGTGACATCATACAGTATTTGCCTTTCTCCCTCTGACTCATCTCACGTAGCATAGCGCCTTCAAGGTCCATCCACGTGATCACAAGTTACAGGATGGCCTTTTTCTCATGGCTGAATAATATTCCACTTGACTAACATGAACATAAAAAGATGCTCAACATCACTAATCATCACAAAAATGCAAATCAAAACCACGATGAGATTATCACCTCACACCTGTTAGAATGGTCATTATCAAGAAGTCAAGTGTTGGAGAGGATGCGGAGAAAACAAACTCCTTGTGCCCTGTTGGTAGGAATGTAAATAGTTCAGCCACTATGGAAAACAGTATGTAGGTGCTTCAAAAAGTTAAAAATAGATCTACTATATTGCCATACTTTTAAAGGCATATAGACACATAATTGTACCCTCTAGAAGTAGTGTTTTGTGTTGTTTGTTTTTTTTAGATACCATTTTGCATTTTTTTTCACTCAATAGTATGTTTTGGGATTTGTTCATTTCATAAAAATCGACCTTATTATGTCCAACTGCTACAGTATATTCTCTAGTATGCATTGTCCATTCCATTATTGATAGTACCTCCCAATTTTTCTTACTGTTCACAAACAAGGCTCTGAAAACCACCCTTGGCCATGCCTGCTTGTCTGTGTTGGGTTTCCTTATGATCGTATGGTAGATTCACACGGCATCAGTTTCATCCTGCCCGTGCCATGCCTCTCGGCAGGCAAAGCACATCCCCTGTCCCATCACGTGGTGATCACCACATCCAAGTGGATGCTCTGCTCATGGCAATTTGGTCCAGCTCTACCTGTTGCCTTGGGAACAGCACATCTGAGATCAGGGCTGCTTCCCCACCTGTGGCTCTAGAATAGCAGCACATGGAGAGAATACCAGAGCTGACCAGCAGCCCCACCATGGGGTGACGCAGAAAGAGATGTTTATGGTTATCCCATGCTGAGATACTACGTTCATTCAAAACCATGCACAGCAGAAGCTGAAAAGTGCAACTGAATTCTGAGAAGTAGAAGGGTTGAGTCATAAGTTTAAGTTGATTCCACAAATACTTTGAGATGGATATTTTGAGCCTCGTGTTCTAGATTCTGGAGATGAGAGCAGTGAATAGCAGTGAAGAAAGCCAAGTTCCCACTCTCAGGTTGCTTACATTTTGTGCATATCATAAAAATTCCAAATTTTAAGAGACACTGCCAAGTTGCCCTCCTCCCTATTTATTTATAAAGAGAAAATGAGGAAATGTAGGGTCCTTACTCTTTCCAGCTTGCTTCTCTTCTGTTCTCCAGTCGTCGAAGAAATGTTTTCACCCTGATCATGGACTCAACGAAGCTAGATTTGCACTAACTCTTGCCCTGTGGACACTGGCAGCCAGTCCAACCACTGGTACTCTACTGGCAACATCGTCTTCCATCTTAGCTTTGCTTTGACCCCTCGGCATAAAGGGATGGCTCTGGCTTTTCTCACACGCCAGGGACAAATGGGACAAATGGGATTATGGAAGGTCATGGTGACAACAGCACATAGCCCAGGATGGGAGCAGACCTTTCTGTGGTTACATCACCACAAGGGACCATAGAGCTGATGGGGCTCAGCATGGTGGAGGGAGTGGAGTGAGCAGGGAGAGAGCAGCTGGTCCTGGATGGTAGCGTTGGCACCTGGAGCCCACGGGTCCCACCGTGGGAGAGATGGAGGGGTAGGGGGAGGAAGGGGAGAAGAACCTGACTCCAGGGCTCAACTTCCCCAGGCAGAGCTGCACCTCAGAAGTGGCAATATCCCCTTGCCATCGTCCTGAAGTTCTGGTAGCTGTGGACACAATCTCTGGTCCCTGCACATCCCCTGAGTCACACATCGCTTGCCAGTCCTTTCTCTTCTGTTCTCTTCAACACCTAGTGTCCTTCTAAGCTGGTGGCCTTGTTCTGAAGTACTCAGTGAGGCTCCTCATGCCTTTTTATTTTTAATATTTATTTATTATTGTGTTTTCCAGTAGGGGGTAATTAAGTTTATTTGTTTTTAACGGAGGTGCTGGGGATTGAACCCAGGACCTCCTGCAGGCTAAGCGTGTGCTCTACCACTTGTGCTATACACTCCCCAAACTCCTGGTGTCTGGATGGACAACTGTTGTCAAAGCCTTTTTTAGAGGGACTAGGGCCAGCTACCTGCCTCAGAGAAGGCACTGGTTCCCTGGAATTTCCATCCAGCCAGTCTCCTCTATTCTTAATGCTGCCTGCCTCTGCTTTGCTGGGTCCCTCTGGGCTCCAGTCTCTGTTCTTGGCAACTTCCTCTAACTCCTGTCCTCCCCAAACCTAGTTTCTGTATCTGCTCTGGGGTCTGTGTCACTGAGTCCTCGTGCTTCCTCCCAGCCCGTGCCTGGGGTTGTAACCAACGTGCCCGTGTGCTCTTGAATTGCTTGAATACCAGTGTCTTTGGAAAAATACCTACAGGGGTCTTGCTTTTGAATCCTACTCTGGACTTAGAAAGAGCACACCTTGCAGCAGTCAGCCACAACCACACAGGCACAGTAGCAAACATGTACACGATGATACAATGCGTATTCTTTGCACGTACTAGTCTAAGAATTTTACATATATTAATCATCACACACCCCTATGAATTACCTCCTTTTGAAAGGTGAGGAAGTTCAAGCACAGAGAAGTTAAACACCTAACCCAAGGTCACACAGCTATTCAAAAGGCATCCCTGAAAGGAAGCCAAGAAACTCCTAGGTGATACAGTTCTGGACACAGAACTAATTTGTTTCCACCAAATGAAAGAATTTCCTAATTAACATCATTGAAGATTGCTTAAAAATTTTAAAGGCATATGAGCCCAAATTTGTTCCTACATTACCATAGTTAACTGAATATATTTTCTGGAAAAGTAATTTGAATGAAGTTTACTCTCAATTTAAAAACAAAGTAAAAAGATAATATCAGTTCACAGTCTGGGCTCAACCTTGCCTTTACATGGAATATTAAGGAGGCAAATAATGCAGTGGTGAAAACTAAGGCATAAAACGGCAGGATTTGCTAATTCCTTGATTGTAAGGAGTGAGAGTGAGGCGGCAGTAGAGAATGACTCCCATGTTTCTGGTTTAGATCGAACCTCCTGGTACTTGCAAGAGAGCAAGCTAATGGAAAGGCAGAGTCCCTGTTTTTGGGGGTAATAAGCTGAGTGACGTGGCGTTGAGTTTTGGCTCCCTGGGGACTGTGGGTGGATGCACGGTGCCGTCAGGACCGCCTGCTGCGTGGACCGTGCAAGTGCTCAGTTTGAGCCCTGGGAAGTTGGGAAGTCAGGCTCCAGCCTGTTTCTGGGCCTCAGAGCTTCCCCTCTCTGCCTGTGACCAGGGAAAGGCATCAAACATGGGACCAGCATTTTCCCACCTGTAATGTGGTGATACGGTAATTCCTGCTTCATAGAACCAGGAACCACTGACATACGGGCCAGTGAACGGTAGAGTGAAGCTTGAGTGAGCCTTGGTAAAGCCCACGTGGACACAGCTGTAGCAGACATAGCTGCAGCATCTCCTGGCAGCCCTCCTTGTCCCCAGAGAATCCCATAAGGCCATTGATGGGTGGCCCCTTTCAAGGACACAGATGGTCCACCAGGAGAGGACTTCGTGACACTCTAGATCCCTATGTCTTAGGGCTCTCCTTAGCGAAGGGTTTTAGATTTTACTTTTTTTTAGGTAAACTGATTCTTCCAATATATATCAAAAATCTTACAAACTAGACAACAACAAAATAACAGAGTGGAAACACCAACTCGCCTGTGTCCTCGACTTTCAGAAATAACTTCCAAAGCTGGAAAAGGGTTTTCCATGTCCGTGAGAGTGTGGACTTTTCGGTCTGCAACACCCAGCTGCGTGGGGAGGTGCTCCTGCTGCCTCAGGGTACATGATTGAAATGGGGTGGGTGGTACAGGATGAGAAATTCTCACTTGTTTCAAAATAAAACAGCAACCATCTAGAGAAATTATTTCTACAAACACATCCTACTTCTAGGCTTGGAATGCCTGACAGCCCACTTAACTATTTCATTGTCGGTTTTGTTTTGGTGGCGGGGGGTAGGTAATTAGATTTCTTTATTTTTAGGTTCAAACCCCAGGACATTGTGCATGCTAAGCATGTGTTCTACCACTTGAGCTATACCCGCCCCCTCCCAAGGGTTTAAAATGAATCACAGTTTGAATTTGTTTTCACCCCGTCAGGTTGATGATTTGGCATAGAGGGAGATGGGTGTGATTGATTCAGCTCCACAGAACAGAAAGCAAGATTAAAAAAAAAATGAGGCCATAATGGAAAACTAATTACAGTAGCAAGGAGAGCATCGTCTTTGCTGCAAAGGCATGTTGTCCCTTTATTTGGCCGCGCTGGAGAAATTATTAGACAAAAAGAGAAATTAAAAATGGTGGCACCTGGGGCACATTCAGCTGGGATCATTTAAGACATATACATAACATGTTGGCTGGGAAGAGAAATTGGGGAAGACCTACGTAGTTACAGACTTCCTGTCACATCCAGAAAGCGGCAGCTTAAGGGGGAAGGGTATAGCTCAATTGGTAGAGCGCATGCTCAGCACACAAGAGGTCCCGGGTTCAATCCCCGGTACCTCCTCCAAGTGGAAATCAATGAAGAAACCTAATTACCTCCCCTCTGAATACAGAGAGGGGTAGCTTAGCAGTGCAGCACTGGGGCCCAGATTCCCTGATTCCTGGTCTCATTTGATTTCTAGTGACCAGGCCTTATTTTTATTTATACTTCCTGTCCACCAGTTCAAATGCTCAACTTCTCTGTGCAGCATCCCTTGGCCCCTCTGGCCTGGAAGTGCTCTACCCACTTCCGACTCCCATGCCTCCACCCTCAGGTAGGCTCTGGTGGTGACACTGTACTTCCTTCCATCATTTTCGCTCAGCCCATGGCTTGTTTCTGTTGGGTCCAGCCAGGTGACCATGGATGGAAGGTTACTGCTGCTTCTTGGAGACACTGTGGGAAAAAGGAAACAAGCCCGGCTTACTCCAGAAGGTGAGAAGTAGCATTTATTTTAAGAATTAAAAGACCCTGCCCATTGCTCACTGGAAAAGCTGTAGCATACCGTGGCTGAGTGTAATTCCACATTAGTAAAACCGCAGGCATCTACTCTTTTTGTTTAAAAAGTGTAATTTCCAAAAGGAGTCATCTCCTTGAGTTACTCCATTTTATGATAAGTCTACATTTAATTTTCAGTAATGGAAAAGAGAAACAGAGCTCCAAATGTAAAGGGATTTTACACAATCCAGGCTGCGTTTAATTATAAATACCAGTAGGTATAACAGCAAGGCACTGAGCAGCCAGGTGGCTGTGAAACTTAGTTACCATGGCAACAGCGCAATTACAGTGATGGGAGGTCATGCGGCTGTTCCAGGTGGGCCTAGAAAGTCTGCAAAAGGAGGAGAATTGAATGGCCTTAAGTGACCACTTCAGAACATAGGTAGAAAAATCATCTCTATGAGAGCAGGGAGGGACTCCCTTACTCTTTTGCTGCAGGGCAGATAGAGTTGTAGAGTTGCAGTTCCATTTATTTATTTTATTGGTGAAGGAGGAGGAGTTGGCAATGACCTTTTTGTTCCAGCTTTATTGAGATAAAACTGGCATGCAACACTGTATTAGTTTCAAGTGCACAAAGTAATGATTTGCATAAGTGTGTATTGCCAAATGAGCACCACGAAAATCCTACTTAACATCCAGCTACATCCTAACTTGGCTACAAAGTGTTTGTCTTGTGATGAGAACTTTTAAGATCCACTCTCTTAATTAATATAGTAGGCTGTTTTATTCTCCAGAAATCCATGATCAATGAACCATAACCAAGATATGAGGATCAAAACAGTGATTTTTTTCAGAGAATATATGTTTCCCTCAAACCCCATCACTGTGCTAACAAGTATGGAGTAAAAATAACAGTGGAGTACAACTTGGAGAGCTGCAAGAGACACTCTCTCTTTTTTTAATTAAAAAAACTGCGGGGTGGGGGCATGGTAATTAAGTTTTTGTTTATTTATTTATCTTTAATGGAGGTGCTGGGGATTGAACCCAGGACCTTGTGCACGCTAAGCACACACTCTACCACTGAGCTCTACCCTCCCTACTAGGAGACACAGTGATTTTGGGGAACTTGAGTCTTCCAAGGAATTGGTCTACATCACATCAGTTTTCAGATTTAAGGCCACAATGCTGATTGTGGTATTCTGTTGTTACTTTTTTAATGTCTGTGGGAGCGATGTTGATGCTGCCTGCTTGAGTCATGATATTGCTAACTTGTGTTTTCTTTCCTTTTTTCTTTATGATCCCCACTAGAGGTGTACCAGTTGTACTGACCCCCTTTGAGAACAAGCTTTGCTGATTTTCTTTATTTTTGTTTCTGTTTTTTTTTCCATTCTGTTTTCATTTGTATTGACTTGCTCTAATTTGTACTGTTTCATTCTGTCTGCTTGCTTTAGCTTTAATTGTCTCTTTCCTTGTCTTTTTGTGGCTTGATAGCTCAGTTATTTTTAATCACTAAATAATATTCTGTTGTATGGATATACCACAGTTTATCCATTCACCTAGTGAAGGACATCTTGGTTGCTTCTAATTCTCAGCAATTATGAATAAAGTTGTTAAAAACATCCATGTGCAGGCTTTTGTGCAGACATAAGTTTTTAACTCACTTGGAATTAAATATACCTAGGAGAGCAATTGCTGGATCATATGGTAAGCATATGTTTGATTTTGTAAAAACACTGCCAAACCATTTTGCATTTCTACCAGCAGTGAATGGGAGCATTTGTTACCATACATTCTTGTCAGCATTTAGTATTGTCAGTTTTTTGAATTTCAGCACTCTAATAGGTATACAGTGTTATCTCTTTGTTATTTTAATTTGCAGTCTCTAGTGACTTATGATGCTGGGCATCTTTGCATGTGTTTCTTTGTCATCTGTTCATCTTCTCTGGTGAGACGTCTGTTCAGATCTTCCCCTCATTTTAAAAATTGGGTTGTTTTCTTATTGTTGAGATTTAAGAGTTTTTCATCTACTTTGGATACCAGTCCTTTATTGGATGTGCATTTTGCAAATATTTTCTCCAAATCTGAGGCTTGTCATTTTACTCTTTGAACAATGTTTTTTGCAGATCAGTTTTTCATCTTAACGAAATCTAACTCGTGGGTTTTTTTCTTTTGTGGATTATGCTTTTGGTGTTGTATCTAAAAAGTCATCACCATAAGTAGATACATACATACACACATACATAAAAAATAAAAAGTCATCACCATAAATAAGTAAATACATAAAAAAATAAAAAATCATCACCTGCCCCAAGGTCACCTAGATTTTCTCCTCTGTTACCTTCTCAGAATTTAATAGTTTTGTGTTTTACATTTAGGTCTATGATCTATGTTAAGTTAATCTTTGTGTAAGGTTTGTGTGTAGATTTTTTTGCATGTGCTTGTCCATTTGTTGAAAAGATTATACTTCCTCTGTTAAATTGCCTTTGCTCTTTTTCAAAGACCGAATTTATGCAAGTCTGTTTCTGGGCTCTCCGTTCTGTTTCATTGATCTACTCACCTGCTCTTAAACTAAGACGCACGTCTTGATTGCTGTAGCTTTGCAGTAAGTCTTGACGTTGGGTAACGTCAATGTGCTCTTAAGCCGTTCTCCTCCAATAATGTGTTGCCTATTCTGGCTCTTTGCCTTTCCATGTAAACTGTAGAACCTGCTTGTTGGTGCCCACAAAATAACTTGCTGAGATTTAGGAGAAGATTGCATTGAATCTTTAGATCACGTGAGGAAGAACTGACATTTGACAATATTGACTTTTCCCTTTCATGCACATGAAATATCTCTCTTTATTTCAATTCTTTACATTTGTTTCATTAGAGTTTTGTAGTTTTCTTCATAGAAATCTTGTATATTTATTTATAAATCTTGTACATATTTTGCTAGCTTTATATCTATTTCTTTTTGGGGGAAGGGTGCCAAAGTAAATTGTATTGTGTTTTAAATTTCCAACTAATTGTTCATTGCTGGAATGTAAGAAAACAATTGCCTTTTGTATGTTAACCTCATATCCTACGATCTTTCTGTAATCTCTTTCTAGTTCCAGGAATTTTTCTGATGTTGATACTTCAGGGTTTTATGTATAGACAATTATGTCATCTGTGAATAAACAGTTCTATTTCTTTTTTTGCAACCCTTTTCTTGTCTTACTGCATTAGCTAGCTTTTCCAATATGATGTTGAATAGGAGAGGTGAGAAGAGACATCCTTGCCTTGTTTCTGATCTTAGTAAGAAAGCATCTAGTTTCTCACCATTGAGTATGACATTAGCTGTAGAATTTTTAGATGTACTTTTTACATTTGAGAAAATTCCCCTCTCTCCCTAGTTTGTTGAGAGTTTTTGTCATGAATGGGTGTTGGATTTTATCAAATGTTTTTTCTGTATCTATTGACATGATCATATTATCTCTGCTGATGCAATGGATGACATTCACTGTTTTCCAAATGTTGAAATGTTGAAAATATTGCATATCTGGGGGAAAAAAAATCCCATATGGCCATTACATATAATTCTTTTAAACATTTTTGAGTCCAGTTTGCTAACAAATTTTTTTTTTAGGATTTTGCTTTTCATTCTCTTTTATTTCAAAATATGATGTTAAATTTCTCTTGAGATTTCCTTTTGACCTATCTTTTATTTTTAAGCATTTTTTTTTAATTTCTAATAATTGAGATTTTTCAGATATCTTTTTAAATTGATTTCTAGTTTAATTTTCTTATGGCTCAAAAAATACTTTGTATAATTCTTTTTTCTCACCCTGGGACCAGTTCGGCTGTGGGGCTTGGAGGGCTGTGTGCTGTGGAGGCCTACTCCCATGTGGGGCTGAGTCCCAAGGCCCCCGATGCTATTGCCACCCCACTCACAGGGCTCAACTGGGCCACCCTGCCTGTATGATTTATAGTCTTTTAAATTTGTTAAGTTTTTTTGTGTGTGTTTTAGTAAATGTTTCATGTGTCTCCTGGTACTATTGAGTAGATCATTTTATAATGTCAGTTAGGTCGAGTAGATTGGTAGTGTTTCTGTCATCTGTATATAACCCTACTGGTTTTCTGTCTACTTGTCTTATTAGTTACTGAGAGAGGAGTATTGAAATATCCAGCTATAATTGTAGATTTGTCTATTCTTGTTTTCAAATCTACACCAGCTTTTAATTTCATATAATTTTTAGCTCTCCTGCTAAGTCATTTTACATTCCTTCATTCTTAAAGGATAATACTAGAATATACTGATAATTCTGGGCTGACAAATAATTTTTCTTCTAGCACTTTAAACTTGAAACAACATATCACTCCATTTTTTTTCTTGGTTGTGTGATTCCTGATAAGAAGATGATCAGAATTCTTATCCTTGATTTCTTTTAGGTTATCACAGTGTGTGTGTATCTGTGTGTGTGTGTGTGTGTGTCTGTGTGCACGCAGGCGCTTGTGTGTGTTTTTCTCCAGTGTTTTGGTATCTATCACTAACTTTAGAGAATTCTCAGCCATTATATTTTTCAATAATTTCTGCTTCTCCGAAATCTTCTTAGGATTTCCAATTTTTTGTGATGTCACCCAGCTCTTGTATTCTCTGTTCTGTTTTTTGTTGGGTCTTAGAGAGTTTTTTGGTTGCTCATTATTCATTTTGCTTCTTTTTTCTCTCTTTGCCTTTAGCTTAGGTAATTTTCATTGTACTATCTCTAAGTTTCTGATTCTTTGCTCAGCTGTGTTGTGTATGATGATAAGCCTATTGAAGGCATTCTTAATATCTATAGCTTGTTTTTATTCTTTTCATATTTTCTTATTTTCCTGAAAAACTCTTGGATCTTACATGTTCTCTACTTTTTCATGAATTGTATTTATTGTAAATTCCCTATCTGATAGTTCCTACATCTGTGTTACATATGGATTTGACTTAAAAGCAGAACCTTGAAGAAATAGTTGCACAATTATGTTTGTAACAACATTATTCATGGTAGCCAAGAGGTGGAAGCAACCCAGATGTCCATCAATGGATGAATGGGTCAAGAAATTGTAGTATATTCATACAACAGGATACTATGCTATCTTAAAAAAAAGAAAGAAATCATCATATGCTGCAACATGGATAACCTTGAAGACATTATGTGAAGTGAAATAAGCCAGTCACAAAAAGACAAATACTGTTTGATTCTACTTATATGAGGTACCTAAAGTAATCATTTTCATAGATATAGAAAGTAGAATGTTGGTTACCAGGGGCTGGAGTTTATGAGTGTTGTACCTGGAGCCTGCTATGCAGCTATTGACCTAATATCTTCTTTCTAAATCTTATCAACAGAGACAATCGTTTTATGCAGTTTGCTTTATGTGACAAGTACAGAAATAGATCTTTCTTCTCTTCACCCCAGGCTATATCTGCTCTCTTGTTCTTTTTTAATATATTGTCTGGAAAGAACTTGACTATGTAATGATCTATAGGCCATCACATTGGTCAATTGCAATGATGTCATCACGCTGAATGAATCTTGAAAATGGAATATAGTGAGCAGCTCTTGTGAGATCCACGTATATCTGATAAGTTCTACAAAAGGTCAAGAACGTGACATACCTCTGAGGTGTCCAGGGCCGTGTGAAAAGAGGAGTTAAGTGTAAAAGCATTTAGCAAAGTAAACATTTCCTTGAAGAAATGCAAGAGAGTCAGACTTCAGAAGACTTGGCAAGTCAAATCATAGCAAGCATTTAAATGGGAAAGACGTCTACAGAACTGTCAAGGTTAATGAGTTTACACTTAATCTGTTTGTGATGGAGGAAGAGTAATTTTCTCGCATAATTGTCATCTCCACAAAGGCAAGGCACATCCTCAGATATATTCAGTTCTTAGAGTTCAAGGTTGAATTTCTTTTTGTTAGAGAATCAGCAACTGATAGAAAATTCTCATGGTTTTATTTATTCTGCAGGCTAGAACTCTACAGGTTGTTTTTTAAATTATCTCAGGGCACAAAGTGTTGGGGTTTTTTTTTCTTTTTAACCTGTCTGTGGGATGCATACCCCCAGGGGATGCAGGGGAAGCTGTCAGTTTTACCCCAATACCACACATCAGAAAATGCTCCTTCCGTTTCTTCCTTCTTAGGCTTAGAGGTTTGGAGGTTCTGGTGATCAAGAGAGAAATCTTTCCACTAGAGAACACAGTCCTGGTGGCATTAAGCTGAGACTGTCCACTTGGGGCTCCACATGCCCCTGAAACTACACACGGTTAAGGAAGTTCACCCTACTGCTCAGTGTGGTATAGGTTCCGGGTGAGCCTGACTAGTGGACATCTCCCCCTGATGACGCTGTCGCTGATGCAATGTAGTTTTCTCCCAGTGGGAGCACTTGTTTCTTGCACAAACACAAAAATAGCTGGATGTTGACAGGAAAAAAATGGTGGACTATGTTGGGCTGTCTGCTTTTGCTCTTCTGGCCCACTCCCCACTCTCTGCATCCATCGGTGCCCAGGATGGGTTGCTCTATGGTGCATTCCCCCAGAAACCCCCATCTTCTAGCTTCCAGTTGGGTTTGCAAGAGATATAAGGAGAGGGTGTGACCAATCATTCACTGGAACCCTCCACACCGGGCTCCTGGGTGGGCAGTGTCGACCTTCCTCTTCTGCGAACCCACCTTCTCGACTGTGGCCTTCTCTCAAAGCCATGGTTTCCTTTCCAAAGTCCAGTGGCCTCTCTCCAGCAATCCCTGCAAGCCTACAGGAGGGCTGGGATTCTTACCATTGCTGGCCCTAGAGTGCCTCACTGTGCTTTGGCACCTTCCATGCCTTTGCCCATGTTGTAGTGGGTAGTTGTTTCATCAACGCTTTCCTCAGTGCACCACCTGTTCCCTGTTGGGATGCTGATTGTAACCATCACAATTTCATAAAACACCAGGGGATGCAAGTGACCATATCAAAAGTCACTCTCTGATAGCCTGCTCTCCTCCACTGAAATTATTTACTAGGGTTGCTTAAAATGATCTCATATCAGAGTGTAGAATTGAACACATCTCTAAAGATGGATGGCCCCCTCTCAGAATTCTGTAGAGGAACTCAGACCCCAGACAGCCATTGGACTGAATGCGCTTTACTGTTCTTCTGACCCTCCCGGCACAAACTCTTACTGGTTCCCACCTGGCTTGGAGTCAACTTCATGCATTCTTACCACGTGAGTACAGTGTGACCATTTATGAGAATCTGGTCTTGGTAGTGAAGGACTCCAGTACTTTCCGGAAGGCAGATCATATGATGCTGAGTCACTCTGTGTTTCTCAAGTCAGAATCTGGAAATAGACCCGGATAATCTATTATCCCTCCACTGTAAAAGGCAGTCCAGAGATGTTGGTCAAGAATGAATATCAAAAGGGCAGAAATTCAGAAATAAAGAATACAGTTGAGCCCAAATCACTGTGTAAAAGATGAAAGATGAATTAAACTGCTTGATATGTAATGCTGTAACAGCTGAATAGCTTGGAATAAGATGGGATGGAGAGAGCTAGAAACACTGGAAAGACAGACCAAGCAAAGCCATCATTTACACTTTGTTAAGTGACAAAGTAAATCTTATATAATCACAAGGCTTTGTTTTCTAACCTTTAGTTTTCCATATGGCAAAGTGTTTTTGGTACTTAGAACAGTGTGGTATGTAGTTAAGTCCTCAGTGAATATTTGTCAAGAGAAAGAATAATACTTCTATATAAAATTGTAGGAGCAAGCTTAACAATTCCTGCTATAATTGGTGTAGATGTGTCACATTTTAAAAAGATGTCAGTCAGTATTATTAAGTAGCCAGCTTCTGTTTATTATGGCAGGAAGACGAGGGTGTCAGGAAGAACTAAACCCTCTCACACGTGTACCCAAAACTCTAGCACAGGAATATGAGAAGCTACTCATGAATGCCAGGCACAGGAATGAGGGGAAGCAGGGCGAGGAGACATCTTCCTCCCTTGGTAACTCAAAGCTGGATGACAAAAGGAGCTTTGAGTTTTCTCTAGCTCTTCCAAAGATCGTACTCAATTCCATCTCAGTTCCATTGTGCTTTCGCTTCTGTTATTCTCATCACCCTGGGGAGCCCAGTTGTTGAGCAATCAGAAAGCCAACAAGACTATTGCTTTGTACAAAGTTCTTGTCCTTCACCCAGGAGCCTACAAGGTGACTGGAATTCCTCCATTTTCCATTCTGTCGGCGTACAAGAAAATGCATTATTTTCTTCGTAATAGTTGTGCAATGTTATTTCTCTAGTGCTATGTGAGCTGCCTGTGAACTGGAGGTCTAGCACAGCTGCTGCTCCCTTTTTCTAGGGAGAGGCAGGTTATCCACAATTGTGGGTGGTGAGATGTTGAGCAGAGTTCACATCCTCCCAAGTGGTCACTGAGTCTGCTAGCTTCTCAGTGATTAGTCTCATGCAAAGACAATTGAAGACAAAAGAAAGTAGGTAAATGAAACACATGACTGGTAGGCATAAAACGTATTTTGTGATGTGATGGGCAATGATGCATTTAACTTGTCAAATTCTCTGAAATGGATCTCTCAGTTTGAGAGAGTATTTCTTAGTAGCCTGGGAGGTATGGGTCTATCTGAATCACAGAATATTGCGTGCTTACATTTGTAACCAGAGAAATGGTAAAAATGCCATCCCTCATTTTTCAATAAAAGTGATCTCCACAAAGTGTTTTAAAGAAAAGTCACCTGTTACTAATAAAACAAATCACTTACTCTCTCATATTTAGTGTTTGGTAACCATGGTGATATGTCCTGATTTTTTGTAGGCTATTATTTTTAAGATAATTCCTTAAGCCTATTTAGATGTAGCACATCTTACAGACTGCAGTTTCGTACAATAGTACTTTTAAGGCATCTATGCTTAATTATTTTAAAACCTTTAATAAATGCTCAGATTCAAGAGCTCTATAGAGCCAAAGTCTAGGAATTAGAAAGATGCCATCAAAAAATTCTATTGTACATTTCTCTTCCCAGCCTGCAGAGTTTTCAATCCTGACACTACAGCAGAATCTCCTGGGGGAGAATTTTTTAACTACTGATGTCTGGGCTCTAACTGAATCAGAAAGCCTCAGGTGAGATGGGGGAACCATGCATATTTCCTAAAAGATCCCCTGGGTGATTCTAATATGCCCCCATGGGATAGTACCCTTGGCTTCTATTCTATGAAATGAATCAAGAGATTGATTTAAGTTTTAACACCCTAGAGTTCTTGAAATTTTTTACGAAAATTCCACGGTCATAATCTCTTCCATCCACATATGGAGGGAGATTGAGAGCCAGGCATTCTCTGACAAGTAATTCTCTTCCGTGGGGAAGATGAGGTTGTCAATACCTGGGAGATGATGAAGTGAAGACGAGGGGGACCACATCATGCTCCTCCCTCTCTGGGTGCATCTCAGTTCCTCTGCTGTAAGCAGAATGTGATTCTAAAAATAGCACGATTAAGTGAGATACCTTGAGAGGAAAGAAAAAAAAAAAAGACTGAACTGCTTCCTCAGCATGTCTCTTTTCCTGGTACATTTATTGGTTTATATTATTAACTATAAATCAAATTTTATTTTGAACTATATTCTGCTTGTATCAGGATTTTTTACTTACTCCATCAGAATTCTTTAATATGATTTTATTTTTAAAATGTTAAGAGTTCAGGGAGTGTGTTTCCAGAAACTTACAGCAGTTATTCTTGCTTTTATTGTCTATATGTTTGTATAAAACATGCTTTTTCAATTCAAAAGTCCATGGAACTACCTTTAACTGTAACCACAGAAATATCAGTAAATGTAGTAACTATAAAATTAGATGAGACTCTCAACTAAAACTCGATCTTTACAGCATATAGACTGTCATATATGGGGACTGACAGCTTTCATATGGGAGCTTCCACGTACATCACCAGCCTTGTGTGCTTTGAATTGCAACCTTGTCAAAAGACACTCTGAAAAGACTGATGGGTCTTATTCACCTAAAAAATGAAGAGAATTGCCAACACGCATCAATATAGAGAAAGTAGAATATAGCCCAACCAACACCTTCATAACATCCATACCAAGGAGGGCTTCCCCAGAAACTGTCAAGCAGATTTTGTAAGGTAAACAAGTCAACTCAGAAGAATGGTTAGGCTTTTGAAAAGAATTACTTGGACTTGAATTAAGAGACTACCATTATACCTACGTTCTCACTAGGTTTTGAGACACAACTTACACTGTTTCTTAGCTAGTATGTTCAAAAGAGGAATAGGACCACTTTTCCACAAAGCGTAAAACAGCAACATATCATTCCTGGCTCCCCCAGCTGGCCTTGGACCATGCTGTGCAGTGGAAACCTGGAGGTGGCTGGGACAACTCCGCTTCAGTGGGAATGTCTAAAATTACTATCCATTGGATACTGCTATTAATATCTAATACCAATATCCAATAATGTATTCAGTATACAGACCAAACATACACTCTTCATAGAAAATGTGGCCATCAAGAATTGGAATACCAGATTTTCCTAATTAATCCTGTAAGAGGGAAAAAAATGGAAATACCATAAATGATAGGAAATAAATGGCAGTAGGTGACTCAGGCAAGAATAAATGAGAGAAGTAACTTTTTTTCTTAAGACATTATGCATTAATGGATAACATATTACCTTAGTGATAAGAGCAGGTTATAAGAGAGAAACTTTGACAGTATATGTGCAGATGTGCTGCTTTAAGTTTCACAGTATTCAGCTCTCAATGCAGACCTAGAAAGAACAGTCAAAACAGGATTGTCTTATGCCACCAACTCATTAGGATGGTTTGTGTTGGAAAAATAATAAAGATGGTGATGATGATGATGGTGATGAAGATGGTGATGATGGTGAAGATGGTGATGATAATGATGATGTGAATGATGATGGTGATGCAGTGATGATGGTGATGATGGTGGTGATGATGGTGATGATGGTGATGATGATGATGGTGGTGATGATGGTGATGATGATGATAATGGTGATGATAGTGATAATGGTGATGATGGTGATAATGGTGATGATGGTGATGATGGTGATGGTGATAATGGATAATTAAGATTTATTAGGTAGATGGTATGTACAAGCACTGTTCTAAGACCTGTACAGGTGTTATCCCATTTAATCTTCATAGTAACTATGAGGTGGGTATCATTATAATCTCCATTGTACACATACCTGATGCTCAGGGACATTAAATACCTTGCTCAAGGTCATTATAGCTCATAATGGTAGGGCTAGGAATGAAGTCCAAATGGGAATCTGGACTTTCTACATATATAGCATGCAAATATATGGCAACTATTTTGTAAATACCTGTATGTTACCCTGCTTCCCCAAACACAGCAAAATTCCCCATGTAGAGTCTCAAACTAGTCATGTTTGGGCGTTACTCAAACAAATGGTATTTTATCTTATGAATAGCTGGTACCACTTTCTCTGAACACCTGACCATACCCCTTACAGAAGCCTGATCTTATCCTCATTCCTTCCTCTGCTTGCCTCATCACAGAGCTTTCTGCATAATATTGTTATGCAAAGAAAACCAGTACCTGGAAATCAAGTGTTTTTCCTGACAGGTGTTCCTCTTTCAGTATTTAGACAAAGACTATTACTGGTAATAGAATTTGACAGTCTACCTAATGTTAGTTAACATGACCCAAGGAAGTACTGAGCAAGCATATATCAAAGTATTTTTCCTTTGGCCAAATTTCAGGTGAAATTTCCCATATGTTTCACTCAAAGGAATAAGGTTAGTGCTGTGGAAATATCTTATTTTAATACAGATCAAAAGAAAGGTTGTGATTATGGTGGTGGTTCCATAGGAGTATACAGCTATCAGAATTCATCAAATTGTACATCTGAAATATGTGTAGTTTACTGTACAGGAATTATATGACAACAAATGTGGGTTTTTTTTAAAAAAAAAGAAAGGTTGTGAAATCTGTTATTACCATCATTCTTCTGGGTTCACAGATGTAACACAGAGCTGTGAAGTGACATGATCACAGTCACAGAGTTAGGAAAAGCAGACGAAATCTGATCAGTCATCCATCAGTGCACCCCTAACTATACAGTAAGCTGCAGAGCTGTGACCACATCCAAGGCAGCAGACCAGATAC
This sequence comes from Camelus dromedarius, assembly GCF_036321535.1. Classification (NCBI taxonomy): domain Eukaryota; kingdom Metazoa; phylum Chordata; class Mammalia; order Artiodactyla; family Camelidae; genus Camelus; species Camelus dromedarius. The sequence continues at coordinate 1,699,589 of NC_087464.1, read as the reverse complement.
CCAAGAAAGCAAGTGGCAGGCCACGCTGCAAGCCTCACTTGCGTTGTCAGCACAGCCTCACGCTAGGGCTGCTTTCCCAGGACTTTCAGATGGAAAGCAAGAGAGTTTTCAAGAACACTGTTTTTTGTTTTGTTTTGTTTTTAATTCATTCTTTCATTCTACAAATATTTATTGAGCACATACCATGGGGCCCAGCAGACAGGCCCTGCCCTCTGTAAACTCTGAGGGCACAAGTAAGAAAATCACCCATGTGATTTATGGGCACAGAAGGGGGACCCCTTACCCAGTGCCACTGAAGCCTTTTATAAAAGGTACACTCAGCAGCTTCCAGGAAGAAGTGTTCAGGGGACTGAAGTGGGGTGGGTAACATGATGAGCTTGAAGTGTTTGCAAGATGCTGGGATGAATCTGAAACAAAGTGTCTGAGACTGAAAAAGGTGGACAAAGTTGAAAAAAGAAACTGGAAGTTTTCTGCAGTATTTTACAGATAAAGCCAAGGAGGCAAATAGGTTGAGTCAAACAGATCTCATCTCATAAGGATAAGATTCATAGACAAAACCATGAGGAACAGCAGCATTTATATGGCACCAAAACAAGGTAAGGCAAAAAAAAAACCTACAAAAAAACAAAAAACAAGCAACAACAACAACAACAACAAAACCAAAAAACAGATTGTTTGGAAAATAATTGTTTGAGTTGTTTTTGAAAGAAAGCCAACAGAATGGAGTGTCAAAAAAAGCATGCTTCCAGTTTCAGCTCAGACATGCACAGCACTTGGAAGTCTCTCTTACAATAAGGAAAAGTCAGAAAAAGAAAATTTTGGTGACTCTTCTTGACCCCAGCAGAGAATTGAAGTTTCAGGGTGAATCATCATTACAAAATCAGGAGAGCCTTGACATATCCAGAGAAATACAGCTCTCAAGATTTGCTTACCTGGAGCAGAAGGATGCCTTAAGCCAGTAGGAATACTTAAATAGTAACTCTGATGACCTGCTAGATGCTAAGAAGCTCCTGGAGAATTGCAATCACAATGATAATGCTCATATTTTTGCAGGCGACTCCTCTAGGAACTCCACCAGGTTTTGACAACAGGAGTCCAGGAAAGCTCCCAACATGGCCCAGCCTGGAAAAGGGGAAGAGTAATTAGTTACCTTGAAACCCTTCCCAAGGCTTCTACCAAATAATGGGAAATTCTGAAACCTTAACACTGTTGGAAAAAAGGACTTCTGCCCCACTCTGGGCTGCTCCAGCATTCCTATTTCTAAGAGAAAAGGAAATTCACAGTGAATAGAGGACAGAGCATAAAGGAGCAGACAGGAAAGCAAATGGCAGCTTGTGGGAGATATTTAACACCTAGAAGGACAGTCCTAAAACACTGCTGAAGGCCATAGTCATGAGTCACAAGCCCACTAAAAGAAAGATATTTAATCAGAAGATTAGAGGATGTCCTCCTCCCATGTATTCTAAGATGAAACAAATAATCTTCCATTAATAACAGCAGATTACAGTTAAAAGAACTGCAAGACACATACTGTTTAAGGTGCAGTATAAAGGAAAACACAAAGGACAGGAGGGGAGGGAAAATACAAGTCCATCAGAGGAATTTGAACCTTCTGCTGCCAATAGCAAAGTCACGCATTAAATGTAGCCCAACTGATAGATGAACATAAATTCTCATATGAAAGGAATTTACCTCCCTCAGTACTTATTACCCTATAAAACATGCCTGGATCTCTACAAACATTAAACAAGAATAAACATAGTGTGACTGGATAAAGAAGGTGTGGTATATTTATACAATGGAATACTATTCAGCCATAAAAACAGACAGCATAACACCATTTGCGGCAACATGGATGTTCCTGGAGAATGTCATTCTAAGTGAAGTAAGCCAGAAAGAGAAAGAAAAATACCATATGAGATCGCTCATATGTGGAATCTAAATAAATAAATAAATAAATAAATAAATAAATAAATAACAGAAACAGACTCATAGACATAGAATACAAACTTGTGGTTGCCAAGGGGGCAAGGGGTGGGAAGGGACAGATTGGGATTTCAAAATGTAGAATAGATAAACAAGATTATACTGTACAGCACAGGGATATAGATACAAGATCTTATGGCAGCTCACAGCGAGAAAAAATGTGACAATGAATATATGTATGTTCATGTATAACTGAAAAATTGTGCTCTACACTGGAATTTGACACAACATTGTAAAATGACTATAACTCAATTTTTAAAAAGTTAAAAAAAAGTAAAATGTATTGCCACTGACCTACCTGGTCTTCTCCATAAAGTTCATTCTCACAGAAAAAAAGAAAAAGAATAAACTTAGTGTGATGACAAAAAGCTATCATCAGAAACAGACTCAGACATCACATAGATGTTGGAATTATCATACAAAGAATTTAAATAACTTTGATTAACATGGTAAAGCCACCAGTGGAAACAGTAGACAACATTCACCACTAAATGGAAATAGTAGCAGAGGGATAGGAAAAAACTGAAAATAACCAAAAGGAAATGCTAGGAATCAAAAGCACATTAATCGAAATGAAGAATATTTTGACAGGGTCATCAGCAGATTCCACACAAATGAAGAAGAAATCGATGAACCTGGAAGCTGGTCGATGGAAACTTCACAAAGGGAAACACAAAAGTGATGTAAGTAACAGGAAAAAACTTCCCAGAATTGTGGACAATATCAAAAGCTGTAACATACAAATAATTGGAATGGCAGAAGGAGAATGGAACAGAAGAAATATTTGAAGAAATAATGACTGAAAACTTTCCAAAATTAATGACAGATACCAACCACAGATTTTAAAAACTCACAAAATAACAAGCAGAGTATAAAATTTTAAAAGAAAAAAAAAGGGTCAAATCATATTCAAATTGCAGGCACAAAAAATAGAGAAAATCTTGAAGGAAGACAGAGGGAATAAAACACCTTATTTACAGATGAACAAGGACATGAATCATAGCAGACTTCTCATCAGACACCATTCAAGCAAGAGAATAGTAAAGTGAAAATCTTTAAATTGTTAAAAGAGAAAAACACCTACCAGCTTAGAAACCTGCATCTGATCCCACCTGACCTGCCCAAGCACTTTGGTTACAGAAGGTCCACTTGTAGGTGGCCTTTTGGAACCACCTCCATCATTGGGCTTGTTTGCTCGGATCAGTTTTCCATCCTCCCCTTTTTCCATCTTCCTCCAATCATGAGGTTTCATTATGCCCCAGGGCTAAGCCTAGTCAAATTGCACATGTGGGAGGGTTTCCAATTCTTTTCTTTTCTCTCACAGCATCTGTTGCAAGGTAAAAACGGAGCTTACTGCCCTGTACCAGGCTCTGGCCTCAGAGCTGGAGAAACAGACTTGAACACGAAGTACCCTTTAAGCATCTCAGAGTTATCAGTCCCTTAGACAAAGTTTCTCCAATCATGTCTCCGTTGGATAATGCTCCTATCTTCTAGAAGAGCTCGTGAGTCCAGTATTTTCTGAATTGTTACCTGTCTAAACCTATATTCTGTTAACCTTGTTGTTTAAAATTAGTTTAGATATAATAAATCCTTTGTCCTGCTTTATTTTCTTGAGTGTCTTGAAAATGGTTCACCTGGGTTGCTTGAGTTTTATGTCACTTTTGTAATGTCTGATCCCAACCTGTGTCTCTTGCCTTTATATGTTTTTTTGGTCTTTTTTTGCCCTGAAGGCCCTGACTTTTTTTGTTTGTTTGTTTTGTTTTGTTTTGTTTTGTTTTGTTTTGTTTTACCTTTAAGGTCTGAAAGTTTTGTCTTGGAGTTAATCTTTCTGGGTTAGATTTCTCCACATATGTTGTAGAACTTTTCAATATGTTAATTCCAGGCTCCTTTCTTCTTTTATTTTTAAAATATGTCTTGGATCATAGTTTTAAATGTTGGTTCTGTTCCATTGTTTTGATATCATATTATAATTATAAGAGTGCTGGATCTCTTTTTTTTTTTTAATTGAGGTATAGGCAGTTTACAATGCTGTGTCAATTTCTGGTGCCCAGCACAGCGCTTCAGTCACACATGCACACACACATACTCACATTCATATTCTTGCTCACTGTGAGGTCCTACAAGGCATGGAATGTAGTTCCCAGAGTGCTGGATCTCTTGTACTCATTTTCTATGTCAACTATTTTAACTGATCCTTTTGACTCCTCTTTTCATAAATCAAATTTTCTTCCTCTTGGATGTTTTCCTGCTTTTTTTTTTCCAGTATAACTTATTACATTTTTAATCAAATCTATTCTCCTTGAGAAACTTGCAAACTAGCTTTAATTTCTAATTTGATTTTTTATTCCATTTTTTTTCCTGGAATTTGAAAATCTCTTTCCATTTCTTTCCTTCTTTTTTTTTTTCTGTTGTTGTTGTTGTTGTTCTTTTCTTATTCTTAGTTTTTGTGCATCTGCTTTAATATTTTTTAAAGGATCTCTATTTCAGTTTAGAGTGCTGTGTTAAAGGGTTTTTTTTTTTTCTGATTCTTGGTTGTTTATTGGGTTAGGAATATCCTTCAATAGACATATGTTGATTTTCATTGTCTTTTTTTCTTCATTCAGTAGCTTTAAACAGATCAAGATTTAAGGTTGTTCATTTTGTGAGCACAGTTGATATTCCACAGTGAACTATAAGATTTCCAGTTCTAGAGTACCCTTTTTTTCAGTATAGCAAAGAAGAGTAGTGTGGTTTATTTAATAGATGGCTTTTTTAATAAGTGTGTTGGGGGTCCCCAAAGACTCATAAGACTTGGAAAGCTTTTGTATTCCTCATTACAGTTTATTACAGCAAAATGATAGTTTAAAGTTAACAACAGAAAAAGATGCATGTGACAAAGTCCAGGAGAAACAAAGTGCAAGTTTCCAGGTGTTCTTCTCAGTGGGATTATACTAATGCAGTAAAGGTGTGTGACAAGAGGTACAGAGCAGTACCCACCAGGGAAGCTCACCCGAGCCTTGACGTCCAGAGCTTTTATTAGGAGTCAGTCACATAGACCTGCAGCAACTGCATTATCTACCCCTGGTAGCCAGACTCCAGCTTCTTTTGAGCAAAACAAGCATTCACATGAACTGCTTTTGTTAGCGTCAACTCTGATCAAACTAGTCTGCCTGTAGAGGCTTTCTTATCAAGCAGAATATTCCTAAGACTTGGAGCTTATCTCCCAGAAGCTGACAAGGGCTTTTGCTGGGAATGTGCAAGGTTTTAGCCACTCGGGTCTGCTGAGTTAACCCTTGTCTGTACAGAAGAGGATGGGCTGTGGGCCCTTTGGATTTCCCCTTCCCTTTCATCTCCCAGAACCTACGTTTCCTTCTCTTGCTTCTTCTCCTCACTAGCCAGTACCCAAAGGGCTCCTCATCTTCTCTCTTTTCAACATCGTCACCCACTTTCACCTCAGAAGCAATGCATTTTGGAGACTGTCCCCTCAAGCCCTGTGTGCTTTTAAATCTCTTCCCTGAAGTCAGTTCTTTGAAATTCTAGGACTCCCTTCAGGTGGTGATGTTTGTCCAAATCGTAGGCTTTCTTGTTTCTTCTCTCTTACATAGATTTCATCCAGCTTCTTCTACTTGCCCCAATTCTTCCAGGGGAAGCTTGAGCTCCACTAAATCGAATGGTTTTTCTTTTTTCATTTGTTTACAAGTACTCTTTTATATTGTCTCTAACCTTCCAGTTTTGTTAAAGATGTGGCATTTTGTGTGGTTTTATGTATTTTTCTTGTTGATCTGTTTAGTCATTGTTGATTTCTTTCCTTTTCTTTTCTTTTCTCTTTTCTTTTCTTTTGATTTTGTTGCGTTTTTGAAGATTGTGGTGAGATTTTGATTAAGTAGTTTCCATGATCTCTGATCTCTTTTACTACCCTTTTCAAAGCTACACTCCATCCTTTGTTTTCCCTACACTGGCAATATATTTAAATTGGGTTAGAAAATTAAAAGCAAAACTAGAAAAGAAACAAACAGAAAACCACAGCACCAAAAGCATGCACTTATGTTCATGTTTCATGTTCCCTGTACCTTCTCTGTATATAAATATGGATATAGAGAGATATACACATTTTTATTAAAGTACAAATTTTTTAAAAATAGAATCTTTCTACATATGCTGTTTTATACTCTATTACCATTTGTTATACTGCAAAACATGCTCCCTTCAAAAATATGTATCCAAAATTATCCTGTTAAGTGGTCATCTTGCATAAATATACTTAACACACTTTTTTTTGGTTGTACATTTAAGTGTGATTCATTTTTCTCAATATTTAAAGGTAAACTATAGTTCCTTTAAGAGTCCTTGTGTTCTCATCATATTTTCTCTTTTATTCCTCTATACAAATGATAATATATTCAAAAGTTCATCTAGAAGTTGTTCATATGGCTATTAATATGACTTGCTGTCCATATGAGCTGTGTAACATAACAGTATAAGTCATTAATTATCACTTCCATTAGATAATATGAATAGTGCCTGTTCAGCTTATTCTGCAGTCTTTTCCCCTTGACTTCAGCACCACTACAGGAGAAAAATAGAGAATTTCTTCTCTGATTTCTGAAATTCAAAGTTCAGTGGTTTTAATAGAGTTCCTGTGAATTTCAGTTTTCACTTGTGAGAGGAACCATATTTCAGAAATTCACTTTTAACCTTTTGGGAGCTATTTCAATAAGCACAAATCTGCTCCCAGGTAAGAATTTTGCTATTGCACTCAAAATAATGAAAACTCCTGTTTGTGACGTATTCTCAATGGCAGGTGCTGTTTTCATATAATTGGATCTGCTGAAAGAAATAGAAATATTCACAAAGAAGTAGATTTTAGAATTAAATGGAATAACTTCAAATCATTGCCTATTTTACTTTTCATAATTCCTTGTTCAGTTTTGAGCTACTAATTGAAAGCTATGCATTCTTTTTCTTTTTTGGTGGCCTTTAAGTTATTAACACATATACTTGAACAAAATAAATAATCAATGTCTACATCCTCCCAAAAAAGATAAAAGTCTTAGCATGATATGTCTCTACTTCTCCTCTTCTATTTTTATCTGGTATTTTGTTACCAGATTTACAGTGTAAAACTGAAAAACAAGTCATTTATGCAAAAGTATCTTCCACTGGTATCTTTGATCATTTTTTTGTATCCTATTTCTTCATCGTGCTTTAATTTTCCGTGCTGAAATATAATTTCTGCTCATTTTTGCAGAGTCTGTCTTAGACAACAATTCTGAGTTCTTTATGATCTAAGAGTCATTATTTTGCTCTTACATTTGAGTGAAGTTCTCCTTAATGTAGGATTCCACTTTAAAAAGCTCTTTCTTTCAGCATTTTTAAAATATTGTTCCATTATCTTCTTAGGGTTATTCTTGTTAATGAGAGACTAATGTTAATCTGAATCTTGCTATTTGTAGGATATTTGTTTTTCTCTCTGGTAATAAAGAATTTTTTCATGTTTTCTTTTTTATTTTGGTTGTTTTCACATCTGATTCCAGGAAAGTTATCAGGTATATAAAAATTTTATTGTCATATGACATGTGCAGAAAAGTTCAAAAATACAGATGTCCAGTCAGTGGTTTAGCACAAAATGCAATACTTTGTGTAGTACTTGTGTAACACCACTCACAGAAAAGAAATTATCAAAACTCCAGAAGCATCACTTATGTCAGTCACCAGCAAATTAAGATTAAAGGATTTACCTCATTTTGACAAAGAACATCTACTGAAAAACCATCACCATACAACTGGTGAAAGACTGAATACTTTCCCCCTTAGAGTGAGAACAAGCAAGGAATCCACTTTGATCACTCTTATCCAGCATAGTTCTAGCCAGTGCAATAAGGCAAGAAAAAGAAATAGAAGGCACACAGATTGAAAAGGAAGACATAAAACTCTGCTTATTTCAGATGATACAATAGTTTAATAGAGAATTTCAAACAATCTATAGAACAAACAAATTGCTAGAATTTAGAAACATGTTCAGCATATCACAGGACATAAGATCCACACCCCCAAATCAACCATATATCTATATACTTAACAATGAACATGTGGAAACTAAAATTAAAAACACAATATCATTCACAATCACTCTAAGTTAAATGGTATACTTAACAAAGTAATGTACAAGACCTGTATGATGAAAATGACAAAATGCTGGTGAAAGCAATCAAAAAAGACCTGAATATGGAGAGAGACATATCATGTTCATGAACTGAAAGATTCAACATAGTCAAGATGTCGATTCTCACCAAATCGATCTGGAGGTTTCAATTAATATCTATCAAAACCCTGTCAAGGTTTTTTGTAAATGTAGACAAGTCTAGTCTACTCTAAAGTATATATGGAGAGGAACAGAACTTAGAGTAGCTAATGCAATCAATAAAGGAGAATAAATTGAAAGGAATTACTCTGATGTGAAACATTACTATATAGTCACAGTGATCATGATAGTGTGGACAGTGTGGACATTGTGGCAGGAGAGATACATAAAGCAATGGGACAAAATAAGAACCTAGAAATAGACCCACATGTAGTCTCAATTGATTTTTGACAATGGCGCACAAGCAATTTAATGAATAGTCCCAAACCAATTGGCTCATAATCAACCAATTCAGTCATAGTCAAAAAAAATTAATCTTGAACTTAACCTTATACCATATGCAAAAAAATAACTCAAAATGGACCATAAACTTAACTTTAAAATGTGAAACTATAAGGAAAAAATAATAGAAATCTTTGGGATATAGTACAAGGCAGAGTTCTTAGACTTAACCTAAAAGTATTGTCCATAAAAGGAAAATTCAATTAATTGGATTTTCACAGAAAATTTTGCTCTGAAAGCCCATGTAAAGAGAATGAAATGACAAGATACAGATTTAAAGAAAATATTTGCAAAATACATATTTGACAAAGAACTAGTATCTAGAACACATATAGAGATCTCTTAAAATACAAAGTAAACTAAATAACCTAATAGACAATGGGCAAAAGGTATAAGGAAATTTTTCATCAAAGAGCATATGCAGATGGCAGATAGGAAGATGTAAAAATGTTTAACATCATTATCCATTTGCAAAATGCAAATTAAAGCCACAATGAGATATCACTGTATACATATCTGAATAGCTGAAAGAAATAATACTGACATCAAATGCTGGCAAGGATGTAGGGAACCTGGACTGCTCACACACTGCTTGTGAGCATATGAAGTGGTACATCCACTCTGGAAAACAGTTTGTCAGTTTCTTATAAAACTAAACATGCAATTACCATATGAACTAGCAATTAATTGCACTCCTGGGCATTTATTGCAGAGAAATGAAAACGTATGTTCATGCATTTAAAAAAACTTATGTACATGAATGTCAGTAGCTTTATTTATAATTGCCCAAAATTGGAATCAGCCCACAAGTTCTTGAACAAAGCGAATAGATAAACCGTTGTACACACATCCTAGGGCGATAAAGAGCAATCTACCAACACATGCAACAACTTGGATGAATCACCAGGGAATTATGCTTAGTGAAAAAAAAAAAAAATCTAACCCCAAAAGGGTTATGCATTGTGTTTTTCCATTCATGTAACAGTGTTTTAAATTAAAAAAGAAAAAAAAATGGAAATGGAGAACGAATTAGTAGGTGCCAGGGGTTTGGGAGAAGGAAGTAGGTAGAGTTATAAAAGGGAAACACCAGGGATCTTCATGGTGTTAACTGTTCAGTATCTTTACTCTTGCAGTGGATGCACCAACCTACACAGATGATAAAATTGTGTGGAACCTAATAACCACACTCATATGTGAATATAAGTGAAACTGGGGAAATCTGAATAAGAGTGGTGGATTACATCAGTGTTAATATCCGGGTTGTGATATTATAATTTTGCAAAATGTTATCATGGGGGAAAAATTGGGCAAAGGCTACAAAGGATTTCTCAGTATTCTTTCTACAGTTGCATGTGATTCTGCACTTATCACAAGAAAAATTTCAACTAGAAAAGAATAAAGAGTAAGATTAGAGCAGACCAATGAGCCCATCCTAGTAACAGTGACTTATTCCTGAGCAAGAGAGCTCTACCTTATGACAGTGCTAAAAAGGGACATGAAATTAGTCAGCTCTCAGGGTAGGAACCACTTGTATTTTTCAGTTGTGATGTGCAGTCCCCTATAGACTAAATAAATACCACAAACTGAGCCACATTGCACTTTTTGGAAATGTCACTTTGTTCATATGATTTAAATGCTAAGGATATACAATTATTTTCTCTCTGAGAGGCAGTCTAAAGCATGGGGGATAGTTAATGTAGGAATGAATAAACAAGGTAGGCACATGGGGGGGTCATGTGCATTGGAGTCTCCCAAGAATCAAACATGTCCTGTGATGGTCACAGTGGAAGGGGACTTCACTTATCATTAGTCCAATATGATTCTATAAGTACAAATAAAATGACTTGGACACTATTGGATATATATTGATGTGTGGAACTTCTTCATTTTTGTGTCATTCCATAAATGTATCTTGTATTTGGAGTTAATTAAATGCTGTACTGAAGCTGTAATAGGGAAGAACAAATCTGACTCCAAATTAGATCTGTCCTTTGGCTCTAACCCTGTGCTCTGTTTCCCAAGCTGAGTCAGGCTGGTTCTGCACCTTTTGTAAAAGAATGCTGCCTAGAGCCTGAAATAGACAGGAGAGCCCATTCTCAAGGCTCTGTCCTTTAAGGGTGTAACACTTTTCCTTTCATATGGAGATAAAACGTTGCAGGACAGAAAATAACATTTGTCTTGTTGGAGGTTTACAGGGACACCATGACCTGACCCATGTGGACAGCTGCAAGAACAAAGGATTCCAACACCAAGAAGTTTGCAAAAACCAATACACCCCCTCCCCTTCTTAGTATAAAAGGAGACTGAATTCTGACTTGGGGAAAATGATTTTCCAGGACATTCTTCTGCCATCTTCTCAATCTGCTGGCTTTCTGAATAAGGTCATTATTCCTTGCCCCAACACCTCATCTCCTGATTTATTGACCTGTCATGGGGTGAGCAGAATGAGTTTGGACTCAGTAACAAGGTCTGCTGTGCCTACAGACCACTTAGTAACCCCTTACACTTGGATCTCTCCATACTTGGTCCTTACACTCCACACGGAATGAAGTAGGGGATGGGGACAACCTAGGGGCTACCAGCCAGGCACAGCTCTGTGGGAGCTAAAGGTGGGGTGCAGTCCTAAATGGGACTGGCCAGTCCATTCCCATACCTACATGGAAGCCCTTAAAATAAGCATTAAACACAGACAGCTCTAGATAATCCATGAGGCAGTAGAAGCCTCAGAAACAAAACTGCAGAGAGGAAAAGAGAAGAGGGGTGAGCAGCGGCAGAAGGAGCAGAGCCACAGGGACCGAATTGGTAGAAATTCAGCTGGTGAACTGAGCCATGGGCCACACAGCCTGTGGGGTAACAGCCACAAGGGGAGCTGCTGAGTGGTTACCAGTGTGGCCTGGCTCCTCCCTTGGATTTCCAAATTGCTATGGAGACAGGAACTGCCAATGTTCTGCGTCAGACCTTCATCATTCCCATTTTGGCCACTCGAATGGTCGCCTGGTCATACCCTTGCTTCCATCCATGTTACACTCCCAGAACCTACCATCAACAATTTCCAAACTCATCAGATTATGGCTCAGTCTTCCTATGCTGCATCTCCTGTATGTGGTGCCCCACTGCCCTCAGGCTGAAGTCCAAGGGCTCAAAGGACCAAATCAGGCTCTCATCAATGTGCCTCCAAATTTTGATGGGTATAGCAACCTCTTATAGTACATGATGATAATGACTCTGATTCTGCTCGTAGGTAGACCTCAACAGTCCACTCAGTTTTTTTTTTTCTTTTGAATAATAGTTATAGTTTATGCATATGACCATTCATGTGGTTTAAAAGGAGAAAGTCTAAAGGGATTTTGAAAAATCTGCTTCCTGCCTTTGGATTCACCTACTGTCTCTCCCCCTCTCCCCCTATTTCTTGTTTATCTTTCCAAAGATATTTTATGCTAATACTTGTCAGCATGAACATCTTTTTCTTTAATTTAATGCAAATATTTACATCCAATGCAGGTTGACCACAAGTTCATGTGCTTTCTATTTATTTATGATTTCCAACACTCCTCCTTCCAAATAGTTAGATATATTGGGTGAGGGAATGCCTTTGGTAAAACATTGACTTTCCAGAAAGATTAAAATAAAACAAATATAAATTACAACAGATGATAAAATAAAATAAATTAATAACTTTGAGAGAATGAAAACTAAAGACATCTCTTGGTTGGGAAAAAAATACGTAAGTCTTTCTACAACCTAAGATACATGCAAGCTTGTGATTTATACTTTTTTTAATTTGGGAAAATAAGCTAAGCTAATTTATGGTTTAAAATTGAAGCAAAGACCCCAGGGGCAAAGAGGTAAAGGCAATGACTGCTTACATTTTCCAACACAAAATACACTGCCTGGCACATAATAGGTGTTCAATGAAAGTTTTGATGAAATCATAAATGTATGAATAAATGAAATCATAAGCAAGTGAATGATTTTGATTTAGGATAGAGACAGACCCAACTATATAGAACCATGGAAACTCAGTAGTCCCTAAAGAAAGATATTACATCTGTTGCATAATTTTGACTTAACAGTTTTCCTATCAGTGTTAAAAATATTATACAACACAGAGACTATAGCCAATATTTTATAATAACTATAAATGGAATATAATCTTTAAAAGTGGTGAATCACTATGTTGGATACCTGAGACTTATATAATATTGTACATCAACTATACCTCAACAAAATACAAATAAAATTTTAAAACAATATAAAAATAATACTAATGAGATTTGTGTTGTGATTCAATTAAATCAAATCTCCCTTAAAACTTACGTGAGAATCTATGTGTAATTTGAGAGTGGCTGCCGCTATGCTAGTCTCTCTAGCTGCCTTATTTAACATAATTATGCAGCATCATAGAGGAGAAAACATGCCCCCAGCACCTCTGGTCCCTCCAGCCAGAAGTAAGCTAGCAAGTCAAAGAGGGTCTCATTCTCCAGCCTGTCCATGGTCCCCCAAACACAGTAGGGAACACACTTTCCTTTTTCATAAAGAGTTGGGAATAACAGAAGACAACTGTCCTTTGCACAATGGTTCTACAGAACAGTTGCGCAGGGCCAGCCCCCCTGGGGTCCTGGGCTGAGTCAGCTCCGTGATTCACTTTTCCCTCCCTGGCTGGCCGTGGACAGCTCAACTTTCAGTCCCTGTGGGTCAAGGAAAAATGACTCCATTCCATTTCCTTACCCACATCTGTCCTAATCCCTGAATGAATGATACAATAATAGCAATTTCCTTCCAGGGAAAACCTACCTCTGCCACACTCAAGGGTGTGTTCTGACCCCGTGACCACATCAGCCAGCACTCTGGACATGGAGCCTGTCTGCTTTCCTTGGCTTCAGATCTGCAGATATGGGAAGCCAACAGCACAACCCAGGGATTACAAGAAGCTCATATTATAGAAGGCAAGTTTGTGTGCCTGCTGCACCATGAGGCCAAACAAACTGAAATTCTGGAGTTTAAAACAGAGAAAGACTTACTGCAGGGCTGAGTAAGGAGATGGGGTGACTCGTGCCATGAAAACCCTGAACTCACCTAAGGGTTTCAGCAAAGCATATTTAAAGGCCAGGTAAGGGAGGAGGGGGTCACAGGGTACCTGATCAGCTCATGCACAATCCTCTGACTGGCTGATGTCAAGGTAACAGGGTATCAACACTATCAAGGTCTGGGGGCACCAGAAGGTCTGGGAGCCATGTGCTCTTGATCATCAAGTAGGTAATTTCTTCTTTTTGGTGGTGGTTTTTAGTATTTGAAACATTCAGGACATATGCATGAGATATTATGATCTGAGTACTTCAGAGAGGAGCTACAGCAGAGGATACGGGGGCGGGGTCTGACCCTGGATGGTCCCACAAGGTCCTGCTCAGTTACACTCAGACAATTCCTTTTTATTTTTTTTCAGTTATATATATATTTTTTTTTTCTTTTCAGATTATGTTCCATTATAGGTTGTTACAAATACTGACAGTTCCTTTTTAGTTCCACCTTCTCAGAAGTGCAGAATACTTGGGTCCATTTCCCCACAGCAGCCACACATTCAAGCTCCCCAGAGAAATAACACACGAGAGACCTGAGCCGCTCCCATCTCAGCATGTGATGCATCCAGCCCTGCAGCAGCTTCAGAGCCCGGGACCAACACAGCCACAGAGCTGCACTTCCTGCTTCCGGTGGAACCATTTCTCTTTGATACACACTTGGAGTAGAAATTCTGGGTCATACAATGACTCTATGTTTAACATTTTGAGTAACTGCCAAACTGTCATGTAGACTCAGGCATGACAAAGAAAGATGTTAGAATTATCAGATGGAGAATTTTAAGTAGTTATCAGGTAGGCAATTTGAATAGGTTAAAAATAAAAATATCTAAAATAATCATATCAATAACATCAATATGTTTAGAGCTCAAATAGAGTAAAATAGACAACATACAAGAACAGGTGAGTAATATATGCAAAGATGGAAACTCTAGAGAAGAATAAAGAAGAAATGCTAATATCAAAAATACACTAACAGAAGAGGGTGGGTAGAGCTCAGTGGTAGAGCATGTGCTTAGCATGCATGAGGTCCTGGGTTCAATCCCCAGTACCTCCATTAAAATAAATAAACAAATAAAAACCCAATAACCCTCCCCCAAAATACAATAACAGAAATGAAAAATGCCTTTGATGGGCTCATTGGTAGATTGGATATGAACAAGGCCAAATAGAATCAGTAAGCTTGAGATAGCCAATAGACATGTTCCCAAATGAAATACAAAGAAGAAACAATTTTAAAGAATGAATGAATGAATGAATGAATGAATGAATAAATAGAGAGAGAGAGAGAATATAGCATCCTAGAACTGTGGGAATGGCTTCAAAAGGTATAAATGTGTATGACTGGAATCCCAGAAAAAGGATGCAATAGAAGAAGTATTTGTAGTGGCTGAGAATTTGTTAAAGATAATCAGACACAAAACCACAGAAGCACATCGAGTGGGACAATTACCTAAAAACAAAAAACAAACACAAAAACAAAACCTAGACAGAGCTTCATATTCTAACTACAAGCAAAAAAAAAAAAAAAAAAAAAAAAAAAAAAGAAAGAAAAAAGAAAAGAAAGAAAGAAAAAAAAAAAATCTTCATGGAAGCCAGAAGGAGAAAAGTCAGCCTACCCCTAGAAAAGTGAGAATAAGAGTTACAAGAAAAGAGTGAGTCAAGTAACTAAAATGTTGGGGGGGGGACCCCACTTAGAATTCTGTATTCAGATAAATTATTCTTCTCTGAATGAGGATGGAGAAATAAAGACTTTTCCAGACAAACAAAAACTGAGGTAATTTATCACCTGCAGACATGCCCTGCAAAAAATGTTAAAAATTTCTTCAAGCAGAAGAAAAGGTATATAGGTCAGAAATTTGGGTCTGTATCAACAGCAAGAGCACTGAAACTGAAATAAATGAAATAGTTTAATTTTCTTATTCCTTAAATGATCTAAAAGATAACCCTAAATAAATCATAGTTACAACGTGATTATAGCATATGGATATGTGAAATGAATTACAAAAAGGTCATAAAAGAATTTGGATTTGCCTGATTTTTTTTTTCACGTTTAACGTGAGGTTAGGAGCCTTTTGGAAGAATGCCACCAGTAAGGCGCCCTTCTCAACACACCACATGGGTGAGTACCTGTTATCTGCATCACATCACTGGTGATGTCAAACTTGATCACTAGGGTAAGGTGTTTTCTGGTAGGTTCCTCCCTGCTAAGTCTCTGTGTTTCTTTTTTCTTTTCTTTTCTTTTTTTTTTTTTTTTTTTTTTTTTTTTTTTTGGTCTGTTCTTTGGAAGCAAGACACTGGTAGGACATAGTCAATGGAAGGAGAATGAATTTCATCTTTTGGAGAGGGAAGTATCTACATATACTATTTGAAATTCTTTTGTAAGGAAAATGTGTCTCTTGGTAGCTGGTTTTTCTTTGTTTCATTTCTTTTAGTTTCTTTGTTTCTCTTTTACTGCCTTCTCTGAGTTTATTTGGATAATTTTTATGATTCCTTTCTAACTCCTCTATTAAGCTATTTATGTTTCTTATTTAATAGCTTTTAGTAATTGCCCAAGGGTCTGAAATATCCATTTTTAAAGACTGTTAAATTATTCAATTTATCCATTTATTATTAAATTAAATCTATTAAATGTATTACTCCGTCACATAACATTGTAACACACTGTTTGTAAAGACCTTTTATAATAGTGCCTCTCCAGTTCTGTGTTCTCATCACTTATTTTGTAGTCATACAGTTCACTTTTATGCATGTATTAAACACACGATGCATGTAAAGTTAATGCTTTAAGTGCTTGTTATATACTAGGACAAATTAAAATTAGAAAAATATTTTATCTCACCTTTATTGGTTTCATTTCTGATGCTCTATTTCTTTGGGTGGATCCAGGTTTCTAACCTATACCTTGTACATTCTACCTGTAGAACTCCCTTTTTCTTGCAGAGTAGGTCTGGTTACAAGGAATTCTCTTGGTTTTTGTTTGTCTAATAATACATTATTTCTGCATATATTTTAAAATTCTTATTGAGATGTAATTCACATACAAAGTTCACCCATTGAAATTGCACCATAGTTTTTAGTATATATAGTGTTTTGAAACCATCTCCATAGTCTAATTTTTAAGCATTTTCATTCTCTCCTAAAGAAACCTTGTACTTCCTAAATGTTCCTCCCATCTTCCCTGCCTTTAGCTCTCTCCACTAGCTCCAGGCAACCACAAATCCTCCTCTGTCTCTGTGGATTGCTTGTTCTAGCTATTTTACATAAATGGGATCATAAAATATGTGGTATCGTTTGATCAGCTTATTTCATTTAGCATTATATTTTGAGAGTTTATCCAATTTGCAGCATATATCAGTACTTCACTCCTTTTTATTGCCAAATAATATTCCATCATGGATATACCAATAATGAATTTGGACCTCTACCTTACAAAGTATAGAAAAATTAACACAATGTCAACCATTCACCTAAATGTTAGAGCTTATCCACTCATGGGATAAGCTCTTGCTTACCCACTCATCAATTGATGGACATTTGATTTATTTCCATTTTTTTGGCTATTGTAATTAATGTTGCCATAAACCTTAAATTTCAAGTTTTTGTGTTGACGTATGCTTTCATTTCTCTTGGATAGGTATTTAGGATAGGAATTTCCAGTTCATATAGTAATGTTTTTAGGATTTTTGAAGAACCACAAAACTGTTTTCCAAAAATGGCTGGACCATTTTACATTCCCATCATTAGCATATAAGTGTTTCAATTTCTCTCAATCCTCCCTAGCGCTTGCTTTGTCTGTCTTTTTTATTTGAGCCATCCTAGCGGGTCTGAAGAGCCATGTCATTATGCCTTTGATCTGTACTTCCCTAAGTAGCAATGATATTGAGCATATTTCTGTGCTTATTACCCATTCATATATATTTTTGGAGGAATGTCCATTCAAATCCTTTGCCCATTTTTCATTTGGGTTTTTATCTTTCCTTTATTGAGTTGTAAGCCTTTGTCATATGTTCTGATAAAGCCTGATCACAGGTGTACGGCTGGCACATGCTGTCTCCCAGTCTGTGGGTTTTCTTTTCTCTTTCCTGATGATGTCCTTTAAAACACAACTGCTTTTAATTTTGTAGACGTCCAACTTACCCAAATTCTTTACCATTTATGTTTTGAGGGTTGTAGCTAAGAACTCATCATGTAAACCAAGATCATAAAGATTTATTCCTGTGTGTTTCTCAAAATTTTAAAGTTTAGCTCTTATGTTTAGGTGGATGGTCCACTTTTTGTTAATTTTTCTATATGATGTGAGGTAGGGGTCCAAATTCAGGACATACCACCCCCAAAGTAGGTTGCTTTGGTATGTTGGTTATTTTGAGCTGTAGGCACTTGAAAAACACCAAATGCAGGGAGAGGCTTTCTCTGAACTTCCATTATCTGCCCAAAGATCAATCTTCTGATGGAACTGGATTGTCATAGACCCCCCAGCTCCTGGAGTTTCATCAACCAAGAAAGACTGATTCATCACAGGAGAGAAGACCAGAAGTCTTTGTCACAAACTATCACACCTCCCATCTGTTCTTTAAAGGGCCTATTTCTCTTTCCCCAAATCATTTACTCTCCCCTAAGTGGTCTGTATCTCTTCTCCCCTTCCCCTGTATAATCTCTCAAATCTTAACACCTTTTGGGATATTTGCTTTTGTTTCCTCTGATGCCCCCAAGCATATAATATCAAAAATTAATAAATGTGTATACTTTCCTCCTGTTAATCTGCCTATTGACAATTTGCTTTATAGACCCAGCCATCAAACCCAGAAAAGTTGGTGAAAGTCTCTCTTCCCCTCCTTGGTAAGCAGGTGCTGTGCCTCTGCACTAACAGACACAAGGGGAGCCAATGGAGGAAGAGGGCTGTGTGCTGAGGGGAGAGGGGCAGGGGGGCCAGGGGCATCCCAGTGGAGACCTGAAGGCACTGAGGGAAGAAGCTGTGTGGGTGTCAGAGGACCTGGGGTCAGTGGGGCCACATGCTGCCCAGGAGGATGCAGACTTCTGGATGTGGCATGATGGACGTCATTGTTGGCCTTGACAAGACCAGTTTTGGTGGGTTGGTGAGGACTAAACCTGCCTGGCAGAGGTTTGAGAGGACAGGAGGAGAGGAAGTCGAGGTTTTGAAAGAATGCCCCTTCTGGATCTGTGTTTAGTATCCTGAAGAGTCTGGCCAGAGCTGTGTCAGAGCTAACACCCTCAGCAGAAGCAGTGAGAAGTTCAGTGCAAGGAATCAAGGAGCCTGAGGTCATGAGAGAGGGCCCAGATCTGGGAGGCCCTGCCTTGTGGCAGGTGAAGACCAGCACCCACTCAGCTGCTCCTCACTGTGTGTCTGCAGGGGCCACAGACACTCCAGCCACAGCCCCTCCTCACTGGCACAGCTGGTGCTTTGTAGAGGAACAAAAAGTCTTCCTCAATTCCTTTAAGGTCCCTGGCTGGGTCCAAAAATTAAACTGACAAAGACAGATTAACAGGAGAAAAGCATACACATTTTATTGAATTTTCACATGTACATGAGAACCTTCACCAGAGAGTGAAGATCCCAGAGAAGTGACCAGAGCAGGCAGCTTTTATACCTTTTAGACAAAGAAACAACACGTTTGTGAAGAACTGACAGGGCAAAGGGGCTCGAGTCTGGGGAATAAACGGTGAAGAAGTAACGAGGAAGATGAGGGTGAGTTTATAAGATTTGTGTGTACAGATTTCTTGGGCCCAAACTCCCCATCTCTGATGGCAAGAATGCCTTCCCTCCTCCTGATGCAGGAGGGCGCCCTCCACAGGGAGTTTTACGGCTTGTTTCAGGGAGGATAGTTGAGATGCAGGGAGGTCAGAGTGACCTTCTCACCTCTGCCATTTTCCCAGTTCCTTCAGTTTGGGATATTCAACATGCCAAAGTGACGGATTTTGGGGGTAGCATGTCCTGAACCCCATCACCTTCTCTTCCTGTAATACTTCTTCATATGTTGCATCTGGAAGAAATTATGTATCTCCCCTGTAACGTCTGATATAATTGTCCCCCTTGGGTCCCCGTAGACTTCTTCCACTGTCACTCACATGCCATTGCATTGTGTTTATATACATATGCTTCCATCAACCCTGTATATTCTGAGATGGCAGGGATCACACCGAACTAATATGCAGTTTCTAGCGTCACGTCTGGCATAGCAGTAGACACTTATTGGTTACTCAGTAACGAATATGATAAATGGTGTGGCTGTTTAGAGGCCTTCCTTTATTTTCTGTGTCCTCTTACAAAAAAAAAAAAAAGTGTTCATCTGAAGTTACCTGGAAATATCTCTGATCCTTACAATCCGTAGCCGTTTACCATGAGGTCAAGAGCAGAGGTCTTCACTGCAAGCAGAGGTCTCCTTCTCAAAAGGAAGCACAAGTCTCTGTCCCAGCCCAGAACATCTCACAGGAGGTGGACGCTGCTGCCTGTCGCTCAGTACTCATTCTCCCATCCTAAGTCAGAAACAAAGGCGGGGCTTAGCTGGAACACTGTTCCTCCGGAAAGAGCCTCCCTTTCCGAGGCTGACTTGAAGCTGGCCTTGTGTCTAGGTTTATTGGAGTGGAAATCTTACCTCTTTTTCCAGGAAGTCTCCCTGAAGAGAGGCTGGATTCCCTTCTCTGTTTCTTTCTCTGTCATGATGCTGAAGTCCTCCAGCTACCTTGTAATGTGAGATGGAGAACCACAGATAAGGGTGGACAGATGAGAGCTGGAGGAAACAAGGATTCCTGGTTACTTTACTGCCACCCTTAAATTTCTTTAAAATGAGAAAAATAAAGTAAGTCCACCTTCTATCAACCCAGTGTTAAAAACAAGACAACAAAGCCAAAATAGAGCTGCTTATACCAAGTCTTGTGTCACCAAACTGAGACAACTGAATTACCTTGTCTGCTCTCCCAGAAAGGAACCTTAAGCCAGCCAATCAGGAATCACCTAATCAGTACTAGTGAGGTTATCTGCTTGATGGACCTCTGCCAACCCCTAAAGGAGCGTAATCATACGATAGCCCACCCAATGTTTTGCCACGTGTAACTTCCTTGTTTCTGGCCCCTTCTGCCTATAAAAGTCTTCATTTTGTACCTCCCCTCAGAGCTCTTGTCTGCTAAATTGGATACTGCTCCATTCATGAATCATTGAATAGAGCCCATAAGATCTTTAAAATGTACTCAGTTGAATTTTGTTTTTTAATAAGGCAGATTACGAAAAGCCCACAAACTTATTTAGTATGAGTCATGTGGCTCAGGGGAGTCTTTGTAAGGAAATGGAGACCTAAAGAAATAGTTAAGCCTGAGTGTTTTTGAGCTAGGTTTGATGAAGAGTGAAAAGTTGTGGAAAGATCTAATAAGACAAAAGGATATGAACTAAGGGTAGTATCTTGGGGGAAACTTAGCAAGCCCTGTTCCTTTGGATTCTTCCTGGTGTCCCTGCCTTAGAGATAAGGATGCTCCTTTCCTCCAGGTACAGGGAAATTTTATGACCTGCTCCAGGGATGAAAAGTAGGGGAATTCTCAAATTCAGTTGACTTAAAGTATTCAGTTTGCCAGGCACCATATTATGGAGTAGTGTGTCCTGAATCCCATTAATATGCTTTTTTTTTTTTAATGTATTTGTTTACTAGGACTGTGTGAGTCAAAGGCAGTATTTCTGTCCAATTACTACTGGAGTTTTCAGAGTGAAATTGGGTTCACACAGAGATGTCCCCACTGAACCAAAGAAGGCAAAATTGAAAGTAGTTTTACAAACACAATATATAACACACATTTCTCATTGTGTAATAACCACTGTATCTCAATTTAAAGATCTAAAACTAATTTTTAAAATTATTTTGAAGGTACAGAGAGGAGAAATCAGTTGGAATCAGGAGTTGGAAGCAGACCGCAAACATTTGTTTTCTTATGGAAATGATGTGGTACAGGCTGGGCTGGGGTCATTTGCATTTCAACCAGAAGTTTTGTGAGAGTCAGAGCCAGAACAGGTGGAAGCCTCCTTAAATGCATTGAACCCTATAGGCAGAAATTCAAGAAGCTAGGGACCTACAACTGTGGGCATTTAAAGGAGAAGGGCTGCTCATTATCTGTACTGTGGTCTTGTTCCACATTCCAAGCTTATGGAGTTTGTCCTGAGACCATGGAAAGTGACCACTCTTCTTCTGCCTCCTAAATCCTTCAAGATCCAGGCCATATCCCCTGTGCCCTTGAAGGCTGTCGTCACCATTTCAAGCGGATGCTACCTCAAATTCTCATACCTTATTCTTATTATTTAAGCAGATTATACCTGAAGGCATTTCTAGGATCCTTACATTGAACAGTTGTTTGACCTTGGTGAGATAGGAGGGAAGAGGGCAGGGCACAACCATGAAAAGAATAACACAGCAATTGAGGATATAACATAAACTGGTTAGAACCAACTTGGCCCAAGATGGCTGAAGATTTGACTTCCAGTGGACCTTGAGCCTCATTACAGTTATTGTAATACATCAGCATGATAAATGACAGACCCACAGGTGCCATGACAGTTCCAAGACTAACCAAAGAAAGCCAAAAAGTGGACATAGGGCCAAATACCTGGAATTCCCTTTCCCCAAAACAGTTGGAATAATCCTCCCACTCATTAGCATATAAAATTACCCAGCCTATGAGAACTAGCAACATGCACACCTCAGGGCCACCTCTCACCTTTTGCGACTGCCCTCACTCTGTCCATGGAGTATGTATCTCCCTGAATAAATCTACTTTCTCTTTACCATGGCTCACTGTTGAATTCCTTCCTGTGCAAGACAAGAACCTGTATCTTCTGATAACACAGGGACATCAGATTGTAAATCCCATATCCCTGATGGGACTTAACACAACTGATTTTATATATTTGTTGTTCAATAGATATTTATACCTAGGTGCTGTAATAAATATTGCTCTAAATAGTCCCCTTTCTCATAAAGCACGTAAATATTAGCTAATGACCCTTGAATATTGATACTGCCATTTTGTTACATTGGAAAAGCATTCCGTTGGATCCTGGGGCCACAGAACTCGGACTAGTCTAGACTTTGAGATCCAACACATAGTTTTGAATTCAAATTCAGACACTTAATATGTGACCTTGGGCAGTGCATTTAATCACCCTGAGTGTCAATGTCCTCACATGTTAAGACGAATAATAACGCCCACAATCACCAAGTTAATGTAAAGACGGATGAGATTATGTACAAAATACAGCAGACCCTCAACAAGTGTCAGTTTTACTTTTTCCTTCTATAGGAGATACGGAAGGGAGATTTTTTAAATGTCAACTCAGTATTTAAAGGAAGAATTATTTTTGAGAGTTAGACTGTTGAGCTAACATACAATAAACCAAAGCAGTGTTACCCAAAAACAAGGCTCACCTTTTGGTGAGTGTTGCATCAGGAGACACCTCCAAGCCAAAGAGCAGGAGAAGGGAGGATTTATTACTTGCAGCAAGTAAGGAGAAAACCGGGAATCCTACCCAGAGCAGCATCTTCCCAATAACAAATTTGGGGAAGTTTTACGCTAAGGGTAAATGCATACTCATGAAGGGGCTTCAGCAGAGGGGAATTCAGCATAGAATTGGTGCAAAGGCCAATAGAGTCCAAGCTTTAGTTTATTGGAGTCAGGAGGGTCAATGTCATCATTCGAAGGAGTCAAAATGGCTTCCCTGAGGCTAAGGCAGCTCGAAGAATATACTACCATTGATTAGCTTGTTTTCTTAAAATTCTTTCTGACTAACCTGTTCTCCCTTCTGCTACTACTGCTGTTTGATTGGTCTGACTGATTACGTGCATGGCAACCCCAACCCTGTGGTTTATGCCTCACCCTAAATAATTTGCACCTAAAACCAGAAGCTGTCCTCCAGGAAGAAGGTCACAGAATGACAAACTTAGGAAAATGATCAGATCTTCCAGAAGCCCCCAGGATGTCAGATGGATTAGATCAAGATAGGAGAGGTCAAGGGCAGATGGCCCTTTGGTGGACCACCTGAAGTTCTCTTGATGCCTGCTGATCTCTTGTAAAAGATCTTTGTTGACTGATACCACTGCTGCGCCCTGTCCCGTTTACCTATGTAATCACCAAGTCTCAATCAAAGATGGATTCATAGTTTCTAAGGCACCAGCAGCTATGACTCCCCTTTGTCCAGCAAAGCAATGCAGCTGCTTTTTTCTTTGCTCCCAAACTTTGCCTCCAAGTTTGAATTCATTTTTCAGTGTGCAGAGGCTGATTTTTTGGTAACACATTCTGTCCTCCACCTAGGTGGGGGCCTTGGCGCCTGCAGAACTCAAGGATATATTTTTATGTGCATCGTTCAAGGAGGAGCTAGGACTCTGCTCCATCCCTGCACTATTGTTTGACTGCCCCCCCCTTCTTTTCTGTTCCAGCATTTCTTTGATCATTAATTACTGAGACCTGCTCAAAGGCAAGCATGGCAGCCAGGCTTAGATCACAAAATGGCTTAGGCCAAAGCAGTTTCTCTTACGTCGAGAAAAGAGGAGCCAAGTCTGAATCTTTTCTTCCGGGGATCCCCTACCCTAAGTGCCTACATCAGGGATACCTAAATTCACAAAGTGCGTGATTGAATAAAAATCCTTTACACAAGATTGCCCAGGCCGGTCCAACGCTCTCATCTATATGGTAGACATCGTGGAAGATGAGATGCAGCAGGTTTTTATCTATTCTTTGGGACACGGCCCTCCTCATGCCCCACACCCGTTTTCCTGCATCACAATTGTACAATACAATATGATTAGCTATGGTCTTCATGCTATATATTAGAGCCTCAGAAGTACTTAGTCATCTTTTTTTTTCTTTCCGTTTTATTGAGATGTAATTGACAAACAGCACTGTATAAGGTTAAGGGGTCCAGCATAACGGCCTGTGAAATGTATTGCGACGTGGCTACCACCTAAGTTTAGTTAACATCCATCATCTCATATAGACGCAAAAAAGAAAAATGTTTCCTTGTGATGAGAACTTTTAGGATCTGCTCTCTTATCAACTTTCAAATACACCACACAGCAGCGCTAGCCACAGTCATCATGGTATACATTACACCGCAGTATTATTTGTCTTATAACTAGAAGTTCGTATTTTTTGACCACCTTCCTCCAATCAATCCCCCCAGCCCTGCCTATGGTAACCACAAATCTAATCTCTTTTTCTAGGAGTTTACTTCTTTCTTTATTTGTTTGGATTTCACATCTGAGTGAGCTCACACAGTATTTGTCTTTCTCTATCTGATTTATTTCAATTAGCATAATGCCCTCAGGGTCCAACCATGTAGTTGCAAGGATTCATCTATTCTAAAGCAATTACTCACTGAGGGGTTGGAAGCATGTGCTAAGCGTTTATATATTTATGTGGTTTCATCTCCTGACCTTACCAGACTTTGATATATTAGCCCATCTTCTCATCTGTTGTACTTAAGATACTAAAAATTCCTGCTGTTACCCCTTCTTTGCTTTTGAATCTGACTGCCAGCTGTACCTGAAGCAAGCCTGTGGGTGAAATGAGATAAGCAGAGCCCTCATGCCTGCTCTTTGTAGTGAAACACAGTGTGTGTCAAATGCAGAAAAGGGATGGTCAGAGCTGGAGTTCTGCAAAGGAGACACGCGCTGGTGTGTGCTCAGCTTTATTCAGGGGAGCACAGGGCATTCCCAAAGATGGGACACAAATCCCTTCCTTCCCATGGGGTGGCTTTTGTGCATTTTAAATATGGGAAACAGAGAAATGAGAGCTGTCTTTACAAGGAAATATTGAGCTCAGTGTCTTTTGACACACGCGGGCTGTTAGAGTTGCTAGAGAAGGCTGGATAAAAGCATGCTCACTGAGGACGGACAGCAAGGGGGTCCTGCCTGTGCAGAGGGCGCCAGAGTGCCAGCAGAGGGTGGTCCCCAAGGAGATAGGGCAGGGGCCCTGGGGTCCTCCACTCCTCAGAGGCCAACAGGAGTGTGCACACAGAGCCTCCCAAGGGGGACAGCCTCTGCACTGCAGGGTCAGGGAGGCCCCTGGAGGCTCCGTGGATCTAAATGCATCTGTGAAATAACTCAGCAGTCCTTTGGGGTTTATAAGCTTCTGAAGCTCCAGTAGTCTTTCAAAACTGTTGAACGGTAGGAGTGTCTAAAATCTTCTGTGCAAATGAGGAGTTTGGACAAGCTCTCTAAGGCCCTTGCCAGCTCTAATTTTTTTTTCAGTTTTAGTCAAAGGGCCAATACGGACTCTCCTGGACTGCCCACCCCAGACTCTTGGTATTTGGCTCTTCGGAAGCAAGTGGGCGGTCTCGGCACCAGGTTGCCCAGCTCTGTGCATGGGTAGGGGGCTGGCGTGCAGCCAGGCTACGTCACTGGGCCAGCAGGGAGCCCTCACAGCCACCCACGCCACAGTCAGGGGCAGCGCATCGTTTCAGTTCCGGGGAGAGTACTTTTACTCTCTGACAACTTCAGTGACTAGGGTGGGAGCCCCTGATTTGGGTTTTTACACTGCTTGTCCCCAGTGCCCAAGGCCTAGAGCCGGGAGGTGCTCAACAATTGTTTGTAGAAGAAATGAACACGTGAGCACGTGGGCCAATGGGTAAGAAGAGTGGAGGCAGAAGCCTCCGAAGGAGGCTGGCGAGGAAGGCAGGTTCTTCCCACTCCCTCTGCCCGAGGTTATTCTAACAAAGACAGCAGCCCACCCTCATGTCCTTACCTGCGCTAGAATGCACCTGCTGGTTCACTTCCTTAGCAAAGCTGGGAAGTCATTTCTTTCCAATGCTTTTTCAATGACTAAAACAAACATTTATCCAATGAAGACGTACAAATGGCCAATAGGCACATGAAAAAAAAAATGCTCAGTATTGCTAATTATCAGAGAAATGCAGATCAAAACTACCATGAGATATCACCTCACACCAGTCAGAATGGCCATCATTCAAAAGTCCACAAACGACAAATGCTGGAGAGGCTGTGGAGAAAAGGGAACCCTCCTTCACTGCTGGTGGGAATGCAGTTTGGTGTAGCCACTATGGAAAACAGTATGGAGAGTCCTTGAAAAACTAAACATAGATTACCCCATGACCCAGCAATCTCACTCCTGGGCATATATCCAGAGGGAACTTTAATTCAAAAAGACATAAGCACCCCAATGTTCATAGCAACACAATTTACAATAGCCAAGACATGAAAGCAGCCTAAATGTCCATTGACAGGTGACTGGATAAAGAAGTTGTGGAGGAGATATATATATCTCCAGTGGAACTCAGCCATAAAAAAGAATAAAATAATGTCATTTGCAGCAACATGGATGGACCTGGAGATTCTCATTCTAAGTGAAGTGAGCCAGAACGAGAAAGAGGAATACCATATGAGATCACTTATAGGGGGAATCTGAAAAAACAAAAAAAAAGACATGAATCAAGTTATTTACAAAACAGAGACAGACTCACAGACGTAGAAAACAAACTTATGGTTACTGGGGGGAAAGGGGAAAGGCAGTTGGGAGGGATGAATTGGGAGTTCAGGATTTGCAGATACACACTACTATATATAAAATAGATAAACAGCAAGGTCCTACTGTACAGCACAGGGAATGATATTCAATACCTTGTCATGGCTTATAATGAAAAAGAATGTGAAAACGAATATGTGTGTATGTGTGTATGGCTGAATCACTATGCTGTACACCAGAAATTAACACAACATTGTAAATCAGCTTTACTTCAATTAAAAAAAATACTAAAGCAAATACATGAAACCCCAAAGAGCACTCACAGAAGACCAAGTGCCCTTTTCCTACCATCTGTACCACTAATTTCCTTGTTTGATCACATCTACATCTTTCTTTGTAAGGATGAAGATTGCTCTAATGAGTGCTTTAGAAAACCCTTGCTGATGGTGTCCTGAGCGGAAGTTGTTCATTCTGAGAATGTCAGCTTTTTTTTTAAACACTGATGATCGCATCAATCAGTATGTGGCATCGTCTCCATAACGACGCATGCAGCATGTCCCTCTGTTACTGAAAGGGTCCCGTAAATGAAGCACCATGAAAATTTATCACTGAGAATCCTCATTACCAAAACAGACATCTGATACTAAGAGATGTCTGGTTTCCATAGCATCTTGTTCTAATGAAAATAAAGTTCTATTAACTTAAACGTAGAACATGGCCTGTACTTTATATCTCATTTAGTGAAACATTTCTGCTTTTACCAAGAACTTTGAAATGATTACTTTCTTGAACAACTCACGAGAGAATTTAAGTTTCTCGTCTTATTGAAGAGCTATGGCTTTCATTAAACCAAACTGGAAGAATTAATAACTACACTGGTAGAGCAACGATCCATCTAAATAGAACAAAATGATTGGAACTGTCCATTGAAAAAGTGTCATGGCTACAACTAACGTTGTACAGCTACATTAGTAAGGATTAAAGGATAAGGATAAGAGATTCTAAATTAATGTGTTATTTAAAATTGTATAGTTATAATTTCCTTTCCCATGCATACAAAAACAAAGACTCAGCCAATGAAGTCTTGCCAGTGGAAACGTTGTCTAAATGGAGAGGCAAAATTTTAATTATATTATTTTACTATATTATTATATTTTGTATTATTACATTATATTAATTATGTTATACTAGTGTCACTTAGTATATTATATTATTATTTATTATGTTTATTATATTATTATACACA
Source organism: Camelus dromedarius (assembly GCF_036321535.1). NCBI lineage: Eukaryota > Metazoa > Chordata > Mammalia > Artiodactyla > Camelidae > Camelus > Camelus dromedarius. The sequence goes on along the minus strand of NC_087464.1, from coordinate 1,671,187 downwards.
TATTAAAAATGAAAACTGCCCATATTTGATATGTGCATCTTGATGACTTGGGATAGATGCACACACCTGTGACACCATCACCAAAGTCACAGTAATAAACACATCCGTCACCTCCAAAAGGTTTTTCATGCCCTCTGTCTTTAGGCAAAAGTATTTTTCAGTAGCCCATAGATTTCCTGTGAACAAAAAAAAAAAAAAGGAAGAAACGATTTTAGCTACTTTTTAAAAAATTAGAATCCTACCCTGGAAATAAACTTAGAAATCTCCTTGTGTTCCTCTTTTGTGTAGAAATGAAAAGAGGCCCAGGAGGGTCTAATGGGCTCGATGGAGCCTCAGCGAGGGGAGAGCAGGTGTTCCAAACGGGAGCCAGTGCTCGCCCCAGGCAGCATTTCTTCCTCCAGGTCCTCAACCACCCGGTCCGGCCTCCACACAGATCTTCTCTGCCCATTTTATTATTCTTTATTTCTTTTTACGGTTCTCTTGAATACAGACCTCACTTAGCACGTGGGTGGGGGGCGCGCAGAGCTTTGGCATCCACTCCCTGTCCCCTGATGTGGATGTTTACTCCCTCCCCCTTTCAAAACCAGCACAGAATGCCCCGCGCCTCCAAAGGCAGCTCCGGAGAACGCCCCCCAGGGCCTCCCAGCCGGGCCTCGACCCCAGCAGCCGGCTTCGTGCGAATCAGCGGCTTCGACTCAGGATGCGCCGGGGCTGAGAGCGGCTGCACCCTTGACTCCTAACCCCGCGCTATGAAACGGGAACAACGATGAGCTCCGCCTCACAGACGGGGGGGGGGGGGGGGGGCACGGAGGCCTCCAGAGAGGACGGGCCTCTGCTCCCGGAGCCTTCTGTTGCCGCAGAACCGGCCTCTGCACCCCGACAGATGGGTTGTGATGCAGAGTTTTGGGAGAATCTGAAAAGAACAGCTTTGTTGCTTTGCCAGGCAAAGGCGGGGGATCACTGTGGGCTCACGCCTTAGAGACTGGATCCATCTTAGGGTTTTGGGGTCTTGAGGTTTTATAGAAAAACTGGATGGAGCAGAAAAGGTGCCAACAGCCAGGGCATTTTACAGGGTGTGACATTCCTCTTAACCTCGATGAAATTTTCCCTGCATCAGGAAGGAACTCCCGAGAGTCTGTCTGTTCTTCTGAGATTTCCTGCTCATCACCTCCTTCCTGGAGCATAGTTTCTGGGGTGGAGCTCTTCTCACAGAGAACGTAGAGGGAGTGGAGAGCGTCATGGCCGGGAAGCCAGCTGGTCAGTTTGCTTCCCACGCCTTCGCTTCCTCAGCCGCCGCGCAGTCACCTCCCAGAGTCTGAGTTCACAAGTGTTCACGGCTGTGCGCAACCACGTGGCAGTAGATGAGTTTGGGAGAGACGGGGTCCTGAAGCTGCAGGAGCGAAACCCTTGCTTCTCCCAACCTGTGGTCTCCAAACCAAGCACAGGGTGGGACCCATTTTCAAACTGGAAAAATATGTTTCTGCTGAAGAAACTCATGGTCTTCTGACGCATGTTCCCACAGGAGATGTCTCTCACTGAGTGGGGGCACCAGAAAGGTGTGCGGCGTTTCAGGGACAGAGGCAGCGTGCCCCGTGAGCCCGTGGCCACAGTGACAAGTTCCGCCTCCTTTGAAGAGCACTGAAAACCTCCTTCACTGCCCGGCAGGTGCTTCAGGCTTTTGTGTGGAAGGATGGTCCCAGGGTGACAGTTTCATGTAGCTAAATTACAGTTGGTGCAGTAAATAGACACACTTTTGCTCAACATCACAGTCCTGAATATGTAGAGGACACATTTGTAATCACATGAATGCATGATAAGTTTTAGACAGATAAGCAGCATCGTGATGCCAGCACAGGGGCTGGGGGGATGCGGGGCAAGGAGGCTCACGGTGATGCCTGTGACGCTTTTTTCCTGCTATGGTTTCTCTCCCTAGTGTTTATACTTCAGGTTTCTCTTAAGCAGTGGTTCTCAGACTAGACTGGGCGTCAGCGTAGCCCGGAGTCTTGCTCAAACAGCTCCCTGGGCTCCGCCTTTTGAGTTTCCAGGGTCTGGAGTGGGACTGAGAACTTGCGACTCAGCTCAGTGCCCAAGTGACAGCCGTGCTGTTTGCCCAGGCACCCGCTTTGACAAACGCTCTTCCTAATTTAGTTTCTATAAATTTCCATAATTAGAGCCTAATCGTGATTTCCAACCTGTTTAGTGTTTTTTAATTGGGGGGGGGGGTGGCTTATGGCTAAGTGGAAGTCCAGGCAGGATCTGAGAAAATCAAGATGGTCTTCAAAGTGACAGCTGCCGTTATAAAGTCGGGAGCAGGGTGAGGGTAAGGGATCACTCCCTCGTTCAGTGTCTTGGGTGACACTGAAAAGAATTCTCTCCAGAAGGGCCAGAGAGCTAGATCTGGAGCTATGGGCCAGGACCGTGCCCCACACCATGTGGCAGGGCGGGCCCAGCGGAGACACCACCCACCCGGCAGGGCAGCGGCCTCTGCACCGTCTGCGGCAGGTTGGCCTGGGCACTGGATGTGGACAGCAGACTTATTGCCCAGTGTTCTGGACTGAATCCTGTCCTTCCAAGATTCATACATCAAAGCCCTACCCCCTCAATGTGACTGTGTTTGGAGACAGAGCCTTTAAGGAAGTAACTAAGGTCACATGAGGTCGTAGGGCGGGGCCCTGATCCTGGAGGACGGTGGCCTTCTTAGCAGAGGGGGTGACACCAGAGATGTGTGCTCAGAGAAAGACCACGTGAAACACCGAGAGAAAGCAGCCGTCTGCAAGCCCAGGAGAGGTCTCGAGAGGACCCTGGGTCTTGACTTCCCTACCCGCCCAAGAAATGAGTATCTTCAAGCCACCAGGCTGTGGCATCTCGTTAGCCCCACAGACCAATACTCCCAGAAACTTGTTCTCTCTGCATCATTTGCCAGCCATCAGTGTTGCTGCCGGCCCTGCTTCCCTGATTCTAATTCAGAGTCTGGGCATCTGAGATGGCCCGAGCCTGCATCTTGCTGCAGAGAATGCTGAAAGGGACCACCAGGTGTGTCTAGCTTCCGCAGAATAGACGTGGGGGTTTGTTCTGCCTCCCACCAACGTGCAGAAGGGGAGGATTCCCCAGCATAGGCAGGAGGTGCAGAGGCCGGGTAGCCAGTGTGAACAGCTGGTTCCAGAAAGGAAATCTGGTAACTGGGCATTGGGAGAGGGGGTGGATATTATGCAAAGGAAATCAGAGGGTTGAGGAGCGTGCAGAAGAGAAGAGATTTTAGAAACATACACACACACCCCAGAAACATCCTGTGTGAAGGCTCAACCAATTGTTTGCTGACTTTTTTCTGATTTGGCCACATTGGGGTGCTGGTGCAGACACCAGGCACCATGCTCTTTGTTTGCAGGTGAGACCAAGTTAGAGTAGAAGTCATTTTGAGATAGGAGCCCTGTTTACTCAGGTCTTAACTTTCCCTCCAGAGCAAGGAAAACCATGACTACTAAGGAAAGAAATCCACATAACATGGGGTTATTAGGTAGACAGAGACGTATAGGGCCACTAGTTACAAAGGATGGTGTGTTTCCCAGTGTGAAATGAGGCTCTGGAGGAACACTGGGTCTGAATCTGCAGGAACTCTGAGCTCTGAAGCAGACAATTCAGAAAGGACTCTGTTATACCTTGTCACTAAGGCCATAGGTCATTGGTCCAGCACCTCTGTTGGAACTGAGGGTCCTCATCACCTAGGCTCACATTTGCCCTGTGCACTTGTTGGCTGTCTGGCCAATACTCTGGATTCTTTGAAGGAACAGAGATCAAACAACTTTCTAGTTATAACTCAACTGGATGGAAATTTCAAGGCTCCTACTTGATTACGCTGTTTGGAAAGTAATTCTCTGAGCATCTCTTTCTCGTTTGAAAACAGCCTCACTCATAGAGAGAAGGGCCGAGAGGCTGGAGCTTAGCAGTCAAAGACGTTGAAATGCCATTCTCGTTACTCACCTGTCGCCTCTATTTCGGGGTAATGCCTGTCATAGAACTAACCTCTCCCATGTCACCCATCCATTAAAATAAGCCACATGAAAGAAAATATTTATTTATAAGAAACGACATCAAAAAAAAAAAAAAAAAGAAATGACATTGTTAATATGGGAAAACAGTTTTGTGTCAAATATTACACCAAAAATGTGAGTTTCAATGTATATGGAAAACAAACCATCGCCTTTCAGTGATTTGAGGGTTTGGGTAGCACTGTGGCAGGCTTTGTTTACTAGCAGATGTGAAGTTACTTCTTAGTCAATCTGGCTTGAGTCCTTACAGCAGCGACTAAGCCCCAGACAGAACTTTTCATGTATAATCTGTCTTCTGTGATCTCCCTGCCCCACCTTCGCTAAGGGACTGAGCAAGGCAGGTCTCCGCCTGGCCTGGGGACTCATCAGTGAGGCACTGTGGGTGACAGTTTGAATCTTGGCAGAGTCTCAGCCAGGACCTAGCTCTGCACCTCCCTGACCCCCTGGCAATGCGGGGTCAAGGCACCCAAGGACGGCCAGTGGGCTTTGCTGTTCTTGCTGCCTTTTGACCAGCTCCCTGCCCAACCTGAGCTGCGTGGGTTACTGTCAGCACCTCACACGTGTCATTTTTTCTGCCGCTGCTTCTTCTGTCTTCAAGCAGAGAAATAGAAGATGCTATGGACCAGTTCACACTCCACCTGATTTCTGTTTGGGGAAGTTGGAGATTTTAAAACTCTTGTCTCCTAGACTCCCTTGCAACTAGGATTCAGCGTGTTAATTAGTTCCAGCCAATTAGGTGAACTTGCATAAGATCTGAAAGAGACACTGTGGCAGAGGCCCACCCTGGGCCAGTGAGGCGCCGGGAGGAGGGAGCTGCCGGCAGGAGCTGGCCTCCCCATGCACTCCTTCTGACTCCTGGTGAAGGGAGAGGCAGCTGTGGTGACACAGCTTCGTGATGCCCAGTTTGCAATTGTGGGGACAACACAGAGGCAGCGTTTCGTGTCCTCAGAGGAAGTGAGCTCCTTGTGAGTGAGATCCATGTTGTTCTGGGAGTCTCTCCTGGAGGCCCAGCTGAAATGCCGTCCATTCAGCCATTCCACCTACTGGGTAAGAATCCACTTCCATGTATCAGACCATTCAATCCCTGACTGAAGTCTGTGGAGTGACCTCCATTGTCAGCAGTGAAGCCTGATCCTTACAGGTGGGTCAGCAGGGGGCCTGGGTGCTACCCATTTTCACCACCCTGGCCTGGTGTTGGGAGACATTGGGGCAAAGTTTTTCTCATGCATTGGACAGAGAAGACTCAAAGTGTGACCGTCACGAAGCATAACATCACAGTGCACAAGCTGGTAAGCTTCTCCTTCCTGTAAAGACATGGTAACAAGTGAATTATGAAAATTTCTGGTCATATGTTTTAGGGCATAATTTAGCTTTTTTTTTTTTTTTTTTTTTTTTTTTTAGTATACAGTAATCTTTTAGGCAGCTTCAGAATTCTGAGAACTTCCTTAGGCCATATTAGAGTTGTAGGTTGAAGAAAGGCCAAGGCTCCACCTGCTTCTGAGGGAAGGCTGGAAGGACTATCCGCTCCTCAACAATGCAGAACATTCCGTCACTATACTCAAGGAAGAATTGCTTTCATTAAATTCCAAGGCTGGATTTTGAAGACTGTAAGAAGGGATTGGAAGAGAGGCCTAAATTATTAAAAACCTGGTTTTTATTGGCTAATCTGAGCACTGACCTGGAGATGTTGAGGGAAAAAAAGAAAAAAAAAAAAAACTGAAAGCCAAGGGGAACTGCAGAGTGCCCCAGCCCTGGAGACACCTCAGGCCAGTCAGATGGTCAGGAAAGGTCAGGTGCAGGAGAGAACTTGACTTCATCCCTGTGTTTAATGCCTGACCGTGTTTCTAGATGAATCTTCCCTTCTCAGAGATGATTCACACTGAGACAACTTTTTCCTGGAAACTCTGTTCATGTGATAGCATATTTTCCTCTTCCTGCCCAGAGAGAAGTTCTCCCAGTCTGTAAAGTGGAAGTCCAGGTTGTAAGAGAAAGTTTGAAAAATAGCACAATACATTCTACCTGGAAAGTAAATTTCCCAGTGGACTCTTATCTTAGTCTGTTTGGATTTAAACAAGAACTTAGTTCTCATAGTTCTGGAGACCAGGATCAGGATGGTTGGGATCTGGTGGGGTCTGTCTTCTAGGTTGCAGACGGCTGACTTCTCATTACATCTGCACATGGTAGATGGGGTCTTGTCTCTCCTACAAGGGCACTGATCCCTTTCCTGAGGGCTCCACCCTCATGACCTAATCACCTCCCAAGACCCCCACCTTCTAATAGCATCACACTGGGGGTTGGATTTCAATGTATGAATTCGGGGGAGGGGGGCACAAACATTAAATTTGTCATTTTATTTTTTCAAACGTGTCAGTTTTGGTCAACAATCCCTGTGAAATGCACCACCTTTCTTTGTACCCCAGTAGTGTGAGCCCTGACAGTTGGTTTTTCTTTTCTGAAACGCAAGTGCATGACTTAAGCTTTGATTGCTAGCCACGGGACTGGATAAAGAGCCAGGCCTCCCCCTCTGCCCTCACCTCCATACCAGGCCCCTTTGTTTAGAGATCTTTGGCTGATTTTGATAACTGCCCTTTGGGTCACTTTTTCCTTTTCTTTTCTTCCACAACTTTAATTCCTACTCTATGTTTTAGATTCACCAATAAAGGGTGAACCCTGAGACCCTAGGCCCCTACTCCTGATCCCAGGAAGAATAAACATTATGCCTGCACACTCTCTCTCCCCAAGACCTCCTTGTGCGGCCCCAGGCATGCTGTGTACCCTTCAGGACATGTAAGCAATAAATCATGTTTCCTTCAGAGTTTCCTGATGGTTGTTGCCAAGGATGTCTTACAATCATAATAAGAACCACAAAGACCAGTCCAGACACAACATTGGTCCTGAAAGGAAACCAGAGCCCAGGTGAATGTCTCAGGCATTTCTAGCCAATAGTATCATTATCAATAGGCTGAGACTGGCACAAGAAAACCCAGCTCATACAAATGTTTATCCTGGTCTCTTCCCTTCTGCACAGACAAGAAGGACGCACTCACGTGAAGAGGGCCTGTGTTGCCCAGAGTGTATGAGGGAAGCCAGTCTTACTGCACTGTGGCCCACAGTCAACATAATACTTGACAGTGAAATGTTCAAAGGCTTCCTGCTAAAATGTGGAACAAGACAAGGATGCCCACTCTCACCACTTCTATTTAACATAGTATTGGAAGTCCTGGCCATAGCAATCAGACAAGAAAAACAAATAAAAGGGACCCAAATTGGAAGAGAAGAGGTGAAATTGTTACTCTATGCAGATGACGTGATACTGTATATAGAAATCCCTTACCACACTGTGGGCTGCTCACTGCTTCTCAGCTTATACACTGTCTGCCCGCCCTTCCCTTTCCATAGAAGCAGCTGTGAGATTCCCCTCATCTGGGGGGAGCAATGCAAAAATCATCCCTAAGGATGTTCTGAAATGGGCTTCAATATGTGGAGACTTTTTCCTGGGCCTGGGCACTTAAATCTTATTTAAGGACATGATGAGATTTTCAGTAAATTTTCTTGTGAGACCAAAGTGAGATAACACTTTAGGCTTCTGAGTTCCATTTCCTGACACTGACGACATCCAAATTCTTTCAATTTAGCCTTTTTTTTTTTTTTTTTTTTTTGAGGCAGAAAGAAAGAAAGGAAGACCTTCAAGAATAGGCATTTTTGCTGAAATGTGCTAAACCACACTAGGATGTTTTTAAATTTAAAGAATACTGCAAACACCAAGACCTGCCAAACTACAAGCCCTCGTAAGCTTGAGTAAGAGAGACTTACCAGGTGTTACCTTTACTGTGTGAACAAGAGGAACCAGATCCACACCGAAGTCTAACCACATTCACTGCTCGGTATTTCACAGATGTCCTTATCCCACTGTAATCAGCTATGTTACCTAACCTCTTGTTCTTCTGTGAAAATAGACAGTGAAAAAGTTGCCTCTTGGAATTGGTGGTAACTAGACTTGACAGCTGCTGAATGAGGAAGCAGCTGCTCAGCCCAGGTGAAATACAGAGCTCACTCCTGCTGCCGATCTAATTTGAACTAATTTGTACATTTGTCTTCCTTCATGATCTTATGGAAAAAGATGTTGACAACAGCATTTCAGGTAGGTGTTTAGAAAAATCCCCAGGTCTGTGGAAGTTTCTCTCTATCTGCCATGTTTGTAAAGGCAAGAACCACACGCCCAGCGCCGCCCACACCCTAACCCACACTCTCTGGAGCTGGATGCTATTTGACCAAAAGGGAGAGAGTATTTGCCTGCCGCCAATAGAGCGTTCTCAAGACTTTTCACTCTGTGATCTTGCCCTAAACACACCTGCCTGTTTTCTCAGCTCTTGAGAGAATTTCAAGGACATCTTTTGTTCTCCCAGTTCAAGACTTCTGTACTTCTCACATGAGATGAGTTTATCCTCTGTGAAGGAGCACTGGGAAATCAGTTCATAAAGAAAACAGAGTAAAAATGAATAAGGTTCTGATAACAGGGAGGTCCTGCAAGAAAACAGGTCGGACAAATTAGAGAAAGGTTAGGGAAGAAGATGAAAGGTCCATTGGGAATACCTCTCCTGCCCCTGGATGCTCAGTGCTGTTCCAGGCTGACAAGGATTAATCACTGCCCTATTCAGCATTGATTTAACCACTCAACCAGCAGCCTGGCTTTAACTGTTTTCAGCTATTTACAAAGGCTAATGTTTCTTTGATTTTCTTTCATAACTGTTGGGACTCTCCAAAGTAGAAAAATGTAACCCTGAATTAATTGTAAATGATAAATATGAACTTTTTATGTTTATATTTATGTTAAAGTAATTTTGACATAACACGCAATTTGCATTTTTAATGTGTCTGAAAACTTCCCAGTCATTGATTTCTTAAATATGCAGAGTTAGATTTCAGAAAACCAAGGCACTGAGGGTAGAGCTCAGTGGTAGAGCACATGCTTAGCATGCACTAGGTCCTGGGTTCGATCCCCAGTACCTCCACCCCCAAAAAAACCAAACTAATAATAAGTAAGTAGACCTTATGATCTCCCCCCAAAAATAAATAAAATAAAACAAAAAAATGTTTTTAAAAAAGAAAAGAAAACCAAGCCAGCACATAGCAGAGAAGGTTGTGTATCTTGGTATGTTTGGTTTGTAGCTTCATTTAAGAATAAGGACTACCATAATAGAAGAAACATTTTTTAGGACCGAAACAATAGGAGAATCACTTCTTCACTGAGCTGTGCTGATGATAATGGTGCTTGTTTGGATCGCTAAAGGAAAAGGAAATAACATGTTCATGGCGCAGGTGAGTGCTGTGGTTCCAGGTAACAAAGGTGAAAACCAGACTCAGAGAGTATTAGAGCCTCATGTTCTTAGCAGAAGGAAAGGCGATCCATACAAATCTGTAACTAGCTGTCTTCATAGCCTAGTATCTGTTTTTTAATTCTCTGAGCAGCACACATTTTTTTATCTTCTGTTTAGATAAGTCACATGCTAAAATAAAGCAATAAGAATTTGACATTAAAACAGTAGAACAATTTCTTCCCAAAGAAAAGAGCTTTTACTTCATTACATTTCTTGGAAAGGAAGCCTTCCTTTCTAAGTCCTTGTAAAATCCTCTCTCCAGGGCTTGGGTCAAGCTAACGTCAATGATCATCATCATTGCCAAGAATCTTTGGAGAACATTCTGTGCCAGGTAATATGCACTAAATAACACAGAGAGTCCCTTCCCTGATGTGTCCCCTCACTCACTTGTTCGGTTGTCCTTCAAAGTCTCACAAGTCACATTCCCTGCCAGTCCTCTCGCTGGGCCACAAGCCAGTCAAACCAGCAAGGGGCAGATGCTACATTTTTAGCAACTCAAATTGCCAGATCTTGCAGAAATTCAGCAACGGAGTGCACAGTGTGTTTTTTTTGTTTTTTTTGTTTTTGTTTTTGTTTTTGTTTTTTTTGAGTGCACAGTGTTTATCAGGAAGGTCTGACTGAAGCAATCAAACAGGAGTATAACCCTGAAGGGCACAAAGGTCCTAGAGAAAAAGGGTGGGAAGTCAGGATGGGGAAGCTGCCTGAGCCCCACTGCGGGGCTTTCGCACGTGAGTGTCTCACCCTGCCTACTAGGTTTCCAAGACGATGGATGGACCATCTTGACTCAGGTGATACTTCAGAAGAGACTAAGTGGTCCTTCTTAACGCAGGTTCATACAGTTTCTAGAAAGGGCAATCTTACGGGAACTTGTAAGTGGGGTAAAGGGTGAGGTGTGGCTTAGAGCATTTGCTGGCCTTCCCTAGAAATTTTCATGGACCAGCCATGGTGGGAAGTCAAACAGCCTAGAATACACTATAAGCCAATCCTTATCCAAACCTCTGCTTTAAATCAGCCAACAACTCCATGAAAGGCCAACAATGTAGGTTTATTGTAATGTTTTTAAGTGAATCTGTGGAATGAAGGACAGAGACTTTTCAGTGAGGCTAACTTGAGACATAGTAGGCCCACATTTCTGACTCTCCCACCCCCAGAACACCTTTGCCCCAACTTTTCCCAAAGCTCAGTGTTTGTCATACAATGATATTTATTCTAGTGATTTGGAGGGGAAAACCTTCAACTCTGTGTACTTTGCAAAGTGATTTCCTGGCATTCGTAGCGTGAATATTACTGGTTTAGGTCACATTTAAGCACTAATTGCAATGGTATGTTATAACCACCCCAAAGATCTCTGTAAGTTTGGCCTGAAGGAAAGCAAACATGTTTACAACGGTTTGCCCTGCAGGTGCTGGTGAGACGGTGTGTGGGCCAGCAGGTGACCCTCATGGCCGAGTTGGAACGCTTCTCGAATGTGGGCGCTGTGGGAAGGTACCATGCAGACATGCCTAGCGTGGGTTCTTTGCTCTACTCTGCAAGTTCAAGGAGACTCTCTTGACATCCAGGTTCCAGCAAGATTAAAAACAAAATTAAAATAAAAATCTTGTGTAGGTTTTTGTGATTACTGGGGTGCAATTTTGGTGAATACCACTTTGTGTTAAGCTAACATCCAAATTAACCAACATCTGTTGGGAATTTACTATGTGTTTACTCTGCTAGACTCCTTTAGACAAAATTGGAAATATTATTCCTGTGTTATAATAGAAGAATCTCAGGCTTAAAGTATTGTCAGAACCACCCAAGTAATAAATTGCCTTGAAAATGGCTTTGGAAATGAAAGCAGATAATAAAAAGAATTGGTTAAAACCCCTGTTTAAGAAACTGTCAATTTACCAGATATCCCTTCTTCCCCTATAACAACACATACACACACATGTGCACACACACACTTCACACAATCAGATGAGCCCAACAGAAGTCCACCAGTTTATCCTCTGAGGAGAGAAATGAGTAGATATCAGACAAAAGCTTCTTATTTCAAAGGTAAAAATTAAAACCTACCCATTGGGGAAAGTCTACTTAAAGAAAACAGAAACCATGCAGGGAAATAAAACCTCAATAATAATAAAAATACTGTTATATTATATTATCACAGCATCCCTGAACAAAAGAGGGGTGATGCTGCATCCATGGAACATGAACAAGATGTTGATCAAAAATACGTTATTTTTTAAAAGGCAAGAAAGAGCTCTAGTAAATTAAAATTAAATATTTAGGAAACTCAATAAATGCGTTAGAAAATAAGACGTGGACATTTCCCTGAATGTAGAACAGAAAGTCAAATGTATGGATAATAGGAGAGAAAAGACAGGAAAATTAGAGATTTTGTTCGGGAGATCCAAGACTCAAATAAAAGAAGCTTCAGACTGAGCAACAAGCATTGAAAGAGAGTAGAAAATGATTTTTTAAATCTTCGGTGAAATTTCCCAAAGTTAAAGGACATGAATTTTAAAACCTGAAAAGGCTGATAAATAACCCAACACAATAGATTATGTTTTTAAATCAAGCCTAGCATTGTAAAATATCACAGTTCTGGGAAGACTCCTAAGCTTTTAAGAGAAAGAAAAGAAAATGTCAGATACAAAGGATTAAGAAAAAAAAAATGGCTTTGTTCTTCTCAACAGCAAAACTGAAAGATGGAAACAACACAGTGAAACTTACAAAATTCTGAAGAAAATTTGCTTCCAACCTTAAACCCATAAAAATGATCTATTTAACACCAGGATACCTCCCTTTTCTCAAGAAGCCACTCAAAAAAGAGCAACACCAAAACAAGTGAATGGTTCAGGAGTGATGCCCAGACCTCCGGGATGCAGGGAGCTCAGTACAGGCCCAGGGCATCCTCAAACATGGGGGTTGGGGGAATGGTAAGGGGGGAGGGCAGGCTCGGCTGGGGCGAACCCCCACCTCCGGGATTCTGGAGCGGGCCTGAAATCTCTCGGAGAGCTTCCTTTAAGATCATGGAATTAATGTATTTTAATAAGATTTAATCATTTGTTGGAGGGTTTGGGTCTGGAATAGTGAAAAGTTCATAAGACACTAAGCGAATGAAAAAAGACAATTAATTTTGGGGAAACTATAAATGCAAAAAAGGGAAAGTAATGGTAGTATGCCGATTGGCTCATCTATGAATAACATTTACATAACAGTAATGATGGCAACAATAAATACTGATTTAAACTAAAATATAATTATATTAAGAGCATTGGAGGAAATGGGGTGTGTATATGTGCATGTGTGTGTTGGCAGCAGCAGGAGTGAGTCAAAACTTTATCTTCTCATAGATAATGTCAAAACTAAAAAAATCAAGAAATGGCAATATAAACATCTTATACAGAGTTATAAAAATAGAAACCAAAAGAAACATTAAAAATGTAAGGACTCTGTGGAATAGGATGTTGAGAGTATATTAGACAGTATTTTTGCAATTATAAGCCTTGTAAAAGGTTCTTTTAAACTATATGAATGCATATATTTTTTAAAGGAATAGGACTTTATCCTTGTAACTTATATATTGTATCTGGAGACAATTTCCAAATTTCCAAATTAATGACCTAATAGTAGTTTAAGTAATGGAAATATTGCAGTGAACACATAACTTCCTGATATGACTATTTTTAAAGAAATAATAACCCATCTTTCTTCTCATTTTCATATTCTTTTTCATTATAGATTACTATCACAAGATATTAAATATAGTTCCCTGTGCTCTACACTGTAAATTTGTTGTTTATTTTATATATATTTGTTAGTATCTGCAAATCTCGAACTCCCAATTTATCCCTTCCCATCCCTTTCCCCCCAACCCAGTAACCATAAGTCTGTTTTCTATGTCTGTGAGTCTGTTTCTGTTTTGTAGATGAATCCATAGTATCCTTTTTTTATTTTTATTTTTTAAGATTCCACATATGAGTGATATCATATGATATTTTTCTTTCTCTTTCCGGCTTACTTCACTTAGAATGATAAACTCTAGGTCCATCCATGTTGCTACAAATGGCATCATTTTATTCTTTTTATGGCTGAATAGTATTCCATTGTATAAATATACCACAACTTCCTTATCCAGTCATCTGTCAATGGACATTTAGGATGTTTCCATGTCTTGGCTATTGTAAATAGTGTTGCTTTGAACATTGGGGTGCATATATCTTTTCAAATTAAAGTTCTCTTGGGATATATGCCCAGGAGAGGGATTGCTGGATCATAGGGTAAGTCTATTTTTAGTTTTTAGAGGAATCTCCATACTGTTTTCCTTAACAGCTGCACCAAACTACATTCCCACCAACAGTGTAGGAGAGTTCCCTTTTCTCCACATATTGACAAAAGAAAATCTAAATTAGAGAGATTTCTAATGTCTTGCAACATTTCTTAGATAATTCTCCTATTTAAATTCACCTCACTCTGGGATTGCACAGTTGTCCAAAGCAAAGGTGAAGTTCTTTTCCCAGATGTGGCTCATCTAGAGCCCAGCTAAGGGCCCTGAGGGCTTTCCTCCTCCATCTCACAGTATCCCAGACCCTGACTCCCGGATGGACAACCACCACATGGCTAATGAATTTATGATTGTCACAGACAAATTTTTTACCACCCTCCCCCACAAGAAAAATTGGTGACCCCAGTCACCATTTCTCCCAAGCTTCTGCCTTCTTCAGATACACTGTTTTATCTATTCATCATAAGTTAGTGAGGAACAGTTTGGACTGCGTAATCACGTATCATAGCCTCATCAGAGGTGTTCTGAGCCAGGCATCAGGAAACCATCTGCTTGTTAGTCAGAATGGGTTAAGCTCACACAGCTATTAACACTGTCCCACAATCTCAGGGGCTTTAACACACAAGCATCTCTTTTCCTGTCAATGTCTACACTAAGGAAACAGAAACTGGAGCATCATGGGAGAGTTTTTCACAACTCCAGTTCAAAATTTTCTCTTTTATAAAATTAGGGGGTTAAACAAGTGACTTGTTTCCAGAAACCCCCAGCTCTTTTTGTCAGCCCCTCTTCTCCGGAGAGTCCTAGACTCGGGGGCATCTCAGGGGTGATGCTGCTGATGGCGGTGAACATTTCACCCATGAATATGAAATAATTCTAACATCTAATCAGCTCTTACTGTGTGCCAGGCCCTGTGCTGTGCACCCTGGGGACGTTTCATCATTTAATCATGGGAATGACATTGTGAGGGGCAGACTTTTAAGAAGTAAGAAAATGGAGGCTCCAACCCTTCTGCCAAACCTGCTCTTCACAAAGTCTTCCTCATTTCAGTGGATGACGATTCCATCTTTCTAGTTGCTCAAACCCAAATCTCAGCTCTCTTTTTCATAAATCTCACATCTAGCCCAACAGGAAACACTGTGGACACTACATCAAGGTATATCAAATATCCAGCTGCTTCCGATAACCTCCTTTGCCTAAACCACCTTGCCTTGAGCTGCCGTCATCTTTCACCTGGGTTTCTGCAATCCCCTGGCCTACATCCCCCCGCCCTCACCACTTCACTGTCCGTTCTCAGTTCTGCTTGAAGCCTCTGGATTACAGTGACCTTGCGGTCCCAAGGCTCTACCTGAGCCCTCCCTTAACTCTTGGGCCCCTTCTCCTGCCCTTTTCCCTCCAGTCACTCTGGCCTTCTTGGTGTTTTTATAGCACACAGTCTTTTTCATGCTTAACTGCTTTCCACTGACTTTCTCTTCCTTGAATATGCTTTATCGCGATATTTGGCAGTCAGTCTATGTTATGGACCGGATGTCTGTGTCCTCCTAAAATCCATATATGGAAGCCCTAACACCCAATGTGATAGTGGAGATGGGGCCTTCGGGAGGTAATTAGGCTTAGACAGGTCATGAGGGTGGAGCCCTCATGATGGGATCAGCGCCCTTATAAGAAGACAGGGATCTCCTCCAATGGTGCATGTCTAGGAAAGGCCACGTGAACAAACAGTGACACGGTGACTGTCTGTGAGCCAGGAAGGGAACCCTCGCCAAGAACTGAATCTGCCTGCACTTGGATCTTGGACTTACAACCTCCAGAACTGTGAGAAACGAATGTCTGCTGTTTAAGCCTCCCAGTCCATGGTACGTTGTTAGAGCAGAGCCCATGCTGACTGAAACAGCTTCCTCACCTCCTCAAGTCTTTGCTCAAATGTCACCTTTTCAACAAGGCACATTCTAATTTCTCCTTAATACTGCGTTCTGACTGCCATCAACATCCCCTCTGTCTCCAGCATTTCTGTTTCCTTTCTTCCTACTGAATTTTACCCTCAGCATTTAGTGTCTTCTTTCAGAAGATGACATTTATCACCCCCCTCCACTGCTCTCCCACCACACATACTAGAATGCAAGCTCTAGATGGACAAGGGTTTGTTCACTATAATTCATCAAGTTTCTAGCACTCAATTTCAGCCTCTGTATCTTGGTTTCTACGATGGTTTCCTAATAGAAGGAGCCAGAATTCCTTAGAGAAGTGGTTGATTCCAAGTCTAGGGCAGCAGAAATAGAAGATGAGCCTGGAGGACCTCGTGATGCCAGCAAGCAGAGCTCAAAAATCAGTGGTGGCAGAAATGGACACAACATTGTAAACTGACTATACTTCAATTTTTTAAAAAAGGTTAAAATAATAATGGTGGCATGTTGAAAGGATATAGGAGGCAGCTCAAAGGAATGCCCAGTAGCCAAAACTGAAACAATCTGATTAAGAAACTGAATAGTAATAGTAAGTCATAAGATAAAATAAATATGCTTATGTTAATACTGATATACATAAATTATTAAATAAACAAATAGAGATAGCTCTTCATTTCAGAAGCATTTCAATTAATGAGTGTAGAAGGTTTGAGAGAAATGACCATGAAGCAAGCACAAAACTAAAATCGCCACAGCAAGGTACACCAATAGATGCTAAAATCAGTGAGAAAGGAGAAACCAGCTATGTGCGTGGTCTTGAAGTGTCTCTCGCAGACTGTTAATTTCAAAGGGGGAAATAGTAACTTTGACAAGAAGGGATGGAGAAGACACCACTGTAACCAGGTGATCAGTAAGTATAAGACCTCATGTGTCATGGTTGTGTGATGCCCTAAACAGTGAGGGCAACCTCAGTGGAACCGCGAGAAACCATCATAGAAACCCAAATTGTGACTGGTACCCTGTAAAACTGCTGAAGTCACAGGAGATGAGGAAAGACTGAGGAGGCATCCCAGAGTGAAGAAGACTTTCTAAGGAGACATGACAGCTAAATGCCAGGTTGGATGTGAGGCCCTGGACTGGACCCTGGAACAGACAAAGGACATTAGTGCAAAAACCGGTAATATGTGAATAAAGTATGGAGTTTAGTAAGTTTGTGATATAATATCCTACTCTTCATAAATTTATCAGGCTCACAGAAGAGAACATTTAGGGAAGCTGAGTGAAGGGCGTGCAGGAATGCAGCAATTTTCTGTTAAGTCTAAAATTATTTCAAAAAATAAGTTTTAAAAAGAGATGCATGGTACTTCTTAAATAAATGAGTTTTCTTACCTATAAAACTAAGACAGTAAAGGCATTTTCAAATTTCCCTCATTTTTAAATAAATCCATTATTATGTGGAATAATTATGATATATTATTGTATCCAAAATAATCTGGAGACTCAACCTGAGACAAATCAGTTAGCACTGTCAGTCTAAAACAGAGTGAGTAACCGATAGATTGTCATAATAATTTTATGTGGTAGACAGCTTTTCTGATTGATTAGACTGGGAAGAACAGAAACTTTGCTACCAAATAGATGAAGTAATGGAATAAGTCAGCGAGTGGCTAACCAAAGGTTAACTAAAGAAATGCTTGGGTAAGATGAATATAAGAACCTTCTGAAATTACTATTATCATGCTGAGCTAGGAACTTTGTATAATTTGATGTCTCCAAAAACATTTAGTCACTTAACAAAGCGTCCTACAAACACTACACACAATTTTCACTTTGTGAGGCTTGAAGTTGGTCCACAGATGCTGAGAAAGATGAGAGAAGGGACGTATTCATCTTCTACAGGTTACAGTGATTTGGACTTGAGTCATGATGCGGAAAGAGAAGAGAGTTCTTTCTGCATTTTACAGGTCCCGCAACAGCCAACCTGGGAAGAAAGGATGACACCTGTTCATTTGCTTCTGACAAATATCAAGTGGTTTTGAACACCCTAGATGGCCAGCCACACCTCTCGTCTGGTGTGGTGTTCAACATCTCATGAAGTTAAAAATGCTTCCTTTTTAGGCTTTAAGTTTATTTCACTTTAATATTTTAAAGATTAAAATCTTGGAAGTTTGCATTTCAATTTGACTGTTTCCCGGAATGTGTGATAATTTGAATTTCCACAAAACTCCAGCACGCTCATCATTGGAAGTAAGCCTTTCTATTTCTGTAACACTTCACACTTGTTAGCATTTATAACTCCGTAAACACTTACGTAACTTACAGAGAAGTCTGTTATGAGGGGCCGAGTGATATAACTTGAAGATGCCTCAGGCCAAGTCCTCCACGGCTGCACACAGTCACCTGAATCCTTAAATTCCTGACTCTTTTTTTACCCACGTTGTTTAATTTAAGATGACCCTCCTCATTCAAGTGATTAAAGTTAGTAAAGAGGAATAATTATTTTGAAAATTTACCTCTCATGCCACACAATGTTGAAACAGGACATCTTGAAAAATACAGCACAATTTTTCACAATATAAAACTAAATATAACCTTTTTTTTTTTTCATTTTACAAATACCCATACACTTTGGGATTTCACTATAACTCGCATGTCCACACAATATTAAACATTCTAAGACAGATTAATTTACTCCATCTGTCAGTGAAGCTAGATCTTCTACATGCCTCATTTTAGTTAATCTTCACAATATTGTTTGGATAAAGAAATTGATGTTAGAAGGTTTAGTTTCCTGCCCAAAGATCCACAACTCTTGTGCGACAAACTCCTATCAAGTGGAGGCAAAATAATTCCTAAGGCCAGGGTTATAAATTATTTAAAAACATTGCCACAAACACCATACAAATATATATTAAAAACATAAAGAAGAAAAATAAAATCCAATGTGTTTCCTATTATATGTGATTCTCTCTCTCTCTCTCTCTCTCCCTCCCCCTCCCTCTCTCCCCCCCTCCCTCTCTCTCTCTCTCTCTCTCTGCCATCTGCAAGCTGGGGGCCAGAGAAGCCAGTGGTACAGTTCAGTCTGAGTCAGAAGGTCTTGAGACAGGAGGGAAGTGGGCAGGGCACAGCCATTCAAGGAAGGACACAGCAATTAACACCAAGATGGTGGAGAATTCAACTCCCAACAGAACTTGAGGCCCATGATAGTGAAAGATTCAACTCCCAGTAGACCTTGAGTTTCATCATACGCTCATTGTAATATACTAGCTGCTAAGTGGCCCTCCCACAGGCACCATGACGGCTCCCAGGATGACCATAAAAGGTCAAAAAGTGGGGGTGGCCCAGTTCCTGGAAATCCCCACCACCTCCTCAGAGTAGTTGGGATAATCCTCCCACTTGTCAGCATATGAAGTCACTGAGCCCATAAAAACTAACAGCCCCCATACCTGTGGCCGCTGTCCCTTCCGAGTGAGACAAGTCACATATCTGTCTATGGAGCGTAGACTTTTACTTTAAACTAAACACTCACCCCCATGCCTTGTGGCCTTTCTCTTGCCTTCTGAGGTGGCCTGCACTCTGTCTATGGAGTGTCTCTCTCTCTGAATAAATCTACTTTTACTCAATTGTGGCTCGCTCTTGAATTCTTTCCTGCGTGAAGCTAAGAACCCACACTTGGCAGGGTGCCTCCCAGGGGGTCAACCCAGACCTGGGACATAGCCATCCTCTCGCCCCACATTTTCCTGCAACAGTCTGAGAACCTGGGATGTTTAGGCTGAAGGTAGAAGAGGAGGTGAGCTGTTCCAGCTCAACAGGGATGCAGAAAAAAGGGTGAATTCCTCCTTCCTCCACCTCTTCCTCTGTTCAGGCCCTCTGTGGATTGCATGAGCCTCACCCACGCTGGGGAAGGCATCTGAGTTACCGAGCCCATGCATGCAAATGCCCATCTCATCTGGAGATTCCTCATCAGGAAACACTCTTCAGGCACAATATCTTCTCACCCATGACACAGTCAACTGGACACATAAAATTAACAATTGAAATATGTATATTTCTAGTGTTTTTCTTGTTTATGTTTAACCTATTGAAAGGAGATCCATAACTATGAGTTTGAATCATTAACTAGAAAAACAATATCAACCTATATAGTAATATCAGAAATTCTCACTTGATGACATAACTCTGTCCTATCAAGGTGATGTAGATTTGTCCTTGTGATTTGACGTGAAGGACACTCGCACTTGACTGACTTTACTGATTTTATGTGCCAAGATATCTGACAAGGAGAGAAAGTGGGAAAGCAAAGTGAGTTCATATATATGTTGCTGCAGTGGACAGGAATCTTGGAAATCCCATGAAGAAAAAAAATAAGAATGCATACATCCAAGAAAGAGACAAATGAGTGGGGACAGCACGCCTCAGTGACTTCTTACTATTTAATAATTGTATTCCACAATACAAAGCATGGATGGCCCCACCATTTTATTATGACCCATTACAACTTTGTGAAATACACATGGCTTTAGTGATTAGCAAGATCATACAGCTCGGAGTAGAGACATTGACTAGGAGCTAATTTTCTAATTTTATGGACATTGTTCATCATGCCAGGCAGCCTCGCTAACAACATTCACGACCCAATCTCGGTGAACAAGGAATTTTTAAGGATTTACATTTTACAAGACTTTCACCTTTTCTTAGAAGCCATCCAAAAGAAAAAGAGCAGTTTTACTTATTTTTAATAAAATAAACAGTATTTGTAGTGTAAGCCCTGCCAGTTGGGTTTCTTTTTGTTGTTTTTTGTTTGTTTCCATAATGCCAGTGCCTAACTGAGACTCTGATTGCTGAGGTCTCCCCTTCAAAGACAACTGTCTCAGATAAACTCACCACCAGCCACAGGGCTAGACAAAGGGTCAGACTACACCTCCTTGAAGCTCTTTTGCTGAAAGGTCTTTGGTTGATTCAGTAACTGACTGTCTACTTGTGGTGGTGGTGGTTCTTGTTTTCTTTTCTGTTTTCTTCCAGCTCTTATGTTTTAAACTCATCAATGGAGAGTGAGCCTGAGAAACCCTACGCTCCCAGCCTGGACTCCAATAACAGCAGAGCCCCAGGCCTGCCTTCTCTCTCCCTCTCCTGCCAAGATCTCACTGTGCTACCCCCAGAACACCTTGTACTCTCAGCACGGGTGGATAATAAACCTTGTTATTCTTCCAAAGTTCCCTGATGGTTATTGCTGAGGGTGTCTTGCAGTCATAGTAAGAACCACAAAGGCCCATCTAGCCCCAATGCTGGCTACTAATAGGCTAGGACTGGCACAGAAGAGCATCATCCTTTATGACTAATATGTGGGTCTCTTGGGTCCTTTAATAAATCTAAGATACAGTATGGAATCTTAGTGATTTAATTTTTCCTGTATCTTAAAACATTATTTATATTTTAAGCACCCAAGGAATTATTTCATCATTGCCTATTAATTACTTCCAACTCTGCTAAAAAAAATTATAGGCTAAAAAAAATTAAGAAAGTGAAAGGGGGGAGAGTATAGCTCAAATGGTAGAGCACATGCTTGGCATACACAAGGTCCTGGGTTCAATCCCCAGTACCTCCTCTCAAAATAAATAAGTAAAACTAATTACCTGCTCCCACACACACACAAAAAAAACCCAAAAAACAACAACAACAAAAAAGAAAGTGAAAGATGATGTATCAGGCAGAATGAGCTCCCAAAGATATCCACACACTAAACCTTAGGTCCTGTCAATGTCTTACATCATGTGACAAAAGTGGCCAGGAACCTTAAGATATGGAGAAATTCCTGGATTATCCAAGCAGGCCCACATAATCACATGAGATCTTAAAAGCAGAGCACTTTCTTAGGCTAGAGTCGAAGAGAAACGGCAGAAGGAGAAACTGAAAGATCTGAAGTGTGAGAGGGATTCAACACCGAGGTGCGGGAGCCACATGGAAAGCATGAGAAGGGGTCAGCAGCCTCTAGGTGCACGACCAGCCCTTGGCTGACAGCCAGCAAGGAAACACCAACCTCAGTCCTACAACCACAAGGAATTAATCTGGGTCAACAACTTGAATAAGCTTGGGAGCCTCCAGAAAGGAATGCAGTCCTTCCGCACCCTGATTTCATTCTCATGAGACTCTAAGCAGAGGACTTCAATGAGCCCCCCTGCACCCAGACTTCTGACCAACTGAGTTGGGAGATAGTAACTGAGTGTTTCTCTAAAATGCTAACTCTGTAGCAATTTGTTGTGGTGGAAACAGAAAACTAATACAGATGCCATTCTCTGCAAGAATTGATGCAATGGGGAAATTATCTTTTTTTTTTTTTTTTGTATTTCCAGGAGTGTCACATGATTTTTAAAGAAAGTATAAAACAAGTCTGGAAACATTATCACTGTAATCACTTTTTAAAAAAGACCTGTATTGAAATCTAGTTAAAGGGAAAACATTTCACATTGATTGGATGAATTAAAAGATGAATTCAAAGCTACACAGAGCAACACTCTAGATTGCGCCAATAACGATGAAACTGATCATATTAGCAAAATCTTAAACCATGTGTCTTTAGATGGCAATATCCTAGATGAATTTTCTCAAATAGGTGAACAATACATTTATAAGGACAAAAAGAAAATACAGCATTTTCAGCTAGTCATTTAACTGTAAAGACTTCACAATATTTTTTGACAGAAATCTGGAACTTCCTAGTTTGCTAAAGAATGGGTGACAGTAGTCTTTTGTCTTTTATGATGTTTGTGCACTGTTATTTACTTGATACAGTTCTTAAGTGGAAAAATTATGAAGGCAGGTGTATATGCAAAGGTGACTGGAAGGAAATAAATAATGTAAAAATGAAGAGTTTTTGTACTGATTGTTGTGGTTGGTGTTGTTAATCCAAAAATAAAAATGTTTGCAACTAGAGTATAAAGAAGATAACTATTCTTTTTTAAACTAGGAACCATCAAAGTTTCAAAAATATTTACTTCCGATAATACAAGCACAAGAAAACTAGAAGTAATGACAGCCTAGAACCTATTAGAGATGTGTTTAAAATCTATCATGATTATTTACAGTTTTACACATGACTGTTGATAAGGAGTTAGTTGCATTCAAAACACATTGTACATGGGGTGTATATACAATTTCCAAAACCAGGAAAAATAAAATGAAGATTTCATTTTGCAATATATAAAATTTTACTAAAATCTATGGAATCTATGAGACACTGAGAAAAAGGTAGAGACAAAATGATAGTTTTATTAAAACCACCTTCTAAATGAAACTCTATTCAAATTTGTCTTCTTAATCATTTGCATCAAGCAAATAGTTCTTCCATATATTAATATGTTACCAATTTTCTATTCACTGAGTTTTTATTTTAAATGTTTGCTACTAGGAAAGAAAAAGGGAAGAAAGCTGATATGGGTAGGATTTGCATAATCTTTCTTTTTTCTTTTTTCTTTTTTGAGATTTGAATTTCTGTAATTATCTAAAGAATAAAAATTTTAAAGGGCATGGTGGAGAGCTAAATAAAATCACTTTTAATTCAATAAAATCAGAATATCGAATTGAAAACTAAAGGTTTGTTCTATGAGACCAACCTTTCACGATATTTAGGCATCTGGCTTTTTAGATCAAGTAATCAACATGCTAATTAAAACTACGTTTTATGAATGTCAGAACTGTCATCTGCAGTTCCAATGTTATAATTGGGTGAAATTAAATGAAAAGGAGAGATTGTACATCCATGAGATCACTGTTATAAAATTATCTCAAGGGCTATGCAGTTAAGAAAAGGCAATCCATATGTGGGTCAGCTAGAGGAAACCTCCCATTTGCAGATACAGGTGTCCCTGGGCGTCTGCAAGGACTGGTTCCAGGACAGCCCCTCACTGCTGGGGATACCCAAACCTTCAGATGCCCAACTTCCATACGGTGTGGTGCAGACAGTCCCCATACCTGCCAGTTTGACCACCAGCCCGTGGATGTGCAGGGCCACTGTCCATCAGCACCTCTTCTGCACGTAACTTAGATAAACAAGGTCCTACTGGTAAGCACAGGGAACTGTATTCAATATCTTGTAAAATAGCTTATAATAAAGATGTGAAAAAGGTTATATATATGTATAACTGAATCACTGTGCTCTACACAACATTGTGAATCAGCTATACTTCAGTAAAAAACAAAAAAATCAAAGGGGCACTGAGGTACATCAAACTTCTCAGAGAATCACTTGATGTCCTGTTAAACATTCCCCAGAGAGTCCCTTTCCCATCCAGAGGCTGGCCAACCAGGCCCTGGAGTTTTCACATCTAACAGGCACTATCTGGCCAGCAGGCAGGTTGCCATGGTGTGTGGCATCCTTGGAAGACAGAGGGCATATCTGTCCCCTGGTCAGGGCAACAAGATGCAGTAGGTTTCCTGGGGGCGTCTCATGAGATCTTAGGTTTCCTAAGCTCCAGGGTGCTCAGCTGTGCTACAGATGCACATGCCCAGTGTCCCTCCTCCAGACTTAGGGGAACTGACCAACATGGAAATGCATGTGTGCGTATATATATTTTTATATATTTACATATATTTTCCCCCAAATCCTTGCTGCCTTGAGGTGAGACTCCTTTACTCCTTTAATCATAAGGTACCTGTTCAGACCTTCAGCATCAGGTAACAGAATCCTTTCTACTGGTCTGAGCGGCACATCAAGAATTACAAACATGGTCATCTTTCTTCCTCTTTTAGACTGGCCTCAGTCCTCTCTTCTCTGCTCCCATAATCTCTGACTTTCTAACTACATATGAACAAATGAGTTCATTGGTAAATCAATCACCTTGAACCCACCAGCACCATCTAATTCAATTTAGACCAGCTTAGCTCTCTTCAGTTTCTGTCACTTTGCTGAAGCCTCTATACGGTTTCCACCTGTCAGTGGAGCTAATAATTCTTCTCTCCTGTAATCATTTTAAGGATTCAAGAAAACAATAAACATGAATATGAAAGTGCCAGGCACAGCATCCAGCTGACAGAAGCATCTCCAATGATCATTTTTTAATTGCTTTTCCACCTCTTTGCAACTGACTCAGGCATTGCATCTGAAGCCCAGAAACACCTCTACAGCATTGGAATGTGAGAATAGAGCAGGCACCACCTGGCATCTTGCTCTGGATCCACTGATGGCTGGTAACGCAATGGGAGGTGGGAGGCGGCCCAGAAAGCTCTTGGAGAGTCAGTGTCTGAGAGTATTTGCTTTTTGGCTCTTCCCACACTGTGAGGGTTGCCAGGCAAGGCGTGGGGCCGCCTGAGTCAGCACCAATACGAGCCCCTTTGTGAAAACATCCCTTTCCCCTTCCTACTGCTGGGAAATGGGAGAGGCACTTGTGAGCTGCCGACTCATCCCACGGAGACATCAGCACTGCGTTACACCCACAGCACTAACCTTTGTTTAACGCCTGCTTCTCTCGGAGGGTGGCGCACAGCCCTTGCTCTGCTCTGAGCACTGGTGGAAGGACCAGGGAGCTTCTCGTCGGCTCCCCTCATGGGAGGAGAAGGGACCCAAAGCCTTACTGACTGAGGTCAGCATCAGTGAGAGGGACCGTCTGGCTCCCTCCAGCCCGCAGCCACCACTGGGCACCCCCAGCAACTCAGGGTCTCCACTGTGATAACTTCCTAACTGGCCTCCCTCTCATCGCTCCAGTCTACCCAGTGCACAGACATGTCTTCCTTTCCGTTACTTCCCCATCACCTGGGAAACTCATGTGCTGCCCTGGGGAGGCCACCAGGACTCGAGTCAGTTTTGCTTGTTCACATCCTGTGAAAGCCGCCAGTGCTGGATGCGGTCATCCCTAGTAAAGACGTCGCAGAAATCATTACTTGACTGCAGGCACATCTCCAAGGGTAGGGCCGTGGTGTGTGTTAACTCGTTCAAAATGTTGTAAAGTGTGTTAAGCATATTTCTGGTAAAGTTCCTACTGAAACATCCCTATCCCAGAAATACTAGAGGGAGGAGTGGAATGAGTGCCCGTCCTGCCTGTGGAGCGTCAGTGCGGCAGCTGCTCCACCTGGTGACGACTGACCGCCAGGCCAAGGGGGAGACTCCCCCAGGCCTCCCAGACCTTGGGGTCTGGGGCAGGAGGCCTCTGCCTCCTCTCCACGCAGACAGTTAAGCATTGGGGTGTGCCACAGCACAGGGGGTGGGAGGCTTTTGCTTAGCAAATAATGTAACCGAGCAGGACCCTACGATCATCATCGGTGACCACCTGATATCTGCAATGGTGTCTGTAACTGCTTAACTGCATGATGGTTTAAAGCACTTTTCTCATGCTCTTGCTGGTCAGGGTGGGGCTGGAGAGGAGGGAGGCTTGGGTGGCCCGCCCAACCCCCGTGTGGTGCTGTGTGCAGGGATCATGCTCAGTGCCCTCCTCTTTCCCCCTTGTGGTTTCCTTGCATCCTGTTGTTTGGGCTGCAGTCCTCAGCTTGCAGTAGGAGGTCCCAGCCCTCAGCCTGCTTAAAAGGCTAAAGGCATTTATCTACCTGACTTTAAACTTCACAAGTTTCTCTCTAGACCTCTTTTCCAGGGGCCCTCTTCCTATGTATCCTTTGTTCTAGGTACAAGAATATTAAGGGAGTCCCTAAGCCAGAGGTGAAACTGCAGCTGCAAAAATAAGAACAACTTCGCAACAATTTGCTACCCTGTATGTGATCTCTATGGAAACTAGCTCTGCCCCTTGAACTCTTGAAATTTTACTGTAAAACCCCCTGCCTTCTCTCCCCAGCAGGCTCACAGTCTTGGAGGTGTTAGCCCACTGTGACCTCCTTTGCCTGCAAAGAAAGAAAGCTGCCTTTTCTACTTCATCTAAAACTCTGTCCTGGAGCCTCAATTTGGTAAGTAGGGTACAGAGACCATGTTTCAGTAACAGTAGGGCAAGTTTTCTGTGACCCAGGGGACCCAGAGACTCCCCTTGTTCTTGTTAAACAAGTCTCCTTTTTGGGTCATTCTCCTTTTACTCAGCAGTGTTAATTTACTCTCAGCTGTGTCATTCCAAAGGCTGGAAGGGTTGACATCCATGGGGGAAACTGCTGGCACTGTCCATGGTTCATCCACCAAACAGCAGCCCTTTAGGTAGAGCTTCTACAGGAAAGTCATACCAGGGATGTCTCTGCTTCCCAAGGTATCAATAGCACAATTTATAGAGGCCACAGGACCAGCTGGAGGTCACCTCTGGGACAGCATCTAACACAGCTGCTCATGAATCCACATGCCTCCTACCTCCAGGTGGCTGCTGAGCCACTGCTGGAAGGCGGGTGTGTTTGCACTGCCCCTCCTGTTCCTCCATCCTCTGGGGAACCAGCCTCTTCCAAAAAAGGACTATGTCCCCCTAGAACTGGGCCAGTGACTGACATGAGTGTGAAGGCCAGCCCCTTCCCCAGTGAGGTCCTGCACACCAGCTAGGATGGGAGAGAAACCAGCCTGCACTGGGACATCCCTCCAACTGAGAACACCCACAGTAAGTCAGCCACACCTGAATCCCTGTCTCTGGCTCTGCTTATAGAGACAACCAGCCCGAGACAAGATCAAGAATGTCTTTAAAGGAATAGAATCCCAATCCATTATGAGATTTTTGTTCCATTTTGTTCTGTGGCCCTTCTTTTAGTCATTTAAAAGTTTTGTTTTATTGAAGTATAATTGATATATAATATTATATAAGTTACAGGTATGTAATAAATATAGTGATTCACAACTTTTAAAAGTTATACTCCATTTATGGTTATTATAAAACATTGTCTGTATTCCCTGTGTTGTACAATATGTCCTTGTAGCTTATTTTATACTTAACAGTTTGTATCTCTGAATCCCTTACTCCTATATTGCCCCTCCCTCCTCCCTCTCCCCACTGAGAGCCGTTAGTTTGTTCTCTATTTCTGTGAGTCTGTTTCTTTTTTGTTATATTCACTAGTTTGTTGTAATTTTTTCAGATTTCACAATTTGGGATACCATACAGTATTTATCTTTTTCTGTATGACATTTCACTTAGCATAATACCCTCCAAGTCCATCCGTGTTGTTGCAAATGACAAAATTTCATTCTTTTTATGGCTGAGTAGTATTCCTTTGCACATATATATACACCACATCTTCTTTATCCATTCATCTGATGATGGACACTTAGGTTGCTCCCATACCTTGGCAAATGTAAATAGCACTACTATGAACAGTGGGGTGAATGTATCTTTTGGAAATAGTGTTTTTGTTTTTGTTTTTTTCAATCACATACCCAGGAGTGGAATTGCTGGGTCATATGCTTGTTCTATTTCTAAGTTTTTGAGAAACTCCATCCTGTTTTCCACACTGGCCACACCAATTTACATTCCCACCAACAGTATGTGCTTCTTCTTTCAATTCATGTCAACTAATTCTGAAATTCAGGCAACTGGAAAATAAAGAACGTGATTTTCAACAGAGCTGCACCATTGTTTGAACAGTTGTATTCCTAATCCTCAATATTCACTGGCGAACAGAAGCTAATATACTTTCCTGTTAAAGCAGAGCTTTACATGAATTTGTTTAAGAAAAGCATCCACACCATATAATTACATGCAAGATAAACGAAAAGAGAATTTAGGTATCACATTATAACTACAAGACAATAACATTTTAAAAGTTTAAAGCCAGGGGAATATTCTGCCTGAAGTTGTTCGTTGTTAGCAAATCAGATAGTATTGTTTTGATCTTTGTTTTCTGCTTTAAAAGATTTCATTTTTGTCACTGAAGATCTAGAGTTAATATTCATCCTGAGGGAGAGTGCGAAGTAATTTATGCATTATGCAGTTGCCAACAGCAGGGAGAATGGTCTGACATCAGTGGGTCAGAAGATCAGGAAGATGCAGAACCATTTTGGTACCCAGGCTGTGGTGAGGTGCACGACTGTCCTCTTCCCACTTCCACCGCCATCCTGGAAGAAACCAATGGATGGAGAGCAGAGAAAGTCAAGGGAAAACATCCTCATGCAACTTAAGGTGGCATCTGGTTCGCAGACTCCATATGACACCGTCCACCTGGCCATCACTTCCACTCCCAGAGAAGTGCTTTTTCCCTACCCTTTTGTTCAGATTGGCTTTTTAAAAAGTGACTCGCCCTGGGTAGGTGCAGGGAAAGATGAACTTTAAATTCTATTATCACGTGAAGCTGCTCTGACTCCCAGGATGCTATCTAGACAATGTCTCTATTCCTTGTGAATGAGTTTAGACTTTATATACATTTATTCTTCAATCATTTTCACAAAACAGTTTCTAGATTAAAAATTTCCTTAATCATTGAAAACAGGAAATACATAAGGTACACAGTATGATGAATGCTAAGGAAACAGTTGTTATTTACTGGTGCATTTATAAATCATACAAAACCAAAATAGAATTATTGGTTCAGTTAAAAGAAAATCTTTTCATGTACAAAAAACTAAAGTCTGCCTAATGAAAAATAGCTAAATTTTTAATATTTTTCTTTTGCTGGCAAAGGGACTTACTGAAATTTTAAAATAACCATAACTGAAGGTATTCACTACTGTATATTATTTAATGGGATAATGCATGTAAAAATTTAATACATGGAACCCATTATTATCTGTGTTCATGGTTGCTCAGATGGCAACCAGAGTATGCATGTGCTTTATGACTGAAATAAGAATTGCACAGCATAACAACTCAAATGAAGGCCAAGAAGGTACAGCAGTGAATGCCGTCAACCCATCATTAGCAACTTGAAATACCTGAAGTAATACATATAAATATAAATATACAAAGACAAATTATTTTGATTTATTTAACATCAAATTATGATATTCTGAAGATTCACATGTTACCTTAAAAGAGTTGAAACCACCATGGGCATAGGGCTTCTGTATCCAGCCTCTGCTGGAAAAGGATTGCATCGCAGCTCAGAAAACTTCCATTAGAAACAAAGGACCATAAAATTGTTTACTATGTCTGCGAGTCTGTTTCTGTTTTGCAGATGAGTTCATTAGTGTCTTTTTTTTTTAGATTCCATAATCTTATGGTTACCAGAGAAAGGGGATGGGAAGGGATAAATTTTGGAGTTTGAGATTTACAAATGTTAGCCACTATATATAAAAAAGGATTTTTAAAAAAATTTCTTCCGTATAACACAGGGAACTATGTTCAATATCTTGTAATAAGCTTTAATGGAAAAAATATGAAAACGAATATATGTATGTATTTACATGACTGGGAAATTATGCTGTATACCAGAGATCGACACATTGTAATTGAATGTACTTCAATTTAAAAAAAAAAAAGAAAGAAAGAAAGAAAGAAAAAGAAACAAAGGACTGCTCTTTATTCTCCCAGTTTTACTGCCGCCCAAACCTGAACCCTTGCCTCAATGTCCCACCAGTGCACCATCTCCCCTGTCCTATCTTTGGTTCTACAAGGCTGGTTTAGATGCTCTACCTGGTCGCCACTGCGCCTTCCGAGAGTTACATCCCTTTGCATATTACTGTTTGCACGTCTGCCTCCTCCAGGAGATTCCAGCTTCCTCAGGTCAGCAAATGTATTTTTCATCTTCGCGTGCCCAGAGCCCGGGATCGTCCAGGTCCTACGTGCTGCTCACCGCCAGCAGGTGAACAAAAAGCCCATCTGAAGCAGAACAAAGACTTCTCCGCGAAGTTCTTGACGTCTCCTGCAGGGCCGGGATGGTGTCATTTTGACTCTCCAGGCATCTGCCCGACTAAAGTAAACAAAGATCTTGCTCATTCCAATAAAGTACTTAATTAAGAAGTGTTGTTGAAATGTCAATAAATATTCAAAAGGGAGGCTTTCTTGGAGATAATCTGAAAGTCAAATGATCTGGCTGTGATAAATGAGAGCTGATGGGAGAGAAATTATTAAGTTGTTCCCCTGGACGTGCTTATTAGTCCTGTGGCCGTCGTTAGCACCGCACAGAGAAAGGAAAGTCTGGCAGGGCCCCCAGAAGCCCAGCCAGCCAGCGGGCAGGAGAGGACGGGAATCTGGCTCCTCTACTTCTAACCGGTCTGCTCAGCTCCAAGGCTACCAGGAGGCCCACAGGAGGCACGGATGCACCCGGTCCTGGGACACAAAACTGAGAGATGAGGAATAGCCTGTGTTACGTGGGGCTGACTCCAGGACCAGCGTGAGCTGAAAGCCCCCTTCAATCGTGGCATCTTCTATCAACTATTACCCTCAACCAGATTGTACAGCAAAGACCAATCTGGGCACCAATTAAGGGAAACAGGAATGTGGCCTATGTTGACTGAAATAAATGCACAATTTAAAAGTTGAGAGTTATGTTTCATTTGGCAGCCGTTTCTCAGGACTCGAACCCCCTGAGCCCAGGATAACAGCCTCTCAGATGGCTCTAAGGGACAACTCCAAAGTGGCAGGGGAGGAGCCAGGATATATAGGAGTTTTACAACAAAGACCAGGTAGTAGGTATTAACTGAAGAAAATCCGACATCTCAAGTTAAAGAATTTAGCACTTTTCTATTTATGGGAGGAGCAAATGTCTGGGCTCACTGAAATCATTCCTTTGATTCTAGAGCCAGGGTCCTGTCTTTTCACATCTTGAGTCCCCTCAGGGGGCACCTTTAGGAGTGGCTGCCGGGCTGCCTGCCTGTCTGCATCCTGAGTTCCCTCCGCTCCCTGTCGGGGTGGAGGCAGCGGCTGATGACTCGATGGCCACAGCACCCTCTGTTCACTGACATGGCCGGCAGTGCTTTTCATTCACACCTACATGACTGGGTTTTGCGTCTTCTATTCTACTGGTGATCTTGACACATTTGCACAAAGGAGCAAAGAAGGAGACTGGGGAGGGGGGTAGTTAATACTGATTAGAAGACGAAGACCAATAATCCTCTCTCATTATGAGACGAAGACGATTACGGTTTGTACCAGAGACAGTAAAGCGCAGAAAGGCTAATGAACTTCTCCAAGGCAACATCAGCAGAAAGTGACTTTGAGTCTAGGTCTCTCTGGGTGCATCAAAGGTTCTTACATATAATTCTAGCAACATCT
Source organism: Camelus dromedarius (assembly GCF_036321535.1). Lineage (NCBI taxonomy): Eukaryota > Metazoa > Chordata > Mammalia > Artiodactyla > Camelidae > Camelus > Camelus dromedarius. The sequence goes on along the minus strand of NC_087464.1, from coordinate 1,639,546 downwards.
TTCTAGAGCAAGAGAAGAGCTAGGGCAATCTGGTTCCTTCCTTTTCTCCTTATGTACTATTTATCTTCTCTTTCTATACACTGTCAAGTGAGCTCTGTGGTTGAGTTCCTTCTATTTCCAAAGTTGTATTATTGTAAGCCCTCATTCGCAATGTTTATGATTATTTTCATCAGGATAGTTATTTTTAAATGTCTAAGTGTGAGGATAAAAAACCTATTGTTCTACTTGGCTTAGTATGCAACTACAAATGCCAGCACATTAACTATCAGCACCCCATGAGCTGTCTACACTAGCTGGCGGAAGTGAGGCCAACATCGACCCCACGGCGCAGACTATGAATTCCAGATAAACACGTGTAGCTACTGAATTTTCCCCACACCCCACTGACTCTGTTGATATTCAAAATCAGGCAAAAATGAGGACTGTAGATTAAATTGCTTTCTTAACAGCACCAACACTTGCTTTATTCTGGTTCTCAAGATTTCACAATAAAATTAAAAGATTTTATTTCCAAATGTCATCATGCACAAAATGCTTTTCCTAGTATATATTTCTGTTTCATGATGACAGAGACGGGACATAAAAAGGAACATCTCATTCCTGAACTTTTAATTGATCTGAATGCACTTCCTTTTACTCAATTTTTTTTTAATCTAATTGCTTTTGTAAAGAGACCAAACTTCATCTATCTTCCTGTAACTTCAGGGCCAACTTGAAATCAGCTGCTTTCTTGAATCTCAGGCTTGGTTCTCTGGAGTTTATTAAAAAACCTTTATTTTTGATTATTGATTATATTGACTGAATGCCACTCACAGTCTCTGATATGGAATTGCTATTTTTGTATTTTTAATTAAATTTTTATTTTTAATTGTTCTCTCTCCCCTCACGCCTCAGTAACGAAGTCATTTCAGATTTCCGTAGAGTAGTACATTTTTTATGGCCACCCTGAGCCACAGATTTACTCAGCTAACGGGACAGAGATCACTGATGCCTGCTTACAATTGTTCTTCCCTTTAATAACAACTAAATGGTCTGCTGGAGTAGAAACCACGTTCCCCATCCTCACTTTCACATAGGTATGGCCACATGACTCAACCGCAGCCAGCTGTGGTGTGTACAATTTTGAGAAGTGTCATTAAAGGGGGAGAGCCCTGACCTTCCTCATCCCCTTTCCTCCTTCCTGTTATTTAAACATCAGAGAGTGCAGCTGGCATCGGCAGCCAGGGGAGGCTAAGATAACCTAAGGAACAATAAGATGGAAGGACCCTGGGTCCTTGAAACTTCGGACTGTCAAATTTGCTCTGGGCTTCCAAATCTGAATACGATGAAAATTAAACCCATATCTTACTCAAATTACTGTTATTTCATTTTAATTTTTTGGCTACCAAACTCAATTTTTAGCAGCTTTATTGAGATATAATTAACATACCATATAATTCTCCCATTTAAATATGAGAAGGAATGTATGTATGTATATGTATGACTGAAACGTTATGCTGTACAACAGAAATTGACACCACATTGTGAACTGACTCTATTTTAATAAAAAAAAAATAAGCATACAATTCAATGGTTCTTAGTGTATCCCCAGATATATGGAGCTGTCACTACAGTGAAACTTAGAACATTTTTATTACTTCGAAAAGAAATTCCATATGCTTTAGTTACCACCCTGCTGTGTACCCACGGCACCTTTCACCAGCTCTGAGGGGCCAACAATCCGCTTTCCTATTCTAGACTCTCATATGAATGGAACCATTAGTATGCAGTCTCCTGTGAATGGCTTCTTTGACCTACATAAGTGTTTTCAAGGTTTATGCGTGTTGTAGCATGTATCAGTACTTCATTCCCTTTTAGGGACAAATACTACTCCATTGTGTGGATGCACTACATTTTGTTTATTCATTCATCCATTATTGCACATTTGCACTGTTTCCACCTTTGGGTTATTAAGAATAATATTACTATAAGCATTCACATATACACTCTTGTGTAGACATATGTTTTCATTTTTCTTGAGCATGTATCTATGAGTTGAATTGCTGTATCAATTCAGTTTAGTTCAGGCTAAAATATCCATCACAATATTGAACAAAGGTGGCAAGAAAAGACATCCTAATTTTGCTTCTGATCTTAGGGGGAAAAATATCTGATTTTGCACCATTAAGTATTAAGTTAGCCGTGGGATTTTGTAGGTGTCCTTAATCAGATTGAGGCAGTTCCTTCTATTTCCAGTTTGCTGAATATAAATTTTGTTACCATGAGTGTGTTTTACATTTTGTCAAATACTTTTTTGGCATCTGTTGAGATGATCGTGTGATACTGTTTTTTATTCTCTTGATATGATGAATTATATTAATTTTATGTTTTGTGTGCTAAACCAACCTTGAATTTCTGGGATAAGTTCCACTTGGTCATAGTATAGAATTCTTTTTACATATTGCTGAGTTTAGCTTGCTAGAATTTTGCTGAAGATTTTTACTTTCATATTCACAAGAGACACTGTTCTGTAATTTTATTTTCTTGTGTTACCTTTGCCTGGTTTTGGCGTAAGGGTAATACTGAAGTCATAAAATGACTTGGAAAGTGTTCTCTTCTATTTTTTGGAAGAGTTTGTGAAGATTTACAATGATTTCTTTTAATGTTTGGTAGAATTCAACAATGAAGCCATCTGGGTCTGGAATTTTCTTTGTGGGTAATTTTAAAAATTACTCACTCACTTTCTTCGTGTGTTATTATATAGGTCTATTTCTTCTTGAGTCTGTTTTAGTAGTTTATGGCTTTTAAAGGATTTGTCCATTTCATGTAAGTTATCCAATTTTTGTGTGTGTACTGTTGTTCATAGTTCTCCTTTATAATCTTTTTTTTATTTCTGTAAGGTCAGTAGAAATACCCTCTATTTAATTTCTAATTCTAACAATTTAACTAATTTCTCTTTTTTTCTTGGTAAATTTGCCTGCAGTTTTGTCGATTTTGTTGATCTTTTAAAGAAGTGTTGGTTTCATTGATTTTTCTGTGTTAAAAATTAATTCTTATTATTAAAGATAATCAGCTTTATTTAAATTATTTGTAATCCCCAGAGACATATTCAGAGTAAAAGTTGATGTCTTGGGGTACATCTCCACAAATAGTCATTTTTGTCCTTAATGGACAGGGCATGGAAAGAGAACATTATATTTCAAGGACTCATGGCTCTAAAATTCATTTGTTTCCCCCTAGCTCACATTTATTTACTGTTTGAGAAATATTACTATTTTTTTCTGTGAAAATATTGTACCTAAAGTTTGTAAATAATTCAACATAATAGATCCTACAGAAGGAATTTTCTCCTCCTTCTATTAAGAGAGAGATTCTTTTGAGAGTGAAGAACTATCAATCTGATGTGTCCAGCCATTTTTTAATGCTCATTTAGATCAGTAAGATCATGTCAGTTCTGAAGCAGTAATTCTAAATAATTTTTATTTATGTATTTCAAAATACAAAATTTGCATTTTGCTTCCAAGTCTTACTATTAGACTTAATCTTCTGAAGGAAACTTTGCTCAGAAAGTGAGCAAAGGAACCATCAGTGAAGTTCCTGGTTAAAGCTATGACCAGATACAGGTTTGATGGAAAAAGAAATCTATTGCTAACTCAATGTAGTGTCCTGGAAACTTCTACACATTCCATCCATAATAATAATGTAAGAATAATTATTTGAGGAGAAAAGCCTCTGGGGACCTAAGACGAGAATGTGATTGTATCTAGAAAGCTGGGATCCAAATCATTTGCTTCTGATTCGTCTAAAGCAGGGGTCTGCAAATTTTTTCCTGTGAAGACCAGAAAGTAAATGATTGAGATTCTACAGGCCATGCATGGACATAAAGGAGGCTAGGAGAATGAGAAAGAGCTGTCCAAAAAGCTGAGGGGTTACTGCAAAGCTGTATTTGGAACAACTACCCCCGTCAGGATGCCACACTCTCCATCATTCCACCTGCTTCCCCCCTTGCCCAGGCACTGTGTAGTTTATCACCAGGATAGAACACATCATCAACAGCAACAACGAAGCACAGACATCTTTAATAAAGGCATTACAAATAATGATCTGTGGAGAACGAGCCTCCAAGAGAAGGCAGAAGGAGCCCAGAAAAGAAAGGGCCTTTGTAATTTGCCACTGGGGTGCCTAGCATCTAGGTCAGCTCTCTGTTTGCTCACTCTAAAATAAAATATTCCCACTAGAATCCCAGAAACATACTCAGACCTCTTATTTAGGCTTAATATTTATAGGAAAAGCCTGGTTGTACGGGAGAACCACATGAGAGGTATGATACAAAGAACACCAGAGAAAGCGAACTCACAAAATATCTCACAAGAGGCCATCTTTCTTAGAAAGAAAACTACAGGCATTAAAAAAAAAATAACCACAATAAACAAAACAAAAATTAGCATTAAAATTTAATTTCTTTCAGAATCCAAGAAAGCTGCTACTATTCTCAGAGAGATTTAAGGAAATCAAGCATCCTGAGCCAAGACAAAGATCAGTGAATGAAACTCAGTTGCATTTCTACTGACTAGTAATAAAAAATCAGAAGGTGAAATTAAGCCGAAACACCATCTACAATATCATACAAAAAATATTAAATGAGAAGGAAAAACCCATCAAAAGATGTGCAAAGTCTCTACATTTAAAACCAAAAGCTATTGTTAAGAGAAATTAAGGTAGACTTAAAGCAGTGGTCCTCAACCAATTGTCCATCCTGGGGGACATCTGGCAGTGACTGGAGTCATGTTTGGTTGACAGGACTCGGGAGGCAGATTTTGGCACTGGAGTCTAGTGAGCAGAGGCCTCAGGGAGGAAGCTCAGCATCCTACAGTGCACAGAACAGTCCTCTGCAACAAAGAGGTATGTGATCCACAGTGTCAGTGCACCAAGAATGAGAACCCACAGTGGGGATGACAGTTCTCCACAAATTGGTGCATAAATCCATTGTAACCTCAATCAAGTTATCAGAATGTCTGTATAGTAACAAACTGATTCTAAAATTTATATGAAAATGTCCTCAAGTAGGCCAAAAAGCTTTGAGAAAGAATAATGTATTTAATGAACTAATAGTATTTGCCTTTGAGCCTCGTTATAAAACTATAGTGGTCAAGACAGTGTGTTGTCAACTCAACATAGTCAAATAGATCAACAGAACAGACTAGGAAGTGCAGACATAGACCCACATATACATGGTAACCTGATTTCAACAAGGATAAAGAAGCAATTCAGTGGGGGAGAGTAGCCTTTCTAACAGATGGTGCTAGAACAATTGGAAAGATGCATATGGGAAAAAATGAACTTTCATTTATATTTCACAAAATATGCAAAATTGACTCGAAATGTATTGTAAGTCTGAATGTAATACCTAAATCTATAAAACTTCTAGAAGAAAGCATAAGAAAAATCTTTGTGACCTAAAATTATGCAAACCTTTTTAGAAACAATTCCATACATATGATCTGTAAAAGAGAAAAACAAATTGAACTTTATCAAAATTAAAAACATATGCTTTCTGAAAAGCTATTAAGAAAATGAGGAGACAAGCGTGGACAGGGAGAAAAATAGTTACAAAGCACATCTGGTAAAGGGTTTGTATCTGAAATATGTAATTATATACAGAACTCTCAAAGCACAATAGGAAAACAAACCTTAAAATGTCACCTTTTCCGGATATATGCCCAGGAGTGGGATTGCTGGATCATGAGGTAAATCAACTATACTTCAATTTAAAAAAATGAACTGAAGATTTAAACAGACCCTTTATTAGTGAAGACAAAGAGATAGCAAATAACACATGGAAAGATGCTCGACATCATTAGTCAATACGGAAATGCAAATTAAAACCAAAAGGAGATACGCTTGTGTAACTACTGAATGGATAAAACTAGAAAGCCTGACCATGCCAAGTGTTGGAGATGATGTGGAGAACCTGCAACCCTCAAACACAGCTGTTGAAATGTAAAATTGTAAAACCACTTTAGAACACAGTCTGACAGTTTCATGAAAAGTAAGATCTACACCACCATGAAATCCACCTATCTCAGTCTTAGATATTCACCCAAGAAAAGTGAAAGCATGTCTAGGCAAAGCTGTATATGAACGTTCTAAAAGTGGAAACAAGCCAAATGTCTGTCAACAAGTAGAGGGATTGTGGATATGTGTGTAATAGAGGAGAACAAATCTAACTCCACATTGGATCTGCTCCTTTAGTTTTACCCACTGGGCCCTGTTTTCCAGGCTGTCTTGCTAGCTCTGCACCTTTTGTAAAACAATGTTGACTTTAGCCTGAAACATACAGGAAAGCCTATTCTAGGGGCTCTGACCTTTAAAGATGTCAGCACTTCTGCACTTATGTGGAGACAGCAAGTTGCAAAGTAGTGAATAACCTTTGTTTTGCTGGAGGTTTAGAGGGACACCATGACCTGGCCCACGTGGACGGCTGCAAGAACAAAGAATTCTTGCAGTAAGAAGTTTGCAACAACCAACCACACCTCCTCTTCTGTTTTTTGTATAAAAAGAACCTGTATTCTGCCTTGAGTAGGATGGTCCTCCAAGACATTAGTCTCCCATCCTTTTGGTCTGCTGGCTTTCTGAATAAAGTCACTATTCCTTGCCCCAACACCTCGTCTTCTGATTTATTGGCCTGCTGTGCAGCAAGCAGAAGGAGTTTGGACTTGGTAACATCTGTACAATGGAATACTACTCAGCAATAAAAAAAAGCAGTGAAGTATTGAAACACACCACATATGGGTGAATCTCAAAATAATTATGCTGAGTGAAAGATGTTAGCCATAAAAAAAGGGCATACTGTTTGACTTCATTAATATAAAATTTTAGAAACTACAAAGCAATCTCTATAGTGTCATTTGTTGCTTCAGGACAAGACTGGGTGTCTTAGAGGGTAAAGATATTACAAAGAGATTCAAGTAAACTTAAGAGGAAATGAATATGTTCACTCTTTTGATTGTGATGATGGTTTTGCATATGTTGAATGTTATCAAGTGACCCATTTTGAATATGTACAGTTTTTATATGTCATATATACTTCTAAAAAGATATTTAAACAATGAAACAGATTGCTAAAAGATAAAGTCAATCACCTAGAATGCAGAGCTAACAGACAAAAGCCAGAATAGGAGAGGAAGATTATATAATAAGGATTAAACCATTAAGTACAAAATCTGACTAATAGAAGCATATGAAAAAAAGGTGGAGAATATTTTCTTAAAAAAATAAGAAAAGTGTTAAGAGCTCAGAGATACATATCTTTAGATTTATTTGGAGTTTTACCCAGGATCTAACACACTATACAGAAAAGACTCATGCTACATGCACCTTTATGAAATATTTGATAGAAAGATGTCCTAAAATTTCCCTTAATTTAGGGGCAATTGAGTAAGAGCTTGAGAAGCTAGGAGTGAGTCCATATAAGTAAATGAAAACCAGCCAGCATCAAACTTGCTATAAGCATCACTAGATGATAAAAATACAATGGTACAATGATTTCAAAGTTCTAGGAAAATTACCTCCAATTCATGTCAATACCTAGCTAACCACCAATTAAACATAAAGAACTAAGGAAAGAATTTCTGCAATCAAAGCCTTCAGAAACCATCTGTCTCACACCTGCTCCTTGGACATTAACTGAGGATGAACTTTAGCAAAAAGAATAAAACCAGGAAAGGGGAAGCCATGGGCTATTAAAAATGTTGAAACTAATTCAGAAATCAGAGGATGAGAGTTTTGCAGTAGGTCCAAAAAGCAAGCAGTTTTAATTTCTATCGGAAGACAATCAATGTCAAGAAGAATATTTTCATGAGGAAAAACAGAAAAAATAACAAACAATACATTTAATGACTAAGGTGGTAATGTTATGTACATGAGTAAGAAAGAATCCATTCTTCCCTAATTAAGAAAAAGTAATCCAAATTAGAAACTCGAGAATGAGTGTTTGTGGGTGATTGGGAGGGACTAAAACCTAGGAGAGTCTTGATGCAAAGAGATGGGCTATATGGTTTGGATCAATAGAAGCAGTGTAGGAAAAAGTAATTCATTTGATCCAGACCTTAGGAGTATTCTTCAAATAGCCCGAGAAAGACATCATCCTAAATCCATCTGAGTAAACTGTTTAGCTCTGCTCTGAATGATATTTGTATACTTAACAACTTCAAGGTTTTTCATTGTTTTTTAACTTTTAGTGAGGTGGGAAGCCCCATGAAAAGACTGGCAGGACCCCTAGGCAGGGCCACTACTTTCCCGCCAGCGCCATCCTGTTCCCTGGCCCAGAGGCATTATCTCCCTTTTGTGTTTTTGTAGAACTACTTGCTTCTAGGAAAGTGAAACTTACCCCTAAGATCCTATTGTTTCCCAAGGCTCACTCCTGATTGGTCCATTTCTAACACCTCATTTGCATAGAGCTCACTTTTTATTGGTCCATTTCTAACACCTTATTTGCATATGGTGTTGCAAAATGTTGCAAAGTCTTGACTGGTAGCCTATAAAAGCCTGGGGGTCCAGAGCTTCGAGTGTTAACTCCTCTGGACCCGCCGGTGTGATAAACCTGAGTTTTCCAACCCTCCAAGTGTCGCTTGGTCTCTTGCCAGGATCCAGGTTGCTGTAACACTGAGCTGTAACACTTTGCTGTAACATTAGAATAATTTATAAGTAAAATCCTGAAGGCTGAAATACAGTCATGTGCTGAATGACAAAATTCTCAACCTCCACGATGCAGTAAGAGTTGAGCATCTCTTTTCTCACACATTGTCAATTGATCCTGCTTTCCAAGCAGAAATAATTTTAACTATAGTATTTCTGTTTTTTTCTTTCTAATACGTATTTTTATGTGCTCAACTCAGATCCTAAACCTTGAGCACTTACATAGTATATAGCTCAATGATGTGAGCTGTTCACTACTTTTCAACATTTGGAATCACTCTATAAACATATCGAAGAATAAAATGCAAGTTTATGATGGTAGGCAAAATGTAAATGTTTTCAACCTTGATAATGTAAAAGTATAGTGGGGAAGGCATAGCTCAAGTTATAGCTCGAGTGGTAGAGTGCATGCTTAGCATGCGTAATGTCCTGGGTTCAATTCCCTTCAAAAGTGAGAAAATAAGTAAACCTAATTACTCCCCCCCCCCAAATTTTTTTAAAGTATAGTTACAATTAGCAGAAGATGGAAGGTGAGGAAAGGAAAAGAGAAACCCATGAAGAACTGGGGTGTGAACACCTTTCCCTAAAATAACAGGGTCAGGTGACTGCTGCTGGACCCAGGGGGAATCAGAAATGGAGATTTAAGTTGAAAGATACTTTCTTGTAATCACTGATTACCAGGGCCACTAACTAGCTTCCTTTTTGGTTTCAAGATGCCCACGCCCACACCCACACCCACACCAGACGTGATGTGAAGTCGGCCGTTTCTGGGGACGACATTTTGCTTACAAATTCCGTGTGCATTGCTTGCCTGTGGATTTTGAGTGGAACCTATTTACGGAAAAGGCAAGGGCCACAGAGTAAGTCCCTCTAATGCCAGGAGTGTTTCAGTCGCTAACCATTGTTGCTTTAGCCCCACAAGGGCTAAACGTCCTGCCTTAATAATGTTATCACAGGGGCCAAAGAGTCAATCTTCTCTGAGGAATAATTTTCCCATTCAGAGGGGATCTGACCATCCCTGTCCTCTAAAAGCTGGTGAAGAGGTGGGAGAGAATTGTGGGAAACAATGCCTAAAGTGTTTGTGGCCCATGGCAGCCGTGGGGACCAGGGGTGAGTAAATTCTGGGTAGAGGCGCTCACGTATAATGGACCCTGCATTCAGTGGGGCTTTCTTGGTCAACCAAAGGTGGGATGCTTTTTAAAAGAAGCTTTAAGAAATTTGATGACAATTTGAAAATCCTTTATTTTTCTGTAGTTATTGGTAATTTCAACTTGACATCTGAGTGAATAGTATTGTAGCCCAATTAAGTAAGAGCTGTCCCCATAGTGACGTTCCAGTCCTAGACAAAGAGTTCGTGTGAAATAGGTCCAGGTCGGGACCAAGTGGACTAGGGATGTAAAACACTCGTCCATAGGTTAAAAAAAAAAAAAAACACGAACTGTAAGGAATTACTGGTGAGTTTGTATTACTTTGTTCAGAGCAGGCACAATGGAAGGCGATTACATTCCATTGAATCCAACCTCCATTAAATCTTAACTGGCTGAGGGCATTTTTAAGACTGACAACCACCGTGGGGAGCTTTCCCTTCACAGTGTGCACACATGAGCCGGCAGCCTTTCAAGGGGTCTAGAGATGTATTTCCCAACAAGATTTCTGTCTGGTTTGAGGTGTCTGAGGATCTGAGCTAGTTCATTCATTCATTCATTTATTCATTCATTCCCTCACTCACTAACAGACACTGCTCATTACTTTCTCACTGGAGACGGAATGAGGAAAATTGCTTTTTGGTTCCCAAGAACCAAAGAGTAGGAACCATACCACCTGTGTCTGACCTTTAATATAAAAATATTTCTCTCTTAAAACACTTATTTAAAGACAAGGACAAGTTGGATCTCTGTGTGTCTGGTTGGCCTTTGAAGTTCAGAATCAATCATGATAAAAAAAAAAAAAAAGTCAGGGTCCAACAGGTCTCACAGGCAGTCATTTCTGAGCTTACTTCTTTCTACTTTCAGCATAACCTAAATGGGCACGCGCAACTAAAATACCCGGAATGAAAGTAACCACCCCATTTCAACAACAGGTAGACAAGGAAGAAGAACTGTATCCGCCTTCACATTTAAGTCAGTTAGTCCTTTTTTAATAAATTTGAATTCATTCATCAACAAGTTTCATATTGTATCTATCACTCAATTTGGCTGTTTTTTTTTCATGTCAAATAATACCAAAAAAATTACATCAATGTGCTTAAGCAAAATTGGGTTTTAATTTATCTTTACAATGAAATGAAATCAACATGGGAATTGATCATGACAGCAGTCGCCTATTCCTGTTAGAATAATCCTGTACTTACCTTGAACACACTCACTGACTTGTGAAGTAGAAATGTGACACAAGAATGACAAGGCGGTTCCTGGGGCTCGTCCTAAGGAGAGGCATGGTGCAGGGGTCACGCTCTGGGAGGTCACTGTTTACCCAGGGGTTGGGAATTGAGTATTTCAGGAAAACATGGCACCTTTCAATGCAGTAGAAGAGGTAATAATCGATCCAAGGCACACTAGTTGTGTCCTGGGAAAATTTAACCCACCCGGGCAGCTCTTTGCCCCACGATTCAGTGTTGCCCTGACCGACGACGGCTCACAAAAGATGAGAACCAGAGTCAATTCCACGAGTAACAAAACATTTCGCTAATTGTTCCATTTCGCTTACTGAAAAATGGCCAGAAATATGAACTGGTTTTCAGGTGTCGAGTTAAAGTAAGAATTATGGGATGGTTTATCATTTCAAGCCAGGAGATTCAAAGTCGGACACGTCCTCTGTTTTAGAACACACCATTGTGGGACAAACACCAGTGGGATTATCTACTAGAGGCTGAAAATGAACACCTGCAGTTGCCGTGTGCCTGTCCCCTTAAAACCAGTCCCAACGGGCTTGGCAGCACCTCTGAATTGAAGATCTCCTTGGTGAGAATGTTAATTCCATAGCTGGCCAGGGGAGAAGTGCCTCTGATGTGAATGGCTGAACATGGCAGAAGTTCTGGGTGCTGGCATTACAAACACATGATAGTGAGGATGCACGTGGAGCGGGGCTACTACTGTGACATACTTCCTAGTGCACTTAAGATTCAGAGGGAAATGAACATCTCATGGTATAGACAGCGAAAGCCTCTACAGTCCTGGGGTTGGTGAACGAGAACTTGTTTCAAGATTCCTCGGTCTTTTCCGTCTTTCTCTGTAGGGATGTATGTAGTGGGCTCTGGAACTGTCTCCAGTGTATCGGAATAGGGGTAATCCCAAACTTATCACAAGATCTTTCTGCATGCCTTGAGTCCCCATGAAGCATTTTGGAAAGACAGGACTACATAGAAAATCAACTTTTTATTACGTTCAGGTGTTGAGAAAGAGAGATCATTATATTCCAAATTCAACTGTTCTCTCCTGACTCGAGAAGTCTGGATGTGGGTAACAGCCACCTCAGATTAATGTCAGGGATCCGGGTTCAGAATTCATCAACATGCCTTACTCACTGGCTCCCATAACTACTCTGGAGTAAAAATGAGAGGGCGTCGTAACCGAGCAGAGAACCAAACTCTGCTTTGTTCTGCCAGCACGGAGTTCTGCTTCTCAGTATTTCGGACAACTTTTAAAAATGGAGAAGCTATAAAATAACTTTATTAGAAGAAAAGTAATTTTCTTCTAAAATGGAGTAAAGCAAACACATATCCAAGGATTTTAAAAAGTTTTTTTTTTTTTTTTACAGAATATATGTATTTGTGTGTGTGTGTGTGTGTGTAGTTACAAACACTATTTATAGTATAGCTATTATGTTTAACGTCATCGCAGTGTCTACAAAGTTGTGGATCCCAGTCTTGGTGCCAAATGCATATAAAAAGCTCAAAAGCTATCATGACTATTCCATGCAAATTTATATCCGGAAAACCTTGGGAGGGAGACTGCAGCTCCTCTGGGCCCCCGGGGGTCTCTGCCGTTGAGAGTTGGGTACCTCAACGGTGCATCGAAAACACTTCGAATCACTTTTCTCCCAGAAAGAATTAATGTCACAGTTTTGAACATGTAAATCCTACACTTGAAGCAGCCGCTGACACTTTTGTCGGCGCTCATGTGCAGTCTGGGTCCCTTTTCTGCATGTGGAGCGCACGCCTGAAATCGCTGATACAAGGAAAAGGTACCTGAAGTGCTGAAAGGGGTAAGGTCTTCACAATGTCTTTTTTTTTTTTTTTTCTTTAACATGTTAACAGTGATAAGGCCACTTTACAAGGTTTTTCCCCAATCTGTTTAACTGTTAGGATCCCCCATTGTTACCCATGGGAAAAAACTGTCAGAGAAAAGCCAGAGAACAAGAAATCACTGGCTAGTCTCCAGACAAAACTAAAACCAGCGGTTGGGAGAAGATGCAGAAAAAAGGTAAGAATGGAAGAGGGGAAAGGGAATAAAAATTGGCCATTGCTTCTAGCATGAGATTTTGTGGACGGGTCTACCTGACGGTGGGTTTGGACTGTTACCAATGCCCGCAAGTTCAAGGTTGTCATTAGCCGCCAAGGAAAAGCAAGTAGTGGTCGCTCTTGGGGACAGCCCTCGGCACCCACACCCGCAGGGAGGTGGGGGTGCCTCTATCTACAGGGAGAGAACTCGGGCCAGAGATGAGAGCGCTGGACGAGACTCTGGTCACTGGTTTTGGACAGAACAGAGAGGGTGAGGCATGTGTGGCGTTTTGGGATAAAGTCTTAATTTCGCAGTTCTTTCCTGAATATTTTGCTTTTTTTTTTTTCTCCAAATGCTTAACTTTACTGTGACATCTGTTTGCACAATCTGTAGTCATTTCAGTTTATGGATGCCTGTGATAGAAATATTGTTTACAAAAAATATATCATCTCTTTTTTTTTTTTCTTTAGAAAGATCTCATCTAAATAGTAAGTTAAGGTTGCATCTATGAAACCGGTGCACCTTGTCTTGTTTCTACGAGCTTTAAAAAGTCCAAATACTGATGAGGCTGTGGATCAGAAAGAACCCAGAGTGACTGTGTTTGTGGTCAGGTTGCTCTCCTTGGCCTCAAGAGAACGGTCATGGGTCACCGGGTGATACATGGTGTGTACTGGTCGTGTTCCTGCAGGGTCCCAGCTCCACTAGGAGGAGTTGGATGTGCTTGTGAGAGATGTCAGATACAGAAATAAAGGCGTGAGGATGCTTCTCGGTTGCTGAAACTGAACAGAAGTGTTTGAGCTTCAATCTTAATTCTAGAGAACAGAAAGCAGGTACAGCACATAAAGAAAAATCTGATCTCACATGCTGCCGTGAGAGCAAGCAGAAGAAGCCAAATCTCGGTAAATATACATGGATATGCATATTATGCAAATATATTTTATATGAACATACAATGTTATAAGTGGTCGATAACTCAAAGACAAGGGGGAAAATCATCCTAGACGGCCTGACCTTAGAGTTATTCAAATAACCTGAGACGTCTAAGCTTTCTGTTAGGTATCGGGCTTGGAAATCTGTGAGAGATGTGGAGCACATTTCCAGTGATTGAAATGTCAACTAAAGATCGCCAAAATGTGCCACTGTGTTCGCATGTGACGTAAGCTGGATCCACTCCAGGTGAACAGAAAAGATACACTGTACATTGGAGTACTTACAATGAGATGCCATCTGTTCCCAGTGCAAAAGATGGACATTCAGACACCAACCTGGGCTGTATCTACATGTAAGAAAACAGGTGAGCCCACGCCAGGGCTCACATCATCCACTGACCCAGTACAGAAGAAGTTTGCCTGGAGAAAGCAAACCCCATCACCTTTCAAGCCAAAAGCCTTCGCTTAATAAACCGAAAGAGAGGATGTGAAGTATGCGACTCATTCTAAACTAGCAATACCACTGCATGAGTTTTTGAAGAACAACTAAGAGTTTCTTTCTGGTTTTTAAACTAAAACATCTAACTTATGATAGTCAAAGACACACTTGGGGATGATACTGTGTTTCACGCCCTCATTCTCAAGGCATTACTATTTCGACGATGCTTGTCCCTTTCAATTAAAAAAGAAAAAACTATGACTTTCTTTAATATGCATCCTGTGTTAAATTGTCCATAGCTGCAAAATGTAGATATGTATGTGTATTTGTTTTACATACACATGGGTCCTTACGCCTGTGTGTATAAACATATACACATACATCCTCATATACACGTGTATTTTATATATATGCTGAGAAAGTTCACATATATATACAATTGCGTATGTATATATGTGTGTGTCTGCGTGTGTGAGTCTGTGTGTGTGTACAGGTATAAAAACTTGACAGGCAGAGTAATATTTCACTCAGTGTTAAATGAAGTCTTTGAAAAATCAAGTACAGTCACTCAGTTAACATAGTACAGCCAGTAAACTAAGTTGAAAAGAGAAAAAGTGAATGGAAACACGATCCTGGACCATCTGTCTATGGCGTTCACATCCGTCAGATCGGGGATCTTGATTTTGAGCTGTGAAGACCTCCTCCGTAGGTGGGTCTTCTTGTGCGGGATGCCTCGGTCCCCCATGTGCCGCACGTGCCCTTCCCTGGGCATGCTCTGTTTCCTGTACTGGATTCCTGAGTTGTCAAAGGATATTGCTGAATTCCTGGTGTCGCCAACGCCGCCTGCAACCTCGTTCATTTCGTTGTGAACCTCCAGCGATGTTAACAGGATATTTCCATGAGCATCCACCTGATGGGAAAACACACCCTGTTAGCCGCGAGCATGCCGGGATACCTCATTTGCATATGCAAACCCGGGGCAGGCTGACGTCACGCTGTCACGGCCTGTACATTAGGAGAAACCGCACGTTTGCCAAACCCAGTGCTTTGTGTTAGTGAGAAGTGTCATCTTGTGGGCTTAACTGCAGGTTAGAGATGTTATTTCCTTGATTTAAAATTTCTCACGTAGAGTGACTTACGGTGAAAGGGAATGTGAAAGCGAACAGGTATGTGTTCATGCACGGCTGAAGCACTGTGCTGTCCACCAGAGACTGACGCAACGTTGTACACTGGCTGCACTGCCGTAAAAAATATACACAAACAAACAAACAAAACAATCCGAATAAGACCATAATTTTATCCAAAAAAAAAAAAAAACTTACATAGAAAATTGCAAAAAATCAGGAAGTCCTTTTCAAATTGAAATTTCACGTTATGAATACAAGTCCTTATTGACGACAAAATCAAAGTGCAAATGCCTTTCACAAGGTTAACTTAGGTATTAGAACCATTTTCCACAACGACACACTGGAGAGAAACTGTACTCTCCCATTCCTTTTTGGAGTCAGCTTGTCCTCTTTCCTTTTTTCTTTTTTTTTTTTCTTTTTTAATTGAAGTGCAGTCAGTTACAGTGAGTCAGCCTCTGGTGCGCAGCAGTGTCCCAGTCACTCATATACATATGTATATCCGTTTTCATATTCTTCTTCATTAAAGGTTATTACAAGATATTGACTGTATTTCCCTGGGCTATACAGGAGAAACTTTTAACAAATCCATACTTTAAAATCCCTCTTATATCTAGTGGCTAACATTTGCAAATCTCAAACTCTCAAATTTATCCCTTCCCACCCCTCCTCCCCAGTAACTGTAAGACTGTTTACTGTGTCTGAGAGTCTGTTTCTGTTTTGTAGATGAGTTTATAGTATCCCTTTTTTTCTTTTGTTTTAGATTCCACATACGATGTCCCCTTTTCTGATGGTACAAAAATATCCAAATCACCATGAAGAAACAAGTGAGTGCTGTGATGAATGGACACTCCTGAAGATTCTGGCGGAGTAGTTGAAGACCACTCCCGGATACGGTCTCGCCCAGTCCAGGCCCTGGCAGGAGGCCTCCTTCTTAGGATCTGCGTTTAGGATAAGCTTAAGTCCCTTCTCACACTGGAGCCAAACTTTAAAATAACATTTTATCCTGTGCTAAATACAGCTTCAGACATTCCATGATCACGCCAGGGGTCCATGTGATTCGTTGATCTGCCGTGAAACGTTCATGGAGCAGGTCTGCAGCTGGCACCAGATGTGCAAGGGATGAGGTGGGGAGAGAAGACTGGGGGCCTGTGCTCATCCCGGAGCAGTGTCAGGACCACAGGAGGGATGGCTCCAGACCCCAAAGTGGCCCACGCACAGGAGCGGCTGCAAATACCCAGGGGCCACTCGGGCTCCGGCACCAAAAGACTCAGAGGTTGCCTGCCCCAAAGTGTGGGAATACCGTTCAGTTCTGCTCGGGGAAGGAGAGGTGTGGCCATCAGGAGGTTGCCCCTTCCTCCCCAGAGTGCGATACCTGACATGCAAAAGGGACTCCGAAAATGTAATTAAGATTATGGCCCTTAAAATAGAGAGATTAGCCTGAATTATTCAGATGGGCCCAATCTAACCTAGGAGACCTTGAAAATAGAGAACTTTCTCCAGCTGGAAGCAGAAAAGAAAATGAGAAAGATGGGAGTGGGGGAAATGGGGGAAGGACACAGATACATATATGCTTCTGTAAGAATAAAACACTGTTGAAATTAGAAAAAAAAAAAAAAAAAAGAAAGAAAGATGCGGCAGAAGTTGAAAACCAGACAGATTTGAAGCGCAGGAAGACCTGGGTTCGCCCTTGACTGAGGGGACTGCAGCCTCTGGGAGCAAAGACGCCAGCCAGCTAGACAACGGGGCCTCAGTCCGACAACCACAAGGAACCATGGGCAGCAACCTCAATCAGTCTGGGGACAGATTTACGCCTAGTGTCTCCAAAAGGGAACACAGCCCAACTGGACCCTTGCTGCAGCCTCCTCAGACCCTCAGCAAGGAACCCAGCCGAGCCCCACTGCACCCAGACGTCCCACTGTCCCTCCCACTATGAGGCAATCTTTGCGTGTTGTCTTAGGTGGCGGTGTTTGTGGTCATTTGTTACGGCAGCAATCCTAACTCCTCTAGGAGGTAACAGGGAGCATTTCAGAGGGGGCTTGCATTTGAATTGGGCCTCAAAGAATGAGGAGGAAGTTCTCAGGCAAAGGCTTGAAGCATGACTCAGGTGTTTTGAGAAGGGCCGGCTAGGTGAGTGGGACTCAAGTCCTGGAAAGAATGGAGACACACACTCAATTCCTGGCACGTGCTAAGCTGGAGATGGAGGAGAGGACTGTCATTCTTAACGCTGCCACCATCATCTGCCTGTCACCTTATGGTTACCGGAAGGTCCACCTGGTGATGGACGGGAAGCAGATCAGAGTCAAGCCATTAAAGGAGTTTGACCTTTACCCTTTAGGTAATGAGAAATAGAAGCGATTTCTAGGTTACAAAGTGACATATTTCTGAAACCCCGCTTAAGCGGCAGGATGAGGAATAAAAGACGGATTTGAGAGGAGAGAGGGAAGAGGGGGAACGTAGTTGGAGTCCCCTGCACTGGTCTCCGTTCCCTTAAGGGCAGCCTGGGAGTGAAACGCCAGGAGGCGCTACCTGCCCTCCACCAGCCACTGAAACCCATCTCAGCATCTCCTCTAGGCCACGCCAGACTCCTGGCATGTCCACAGCAGCGAAGATGCTCTGACACCACCTGGTCCAGTCTGTGTCCCTGCAGTTAAGAGGGTGGGAAAGGAGTGCAGTTCCTCACCACCCTGCTCCCACCTGGTTTCCTGGCCCTTCCCGAGCTTCCTTCAGACACACTTGCAAGGTCCACACAGGGCACTGCAGCGTTAGCCTGGGTTGTGCCCAGTGTCCCCGCGTGATGAGTGATGAGTGCCCAGTGGGGATGGACCGCGGTCCATGGTCTCCTGTAGCCAGCCCACCGGGGATGCTGGGCCGTGCAGATGGACCAAGAGAACAGCGTACTCACTGGGGAGAGGCTTCTCAGGGACTCGCGCTTGGGCAAGGAGCAGAGCACTGACAGAACAACACTAGAGCTTTGTTCTTTTTTTTTTAATTCACTGGAGGGAAAAATTCAAATGGGGCTTGGATCTTGAAAGTACTAAGAATGGTAGACCTTTCTAAGAGTTTGCAACTAGCCTTCTATTTCTGTTCTTTTTGTTACCTTGTCCTCGAATGTTTAGCTGCAAGACTCTCATAACAGAAAACTATTTTTTCTTGTTTTGAGGATCGATGAAGCATCCGGTGGTTTGGAGACTGAGTCACGTGGGAGGAGCAGCCTGACAGTTAAATGAAGGTGTGGCTGAAACAGGACAGCAAAGGAAAGGCCAGCCACGCAGCAGGCACAGCAGGTCCCCTGCAGAGACCCCCGGGGCTGTGCGCGTGCTGGGGTCCCGGGAAGCAGCCACTCTCCCTAAGAACCTGCTTCGGAAGCTGTGGTCAGCTCGCTCCTAAGGCAAAAAGGAGGCGAGTGTGATGGGGTCAGAAGAGCTGGCTTTTACACTGAAGAGAGTTGAAAGCAAGACTGGAGCAGAAAGAAGCCTCTGTTTGTTTAACTTTTTTTACTTTATTGCATTGGAGGGGGTAGAGGTAATTAGGTTTATTTATTTGTTTTTTAATGGAGGTACTAGGGGTTGAACCGGTACCTTGTGTATGCTAAGCACGCGCTCTACAACTGAGCTTTACCCTCCCCCTCTCTTCTTCTATTTTTTATCCCTCTGTCCCCCGCCCCCCACCTCCCGCACCTTCCTTGGTGCCTTATGCCACAGGGAGTGAGCTGGATGGTGAGGGATGGAGTTGAGGGTCTTCCTGCAGAGGGAGCCAACCAGGGCAAGCCTGTTGACTTAGTTATTTTAGGATGGAGGTGCACATGTGGGACATCCCACCACATTCCTGATTTTTCCATCATGGCAGAAAACATACTAGGTTATCACTTAAAGAGATTTAATAAATCGAGACCACTTATCAAATTAGCTCAATTAGATTTAATTTAACTTTTGTTTGTTTTGTTTTTGCTTTTTGGGGGGGAGGTAATTAGGGTTATTTATTTGATGGAGGCACTGGGGATTGAACCCAGGACCTCGTGTATGCTAAGCACACCCTCTACCACTGAGCTCTACCCAGCCCCGCCACCCAATTAGATTTAATTTAAATGTCCAACATTTAAACAGGGTTACTTAAATGGTGAGCTAATATGTTTAAAAATAAAATTTATCTTAAGTTGAGTCAGAAAATAACCAAAGGGGGAAGATGCTTGTTTTTTTTTAAGTCATAATGTAGAATTTATTCTTCTTAATGGTAACCGATTTTCTACATATTAATTCAACCCTCAGAAGACTGAAATTGTTTTCCTGAAGGCAGAAAAGAGAGGAAGCACTATTTAGCTCTGAAAATCTCTATATTCTATGTAGCAGTACACGAAGTACAACACTGCCATGGGGGAGGGCCCAGTCCTCCACTCGGGAAGGGGTGCGTCTCACTGGAAAGCACACGAAGGCTCTGGGTCCTTCCTCCTGGGTGTGTGTGCAAAGCCCCACCGCACACCTGCCCCGGACCGTGCCCTGTGCTCCTGCCATAAGAGATGGTTGTTGCTAAGTAACGGGGGTCTAGCAGGTGAGAGCTTCAAACTGTCAGCAAATACAGCTTTTAAAGTATCACACATTGCCCTTTATGCATGTTTTAAAATACATGTCAACAATACCATCTCTCTTTCTAGTTATCAAAAATACCATATGCAAAGCTCCTTTTGTCCAGATCTGGGGGGACGGGGAGGGGACAGTTCAGTGGAAGAGCACATGTTTAGCAAGCATGAGGTCCTGGGCTCAATCCCCAGTACCTCTATCAGAAGAAAGAAAGAGAGAGAGAAAGAGAGAGAGAAAAAAAAGAAAGAAAGAAGGAAAGAAGGAAAGAAGGAAAGAGGGAAGGGGAGGGGAGGGGAGAGAAGGAAGGAAGGAAGGAAGAAAGGAAAGAAAGAAAGAAAAGAAAAGAAAAGAAAAGAAAAGAAAAGAAAAGAAAAGAAAAGAAAAGAAAGAAAGAAAGAAAGAAAGAGAGAGAAAGGAAAGAAAGAAAGAGAAAGGAAGAAAGGAAGGAAGAAAGGAAGGAAGGAAGGAAGAGAAAGAGAGAGAGAAAGAGAGAGAAAGGAAAGAAAGAGAAAGGAAGAAAGGAAGGAAGAAAGGAAGGAAGGAAGAAAGAAGGAATGAAGGAAGGAAAGAAAGAAAGAAAGGAAGGAAGGAAGGAAGGAAGAAAGAAGGAAAGAAGGAAGGAAAGAAGGAAAGAAAGAAGGAAAGAAAGAAAGAAGGAAGGAAAGAAAGAAGGAAAGAAAGAAAGAAAAGAAAGCAAGAAAGCAAAATCTAGAGGCTGATAATGACTGTATAGAACAGAAACATTAAATAAAGAAATGTCTTTTCTTAAAGGAGTACTTTGTATCACGTTTACTAGGTTGGACTTTGATGGTTCTAATGACTCAGTGTCTCACCCGACTTTATAAAAAGGTGTGTTTATGAACTGTCCCCTCTTCCCTCTAGGACAGTGAGAAAACGCATGGGTGCAGTGGGACCTAACTGATGACAAACACCACTCATTCGTGGACGTGCATTCTCTGAGCACTTCCCACGTCCCAGCCAGGGCGCACACATTTTGGTGGATGCAGAGAACAGGGGGTGCCTAGGAGAGAGGGCACGGTGGCCCCGTGAAATGCGACCAGCACAGGGCGTGCGCCCTGGAGGCTGGGAGAACAGGGGCAAGACCCGCGTCCTGGAGCGGGGAGTGACAGAGGTGGGACGGGAACAAGCAGTAGGAAAATGAGGACAACATCATGGAGAAGGCGCCCGGCTCAGGTCTTGAAGGAGGGGAAGACGTGGAGGACAAGAGAGGGTTCTGGGAAGAGAGACTCAAAGGCCAGGAGACCATGAGGTGTGTGGTGATTCCAGGAAGCCGCAGGGAGAGTGAGGACACCAGAAGGAAGGTCAACTGAGCGTTGAGTTGATTTTTCAAGATTTGCTGACAAATCTGTGTAAATCAGTATCCTGTCTTCCCTCGTCCCTTGTGGCCAGTTTGGGGCATTTGGGAAAGGACTTGAGGAGGGTGGGGTCTAAGTCTGTGCCCTTGGATTGTCATAAAGGAAACCCACTTGAGGGAAGCCAAACTCAGCGTCATCAGTGTTTACAAAAGCGGGGTGCTCCCGGTGCTCTGACACCGTGGCTGCCGTGTGGCTGTTTGCCACGGTCCCATCACTCCATTTCAGAGCGAGTGAACAGCTCCGATGACTCAGTCACGCTGAAAGGAAGCCATTCGAGCAATCTAGTTCGGCTGCTTATGACACAGTTTTATGTCTGCATTGTTTTCATTTAAACATGAAACCCATGTGTAGAAAATTTCCACCAAAATTACTAGAAGGTGGGTTTTCTTTCCCTGAAAGAATGAAAGACTATCAAAATCTGTTAAACCGTAGAAACTGAACATTGTAAACAAATATTTCCAGAAAAGATGATACTCTTTCCCTATCTAGAATTTAACTCTTAAAACAGATGGAGGTGATTGAGAGTGAAACACACAACTGAAATGCCCTGTGTAGAATGGCAGGTGAGGACGTGTGATTTCTGAAGCATTTCATGGATCCTCCTTATTCTGGGGACTTTGTCTCATATCCAGGATAATTAGCCTCATTGATTTCCACAAGGTTTTTCTTCCTGCCCTGTAACCTGGACACATGCAAACATTCAAAGATGACAAACATCTCGTGTGGAATGCATCCCAGAGGGACTCGCTTTTTTCAAGAATCTGTCACCAGACTGGCACATTGGTGATGTCTCATTTCCTCCTTACCTTCAAGCTTCAAAATAAGTAAAATACTCTAGTTTTAGGAAAATACGATGTGTCATACGAGGAATGATGTCAAGCCTGCGGCACTGAATCCTTGGCAAGAATGATGACTTTCTGCCACTTCATGAAATTCAAATACCATTTGGTCAATTTGTGAAATATCACAAGGCTTGTAACCATAGTACCTGCATTGCAACCAAGGACTAAGTCTTGGGTACAGAAGCAACTGAGGAACAAACAGAGGTTAAGCATGCGTAAATTAAGGTCAAGATTTTCATCACACTGCCAGTCTGAAGGGAAATTAAGTGACCGTGTGATGATGAATTAAGTACTAAGTTAAAACAGAGTTCAGCCACTAAGTGTCAGGAAGACCTACTCCTGGTTTGACAGTGGGGTCAGCAGTGCCGTGGTCCCAAAGGCAGCTGCTGGTGGCATAGGTCGTCTTGGTGGCTGACAGGGCCCCTGAGGACACTGCCCTGACATCCTGTTCAGGACACAAGGACAGTGGTCTCAGGAGAGACAATGACAGCCCCAGCCCTTCCTGTCACCCAGGGTCCATCAATCCAAGGACAGCTGCAGCCCCCAAGCCTCGGGGCTCCCGTGTAGGACAGAGGGGCTCTCTGAGGCCATTGCTGGCTGCACTGACACACAGCCCCGAGACACAGCCCCGAGACACAGCCCCGAGAGTGAATAAGTGAATAATTGTAATTACAAAGGACTCCAGAAGCTGCTGGCCTGTGCCGTTCTGCATTAAATTTGTGATTCTTTTCTCACTTTCTTTTCATTCATCTGTACCATCTGACAAAAAAAAAAAAAAAAAAAAAAAACCCAAAACACCAAACAAACAAAAGAAAATTTTAAAACAGGGAGGGTATAGCTGAGTGGTAGAGCACGTACCTAGCACGCACAGGGTCCTGGGTTCAATGCCCAGCACCTCCATCCAAATAAACAAATACCTACTTAGCTCCCCCCAAACAAACAAAAAAACCACACATCTGTGCCACGTGGTATGAACTTTTGGGAGGTTCATCTCTACTTTAAAATTATCACTGAATTCTTAGGAGTAGTCAGCCACAAATCTTCCTGTTTATCTTTGAGAGCATCAAATATGCATTTACAACTAGCAGACGTGCAGGTGGATGTTAACGTCAAACCGTCAGGGCTGATATCTACAATTACAGGTTTTTTAAAATGTGAGTATGTTACAGGCTTTAACAAAACTGCTGGGGAAACAAGGAAGTTTTCAGAAAAACAATCAAAAATGGACTCACGAATTTCCCTCTGCATCTGATTTATAACATATTATAATGTATATTTCTACAAGCTGCTTAATTTTCTCTGTGGATATATAGAGGTTTGGGTGTTGTCTCTTTTTGTTTTAAAATATAAGCTTCACATACAAAAAGGTATTTCTGTAGCACAACAATTCGACCTTTCTAAAAGAGTTTCATTTAGAAGAAAAGAAATAAATTGGTAATCCGTTTAAATAATGAGGGAATTTGGAAGAGCAGTACCGTATGTGCATGTGTCTGTGTGATGGAAACAATAATGATACGATGAATTCCAGTTGCCTTGGAAACAGCATGACCGAAGCATATTGTGTATTCATAGTAAGAGGTGGGCCTATTTAGAAACATACCAGTATAGTACAAAGTCTACTTTCCAGGAAGAAATTCCTATCATGTTGCCTGTGGAAGCCTGATTTTATTCACAGATTCTGGTTTCTCCGACCAGCTCTATGTACGTTTTGCTGAAAGGATGGGAACTACTTAGAGCCATTCATTCATTCATGAACGTCTAGGGACCTATTCTGGGGCCACGGACACAACACTGCTCCAGGGTGGTGCTTTGTTCCTGCAGAGCTCCGAGCCGGCCACGCACCAAGAGCCCCACAAAGAACAAGGAAACCTTATGGGCTTGAGAAATAGTAAGTTTAGCAAGAAGAATTTAAAAGTAAAGAAATGGAAGGACCAGCCCAGCAGGGAGATGGGTGGAAGCGTATTTCTGAGGACTTGAAAGGAAGCAAGAGATAGAAAGATAAAGTTTTATAGAAACAATAGTGTGCTGTCACTGAGGTACTGTTTATAATCGTAATAACATATTGCTTTTATTTTAAAAAACTACACTGAAACGACATCAAATTGCAAAGTTAGTAGTTGGAAGGGTGTAGAGAGTAAGCTGAGGTGGGCTGGAGGGGGACCTAACTGATGCCCTCCTCTGGGTACGGAGCCCATGGGACCTAGAGCAGGGTCTGCTGGCCCTGGCATCCTGCTGAACACATCCACGGGAGCCCTGGGACAGCCACTGCTCCTGCCCTGCACTGGGGACCATGGCGGCCAGCCAGAGGATGGACAGGAGAAGGGCTGCGGCATGCTGGGTAATCACATGTGTAACTGGACACTAAAGGAATACTACAATGCTGTGAAAAATACTTTTTTAAAAAATGGAGGTACTGGGAATTGAACCCAGGACCTTGTGCATGCTAGACATGGACACTACCACTGAGATATATTCTCCCCCTGGTGAAAAATGTTTTTGTCTGTCAAGTTTAGGTCCCAGGCCCCAGAGTTTCATTCATTCTGATCTTCACATGTCTTTTTCTTTTCATAGGAAACTGGGAAGCTCTTGGCTTCTCCAACTTCTGCACTGATTTTGGTTTTATATCCAACTTGGTGACTTGCAGAGGCAACACTGCAGGCTGTGACCCACAAGCCCACATGCCTGAGACCCAAAGGTCATGCAGCTGGAGCATCTGATGAGCTGCAGGGGCAGGGGGTCCGGGAAAGGTGGGGTGGGGGGCCCAGAAGGGGAGGCCTACCCGGTTGCTTTCACTCTTTGAACGGTCATTCTTCGCCTTGGCGGTCTTTTCTGCAAGCTTCTTCTGCCTTTGAGGGCCTCTTCCAAAGAAAATGTAGTTGACGAAGGCGTACTCCAGAAGGGCCAGAAACACAAAGACAAAGCAGCCCATGAGGTACATGTCAATGGCTTTGACATAGGGGATTTTGGGCAGCGTCTCCCGAAGGTGCGTGTTGATCGTCGTCATGGTCAGCACGGTGGTGATTCCTGTAAGAGAAATGGAAGGGTGAGAGGCTGCACCTCCTCCCCCAGGTCCTCACCTCTCACTCTCCTTTATTTTCTCAAACAGCTTGAAGTCGTTGGAAATAATGGACTGAATATTATTGGGTGATCAACTATATTCAATACCTTATAGTAAAACCTATAATGAAAAAGAATATGAAAAGGAATATATGTATGTATATGTATGACTGAAACATTATGCTGAACCCCAGAAATTGACACCTTGTAACTGACTATACTGAAAACTGACCATACTACAAACATGATGCTACACACAAGAAACTGACATACGTAAACTGACTATGCTTCAATAAAAAAATGCAATAGAATACAAAATGCATTGTGTGGTCTGCAGGTCACACCACAGGCAGGGAGCTGACTTCTCTTAAGCCCAGGGCAACACCTCCCAGCACATCTGGCCCATGGATGAGGAAGGGTTGGGGCAAAGCAGAGGCTGCTCTGCCTGAAAGCTGGAGGAAATAAAAATAAACCCATAGTTTATCATAAAACACTACATGTCTGGATGAGAAGTTCCAGGAAGAATGAATCTATGAAGAATCTAAGAATGTAAGGCATGATGGGAGAGGCAAGGCCATGAGTGGGGATCCGTGATCCTGCCCATCAGAAGAAAACGGCTCTTCCTGTTAGCTAGTTAAATAAGTGAGAGCCCCAGGCAGACAGATGGAGTGTGCCCGCCTCCAGCATAGAGGGGCTTTACCTCCTCTAAGTGAGTGCCAGCAAGAAACTCGTTAGGACCTGACAGCCATGACTGCATGGGAGCGACAAGGACCTAACTGGACGTAACCCAGTGCTCATTGTGATATCGTTAGCATTGTGGTTTAGGACCCACCCACCCCTGGTTTTTTCTGTGTGCTTCATGGGTAAGGACATGTGCAAAAGGGGACAGACATGACTAAGCCCTCCAGGGACAAGAGCCATCAATCAATCAAGAGACCACCTCTAAGTGAGGGTCTAAGAGAAGGGGCAAAGAGCACTGCCATCTGCCCTCGGATCAGCCCGCCGCCAGTTCTTGCAGGTGTACTTTGGCTCTATTAATAAAATCTTTAAAATCTTTCACAACACAGCACTTAAGTCTCCTGTCTGAATTCTTCTCTTTCAGGTAAGACAAGAACCGAGGTCTTTTTCCTTTCCCCCTTTGGGGTGACACTGCCACGAGGCCATATGAAGCAAGGGGAATGAGGCAATGACTTAAAACCATTCAGGACATGATCCAGCCCTGAGTGCAAAGACGGGGAATGTCTGAGTGAAGCCTCTGGGGACAGATGACCTCACAGAGTGACTTCCCTTCTCAACTAAGACAGAGGGTACATAATATGCTCAGGACAGGTCAAGGGTTAATGATTTGACTCAAAGCACGGCATCTTACCATGCTCTCGGGCAACTGATCAGATCCTAGGGTTTTTTTCCTTTTCATGTCATTATTTTGAATTCTCTAGATAGTATCGTGTGAATAATCTCATTTTTCCCTAATGGAGCTAAGTTTTATCTCTAACAACAAGCAAGGAACAAACTTTGTAATTCTCCCGTAGCACTGGGCATGTTCTTGGTGAACAAAGATTCCACATCGATGACCTGAAGCCACAGAGAGCAGAGGACACGCTGGCTGGTGACGTGACCGGAGCTTTTTGAGCTGAGTGAAGCCACACACACGTGGAGGAATGGGCTGTACCACTCACTTCTTGGTGGGATGGGCATTACTGAAGCTGGCCTGTTCTTTCTGACACAGTATTTTTGAAATATTAAGATGCCTCCCCAAAGCAAGGCAGCTCCAAAGAGTCAGCTCTTTTCTACCCAGGCAGCTCATGCCATGGAATGCGATTACTCACGTGCCTTCCAGGACCCAAAGGAGAGGGTCACTGCTAGTCAGGCCTTCCCTCAAAAAGGTGAGAGCCTCAGCCATGGTCCTTTGGTCACAGTAACTCAAAAAACCAATGATGTCACCAAGACCAGAAGATCATGCAGGCCCAAGAGGTTGAATCCCCCTCTTCGCACAGTCTCACCAGACCATTTCTCCAACTCCCCAGACCCCCACCCAACTCTCCAGGAGAGAGGGTGGGTTTATTAAGCATCTTTGATGCCCTCTGGATTCCCATACCACCCTTGGAGGAGCGCCAGGCCGCAGAGCTTCCCGCACTCACGCCCCCCTGGAGAAGATGTAACCGAGCAGGACCCCATGGGGCCTTCCCGGGACAGACCCCTCCGCCACATCCTCTGCTGCAGCTCCTCTCTGAAGGACCCAGATACTAGTATCTCATGTAGATTTCCTGAGTTTTTCACATGCTGAAAGCCACCACCAAAAGGAAGACATTAACTGCTTGATTGAGAGCACGTGGCCCCCAGACCTTCTGGCACCCGGGGGTTGACAGTGTTAATGCCCTGTGACCCCAACATCAACCAATCAGAGGACTGTGCGCCAGCTCATCAGGTGCCCTGCGACACCCCCTCCCTCACCTGCCTTTAAGTATGCTTTGCTGAAACCCTTCGGGGAGTTCGGGGTTTTCTTGGGCACGAGCCACCCCGTCCTCCTTGCTCGGCCCTGCAGTAAACCTTTCTCTGCTCCAAACTCTGACGTTTCAGTTTGTTTGGCCTCATGGTGCAGCGGGTGCACGAACTTGCCCTCGGTAACAAAGAGGCAAGAAGGCCAGGCTTCTGTCCTCAAACACGTGCTCCCTCCACCCGGCTCTGACCTGCTGTAAAAGAGGAGGGAAGTGCAGAATGGAACTGTCTTTACCTCTGACTGCCAACAATGTCCACTGATGGAATCTAAGGAAATCGGTATTTTAAGAGTCCCCTTTAATATAAAATTCCTGTGCACCTGGGGATTTTTAAAATTTGAAAATGGCAATGCGATCATCACAGTTTACAAAGACAAGCAAAACACCATGCAGATGCTACAAAATTAGGTGCTCTCTCAGCCTTCAAAAATTTTGTAATGTTGTTGCCACAACTTATTTTTGTTTTTCCTTCCAAATGGACTTTGGAGAGTGCCCTGCCTTAGTCACTGCTTTTGGCTCTCCAGTTGACTATTCTGAGTGAGTATGTGTTAACACAAGCCTCAGGAGATGTCCCCAGGAAATGGGCTAAAGGAACACAGGGTAGGGACAGCCAGCACACGGAACGGGCGCTCATCCTGGTGCATGTGGCCGTGGGGACAATGGGCAGGGACGCTGGCCTCAGGCCCATCACCCCCGGCTCCAGGAGTCCCTGAGGAGTAAGGCTTGGCGGTGACTCTTTCCAGGGTAGGCTCATGAGACCTCTCAGCTTAGAAGACCACACATTCACTGATGCTTGGTACCCTACTTCCTATCCAGATAACTGGACTGTGGTGGACAGCAGGGGTTCACAGCCTGGACAGTAGGACCACACAGCCCAGCCAGAAAGCCCAGCTGTGCCACGTCCCAGCAGCACGACCTGAGCGAGCCTTGATGGGTCCACAAAGCTGCTGTGAAGTTTAAACACAGCAGTGACTGGATCATGGTAACTGGCATCGTTAACACTCACGACAAATGTGATCATCGCCAGCATTACAGAAAAATACGCTCTCTGATAGTCTCCAGTTTCTTGGCAGGAGACCCAGTCCTGGCAGCACTGCCTTGAACTTCCGATCTCCAAGGGAACCCTGTCGGACTGCAGAGCGGGAGACGGCTAAGTGGTGCCCTTCTGCGTTCTTTGAACATTTACCAACCAGTTAAGTCTTGATAATTATTAGCCTCAGTTTATTTCTCATTAATATTATGTTAATGAAATATTATATTTGAAAAGCTGTGTTTATAATAAAAATATAATTTATACCATTTAATCAAAAGATAGTTTTTCTTCTTTATGATCAAGATAATGTGGCCTAAGTGATTTTAGTATAAATTTCCACTTCCAGAAGGATCAATATTATTATTCACTGATAAGTGGACTTCAGGGGTTTTGAGGAAACCGTGAAGACCGTGTAATTACAACTCCCAACTTTGCAGTCTGGTAGCTTCCAACACGAATGGTTAACAGAGGTAGAGGGCAGACCCTGGGCAGCAGAAGCATGAAATGCTGAAGCACACGGGGCATCTGCGCAGCACAGCTGGGTGAAGAGCCAGCGTCTCCCTTCTCAACAGAGAGACAATCGTGGACAACTCCAGGCCTGACAGAGCCCGTGCTAGAGGGACCATGCCCCGGGGTCTTCACTGAGCCTCCCTCCGTGCAGACCTGCATCACGCAGACCTCATCTCAGACCTCGTTTAGAAGCCGGGAGCTCTCACCACTGTGCAGCCAATCAGGATGAAGGCAAACAGCACTCTTAGCCTTTCAAAGCCTTTCAGCAAGACATGGGAGTGGGGCTGGGGGAGGGGGAGTTCTCCAGTCAAAGCCCTCCAAACCAGGGCTATATCCCCTCCAAAAACCACTGAGCACATTGGCATCTTAAAGATTCAGAGAGACCCCTCAATCAGAATAACCAATAATAACTCTCTGCTATGATTTAAAAAAAAAAAACCATCATTTTTACAACCAAATAACGCTTCTGTGTAACACATGTCTATTGACACTGTAGGAATCACCTGTCGTGGTTAAGGGAGGGGGCCCTGGAGTCAAATTGGATTAAAATCTCTCTTCTGACACTTAATCTTACAAGGCTTTGTATCAGCTCTGACTCACTTTCTGACCTCACTTTCCCGCTCTGTAAAATGGGAACAGTAACACTGCCTACCGTGCTTTGGATTGCCTGCATGATGGATAAGGTAACCACCCTCACCGCCCTGCAGAGAACCTGGCCCCTCGGTATTTGGTAAGTTTCAGCCTTAATGATGATTGCTGTTGTTACTCTGGGTTCATGATACACTTTCCCTTCACCAACTGGAGTCGTCCAGCGGGTACTCCCCAAGTTGTGCACAGACCCAGGCTCAGGGACCGTGCCTTGTGGGGGAAGAACCTGGGACAGAGGGAGTGAGAGTGCTGGCATCCCACATTCACAGCTGGGCCTGTGGGACTTCTTTCTGGCCAGACACTGCAGCTCAAAGATCACAGCTTCCTAGACCTCCTGGCCTCAGGTCCACCCCGATACTGGTAGTCACCCATTCACTACTGCCTTCACGTCTTCCTCCCAGACTTCTGACATCAGTCAGAACCCGGCACACCTCCAGCAGTAATGCCTTAGCAACCCTGGGCATGATGTGGGAAGCTCCATGAAGATGACGGCAGGACCCCCAGGCAGGGCCACTACCGTCCTGCCAGCACCATTTGGTTCCCTGGCCCAGCAGCATTATATCACTTTTTAAACTCTGAAACAGTTTACTTCTAGGAAAGCGGAACTTACCCCTAAGATTCTATTGGTTCTCTAAAGTAACTCCTGATTGGTCCATTTGTGGTGCTTCATTTACCTGGAGCTCATTCCTGATGGGTCCATTTCTCTCACACCTGATTGGTCCATTTCTACAAAGCTTGTTCCTAATTAGTCACCTTTGTTATATCTTATTTGTATATGATGTTACAAAATGTTGCAAAGTGTAGACTGGCAGCCTATAAAAGCCTCTGTAAACCTACAGACGGGGTCCAAAGCTTGGAGTGTTAACTCCTCTGGGCCTGCTGGCTTAATAAACCTGAGCTCTCCAACCTCCAAGTGCTGCTTGGTCTCTCGCTTGGATCCAGGTTGCTGTCACAACTGAGCTGTAACACTGAGCTGTAACACACTTTTCTACAATAGGCAGACCATCTCTTTGTCCCAGCAAAACTACAGAAGGATGATTTAGGTTTATAGTAATCATGCCATGTTGTTAAGAAAAAGTGGAATCTACTTTTATACACTATAATGAGGTTGTGTCCACTATAACCCACTCCAGCTGGATCATTTTTTTAATATTGTGGGAGACAGTGTTTTACAATTAAGGAGCTATAGAGTCTGTATTATCTAGAAAATCGAGAAATTCACATTTTCAGTACATCACACTTCCAGTGATGCCAGATAATTATGGTTCTTTGGTACTTGTAATTCTGTGATTACCTCAAAATGACGGATTCTCTGAGGCAGATTCACTGAAAGCTCACAGAACATCAACTTCTGATCTTCGTTATTTTTTTTTTAAAGAGGGGTGATGGGGTGGTAATTAGGTTTATTTATTTATTTTTTTTAGTGGAGGTACAGGGGATTGAACCCAGGACCTTGTGCTTGCCAGGCACGTGCTCTACCACTGAGCTACACCCTCCCTTTTGGGTTTCTGATCTTTAATTCAGGCCTCTTACAGGTTCGGGGAGGGGGGTCTCAGAAATTCTGCACTTGTGGATTTTATACAGTCTTTTTCTTAAAGAGACCCCTCTGATGTTGTATTAGCTAACAGTTCCACAAAATTTGGGTCTGCCCCTGCAAATTCATTTTAGCTCTGAACTTTCTGGGTGAGAAGAGAAAACAGCTGGACAAAGAGTAATCTAGTAATATTAATAACATCAGCAAGAAAAAAAAGCAAAACCTACAGCAAACACCAATGTTACAAGGTAACATGTGCGGGCTGTAAAAAACCCTGAAGGTTTTTTTTTGGGAGAAAGCTTACCATACCCATTAGATGTAGATTAATGATTAATACAGCACTTTCGATTTTTTAATACTCTATTCTTCTTACAGTGTTTTGATATTCACCGAACACCTTAAAAATAGGTATCCAGGTCACCATGGTACGTTACTTCACGAGGAAAAAAAATCTGATCTTGAATCTGCGCAAGTCATGTATCTGTGGGTCTAAACCAGGCATCCAGTCCACACGTGTATACACATTCCCCTGGAAGCAAAATGCTAATCAACTTCACTTCCTGGGAAAACACAGTAAATAGAAAGAGGAAGAAACAGGAGCAACTGGATCCCCGATTCTTAAGCTTCTCTGTGGGGTGCCCAGCAAATGTGTTGTAATTCTTTCCCATCAATTCTGAAAGGTATTATTGATGATTTCACTTCCAGGAAATAAACTCAACCCTACCCAAAGAAGGGATGGGCTGGACAACTGCTCCTCACTCTGCACTTACTAAAATGTACTTAAATGATTATTTTGTCCATGAAGGTTCATAACAATTAATTCAGTAGAGAAGACTGTTTTCTAAAAATCTAAGCCTTCCCTTAATTATCAAAAAATACTAGAAATAATACTGTAACACACAATACACACTGTACATCAGCTAACAGTCCAGCTGTCAAATGACCAGTGACCAGAAAAGGTCACTAGAACTCTTGGGATTCTCTCAGCATCTAATAACGTATTTGAATGCTCATTAATTTGTGTAATTCCAATTATATGGTATAACATTTGACTTTTTCTGACTTAAAAAAGAATGCACAATTAATCAAGTCTTCTTTCTGGGCCACATAATAATTTTGAACAGGAGATGTTAATCCTTGCTTTAAAATTAGTATCAAAAATAGTTTTATTATGCAAATATTCAGCAAGCATATTTTCCCTTTCGTGGGCATGAAAGTTCCCATTTGAGCCTTCTAATTAAATACGCATCAAGGGAGTCATGCATGAAATTAGTGTTTCAAGATAAAAAGTGGCTCTGTGGGCAAGACTGGTGTCATGAGGTCAGAAAAGCCGTGTTGAAATAAACTTCCCATTTCAGGTATCATTTTCAAAGAGCACGTACCAAGGGCAACTCTGGCCGCAGATGCATCGTAATTGATCCAGAAGGACACCCAGGAGAGAATCGTAATGAGGATGGAGGGCATGTAGGTCTGGAGAATGAAGTAGCCAATGTTTCTCTTCAGCCGGAAGCTCAGAGAGAGCCGAGGGTAGGCACCTGCGGGGAACAGACAGGGTTACGCTGCGGGGCGGACGCGGCGGCGGGCGAGAGCTCGCAGGGCTGCCCTGCTCAACGGCAGGCGCCGGGCAAGCCCAGGACGCGGGGCGGGGTCCACAGCCATGCAACCTGCCTCCCTCCGTCTGCCGGACGGTCTTCACAGAGAAACCGGCAGAGGAATGATTTGCAGTCGGCGCATGAGGTCACGACGAGGCTTCTCTTCTAAGGTGAGATGCTGAGAACTACCCCCGAGAAAACTTAGGGAAAGCTTTTCGCTTCGCCTAGGGAACAGTGCCAGCTATCCTGTTTATTTTTCAGTTAATGGTCCCCTTCCTCCCCACTGCAGATCCGGGAGATGGCGCTGAAAACGATTTTCACCAGGGGATGCCCTGTCGGTCCACCTAGAGCGACACCGCGCACAGCTGTCGAGGCGCCGACCCGGGACCAACCCGGGCGGCTCGGGGACACCCCGAGAGCGGGAGAGGCTCGCAGGCAGCCGCGAACTCCGACATGCTCTGCTCGCACCACAGAAAAGGCACAGAGGCACTGCGGGCGGCGGAGAAGCACCCGGTCCACCTCCTTGTGCTCGAATCCCAGTGCCGATCCCCTCATGCGCGCACCTCTGCACCCACCGCCACCGCCACCGCTGCGGAGCAGAAAACAGCCCGCTGACTCACACCACGTGCACTTACACATTTGCCTCTGAAGTTTTATTTTGTTTTTCTTCTTGGAGCGAGGCCAGTGGGGCCTCTGTTTCCTCCTGTTCTTCCTGTCCGTTTCCATAGTCCACCTTACCAGTTTCAAATGTCACAGCTCTGAATTTTCTGGACACAAATGAAGCGGCTGGAAGGTCAGCCTTCTCTGATCATCAGCTTCCTTGTCTCCCCCTCCTCCCTTCACTGACAGATGGTACCCTCTTCCTGAGATTGCTCCACGGAAAGTTTCAGGAAACCTCGCTTTTCTTTTCTTGAGGGGAGGGGGTGCCGGGGGAAAGGTAATTAGGTTTTACTTATTTTTTTTTTTTTAATGGAGATACTGGGGATTGAACCCGGGACCCTCGTGCCTGCTAAGCAAGCACTCTACCTACCTTCCCTCGCCTCCTCGACCCCACTTGTCTTGATCTCCTCCTGCTCCAGGCCTGACAGGTTCCTAGCCCCTCCTGCCCCCAAACGTATGCATTTCCCTGACTTCACATCCCTCTCTGTCCTTATATTCTGTCCCCTTGTCAATCCGATTCTCTGGTCTGACTACTTTTTCTATGTAGAAGATTAAAGACTTTAATCTCTGGGCTCCTACTTTAGCATCAACCAGATTTTTAGCCAAAATTATATAAAAGGGAAAAGTAATCACCTAGTAGACCCAGCATTTAAAAGCTGACAACCTGGCAATTTCCTCCAATTCTTTGTGTGCCTGTGTGTGTGTGTGCAGTTTGTTTTTTGGTTTTTTTTACACAGCTCTGATCCAATGCATATAACATAGTGTCACTAGAGCATAAACATTTTCATGCTTATTACAAATTACTTATGAGTACAATTTTAAACTTGTCCTAATTTTCCGTCAAATACATCCATATGGATTCTGTAGTTTATAAACACATCTTCCTGAATGCTATACATTTAGGTAATTTACATTTTTACAAAACTTAAAGTAATACTCTTAGGAGTATCTCTGAGCAGAGACCCTTTGTTATGGTTAGACTTCTTTCCTTAGGATGAGTGGGCGAAAAGAGGAATTGCCAAGCCAATGGTAAAGGCTTTTGCCACACATTCCCAAGTTACTTTGCAAAAGACCCACACCCACACCCACACCCACTCCCCCCCCCACACCCACGCCCACCCACCCCCACACCGGTGTACACGCTACTAGGCGCACTTTACGGAAGTGCCTATCTCATTTGGTAAACCTAACCATATGACGTAATATTTCTTAAAAAAAACTTTTCAATTTCCTTGGGAAAAAATGTATCCTTTCGATCACTTTCTTTCACTGATTACCTCCTAAATGTTCGTTTTCCCCCTGTTAAATATTTAATCTTAGAATCTAATTATATTATTCATTCATTTTTCTCAATTTCTGTTCCTCTTACTGCTTTTACTGTTCATGTAAGTTCCTTTGATACTGACCCTTGCTTGTGTTCTTTGCAAGTATTTTCCTAGTTATTTGTCTAGAAACTTACATACCAGGTTAGATGGGGAGCATGGAAACACTTAAGTTTTTGTACTTAGCTGACTCTGTCCATTTCATTTCTTTTTCCCCCATGATATTTAAAGTTTAAAATTTTTAGGCTCAGATAAGTTCACAATAGAGAGCTAACCACAAACCTATTTTGATGGCTGGCAATTATTTCTGTGGTTGATATGAAGTCAATGTGCACATTGGTTCTTGTTCCACAAACAACTAACCAATTTTTCCAGCTCATCTATTTTTCCAACCAATTTCCATTCATCTATGAAATGAAGCTTCCCTTGACGAAGATTTGATACACTCTGTTGTTTTATATCACATTCCATGTCCATGTGGGTCACAGACATGGTGTGCTCACAAGCCAGGTCCAAGCCCCATCATGGCCTCGACACCTGCAGGTCCCTGGCCCCACATGCCATCCACATATTTCAGAAGCACAGTCATCCAGTGTTCAATATTTTCTATTTTCCCAGAAAGGTCAAAATATTCGCCCAGGAATTTTAGTTTCTCCAAAAGATCTTCCCAAGTTAACTTTAGCATTTTATTTCCCACCATGTCTCTGCATTAAACGTAACATTTTCTAGCCAAGAAGTGTCCTTATCACCTCAAAATAATTGTCCATATTACCTGCCCCTGCTGTCTCACACCTACTCTTCTCCCCTTAAAAATGTCTTCCCTTATCCATTCTTCAAGGCCTTGGTCAAATGCCACGTCTTCCATAAATCCTTTCTTCTTCCCTCCAATTGTAAATAATTACCCTCTTCAGTTATTTTCTTTCTCTTTAGAATCATAATTATTCATGTTTACCAAGGTCAGAACTTCCTTAGTAAGCTGTACAAACCCCTAGGCAGAGTCTGCGAAGCACTGTATTTCCCATACACTGTAAAACCCAGCTAAACGTCTACACCACCTTTGGTTATTAATAACCGCACCTGTGTGCTGAAAGAATGAAAACTGGAATATTGGGTTTATTTATGGGACTCCTTAGCAAGTTTAATACTCAAAACAGTAACTGTATTAACTTTTAGTTTGAAATGCCTTGGCAACTTCAACATCCTCACTGAAGTAAATTCAATATTGGATCTTAGTTTGCAATTTCATGGCAATCTCAAGCCTTACCCATCACTTAGCATTTGTGACCCTATGCTCCAGCCATTTGTCACAATATCCACTCCCCTCAAATCTCAGTTTCTCTACAAGGAAGATTATTTTTCTTTCTCGTGCTACACAGCCACTTAGCTTCCTGCATGTAGAACAGCGCTGGACATCGTGGGAGAAGTACCACACATACTTCCCCCCACACTCCACTGTCCAGAGCAAGTCTCATTGTCAGTCTTCACGTCACCAGATAGCAGAGCCTAGTCCTCTCCCAGGGAAGGGCAGCAAGTAATTTTTGAGGAATAATGCAATCTCCCGTGTTCCCCCACTTTCCATTTTCTGAGTCAACTTTCTTAACATTTTCCAAAGTGCATCTTCTTCAGGGAACCTGTTCCCGACAGAGGCCAATATTGATACCCATGCAATGGAGTCCAGTGGATGCTCTTGTGGGAGTCCTTGCCCCGGGCAACATGGGGCCAATGATATGACTGCAGAGTCAAGCATTTGGAAGGTCATTAGTGACCTTGAGGAAGGGAATACTACTCAGACTGCAAAACTACCTTAACCTTTGGGAATTCACCAAGATACTCACTACGATGGAACTTAGAATTAAGAAAACATACCATTTTCTTGTGCGTTTGTTTAGTAAATACATTCTGGTTCTTGAACGTGAAATACCACTTCAGATCAACAAAATTTTTAGGCATTCACCATGTGCTCCCCCACCCCCATCCCAATCTCACAATCCCACAGGTAGGACTGGTGGCGGGGCGGGGAGACAACAAAGATGAGTCAGAGGAGAGTCTATGCTCTCAACTAGCTCCTAACGTGTCAGGGACAGACTCATACAGACCTGGCCTTGGTAGACCAGCGGTAAGGGCTACACCGAATATTCTAGGGCACAGGATTTAGTGACACGGGAGAGGCTTCCTGGTACCTGAATTGAGCTACTCCTGGTTAAATAAGAGTCTTTACAGGAAGGGAAGCAGAAGAAGCTCCAAGGCAAAGGATCCAACAAGGCCATATGAAGAAAAGGCTTCCGAGATGCCATGAGGTAGAGGCCTCAGGATGTTCTCAAACACGAGAGTCGTCAGAGGTGGCGAGACCGGTTCTTCCTGGCAAAGGCTTTTTCCATCCGATGTGCACCTTGGAGAGCATGTACAGTCTTCTGGAAGCTCTGTTAGACAGAGCCCTCACACAGCTGCCGCAGAGGTCATGCTGCAAGCTGTATCTAAGGAGGAAACTCCCCAAATGGTCATCAGTAGTGGCTGAGAACTTAAAGTTGAGAAGTGGCGAGTCAGCTGCACCAAGACATAACCTTCAAAAGAGCAACAGAAGCTTCAGAATGACAAGAGCAAGGCCCAGGAGCCCCGAGGGCCACGTGCCAGCGCAGCTGCGGGCAGGCTCCCCAGGACCTGCCGGGCCGACGGACGAAGGTGCAGTCCCCGAACACGAGTGCACCGTTCCGGTTCAGGGCTTCCTTGGCAAAGCTCTCTACTGAAGGTGCTGATCTCAACTCTTTCTCTCCAGATCCACTGAAAGTTGTGGCCAGAAACGGGGCCCTGGCTCTCTCACCCAGCCTAAATTAATTGCAGTCTCTGAGGCATTCGTATTGTTGAAGGACTCATAAAAATGCGGACACGGAGAACCATGTCACCTTTGCGGAGAGATAAGACCTACTCAAATGTGTCTATAAAGTGACAAGCTGATACTTCAGCAACTGCAGGAGAGCTGGCCTGTGCACAGACATCTGTCCTTCAAGGAGGCCACCGTGGGGTTCTTCCATGATGGTCTTGAGCTCAGTGCTGCTCTTAGGGTCTTTATCATACTGTCTCATCCATTTATCATCCACCTTAATAACTTTATAATACAACCTAACGTTCAGAATGCTGTTCCTAATTTTCCCACCCCCATTACTAGTCACCTTAATTAAGATATGTTCACAAATTCCATAAAGGAAAGAGGAGATACATGAAATAGGAAAGAGAGAACAAGGAAAAACAAAACTGGAGTTTAAGATTGTATCAAACAGGCAATGACTCTCTCATCTTTCACAGTAAAGCCAGAATGTTGTATCCTGTGACCCTCTCCTATGACCCTGGAGCAAAGGGCAAGGGCATCTGAGCGAGCCAAGTTCAGTCTCAGGATTTACTTGGGATATTCCTTCAGAAAGCTGACTACTTCACAGATCCTCAGTTTCCTTTTATGTAAAATTGGAGCAAAACTATCATAGGTGAAAGGAGAAAAAAATATAGATAAATGGTACTCCATCCATTACAAACTATTATTCTCCAAAGGGAACCACAAGAAAATGAAACCACAATGCATAGAATGGGAGAAAATATTTGCAAATCATGTATCTGATAAGGAATTTGTACCTAGAACATACAAAGAAGGTTTACAAAAAATACAAACAACCCACTTTAGAAATGGGCAAAGGATCTGAATAGATAGTTTTCTAAAGAAGATAAGACTCATGTCCAGTAAGCACATAGAAGATGCTCAATATCTTACTCACAAGGAGAAGGCAAGTCAAAACCACAATGAGACACCACTTCCTACTCATCAGGATGATTACAACCCAAAAGACAAGCAGTAACACATGGTGGTAAGGATGTGGATAAATCAGAATTCTCTTGTACTGCTTGTGGGAACATTAAATGGTGCAGCCACTTTGGAAAACAGTTCAGCAGTTCCTCCAAAGGTTAAACATAGTTACTATGTGACCCAGCTATTATGATCCTAGGTACATGCCTCATAGAAATGAAAACATACGTCCACAGAAAACTGTGTGCGTGAATGCTCACAGCAGCCTTATTCCTGACAGCCAAAAGGTGTGAACAGCCCAACTGATGAATGGTTAAGCAAGACATGATATATACATACAATGGAATATTATCCAGCAATAAAAAAGGAATGAAGTATTGATTCATGCCACAACATGGGTGAACCTTGAGAACATCATGCCAAGGAAAAGAAGCCAGTCACAGAGGACCACATATTGTATGATTCCATTCATCTGAAATGTACAGAATAAGCAAATCCATAGAGTCAGAAAGCATATTAGTGGTCGCCCAGGGAGACAGGTTAAGGGAAATGGGGAATGACTGCTACTGGGTTCAGGGTTTCTTTCTGAGGTGATGAAATTTCTGAAATTGACTGTGGTCATGATTACACAACTCTGTAAAGACATTAAAAAGCCACTGAATTATATACTTGAAATGGTTTAATTTTATGGTACATTAACTGTATTTCAATAACTCTGTTATAAGAAGAATACCTACTACATGTATTTTACTGGAAACTAAATGGCTTAATTTATTCATATCAAGTAGCAAACATACTATCTGGCCCAAAATACACACTCAGTAAAGGTAAGTTCTGTCTTCCTTCCCCTTTTCTCATTCTATGGTGCCTTCTGTGCTCAGACTTCTGTAATCTAAGCTTTTTTACATTGAGCATATTTTATAAATAACACAACTGGAAATCTTAAGAGCAATTCCAAAAGATGAAGGTAGACAAGAATTATTTTTGCAAATGGGGTTTGAAGCAATGAGTTTCTGAAGAAATGTGGCATCTATAGTGAGATGTATTTCATAGATCAAGAGCCCTTAAAGGAGAATTATTTTATAGCAACAAGATGAGATAGTTAAGCTGAGAGTAAGTTTGCTGTCGTTCTGCCGTTTCAGACTAAGGGACTAGGGGTAGTATTTGACTAGAAAGCACAGGTGGATTGTCTCTAAGGATCCTTCTAACAGAAGCCAATGGGGGAAGAAAAGAATAGGGATTTGTCCCTAGAATTTAAAAGACAATGAGCTACAGATGATAATTCCTTCTTTAACATTTCACTTAACATTGTCTCTAGACCAAAAGTAAATGTTATTTATAGAACCCAATGAGCAATAATTTGATCAGAGGGCTTCAGTTTAGAAAAAAAACTAAAGCATGGAGTTCACAGATGGAATCTAGAGAAAATTAAATGTATGTATTAACAGTGTGACATGCGGACATTTAAAAAAATTTGTAATTTGTTTCATAATCATAATCGAAGAGCGGAATAGTATTTTTAAAGTTGATTTTGAAGAATGGAAAATTCACATATCCTAAAAGAAATGTTTCACCATCATTCACTTTTAGATCCTTTTTCTTTCTTCTGATCTTGGCAGAATTACTTTGAAATGAAGTCATAATATATCAGTTCAAATATATCCAGAAAAAGAAAAAGAGAAATAAAAAACCACATAATTAAAGAAGTATATTAAGTAATCAGTTCTCCATGAATTTGTCAAAAATTGCAGTCTTTCAGCTCAAAGAAAACTAAAAAGTTAGAAATAAATTTCAGATTTTGCACAAGTCTGTATATGTCTAATTTTGTGGGTTGGCAGAATATACAATCAAGACCAGTACAAAAGCTGAAGTCCCAATGCAGGGATGCTGGGTCCACAGTGATATGTGAAGGGCTCTTTGATGGTTAGCTGGGTATACTTGCTGAGGTAAAAGTCACACAGTATTTCTTTTAATCTAATCCCCTTACTATCTGCTATTCAAGTACTCTGCTCACATTTTCACAGCTTCTTATTGTTGCAACCAAGGACTCAGATGTCCTGACTTTGAGCTTTACAGCACTTTCCTCAATAGCACAGTATTCTGGGTAAGTGTTTCCTTTCTATAATGTTACCAGAAAAACACAGAATTAAATGATTTGTATTTTCTGAAATGTGATCATAAAAATGTACCCCAAATTTCCTTCTTTTTTTTTTACTCTCATGTAACTAATAGTCCAAGCTAAGTAATAATTAAATGTCAAAACAACTGTAAATTTTTCTAACAAAATAAAGAGGAGTGAAAAATAAGCCATGGTATGTGAATACTGTGGAATAGGTAACCGTTCTACTAGAAACAACTAGCAAAAATGGACAAAATGTAAACACACCTCCTTCAAGGCACTGGACAGATAACCAGCCCATAAAAAGCTGGGCCAAGGCTTGGGAGATGAACTGCAGAGAGGTGAGCCCCATCTTTCAGGTAGCTCTAGTTTCTAGAACAGAAAGATGAGAAGCTGAATAGAACATCTGACAGGCTCACGGAGAGAAAAAAAAAAGGAGCAAAAACTGGAGAGAGACACCACCAAGTGAGGATTCCAAAGAGCTCTGTCCAAGACATAAAGACTAATCAGGATTCAAACATGCAGAAGAAATGAATCTGAACTCAGAATCACTCAGATCCCAGAAAGCAAATGCAGCTTGTCCTGGATTGGTAATGCCTCTAGCTGTGTGACAAGCATAAATCTTCTCTGAAGAAAGAAAACATCATCATAGTTGTTGAACTGTATCCATAATTTTTCCACATATAATAGTAGCAGATCAGACACAGATGAAGAAAGAATGGTTGAACTGAAAGATAAGCCAGAAGAAAATTTCCAGAGTGAAGCAAGAAGAGAAAAAAAAAAAACCAAAAAAATTCAGAAAGCAAAGTGAGATATGCAAAAGATATAGTGACAAGAGGCAATGTTGGAATTGTCAGAACTTAAACTGGAACCTTGAAGCAGAAGAGAAGAGAAAACATGGAGCACAATCAGCAGTGACAACGGTGCTCTAAAACTGCTGAAGACCTCAGGCCAAAGGATTCAAGAAGATCTGCAAACTCCAAGAAGAATAACTAGAGAGAAAACTATTATCTTGGTACATCATAAATGCCAATGAAATAAAAAACAGAGGAAAAAACCTAAAAATAGACTTATCATATGACCCAGCAATCCCACCCCTGGGCATATATCCAGAGGGAACCCTAATTCAAAAGGACACCTGTACCCCAATGTTCATAGTAGCATTATTTGCAATAGCCAAGACGTGGAAACAACCTAAATGTCCATCAACAGATCACTGGATAAAGAAGTTGTGGTATATTTATACAATGGAATACTACTCAGCCATAAAAATGATAAAATAATGCCATTTGCAGCAACATGGGTGGCCCTAGAGAATGTCATTCTAAGTGAAGTAAGCCAGAAAGAGAAAGAAAAATACCATATGATATCACTCATACATGGAATCTAAAAAAGAAAAAAAGAGGCAAATGAACTTATATATAAAACAGAAACAGACTCATAGACATAGAATGCAGACTTGTGGTTGCCAGGGGGAGGCAGGTGGGAAGGGATAAACTGGCAGTTTGAGATTTGCAGATATTGACTGGTATATATAAAATAGATGAACAAGTTTATCCTGTACAGCACAGGGAAATATGTTTAATACCTTGTAGTAGCTTACAGTGAAAAAGAATATGAAAATGAATATATGTATGTTCATGTATGACTGAAGCACTGTGCTGTCCACCAGAAACTGACACAACATGGTAAACTGATTATACCTCAATAAAAAAAGAGAAAAATTATAAAAATCATCTTGAGGGGGAGGGAAAATAGATTAATTTGAAAGTTACACCTATTACACCAACAACTGTCTTCTCAATGGAAACAAAAGACACTAGAGATAATGAAGAAATATCTTCAAATGGAAAAGGAAAAAAATGCCAACCTAGTTTTCTGTAACCAGTAAATTCATCCTATAATAAATATGATATAAAGTCATATACAGATTAAAAAAAACTGTAGAAGAAATTCGATCAGGAAACTCATACCAAAGAAAATATTTTAAAAAAATTCTTCAAGCAGAAGGAAACATTCAGATAGACTTGGAGGTAAAGGAAAGAATGAATAACAAAAGAAAGAAGGTATTTATAATTACACCTAAGTGAAATTTTCCTGCATTTAATAACAATAAGATGGTATAGGGTTTAAAATATATATAAAATTATGATACATAACGACAGTAGCATATGTAAGTCAGGATGAGGAAATATGGAGCCCAAGTGTGCAAAGGCCCCTGCAGTGCTTGGGAAGATGTGAAAATATCATATCAGATAAATTAGCAGAAATAACAAACACTGTAGTGAAGTTGTTCAATACAAGATCATTGTGTTCTTATATATCAGCAACAAACGGAATTATGCTGAGGAAATGTTACCATAGATAATAACATCAAAAAACATCAAACATATAGGAAAGTTTCATGAAGACGTGCAAGATATCTATACAGAAAACTCTAAAATGCTTAGACAGTTTAAAGAAGACTGAAAGAAATGGAGAAATAAAACACGCAGACTGAAAGAACTGTAACAGTGTCATCCTTCTCTCAGTTAACTAATGAATTCCCAGTAAAAAGTCAAACCATTTTCTAAAATGAAAATTAATGATCTGATTATAAAAGTTATACAGAAATGTAAAGGGCCAAGAATAATCAAGTCAATAGCAAATAAAAAGAAACAGAAGGAAGGTTCTGCTCTACTTAAAGCTACAGTAATTAACACAGTGAGGTAAGTGTACAAACACGGATAAAGAAACCCATGGTACAGAACGAAAACTCCAACAACAGATACACACACACACAATTTATGACAAAGGTGTTGCTGCAAAATAATGGTGCTGTGGAAAATAATGAAACTGTCACACCACTCACAAAAAATCAGTTCTGGGTGGACTGTAGCTCTCAGTGTAAAAAGTACATTTCTGTAACATATAACCTGTAATAAACTTGCATTCAGAATTCAGAACTCCAACGAATTACGGACAGAAAATTTATGAAAAAGACTTGCATAGTCAATTCACCGAAGAGGATCTCCAAACAGCCACTAGGGAAAGGTGCCTCAGTCTCACTAGCACTGGGAGAAATGGAAGTTAGAACCACAAGACATCAGCCAACACCCAGCAGGTGACTTCCATGTGAAACATCAGCAAGGACATGGGGTGCAAGGAACACTCAGACGTCACTGTTACGAATGGAAATGGGTAAAAAGCACTTTGGAAAATAGGTTGGCGTAATCATTAATCTTGACCATTCACAATTACACTTAAGTATATTC
The DNA here is from genome assembly GCF_036321535.1 of Camelus dromedarius. NCBI lineage: Eukaryota > Metazoa > Chordata > Mammalia > Artiodactyla > Camelidae > Camelus > Camelus dromedarius. The sequence goes on along the minus strand of NC_087464.1, from coordinate 1,595,127 downwards.
TCAGTATTTATGTGAGCATAAATTCACAAAAAACAAGTCCAAGAATGTTCACAGTGGTATTACTCGTAAATCTCCAGCTGCAATAGACGAGTGGAATGCAAATTGTGGTGTATCTGCATAGTCGTTTGGCAAGGACAACAAATGAACCATACAAATGAACCATAGTGATATGGATGGATTTCACAAACATCATGTTCAGTTAAAGAAGGCAGTCACTGAATAATTTAAACTCTATTATCCCATTCAATAAGGTTCAAAACCACAAAGTTAACTATACAGTAACATGACAGTGCTTTCCTTCGGGAAGGAGGGATGAAAAGAAATTAGGAAGGGTCAAAGTGGGGATCTCGGAGTGCCTACAACATTTTACTTTTTGGCCTGATGGCAGTTACACAACTGTTCGCTTTCTGATATATCACTTGACTCTATATTACATTTTTCTGTATGTGCACATTCAAAAAAGTTATAAAAATTATGATTAAGTTAAAAAAGATCCATAAGTTCTGGCATTAAAAATAAAGCATGAGAAAAATTCTCAACCTTCCTAGGAGGGTGTTGTTGAATTAATTACATTCTATTAGAAGGTTTGACAATTTACTTAATATTCTCAAATATTTTTTAATGAATTGAGGTCTGTTTGCTTTAAGGTCATTCAGCTCAGTGTTTCTGGCACATCCAAATACTTCAGCAATACCTGTATGTTTATTATGTTTAACTAAACAGAAATCAGATAAAAGAATGAAAATCCTTCCTTTATTGAGATCCTGCTTGAGACACTGGCTTAATTTCAGAAATCAGAAAGTAATGATGCTGGGGAGGGTACAGCTCAGTGGTAGAGTGTGTGCTTAGCATGCACGAGGTCCTGGGTTCAACCCCCAGCACCTCCTCTATAAATAAACAAATGAGGAAACCTAATTGCCTCCCCACCACCAAAAAAAAAAAAAAAAAGATATAATATTTGCTTTATTAAATATTTTTGAAAGAAAATTTCAGACCCCAATTTTTTATGGCTTGCCTATCTAGAACAGGTTTAAAAATTAAGTTTAATAAAAATTTCTTACATGATTCCCAAAACTTACGAAGAAGGGCAATGTCTTTTCAAGTTTCAATCAAAAGAATTTCAAAGACTAATCTAAATGTGCACTTATTGTAATATATTTTCACTATTTCCCGAAATTTAACCATAAATCACTAATGAGTTGTAGAGAACAAGACCACACATTAAGTAGAAATTAATGAACTGCAGTAAAAAAAAATTTACTTCCATGGTTAAAGCAGAAATGAAAGGTCACGTGAGCTCACATCTAGGTGACAGCAAGCTGCTCCCTTCAGTGGTCGCTTCTCTTTAATCTGACCTCCCTCCCCTTTCTTGGAAAGGCCACCCAGGCGTGTTTTCCGGTTTGGCTTAATCCTATAGACTGTAGATGCCAAAGGATAATCTGAATATTCACTTTATAAAGTCCTTCATTGAAAAATGTAGTTCTGAATCAAGAAGGAATATTGGTAACAGATCCAGGACTTTCCAAGAAACCCAGTGTATTTAAATAGGGAGTGATATACAATGGGACTAAGTGAGAATTTTCTTTTTTCTTTTCTCTGTTTGACTTTCGAGGAGAATTCTGCATTTCAGGTTGGGGCATTTTGTGGGAATCCCGAGCACATGGTGATGAGCACATAAATTAATTCAAAAGATTTTAAATGAATGCCAGATACATACGAGAGTGAGAGTAATAACATATGGCAATTGACAGGAACACCACAGCGTGTGAGTCAAAGCTTTTGCAAAGGAACAAGGTAACTGGGAGAGACGCTCAAGGAGGGCCAGTCAGAGGTGCTGGTGGCTCAGCTATCCATGGATGAATGTACTGGGTATGGACAGAAGAAAAAGGGGAAGAAAATACATCAAACGAGGTCTGGAGCAGCAGCGGAAGTCTTGCAGGGAGCACACGGGAGTGGAAGGAAGAGCTGGAAGGCAGCAACTGAAACAAAGGCTTTGTGTTGGGGATGCTTGTGCGCGAAACTGGAGAGGAGAGGATGGACCCAGACTTGGATCCAAGGTGAAGGAGACTCAAGCCTATGCTGCGGACAAAGACCAGCACCCAAGGGTCTGCAGCTGAGAAACGGCTTAATGAAAATGGCGTTGCGTGGCTGCTTAGCTGGCAACAAAGCACAGGGTGGACTGGAAGGCAGAGGCCCGTTTCTCACCACTCAGGCTTCCTGGACATTGGCTTCATCCACTCCAGGTCCCTGGGTTGGGGATTTGAAGGCATCCAGGGGCGGGGATAGCTGAGTGGTAGAGTGCGGGCTTAGCCGGCACGCAGTCCTAGGTTCAAGACCCAGCACCTTTGTTAGATAAAAAACCTAATTACCTCCCCTGCCAAAAAATAAAAAAGAATTTGGAGGCCTCCAATCCCAACAACAGTTTTTAGAAACATGCATAAAAGCACTGCTCGTCAAGAACAGACATTAATGTGAGATTGTAAAGGAGACGCTGTGGACACTGTCAGCAACTCTTTATTGGTTTTGTAAGAACCCTTATAACATGAGTATGTACAAGTGGGGGACCTGATCATTTACATAAAGCTTAAAAAAAACCCCTAATTTTTAAAATCTTTGTCAAAAAAATCCATCAGGGCTTCCCATCTGTCAGGAACCTTGGGGATGCATGTCTGTCCTTTCTAGCTTTACTATGTAGATTTGGTCAAATCACTACCATCCTTGAGGGTCGGTTTTCCTGTACTTCAACTTGGGCGAATTTATTTGTCAGGTTCCATTCTCCCAGGGACCCCAGTGAAACAACTCAACCACAAGGTGCTATGAGCTATAACGCAGCACGCCACTGGTAGGGTTAGAAGTTAGAGTGAGTAAAAGCGTCTTACTTCATTTCCACTTGAGCTGGAAAGGGGTTGAAATCCTTTTTCCAAAACCTGTTTGCTAAATCATGGTAGAAACTGACTAAATACTTGTTGAGATAAACTCAGACATTTTTTTTGTTGTCTTTTATAAAAATACACTCATGGAATAAAACTCCCTCCTTCTGGGTGTACTTAATTTTATAAAGAGGTTTTATGCAGAGTTTCCTGTCAAGACACAGTACTTTCATGCATTAAATATTTGAATATACAATGTTACCACTTTATACAGTATCTATTTTGCAGAAACGATTCATTTGACTAGGGTTGAATACATACTTAGTAATGACAGTCAAATCTCCTCTCTCAGTTCAATAACCATTCAGTTTTCAACCTATTGAGTGGGTGAGATGCTGGGGTATGTATTAGGGATAGAAATGCAAACCCCAAACAATCTCAATTCTTAAAAACCCTCAGATAAGCAATTAGGAGTCAGTTACATCGTGCTCTCTAATCCAGCAGAATGATGTCACACATTTTCCAGTCTTAAAGTTCTGATCAGTCACCAGACTGTCTGTCCTCAGACTCAAGTACGCCTCATTCCTGGACCCACGCATTTTGATTAATGGCAGCTAACTGCTGTCAGCTTGGGCCAGGCACTCTGGGCTCTTTATTTACATGAACTCATGCACTCCTCTCAACAGTCCTACCAAACCAGGACCCAGGAGATCACCAAGGGTCACACTGCCAGCAAGTTCCAGAGTGTGACCTTGAGCTCCGGGAGCGCTGGCTCCAGGCTCTGAGATTCCACACCCCGTCCACAGAGCCCTCTTCCTGTGGCTTGCTTCCTGCTTCCACACCCCTCCAACTAAGAGTCTGCGTGATGCTGTCCGGGGCGCACTGCTGAAACCTCACAGGCCAGTGAGCGACCCCGCTGGGCCAGGCACCCCCTGCTCCCTCCCAGAGCCCAGGGCCAGGCCCACGCCCCGTTCACGCCAGCCACTGAGTGAATATTTAGGACCGTAGCCTGCAACCTCAGGGTTCCCAGGAGATGGATTTAGGACTGTACCCCCGGGACAACCACAGCAAGGAGCCACTCCAACGAAGTCCTCAAGGAGGCACGACGAGGGAGAAGTAGGTGAGGCACAAAATGTCACTTGTATGACCCTGAGGAGTATCTCCGGAAACCTCCAGAGCACTGGTTCTTCCCTAATCTCGTTTCTGAGAATTCTCTTTCAGCCCAGAGACTCCTTCAATCCAGTTTACTGATCGAAATCTCATTAGTTCAGGACACTGGTGGAAAGGAAAATAAATTAGTATAATATTTAGTTTTAAAGTAGTTTTTTAAAAGTGTGGCTTATGATGTTTCTACATAAATAAATGAACTAGAATAATTTTAAAGTGCAGGCTCTTTGCAGGATGGGGGGTTTATAACTGACTGACAGGGAGCCGCTGGCGACACCCTGCAAATGCAGAAACTTGGTGAGAAGTCGTGACGTCACGTGCGGCCTGATCGCTCTTGGCAGAGCTTAAATCTTCTCCCGCATTTCTGCAGTTACCTTTTCTCCGGACGTGTTTAGAATATGTTCTACTATATCCGTACTTCAAAGAAAGACAGAGACAGCATGTAGAAAAAAGTGCCCCGAGTGCTTTTGAGCAAGAGGATTCAGGAAGGCCTCCCCTGGAAGCATCACACCTGCCACAGACCTCTCAGCAGGCTTTCTGAGGAGGCTGCAGGAAGATGCAATAAAAGATGCTGCAGGCGGTACCCAAACGGCCGTATCTGCAGCCTTCTCACAAGGCAGGCGTGGGCAGGATTATGCACTGAGAGAAGACGACCCTTATGTTCTGAGCGGACCTCTTTTATCACTTGATGCATGGAACAGCTGGAATCCTAGTTTTAAAAGCAATAAATCATTTTCTTCAACACATCACAGGGCAATCTTCTTGGCTGTGGGAACCATTCTGTAATGATAAGTCCGTGATCCTTGTGGCTCTCACCACCCACACTAGGGCAGCACCCCCGCGCATCCCCTCCGAAGACCGCAGGACACTGTGCAACCGAGGAGAAGTAGCATCGCATGAAAACGGACCTTAAACATTCACACTGCTGTCTCTACGTGCATGTCCCTTGGTTCTTAGAGGCTGCGGTGGAGGGACATTGGCACCTGGCTCACTGCTCACTGGCCAGTGATGGCTGTGTGACTGTGACGTGTCGAGCATCACACAAGGAGTGGACACGGAGCAGGGTAAGTCACGACCGGGACAGGTCCCTCCTAAGGGAGGGGTCTCCTGAGGACACAGGCACCGCAGAGCTGGACGGGGGTCCACACAGGACTACGGGAACGCAGAGCTGCCGGGGACCCAGCCTGGCAGGCAGCGTGTGGGCAGAGCAGGGGCAAACGCCTTCACAGAGGAAACCACATGCAGAGTAAGCTAAAGAATGAGCAGAAAGTGGCCAGGGCAAGGGAGGAGGGTGACTGTGGGTCACAGGCACTGAAGCCAGAGGCAGCAGGCAGGCGGGCAGGCGTGTGGGCTTCACGGACGCTGGTACCCGACCAGGGCGGAGTCCCACCCACTCGGTGCTGCTTCGGCTGCACCGAGAAGAGAAGGCCCAGCAGGGAGGTCCTCGCTCTGCCTTCACTGAGAATCTCAACCTGGGGCTTGTGGTCTTCATACTACCTCACAGTTTACACAGCGCTTTTGTTCACGACCTCAGCTATCACACAGCGTTCAGTAAGAATACCGAGAAAGCATGTGAGATACATGATTGTAACTTAATAAAACCTCAGCCTGGACAGACAGCAGAGCTGAAGATACCTTCTCGGTTTTGGACAGTTGGCGCTAAGATGACAGTGAAAGCCAGGCCGGGGCAACCCACTGATACTGTTAGGAGCAGACGGCCGTGTCTAGAGGCATCACTAAGTGCAGGTGGCCCAGGTTCCTGGACCAAGGCCGACTGCCAGCCCAGTGGGGAGAAGCTCTCTTACTTTTGAGAGAAGAGCGTTTACCCCCTCAGGTCTTCCTCTCTCCCCATTAGTGGCCTATGGGTTGCTTAAATTCACCCCCAGTTTCGGGGAATAATTAGGTTTATTTATTAATTTTTAGAGCAGGTACTGGGGATTGAACCCAGGACCTTGCGCATGCTAAGCACGTGCTTTACCACTGAGCTATGCCCTCCCCCTCTACCCCCCTTGTCTTTTAGCTTCTCAATAACCAGTGCAGAGAGCATCTCCTGGTCCCTCCTACCCATCAAAGCATATTGATCCCCTCTAGATACAGAGAAAAAGGGTGTGTAAGATGATGAATTACTGATGACGGTCCTTCTTTGGATGGCCCTGCACTGTAAAGTCAGCGGCAGGGCATTCCACAATGATAGCATTACGGCCTGGGCGGCCAGCAGCCCCTCCAGGGAGTGTGAGTGGACGCAGGACCCACCTGTGGCAAAGACAACATTCCTGGAGACCAGACGGTGCTCCACAATGGAGAACTGTGGGAGCTCAATCCTCTCCACTCCAGTGACGGCCTTATCGCCTCCACGCCAGTAAAATTCAATGTCATCTGTGGTGTAGCCATCTGCCAGGAGAGAGAAGCAGGGACATGGTGGAAATGGAGCATCACTTGGTCTACAGGCAGGTCTAGAGAAACTATTACTAGTAAGACGGAGGTACCAGCTGGCCCGTATTTGAAGGAGATGTGCTGAATGCACTTGTCCGTGAGAAGGACCATCAGGCAAGAACTAACTTTCAAATGTTCTCGTGTTTCCTCTGCTGTTTGATTTGGACAAGGATGGTGCTGAAGAGCAGAGAAACTGGGGAGGCCCAGAGCTCTGACCAGAGTTCTGTTTACAAAGCCTAACTGTAGGGCTGGTCTGGACTTTGCACGGAAATGAATTGAAGAAAACATATTTATAGGACTGAATAAGGTGGTTGAAAGAAAAACAAAAAAAGAACTTGAGGATGAAGAGTTCTGGAAAGGCAGCTCTCTCCAAAGCTATTAAAAAGTTAAAACACTGAGCGGTAAATACACCCATTGGATGCTGGATAACAGCAGAAACACTCAGAGCAAGAGTAGTGTTTTTCTGGGCATTTCTGGATGGTTTCACAGTGTTCCTGGCCATAAGCTTTGCCATCCTTAGAGATGCCTTTTGCTGGGACGCTCTTGGCCCTTAGAGATCTGCGCAATGGTCTTGGCAAAAAGCAGGGGGTCGCTTCAGCTGGCTCATGGCAACAAGGCCAGCTCTTGGCACAATGCTCACGCTCACTCCATCACCATTCACTGCTTCCTGAGAATGGCGAACAGGACAGTCACATCTGGTACTACCTGCAGCACCCAGGAGTCTTCTAAAGAATTAGGTCAACTTAAGCAATAAGATCAATTAAAACTCACCCCTGTAGAAAAACCTATGACTACAACAGACTTTTTGATTTGAACATATCATTCAATAAAAGGCAGACAACAAATACTTGACATTAGACAAACAGACCAAAGCTGTAGGGATGACTGACCCACACGGCTCCTGCTGTCTCCCTGGTCCCATCTGCTGTCCCCCTTCCTCCCAGGATCACGGCAGTCACACCTGTCCCCACCCTTGCCTCCAACTTCCTTACACTCCCAGCGACCATAGCGACCATTAGTAAAACACACTCTAACCAAGCCGTTCCTCTGCTTAAAATCTTCGAAATGTTTCCCCAGGCAATTAACAAAGCAAATCCAAGCTCCTTACAAGGACCTCAAAAACCCACAGATCAACCCCTGTGTGTGTTGTAAGTACATCTATGCACCTTTCCTCGTCTGCGCAGCTCAGCCCCTCTGCCCTCTGGGCGGCCACTCAGACCAGGATGCTGTGTCCAGGGCTTCGGTGCCCTCCGAGGGGACGTATGTATTCCCAGAACTTCAAGTGGCTCACTCTTAACGTATGTTTGCATCTTGAGCTTATTAATAAAAACCTTTTGCACGTGTGTATAGTCAGGTCACCAGAAAATTGGAAGAATTCTCTTCCATTCAAATGCTTTAACCACGGATTCCTCCGGAGCGGGGCGGGGTGGGAGGGAACTCACGCTCTGAGGAAACTGCTTTGACAAGCTTCCTGCCCATCCTCCGCCTCGGTCCAAACATCGCAGCCTCAGAGCCTACGTTCTCCACGTCCACACTTGGAACGGGAGCTGCTTCCTCACTTGGATCCCAAAACTGCCTCTGTGAAACTCTCACCTCCTCGAAGCTGGGTCCTCCGGCCACATGGAATCCACTTCGCTTCCTAAGGCAGCCCTCCAACCATCAGGAACCCCGTCATCCCCCTCCCCTGAGCCTCTGTCCTTCATGCTAAATAATCCTCAGGTGACTCCAGTATGCATCGCTGGACATGATCTCACGTGCCCGGCCTTCGGAAAGCACAGCTCTCAGAAATCGGGGCAGGGATGGAGTGTGGAAGCGAGGGGCACAGCGAGGGGGCCCCGTCTGGGGTCTACACCCGGCCCGCCACCCGGGGAAGCCCCCCCCAGCACGCTTCTTCACAAGGCCACCCGCACTTCTCATCATAAATACATCAACTGTGCTACAAAGTCAGTTCTTTGCCGTCTCCCCAAATTCAGTATAAACGCTGACAAGCCTAAATCCAACTGAGACCAGTGCTGAAGCTATCCACGGAGGCCAGGGTAATAAACAGCGGCCGCGGCCGCCCCCGGACGCGCCGCCCCCGGACGCGGTCTGGGAAGCAGGCGGGACGTCTGTTACCAGCCGATGCGCCGACCGCCCCCCTCCCTCACAGGGAGCACGACTCAGCGCCCGTTTCCCAAAAGGGCATCTGAACACTCTTCAAACTGAAAATTGTCAAGATGTAGAAGGAGCTCGCTTAGAAAGCCGGGTTCCTGAAGAGAGATGAGTGTTACGTCAACGGCCCGGGGGAGGGGGGGGTGTCCCGGGAGTCCAGCGACGCATGCGTGATGGAGCGCGCTGGGAGAAACCGCATCTCAGGGTTCACCCCCTTCTCACTGAATGGACGGGGATGGGGAGCACTGGTCCTCTTAAATGTCAGCACAGCAAACAGGCTCTCTTAATCAGGTCGGAACAGAGACCTCTTTTATGCTGAGTCCCTGTCTCTGTCTTTCTCTCTGGTCCTCTCCCTGTCACAGAAGTGCAATTTGCAGAGCGGAGGTTGAAACCTCTCATCTTTAAGATAGTTAAAACCTATGTCAAGAAAATTATGTATGCCTGTCAAACAGTGATAAGAAGGCCTAAAACACAAAGTGGATGAAAAAGAAATGCAGATACACACAGCTTTCAATCTCCAGAGTACAGTTCTGCTCATCCAAGGGGTATCTCCTCAGATCCATCATGCACGCCGCGGTCGTGGTGATTCTGAAACACAGAGGGAAGGCGGATGTTAGAGACGGGGATAGGAATATGGCAGCAAAACTGCTTCTCAGGAAACCCTGAGCAACCCTCAGGTGGGACCCCCTTCCCCGAAGCACACCTGATTAAACATATTTCATGGTGTAAACTAAATGAGTAAGTGTTCATTAAACTGTAGGCCAGCTTTATCAAAAGAAACAACACAAGAACTTGAAGTCCTATCACATTATTCACGGAATCTTGTTGCCTTTGGATAATCAAGGGCAGAGAAAGGGGTTCCTCAGGAAGCTATTACCTCGTCTAGTGGCTCTCTAAGCTCTACAGCACAGAGAAAAACTTCTGAGTGGTGCAGCACTGATTGAGATTGAAAATTTTTTTAAATTTATTTAATTTTAGAAAACTTGGGGGGGTGATTAGGTTTATTTATTCATCTATTTCTCTTTAAAGGAGGTACTGTGGACTGAACCCAGGACCTCATGCCTGCTAAGCATGCCTTTTACCACTGGGCTCTACCCGCACCCTGAATTCCTTTTTTTTTAACTTATTTTTTAATATGCGTGTAATTATATTTATTTATTTAATGGAGGTACTGGGGATTGAACCTAGGACCTCCTGCATGCCAAGCAAATACTCTAAGACTGAGCTATACCCTCCCCCTAAATTTTTTTTAAACTTATTTTTAATTTTTTTTTTTTTTTGCATAAGTGGGTGGAATTAGATTTATTTATTTAATGGAGGGACTGGGGATTGAACTCAGGACCTTGTGCATGGTAAGCATACACTCTCACCGCTGAGCTACACCCTGCCTCCCACCCCGAGTTCCCTGACTTTCAATGTGCAGTGTTCAAGGAGCTACCAGTCCGCAGGCCCCGCTTTGGAACTCTGAGCTGAGCTGCTGCTCATTTGGTCCTATTTTATCGTAGTTTTCTGTTGGGCTGGCTTCTAATGCTCCCAGGCTTCTCACCACAAGATCATCCATCTTTTCAAAGAGAATGTTTGGCTTCTCCGTTATTGATTATGAATCAGAATTGAGTGGGTCAGCTTCCCTTGTGGTCGGCTGCAGCCATGAAAAGAATTTTTATCACAGCCCCAGGACAGTCAAGCCTCCACCATGCAATGGTTCAACCCCCTGAACACAGAAAACACTTCAGGAAATGTCAGGTTCATTTCCTACTCCACCTAAAGCCTCACTGTAGGGAGACCAGCCCACCCAAAGGCTCTGCTGAAAATGCACCAATTAGGTTGCCAACACTCTCTCTGCCTAGAATCCCGCCCCTCCTCCACCACGGTCACAGCGAACCGGACTGGGTGGGTCCCTGATTCAAGGTCGGGCAACGATTAGCTGATCAAGGACCCATGATCCGCTTTTTCTTCAATATTGCTTTAGGCTGCACACCAGAAATTGACACAACATTGTAAACTGACTACACTTCAATATATATATATAAAAAGATGTTAAGTGGCAGGGGAAATGGTTGGCTGGGTGATGGGTTTATATATAGGAACGCTATACTTTCTGAGCAATTATCTGTAATCTGAAACTGCTCTAAAAAACAGTTTATTCATTAAAAAAAAAAAAAGAAGAATCAGTGCCGTGGCCTGAGTTAAAAGGCAGAATGGAGCGCTAGGGATTCTCTCCCATGGAAACGAATTAAAGACAAGGAGGGAGCTGCACTTGCAAGTTCATGAAGCAGAGACTTGTGGTGCCGGTTCCACAATGGAGAGCGGGGCAGAGGAAGAGCAGCAGGGGGAGACAACGCCGAGGGGGCTGCGGCGCCGAGGCTGGACCGCCACACACCGCCTCGCAGGAAGCGTCCCAAGCAGCTCAGGGGGCAGCAAGCGTCCCCGCGGCAGACGGGGAAGCTTTGCAACTGGCAGCCCTGGCTCTGCTCACTCAGTGGTGGGTCGTAAGAATGAAGAAGGAAGAACGTCTTCTCCTGAGGTTCCCTAGAGTGACCTTGAACTCCCAACCATGTTCTAGGCTCCCCTTCTCTTGAAGCCCCGTATTCCGGTATCTCTGGGGACAGTCACACCAATACTTCAGGCAACGTGAGCAAGTCATGCTCCTATCAGCAGACTGTCACCAAGACACCTGTAAAACGCCAGGCATGTGCCAAGGATGCTGGGCTTGTCTCATTTAATCAAGATGCAGGTGGCCAAGGGAACAGGAGTCAGGCATGTCCTTCTATTAACATCTGGCTAAACAGCAGGTTGAGAGAGGGTCTACTTTTCAACAGCTGAGAAGAAGAGTGAGGGAAAGTGTCAACTCCTTTGGCCACCACGGATCAATGCTAAATTTTTCTCTACAAATAGCGTGCAAGTGCCACGCAGACATACGCTGTAAGATTCCTACCCATGATGAAAATGTGTCCTTCCCAAATGTCACAACACTTCCAGTTATCGTTCCAAAGAGTGGGTTACATTCTATCCAAAGTCAACACAGAGCTCTTGGGTATATTTTTCTCCAGCGTCTGACTTCCTAGCCAACTGGAGAGCCAGCCTCACACTTTTTGAAATTCTGGCATGTTTTATGTATGGCAGGCTGTCAACCCTACATCCAGACAGGATGCCTGTAAGGCAAAATTAGAATAAAGCTCTGCGAAAATGATAAATTTTCCGGACGAAGAGAAAAAGATCTCTCTACTGGAAGTGTTCAAATTTTTAAAGTTTTCCTCCACATTTTGGTACCTATTCACTTGAAGAGAGAGGCCAGAATTGGGATGATTGTTTCTTGTTTGTTTTTCCTTATTGATTTCTGATTATTGTCCTTAAAACACATGCGCGTAAGTGCACATGCACACGCACATCCAAATTGTTGGGGGACTCACGTGTGTTGTGACATTTCGTAATGTTTCACGGGAATCACTGGAAGGGGAGCATGCGGCTAGAGGAATTGGTGTCTTCAGTACAGCTATTGTCCTGTTTTTTCATTCTGGTATCACACTGGCTACCAAATGGAATAAGGTATAAATATCTGTTCATTACTCTTCTCCCCTGTGAAAGAAATACATAGAAACTCTCCTATGGTGGACAGTAAGTCATGAGGACCTACTCACGACACAGTGGAAGAAAGAAAGAGGTCCTTGTGCCACCAGGAGAGGAAGGCAAAAAAAAAAAAAAAAAAAGAAAGAAAAAGAAAGAAAGGGGGTGGGCAGAGAGATCAAAGGGTACAGTAGGCCAGATTTTGCACCCCTAGGACTTTGCAGAAACCAGAGGAGGGCATTTCATAGTCTCCTGAACTGAGAAGTCAAGCCTAGTTAATAGAGATGGACCAAAGGCAGGGAAACCCCAGTGAAATCTGAGCTCAATTTGCATAATTCCCAACACACACACACATACACACATACACACACACACACACACACACACACACACACACACACACACACACATCCCTTTCCATATTTTTCTGAATGAATTTTATTTGTCCTGAGAAGAGACTTTAACCAACATGTAGCTCCACTTCCACAACCATCAGAAATCTACAAATTCCACTCCTAGTTCTAAGAAATAATGGTGAAGTCAATAAGAAATACTGGCTGAGGCTTTCTCTCCATTAGATTTTTTTTTCTTTTTTTGGTCACAGCATGCAATCGTATCTGCACTTTACGCAAGGCCGGCTGGGAGTTTGGTTTGTGCCCAGCTCCGTGCTCAGCACTTGAATACTCATGCATTCAATCTCACAACAAAAGCATCATATAGGAATTAATATTCTTCCCATTTTGCAGATGGGCAAACCGAGGCTCGGATAGAGTAGGTTGGGCACGTTTATAATGCTACTGGAAGGCACATTCAGATCCAGGCAGCTCAAATCCAACACTCACTCTCCGACCTCCTTGACACGTCTTCTGCCTTCAACTACAGAATGTATTCAACTGTTAAAGCTGACTCAGGGAATGAGGCTCTTGTTTTCCAAGAAGAACAAACAGGGTAGAGAAATATGTTATATACATGATACATACGTGTGTGTATATAATATATATATATATATCTCACACATATACACGTATAGAAGTCTCATACATACAAGCTGGAAACATAGTATATAAAAGGAGGAAATAAATATTCTAATGCTACCCCTGCAGTACCAGGAGTGACGTTTCACACACTGTGGAACAGAGTAGAGTTTAGTAGGTCATCCTACGATTGTTAAGTGCTACATCCCTAAAGATAATGTTTAACAGTCAAGAGTATGAAAATTTAAGGAAATTGTCAGAATAAACGTGAAGTTTATAAAGGGATCATTATCCCCAGCAAGTTTAAAATCCTCTTGTAAGACACCTGCTGTCCTCAGACACCATCCAGAAACGACTCCTGGGAAGAACGGCGTTCAGCACGTCCAAGGGGTCTCACTGTGTCTCGATTATTACTGTTAAGCTTAGGGGATGGACTTGGGTGTCAGCACTTCCATTTTTAAATTTCCGCCAATTAAAAAGGAACGGAAAGGCAGATGCAAACTCTTCGTGACACTGCACACACGCAGGTTTCTCCGCAGAGGCCTGCACTGGCTGCAGTGGAAACATCGCTTTTGGGAGGGGGGTGGTCAGGAAGCCATTTACCACCACAAATATTTGCCTGGAATATCCGCTTGTCAGCCGAGGTACCAAAGTGCTCCGGGTCTTTGCTGGGAAAGGTGAACTACACCCAGGGCCTGCGACCCACGCTTATAACAAATGATAGAGCAACACACGCAGTCTCTTTCCACACTTGTACAAATATTTTAGATTCATGGTAAATGCCAGGGAGAACAGACAAGCTTTCTCAGAGAACTTCTAGAACTAAAGGCTCAGCCCCAGCCCTCTCTCCTCCCTTTACCCCCATTTTCACGTTGTTATCACTAAGAACCATCTACAGTGGGAGCCTCCTTCCATTTGCTGACTGGCAGGCATCCTCCTCTCCCATCCACGGCCATCAGTGCCTAGGATGGCGGCCACGTGCACACCGCAGGTGTCCTGTAAATACTCACTGAACAAGAATGACCTGGAAGATACGGGGACCAGGCATAACAGACAGCATGGAACTCAAGCAAAGTGTGGAGAGAAAAAGAGGTAGCTTGGTCCTTCTTGGCATTAATGCCCCAAATCTAAGAGCCAGAGGAGACCCCTGCCCTCTTGCAAGCACTCCCAGCAGCAGCTCTGGCCTTGCATGCTTACTGACTCTCTGAGGGCCTCCCTGAGCTCACTGGTCAAGGTGCTTGGATGACACTCCATGTGCTGACAGCCCGGTGTTCTCTGTGCATCCTTCTACTGCAGAATGAACCCTTAGCAGGTCGATGCGGATGCTTGTGGGCTTTACAGCTTCCGTGGCGGGAGGACCACAGCAAAACGCAGCCGTCAGAGGGAGCGTGGCCCTTTGATCACAATCTCATCAAACCAGCAGGACCGGGAGCAAGTTAGCAGCACCTCTTGTGTGGCCTCTGGCTTGCACCGGGGATGCCCAAATGTCCAAGAGCTCTGGGCAATGGTTGTTCCCTGCGGCCAGCAGCACACCTGGGGCACCGCCTTACAGGTAATCACTCAGCCCTCCGCAGCTGCTCCCTGGTAACTTACGCTTATGCTCATTCCTGGCTTCATCCCGGGTGCACCAGGCAGCGGAGGCACCTAACACTTTTCCAAGAGAAGAAATCCAGATGCTAGGATTCAGGATCTAATCAAATGATTCAGACCAACTGAGCATCCTTCTGAAGCAAGTGGGTGGAGAAGGCACAGGACATAAGCCAACATTTAAGTTGCCCCGATTTTTGTTTTATTTTACAAAAACATGTAAGAAGACCCGTTGACAGAAATGTCCAAAGGCCTCTGCTCTGCAGCGTACGTGAGGCTGCACCGGGACGATGGCTGTAGTAAGTGAGCCTGCACCTGGGACGATGGCTGTAGTGAGCTGATTGTGTTCGCAGCCTCGTTCCATCACCCTTCCTAGTACCCACCCTCTTCACCACGTCGTTGGCAACTCTTCTCCTTAAGAGGAGCTGTCTGCCCCTCCTGAATGTGGGCCAACTTTGTGACTTGCTTTGTCTGACAGAATGTGTGGACCGACAGTGTGTGTGTCAGTCCCCAGCTTGGCCCCCAAGAGGCAACACTCTGTGTTTCTGGTCTCCTCGTGCTTCTGCCTTTGCTGTGAAAATGCCATGCTCAGGTAAGTCTGCTGGTCCTAGGAAGAGAATGGACACGGGGGCAGAGGCCACCTAGCCCTGGGCCTGTGGGTGAACCGGGCAGAATCACAGAGATGCTCACTCATCACCCAGACTCACAAGCAATGAGCACTTACTACCATTTGACATGAAGGCTTTGTAGCTGTTTGTTACACAGCAACATTGTGGCAGTAGGTGACAGATACAACAATCAACACGAGTAACTACACACACAGAAAAGCAGTGTGATTCCCACTTGTTTGTAAAATGAATAAGTGGGACTCACAGCCTGATACTTCTCAGGAGTGCTGTCAGACAACAAAGCCCTCAGTAGATAGCCTGCTCCCAAAACAGAAGCATTTACTTCTGAATTTCTGCGTAAATCCACCATCATTTTAGTCACATCAGTCTTGGTGAAATGAGCAGTCACATCAGGCAAATGAGACGGGCCGCTTTCTGATTTTCCAAACAATATGGTGCTAAAGCAACTCAAAGGCCCAAAGTGGCAATCAGGCTGAAAACCAAAACCACGAGAAAAGCTTATACCAGATCCTCACGCACCTGCCAGGAACAGAACCGTCCGGGTGGATGACTGAGGGTCTCGAGGAAAACACCGCAAGTTCAACTGTCTCAAGAGGAAGGGAGGAAACATTTTGAAAGACTCAAAAAAGTACTTGGTGTCTCCTTACCCATCTGGATCTGTGACGGCGCATGGGTGGTGGGAAGGGGGCTACGTCTAGAAAGGGAGCCACCAGCCACATGTGCCTATTTGTACGTAAATTTTAAATTAATTAAAATTAAATAAAATTAAAATTCAGTTCCTCTGATGCCCTAGCCACATTCCAAGTGCTCGGCAGCCACGTGCGGCTCGGTGGCTGCCATACTGGACAGCAGAGATCAGAGAACACCTTCATCTCAACAAATTCCACTGAAAAGGGCTGGAAAGCAGCATTAAGCCAGGCGGAATGACAGACCTGCCTGCTAACGCAACCTCCCGGCTCCTCCCAGCTCCTGTCTCTGTCTCCCTCTCTCTCTCTCCCCCTCCCCTTCACCTCTCTCCCCCTCCCCACCACCACAGCTTTAGAGGACACACTCCCTAGTTGAACATGCTTGGGGTACCCAGTCAAATGCGCACAACTCATCACCTCAAAGAAAAGCCCCCAGAGCTAGAGGCAGACATCCACAGGGCATGACACAAAATGCCAGAGTGCAAGATGTCACTGAAGACTATTCCAAGTACCGTTCGTTGCATCTGACTTCCTGGCATAGTGGGTTCGCCAGCAGTCGGAGGGAAGGACCTACCCTAACAGAATGGCGATTACATATAACAAATGGAGGGCATTAACCTGGTCTTCAGATTCACATCCGAGGGGCTAAAGGCTTCCAACGTGAGAGCGAGACTGAAGGGGGCCAGAGTCACCCTATCCAAAGTCTCACCAGAAAATCACTTTGTCTCCAATGGAACTGCCCGTCTAACGGTAAACACGGTGAATAAAACAAAGAGGTGTTGCGTGAAAAACCTGCAAGCCCGCAAAATGAAAGTTGAAAAATTCAGACGATGTATGTCTGGTTGTCAAAGGGCATGAATTCTCTTTAAAACAAGAACAGACAGAGGCATCTATAGATAGACGATGTAAAACTGAGGAAAGAAGGCACGGAATCCCAGAGCACCTGCTGAACTGAAATTTGTAATGAACACAGAGACAGTGGAATTGACATGGCTGAAAATCACTGAAGGATGTGGGTGATTTCTTAAACTCTGGAGGGGACACAAGCCACCGAGGGATCTTGTTAACACACAGAATCTGAGCAGAAGGTGTGGGGTAGGTGTGCGGTTCTGAATTCCCCCAGCGATGCTGCTGTGCTGGTTCAGGGGACCACACTCAGAGTGGAAAGGAGAGCGCACAACCTGTAAAACCTTTCTAAGGGCCGAGGAAGAAGACAGAGCTTCGAAAACACAGAGAAAATAATAGGTCCAGGACAGAACATCGGCAGGAAACTGAGCTTTATTGTCAGATGAAGAGAGCAAAACCAAACAGCATTCAAGTCAACAAAATAGAACAAAGTATGAAACAATGAAGAATAATCATCTTTTTTTAGTCAGAGGAAAAGATGCATAATGTGAAACTGACCTTTGTCACTGTGTGTAAGTGTACAGGTCAATGGTATTACCTGCACCCACAGCGCTAAGCCACCATCTCCACCATCCATATTCAGAGCTGTTTCATCATCCAAACAAAAACGCCGTGCACACTGAACAACCACTCCCCATCGGCCCCTCCCCCCAGGACCCGGTAACCCAGCAACTTCTATTTTTACTGATGCTAACTAGCTAGGTATTTCATATAAGTGCAATCATACAGTATTTGTTCTTTTGTATCTAGCTTAGTTGACTTACCATGTTTTAAAATTCATCCATAGTGCAGCATGTATTAAATTTTCGTAACTTCTTTAGGGTTGAATAATATTCCAGTGTGTGTATATACCATACTTGGTTATCCATTCATGTGTTAATGGACATTTGGGTTGTTTCTAAATTTTTGTGAAAAATACTGCTATGAGCACTATTTACAATAGCCAAGACATGGAAACAACCTAAATGTCCATCAACAGATGACTGGATAAAGAAGTTGTGGTACATTTATACAACGGAATACTACTCAGCCATAAAAAAAGAATAAAATAATGCCATTTGCAGCAACATGGATGGACCAGAAGATCGTCTTTGTAAGTGAAGTAAGCCAGAAAGAGAAAGAATACCATATGATATCCCTTATATGTGGAATCTAAAAAAAAAAAAACCACAAATGAACTTATCTACAAAACAGAAACAGACTCACACACATAGAGAACAAATGCATGGTTACCATGAGGCCAAGGGGATGGGACGGGATAAACTGGGAGTTCAAGATTTGCAGATACTAATATGTATGAAATAGATAAACAAGTTCATACTATATAGCACAGGGAACTATATTCAATATCTTGCAGTAACTCATGGCAAAAAAGAACATGAAAACGAATATATGTATGTTCATGTATGACTGAAGCATTGTGCTGTTCACCAGATATGATGACCTAAGGCTATATTTACTTGTTTTAAACAGGTAGTCATTTAAGTTGAAGCACATTCTAAAAGATTTACATTTTTCACTCCCCTTCCCTACATTTTGGGTTTTTGGTGTCATATTTTACATCTTCGTGTTTATCCCTTAGCTATTTATTGTATTTATTTACAGTTGCTTTTATAATTTTCCATCTTTTAATCTTTGTCATATCTTCTTGGTGAACTGACTCTTATCAGTATTTGGTGGTCTTCCTTATCTCTGTTAGTCTTTGACTTAAAGCCTATTTATTCCACATTAGTATAGCCATTTCAGCTCCCTTTTGATTACTATTTGCTTGGAATACATTTTTCCACTCTTTCACTTTAAATTTATTTGATCTTTAAATTTTTAGATCTAAAATGAGTATCTTATAGACAGCAGAGAGATGGATCCTGTTTTATTTTTTTCTATTATGCCCATATCTAGCTCTTCTATGAGGAATTTAATCCATTTACATTTAAAGTAATTACTGATAAGGAAAGACTGACTCCTGCCATTTTGCTGTTTGTTTTCTGTGTGTCCTACAGCCTTTTGTTCCTCCATCTTTGTTTTCTTTTCCGCTTAGTTGAGTTTTCGGTTTTGATTCTCTTCTCATTTCCTCTGTGTAGATTCTATAGATATTTTCTTTATGATTGCCATGGCGATTACATATAACATCCTAAAATTATAATAATCTAATTTCAATTGATACTACCTTTATTTTAACCACATATACTTAATTTGCATTGCACCCCCATGTTATATACATTACAAGTTGTATCTTTATACATTATGTACTTAATAACATAGATTCATAATTCTTTTTATGTACTTGTCACTTATAATGTGGAAAATAAAAGGTGGAATTACAAACACAAACTACAATATTTACTTTACTTAAGATCTTTATATCTTGATGCAACTTCAAGTTACTGTCTAGCATCCTCTCATTTCAACCTGAAAGACTCCCATTAGCTTTTCTTCTGGGGATGATCTAGTGGTAATAAGATCCCTCAGCTTTTTTATTTTTTTTTTTAATTTCTTACTTGGTCCCTTTAAATTTTTTTCTTTTTTATTGAGTATAGTTGATTTATAATGTTGTGATAGTTTTAAGGGGCACCCCCATCCTTCGCTTACCTGGGAATTTATGAATTGCTCTTATATTTTTGTTGAAGTATTGTTGTTGTACAATATTATATAAGTCACAGATGTACAAAATAGTCATTCACAATTTTTAAAGGTTATACTCAATTCACAGTGATTATAAAATATTGACTACATTCCTTGTACAATATATCCTTGTAGCTTATTTTATACCTAACAGTCTGTAGCTCTTACTTCTCTACCCCTGTATTGTCCCTCCCGCCTCCCCTCTCCCCAAGAGTAATCACTAGTTTGCTCTCTATATATGTTCCTTAGTTTTGAAGGACAGTTTTGCCAGATACAGAATCCTCTCTTGACAGGTTTTGTCTTTTTAACACTTTAAATATTTAATTGTCCCACTGCCTTCTGGCCTCCAAGGTTTCATATGAAGAACTGGCTGATAACATCTTGTGAGGCTCCCCTCATATGTGACAAGGTATTTCCTTCCTGATTATTAAGATTCTCTCTGTGTCTGTGGCTTTTCCCTGTTTGATTCTACGTGTCTTATGTGGGCCTCTTTGGTTTCATCCCACTTGGAGTTCATCGAGCTGCCTGGATTTGTGGATTCATGTTTTTCATCAACTTTGGGAAGTTTGGGGCCAGTGTTTCCTCAGATAATCCCTCTGCTGCTTTCCATCTCTTGGGGTTCTCATAACACATATTTTGGTGCCCTTGATGCTCCTCACAAGCCCCTGAGGCTGCGTTTACTATTCTTCAATCTCTTTTCTTCCTATTCCTCAGACTCAATAATTTTAATTGTTTTATCTTCAAATTTGCCTGTTCAGAACCCCTCTACTGAAATTCTTCACTTCAATTACTTTATTATTCACCTTCAGAGGTTTTTTTTGTTCCCTGTTATAATGCCTATCTCTTTGCTTCATTTTGTTCATTTTATTCATATATCATTTCTCCAATTTCTTTTAGTTTCTTGGCCATGTTTTCCCTTAGCTCTGTAAGCATAGTTAAGGCAGACAATTTAAAGTCTTTGTCTAGTAAGTCCAATGTCTGGGCTCATTCTAGAACAGTTTCTGTCAGTTTATTTTGTTTCTTTGAATGGGTCTTGTTTTCCTATTTCTTTATGTCTTGTGATCTTTTTCTCGAAAATTGTGCATTTTATTATTATAATGTTGTTTAACTCTGGAAATCAGATTTTCTCCCTTTCCCTCGAGTTTGCTCTTTTTGGGGGCAACATTTTAGAAGTCCATTTGTTTTGAGGTATACCTAACTTTTTTTTAAAAAAGACTATTCCTTGTCAAGTTTAATCAGCAAAATCTCTGTTCTATTAGTACATGTTCAGCTAATGTTTTAACAGCGATTTCTTTGAATGCCAGGAGCTTAAACAAAAAACCCACAAACCAACAAGAAAGAGAGAACAGCCCCCTCGTCCAATGGTGCATTCCTTCCCCATTCAGCTAGGTTGGCTCTGAGCCTAGGAATCAGCCAAGGCAGAAACTTGAGATCTGCTCAGGATGTTTCTGAGCAGCTGTCTTGCTTAGGCATATGCATGACTTCCTAAATTATTCTGTCTACATGGCTGCTTTTTGAAAGAACTAATTTGCAAAGAGTTTCACCCTACCTACCCCTTTGGGCCTCAGATGGTCTATTTTACATTTCCACCCAGAATCTCTTGCCCTAGGTATCTGTAGGTCTGTTGAAGCCTTTATGAGTAGGACCTGCCTCTTTTCCTGTCTGCTTTATGAGTTATGCAAAATAGAGATGAGACTCTTGCTTCAGTCCTTCAGGTGTTCTCCAAACAGTTTAGAACATATGCATACAATAATTCACAAGCAAGGTCTGCTCTGCCCCCTCTGGTGCCAGAGGGAGGGCTGGTACCTGGGCTGCAGCCTACTCCAGATCAAAACTGCCCCAGTACCCGGGAGGGGATGGGGAATGGCAGGTGAAAATGCCACAAAACTTTCCTACTCTTTTGAATATGGTTATTTCTTTACTTGACATTTGGTTGGTTGCTATAAACCTGGGAGTATTTTCCAGAACGCCTACAAAATTGGTTTAGACGGCTTCTGCTTGTTTTGTAATGTTTCTGTGGAGAAACAAGAGCTTAGAGCTTCTAAGTCTGCCATTTTGCTGACATCACTCCCCAGTAAAGAGACCTTTAAAAGCAAGAGGAGGAGGATGTTTATAAAGATACAGCAGAAATTAAAAAACAGATTTATGATATAAAATCAAAGGCTAGCTCTTTAAAAATATATATAAAATAGATAAATATTTCTTGATGCTACTGAACAGAATTATGAATGAAGAAGAGAATATAACGATATATTCTAGAGGGCAACATATATGTGCATGTTAATGAATCAGAAAGTCTAGATAAAAAGGATATTTTACAGAAAAACATGAATTTTCAAGATTGATACAAGAAGAAGATCTAAAGAGACCTGTAAGTATGATAGAAATTAAAGCCATGTGTGCCAAACTGGAAAATATCATTCAAGGACCTATTCAAAGTACCATACACCCATTTTTATAAAAACATTTCATGTGTTGACCCTTGGGTTTGAAACACACAAGTCCACTTATATGTGGATTTCTTTCAATGAGTATGTGCTACAGTACTACTCAATCCACAGTTGGTTGAATCCTCAGGTGCTGAACTAAAGATACACAGGGCCAACTGTAGAGTTATACATGGATTTCCAACTGTGCAGAGGGTCAGTGCCTGTAACCTCCACACTGTTCAAGGGTCAGCTATATATGTCTACAGGTCAATTCTTTAAATACTTACAGCAACACCAACTCTTCAAGGAATAAATATTTACCATATGATATAATCTATTACAGAACACACAAAAACATAGAAATCTTCTTGATTCCTATTATGTCAAAACACAAAGAAATTTAAAGATAGATATAATCTATTAATATATTTAATAGAATCTATATGATATATCACAAATGTGTGAGATGGCCCCACATTACCACCTTGCCATTGGATAATTTACTAGTGAATTTTGTTGGAATTGGTCAATGGTTCTTGGACTCTTCAGCCAACTTATGAATGTTAGTAGAAGTCAGAGTAATGAGGAGAGGGAACGAACTTGAGGATAATTTCTCGGTGAGTTCCCAGCCTTCCCTAAGGGAGATTACTTTCTTCCAGTTGGGACTCTAAGAGGAATGGTGGGTGCTTCACATCTGGAGGGAATGTGGCAGGATAGTGGAGTCTGAAATGGACCTTGGATGTTAGACTGGGAGTGCAGGTAGATTTCATGTGGATTACACATGGGCTATGAGGGAAAAATGGAGGACCAGGAGCTATCTTGGATCCTCTAAACTAGGGATGCATAGATGGATGGAGAAATGGAAGTTGTCCGTGAAGGATGGAGTCCTAGAGCTAAGGGAAGAGCTCCAAGGGACTCCATAGAATGGAAGCGTATCCTCCTCTCTCACTCTGCCAACCCCCAGTGCTGGTCAAGGGACCAGCTGGAGAGGGCTGCCTGATGGTGGAGCTCAGAGAAGAGCCAATTTTCAATTATCTTCTAGGTCCAAAGAGCATGAAGCTACTAGAAAGTGGTACAGTTCAAGGAAAGCTTTTCTTACTTATTTCCCTCCACCTCTCAAAATAAACCTTCAAAACCAGAGGAGGACATATGCAGACCACCAAGCCAGGCTGGGAAGGGATGGAGGAGAAGCAGACACAGAGAGGCTGAGAAGTCAACTGCCCTTCCTTTGCCATGACAGCCTTCCAGCCCGAAATCGGGCTGGGCTGTGGAAATGGAAGACATTAATGCTAAATCTGAATTTAGTGTTAGACACTGAACTAAGAAATCCTATGTAACATAAAGATGGAAAAACACTATTACTAGAACGTTGATAGAAAACCATGCAATCTCCCCGTATGTTTACCCAAGGCAAAGAAATTTCACAACTCACCGAACAGTGTTTAAGGGGATGGCCGGGGACAAAGAAAACTGCATTACAACTAGATCACAAGGTATGTTTATTACCAACCCACTGGTCATCTCCAGATTTTCGAAAGAACAACTGTAAACTAACCATGGACAAAGCAAATTGAATAATTTCTTAAGAGTACTGACCACCATGATAAAATAGGATTTGTTTCAGGAATTCAAGGATAGATCATGGTAGGAAATTAGTAAGTTACAGTTACAGGTTAAAAAAGAAAAAAAAGATCATACAAAGAGAGAATTAATCAACTCTATTTCTATTCCTGATACGTAAAAAAGCAATCTAGGGTCAGCTATCTGATTTATAATTAGTTGCTGCCTATAAACTCTGTAAATTGGTGACATCTGTAATTCAACTCATGATACAGTTCCCAGAAACTGAGAGTGTGTATGTATTTATTTGTTTAACGGAAGTAAAAGAATGAGTCATAACCGTTAAACTGCAAGTCAAATCATCCTTCGTGGTGGCGCATGGGAAGCACTCCTGTCACAACAAAGAACTAGGGGTGCTGGACACCAATGGCCCTACTGTTTTTCATTTTCTGGAAGTTGAATTTAATGCAATACAACAGAAAGCAGAAATAATAATGAAGATTAAAAAATCACTAGGGGTGGGAATAGCTCAGTGGCAGAGCACATGCTTAGCATGCACAAGTCCCAGGTTCAATCCCCACGACCTCTGTTTAAAAAAATCATCATAAGCAATATAATTCTAAGACTAAATTCATCAAGAATACTAACTAAATTATTAGATCTAATATGCGATTTGGGTGGCTGGATGTGATATTGGACAAATCCGTCAACAGACAGCTATATACAAACAGATCAATAGTTTTCCCACATATCAGTGAAAGTCAGAGAGATAATGTAAAAATGACCCCATTCCTAACAGTACCACAGTTTTAAAAAATCAGGAATAACCTTATCAAGAAATGAGCGGTTATCTACGAAGAAAATGACAGACCTTTACTAAAAGCCATGACTGAAGACATGAATGAACACAG
The DNA here is from genome assembly GCF_036321535.1 of Camelus dromedarius. NCBI lineage: Eukaryota > Metazoa > Chordata > Mammalia > Artiodactyla > Camelidae > Camelus > Camelus dromedarius. The sequence continues at coordinate 1,570,638 of NC_087464.1, read as the reverse complement.
ATGGACCACGGTTATGTAGGAAAGACTAAATATGGTCCAGCATTTGTTCTGCTCAAAGGCCTATTCATGAGCATAATGCCAACCAACATCTCAAATTATTTTTTCAGAAATTTGATAAAACAAATGATTCTAAAGCTCATGTAGAAGAATAAACTGGTAAGTATTGGAACAAATCGCTAACCATTTGAAAAAAATACGAGACTGCTACCTCTCATACACCAAGATAAATTCTGATGGATTAAGAATCTGTAGAATATGTACTTCTGAATGACGGCCATTCTGACTGGTGTGAGGTGACACCTCGTTGTAGTTTTGATGCATTTCTCTGATAATTAGTGATATTGAGCATTTTTTCATGTGCCTATTGGTCATTTGTATTTCTTCTTTGGGGAATTGCTTGTTTAGGTCTTCTGCTCATTTTTGGATTGGGTTGTTTGTTTTTTTCTTATTAAGTCGTTTGAGCTGTTTATATATTCTGGAGATCAAGCCCGTGTCAGTTTCATCTTTTGCAAATATTTTCTTCCATTCTGTAGGTTGTCGTTTTGTTTTGTTTATGGTTTCCTTTGCTGTGCAGAAGCTTGTAAGTTTAATTAGGTCCCATTTGTTTATTTTTGCTTTTATTTCTATTGCTTGGGTAGACTGCCCTAGGAGAACATTGCTGAGATGTACGTGAGATAATGTTTGCACCCCAATGTTCACAGCAGCACTATTTACAATAGCCAAGATGTGGCAACAACCTAAATGTCCATCGACAGATGACTGGATAAAGAAGTTATGTTGTATTTATACAATGGAATACTATTCAGCCATAAAAATGACAACATAATGCCATTGGCAGCAACATGGATGTCCCCGGAGAATGTCATTCTAAATGAAGTAAGCCAGAAAAAGAAAGAAAAATACCATATGATATCACTCATATGTGGAATCTTAAAAAAAAAAAGACAAATGAGCTTAAATATAAAACAGAAACAGACTCACAGATGTAGAATACAAACTTATGGTTTCCAGTGAGGAGGGGGTGGGAAAGGATAAACAGGGAGTTCGAGATTTATAGATACTGACAGGTATATATAGAATAGATAAATAAGTTTATACCGTATAGCACAGGAAACTTATTCAAGATCTTGTAGAAGCTCGCTGTGAAAAAGAATATGAAAATGAATATATGTATATTCATGTATGACTGAAGCATTGTGCTGTCCACCAGAAATCAACACAACATTGTACACTGACTATACTTCAATTTTAAAAAGTAAAAAAAAAAAAAAAAAAAAAATTGAAATGGAAAATTTTAAAAATGAAGTAGTATAGAAAGAACTGGAATTTAAACGTAATCCACATTTAGCACTTCTCCTTGTCTCCCCCCCAGCACTGCCCTAGGTTTGGGGGATGTAACAATAAACAGGAAACAGGTTCTTCTCTCAGAGAGTTTATATTCTCACAACGGCCTCCCTGCTGCCATGGATGGGAACAGAGAGTCAATAAGTATGAAGTGCAATAAAATGACAAGATCATGTCAGATGTGGGTAAGTGCTATGACAAAAATAAAGCAAGACGGTGTAACAGAAAGGGGATAGGTGATCAGAGCAGGACCCGGTAAACTGTCTTCAATCGTATGATTCCACTCTGATGCTAAAAATATGAGTATCTAGAAGCGACGTATTACATTCAGCAAAGAGCATGTGCAAAGGCCCTAAGACAGGGACATCCTTGGTTATTTCTGAAGGGCAGAAGGAAGGTCTGCATATTAGAAGCGTGATAAGAGAGGAGACCAGTGGTGAAAAGAGAGGGGTTAGAATTGCAGGAACCAAACCCTGGAGCAGAGAGAGGATGCCAAGGGGAAGCTGATTCTTGAAATGTTCAGGGACTCACTCACTTTCCATTCTGAGAGAAGAGGCGAAGGCGAGCAGCAGGTATGCGGGACGGTGTTTTTGTAAATGGGAAGGTGAAGAAATTTCTGTGTTTTCAGTCGAAGTATAAGGTAGCATCATCAAATGAGAGCGAGGAGGGACGTTTGAAGTGAAGGTGTACACAAGTCCTTCAAAGTAGGGGAGGAATGAATGCGACTGGGGTGAGCAGAGAATTTTATGAGCCTGCATCTAGAGGGAGACAGGGGACTTTCTCCAGCCTCGAAAGATAGAGTAAATAGGTTATTTCCAGGAGCTGAAATAATGATGCAGCCCAAAGCAGGTGTCACATCCCTGAAGCTAATACGTCACTTACTGCTGGTGGGAGTAAAAGTTGGCATAATCCTTTTTGGAAAGCAATGTATCGGGTTTTTTTTTTTTTTTTTTTTTACCTACATAAAAGTACTTGGGAGGCAGCGACCAGACAAGTTGGAGAATTAAGCCCACCTGCACTCAAATCACACTGAGCCTTATTAATTCTGTGAGCTTACATCTTTCCTGGGGGAAAAGGTGTCTGGCCAGAACCACTCTATAAAATACAGTTTTGGAAAAAGATGGCAGTCAAACCCATTGGATGACCAAATGTGAATCTTCTGAAATAAGTCCTAGGTTCATTTTAACATTGCATTCAACCTTTTAAGAACAGGAATGGCAGCTTTCACAATTTCAAGCAATTTTCAACAGCAAGAGGGAACTCCACAGGGTATTTTCCAACACATTTTCCAAAAGCTTCTCAGGCACAACATGACTACACTGTTTTCAAGAAGATGACTCAACCTCAAACTCCCAGGTGCCTTTTGGAGCAAATCAAATACTACTTCGTGAGCCTATTACAAACTCCTAGCATCAGAGAGAAGGTCCGAAGGCACAAAATGCACGGCCCGAAGGAAAGACCACATTGCAAAGTGTCTTCAGTGGGGCAGGTGGGATATTCAGTGACTTCAGGTGATCAAGCGGTCTTGAAAAAGAAAGATGGGGAGACAGAAGAGGGACAATGACTGCCTTCTCACAGACAGCAGAAAATTTCAGCTCAGCACCAAAGAAAACAGGAGAGCTGTCAATGGGAACAGGACCAAGACTTGTCAGCCTCTTGGGCAGCCAAGATTTTCCTTGTTCCTGAAGAGGCTTCGCTGCCCAAAGGAAATTTTCCAAGAGCCCAAGTTTTATTTTAGGAGGGTATGTGTCCCCTATCCAGAGCATCCTGTTCCACCACAGGGTGACGTGGATGTGCACAAGAGGCTGGATTCACGGTCTCATTCAGCCAAGCCCAGGCAAGTATTAGCCCAGGTTTTATACTCAGGGGCTCTAAGAGTCATTGAAAACATAATTCATGGTGTAGAACAACCTTTCATCACCACGAAAACATGATCCCTCTCCAGTGCCTTGGCGAGAGATCATCAGCTACTTCTGCAGAGTCATCGGAGTAATGGATTAACGATTTCCCAGAATAAGTCTGAGATGACGTACAAACCTACATCATGGAGAGCTCATCACAGCCAGAGATCTTCCTCTGCTCTTGATAAAGCAAAAGCCCTCATTGATCCTGTCCTGCAGCGGCCAGGCATGACTGGGAAAAGGAACCTGGAGGAGTGAAGTGGTGACTGACCTCCCAGGGTGGGCTACTGCGAGCTACTGGGGTCCAGGAAAGCCAATTCCAGTCTCCAGTGGTGAGAATTCAACCTTAGGGTCCCAAGGACAGAGCCAGGTCATCTTCATCAGCAATACCTTACAAGCAGGAGATTTAACAACAACCCCAGTGCTCCATGGACCTCCACAGGGAATTTAACCCACTAATGTTCTTAGCTGCATCAGACCTCCTCCAGGTCCACGTCTGGTACCCACACCAAAAGGATGCAATGTATCATTGCGGTTACAACACCACCCATCCCTGTCTGGCCATGTTACTAACATGGTCCAGCGAGGGCAAGAATAAAAAGAGAGGGGAGAGAGGGTAGGGTCTGGGGCCAAGGGAAGGATGGACGGTGGTCCATCAATGTGAACACTCACATTTTGTTTTTTATCAAAAAAACGCGGTATGTAGAGTATGCATATGTATGTGTGTGTATCCTGTAAAATATACAAATAGGACTTCAGTTCACACAGAATATGTATACACACGAATTTAATAAAATTATCAGTATTTTGAAATACTGATATGCTTTTTGCCCCAAAATTCAAATGACTTCAAATTCAAATTAATCTCTATAGATACATGTATTTTTTTTTAAATCTAAAGGCAGAAATTTCTAGATTAGCCAATTTCAAAAAGAATTCAGATGGCACAGTGTGACTGCTTAAGCACACACGGAATGTGGTCTGTTACTTAGGTTTTCTTCCTGACAGCTTGTCTGGGTCCACATGGAAGAAGTGTTGCAAAAATATGAGGTTCTAAATAAAGATCTAAGGGGTATATTGAGACTATAGATGAGTAAAAATAGCTACATATTTAGAAATCCATTTAGATTTAAGAGGTTACTTGAGATGTACAATGGATGTAAATTTCACCAGTTTTTTTTAGGTTATTGTACAGTTTAATATTAAAAGTTTCTCCTAGCTTATTATTACATTAGTATTTAATTTTTATATTAAAATTTAAGGCAGCGTATCAGCTAAAGATACAGTTTTAATCTCTTGGTTTTTTTCTTATTCTTGCCTGTTCAATAGTGTTAAATCCAACACTTTCAAATGGAGTTTGGAAATTACAGTTCTTTCATTCCTATTATAACGTTTTTGTCTGCTATGGTTCAAATGTTCACGTTCCCCCCAAATTCATATGCTGAAATCCTAACCCCCAATGATGGTGGTATTGGGAGGTGAGGGCTTAGCTCATGAGAGCGGAGCCCCGTTAATGGGATTACTTAGTGTTCTTATAAAAGAGACCCCACAGAGCTCCCCTACCCCCCAGCTTCCACCACGTGAGGACACAGGGAGAGGCTATCTGCTATGACTGAGGACAGGCCCGCACTAGACATGCAGTCAGCAGGCACCTTGACCTTGGAGTCCAGAGTGTCAGAAATCAGTGTCTGCTGTGGTGGGTTTTGTTACAGCAACCGGACAGACTCAGACACTAGCCTAACAGAGTTACAGCTCTTTGCTCTTGGACACACTAATGTGCTCTGACTCTTGTGAGATTTAAAATAAAAAAAAGAATTCAAAAATAAAAAGGGAGAGAACCCAAAGGGCAAGTTTTGTTTAAAAAGCCAAGAAGGCTTAGCCTGGTTTTTATTGCTATTTGCTTCCTTTTGCTCCCCCTGCACTGTGCGTCTGCTATCACACACACGCGCACACACACACACTTCTATTCACTTCTTTTAGGAAGGACATATCTCCTCATTTTTGCTCACAGGGTTTCTGGATAATCTTTTGTACAACCAATCTGTTTGTACTTGTCAAAGCCTCCAGAACTTTATAACCGTATCTCTCGTTTCTGGGTGAAAATATAAAATGCTGAAAACATCCCACAGAAACATCAATCTACACTCTTTCCAGAGTGACACCATGGCTTAGGTGACAAGCGCCACTTTCTTTCTCTTACAGTTAAAAAATCTAATTTTTGCTAAAATTCCAACTCATTCTATATCCTGGTCACTCAACATTTGAGGAAGTCACTCAACATTTTCCACTTAAGGAATGTTAAATAATTTCCTTTAAGCACCCTGAAGCACTAGAAGTCCTGGCGGCGTGCATTTACATGCACGGTGTTATGAGCAGACTTAGATTTGCTGGAGCCGTGGTTAGAGATTCACAACACTTTGAGAGAAACCCCTTCTCCAAGATAGCCGCCCGTGCCCCACTCCAGACGGGGGCCACTCCTGGAAGGAGAGTTTCCAGGCACTTTCAGGCCAGGAGATCAAGAAAGACACAGATACGCTACTCTCAAACAAAAGGAAACAAAACCCAGTGCTAAATCAACACGAGAGACAGATATCTGCTAAGTGCATCCGTCTGTGAAAGTCACAATCACTAGCCACCAGCAGAGGTGGGGCATCCCCGGAAGGCCAGGTGGGGGCGTCCCGGGAATGCCTGGTGGTTTCCAGGGTAACCAGGCAAGCCCAGGGCCTCCTCGGCGTTCCAGACAGCAGCCTGCTTTCCTGATTCAAGTGATTTTATTAGGCAACTTGGTGAGAGACGATTCTCACCAGGAAGCCTCGCATCCACTCGTTCCCATAAACATTGGTGGCACCACCTCACTAGACTCCATGGGGACGACACCGTAGGTGGGCACAACTAGACATTTTTTGTTCAACCCTGCAAATGGCTTTGGGAAACTTCCCAAAAAGCCTCTAAAGTACCGGGGTGATATTAATTACCAGCCTCTGTGGCTATGATATGGGAAATCCACCCTCAGGGAACGTGTGTCCTCAGATACGGCAGCCCAGTTATATAAACTCAGCCCGAGAAGGCTGTTTTTCACTGGCTTGATGTCTATTTATAGTAACAGTAATGCCCCCAATCTTACATTTATACGATTTTTTTTTTTCCTGCAGAGCACCAAGTGTTTCACGGGTGTCATGAATCTGAGGGCATGGCCTCACGTACTACCACCACCTCCGGGGAAAAAGTCAAGGTCACGGCGCCCCCGCGCAGCCACGACACCGGCCCCGCAGGGCAGACACACCTGAGTCCGTACAGCACCGTCCCGTCGGGGTGGAGGCGGATCATGCGGTTCTTCACCGTCACGCCGTGCACAAACGACTTCTTGTCGTTTAGGAAGTACGTGTCCGGCACCCAGAGCTGGTCAGCCACCCGATTGTCGAGCGTGAGGTTGAGAGGGATCCCGGAATAGGCGAGCCTTTTATCTCTCCAGTATTGTTGAAAATACATGGTCAAGGTGTAATCCTGCGGGGGGTGGGGAGAAAGGAAAGAAAAGAAAAGAAAGTTAGTTTGCGTCCAGCCACAGGCATGTTTCTTGCATGGCTGACCCCATTTCCGGTTGGAATCCAGGAGAAATGGGTACCATTTTCAGACCGCGTAGGAAGCAGCGGTCGCTTTTTTGTAAATGCAAATACCAGGTTTAATAGGTGTACATCTTGTCTGTAATTCCTGGGTTTTTGTTTCGTTTGTTTTGTTTTGTTTTGTTTTGTTTTTCCTGGTAAGAAGCACACTAGACAAACTGGCATTTTAGAACCTAGAAATAAAGGCCAGAAAAAGAGTCATCTTAAGATCAGGGTGCTGGCAGGGAGCTTGTGCGCTGGCCTACGACCAGCTTATCCCACCAAGCGGACCCGGGCTCGAGCCGCCCACGACAGGCCAGCCCGAGCTACGCACTCTCCACGGTGCAGCATCTTTCTCCGCTTCTGCCCGCTGAGCCGGCTGCAAATAGAAACTCTTTGGAACAGAAGCACCAGTTGGAGACACGATGACCTGTGGGAGGTCTCCGTACCCCACACATCACATTCTCCTTTCCTTCTGGATGGCCAGGGCCATTTCTACACTAACTGAGCTGTATCATCGTCTTGAGATGACGACATTTACGGAAAACGGAGCCTGGCGCTAAACCGGATGTGGGCGGAGGGAGCCGGGTCACGGTGCAGCCCCCACAAGCCTCCCAACAAAGTAAGCGGCAAACAGCAGATGACCCAACGTTTTCGTTTTGCAAAGTAGTTAGTGCAACAAGGAAGTGGGGTGGGTGAGACAAATCAGAGGCTGGGCATGGAAATTCTAGTTTGAAATGTCTGTTCTTTTTGGCAATCGCTGCTCAAGTCCGGAATGGAACAGGTGTAAAAATCCGGTCATATTCACGGGACATCCTGAACCCCATGGTGGAAGGATCCAAGCTGAAAATCCGAAGATGAGCAAGGAAACCCTCCCACCAGGAAAGGAGAAATCACTGCTGTTACACGCGCAGGAGCTCCTGGGCGCACACACTTCCAGGGCATGTCTACAACAGCCTCGCTCTGTGGGCGGTGAGAGATGGGATGCAAGTCCGCTGAAGAATCCATCCCAGACACAGGCCTTCTGACATCCCCGTCCAGTATTCATGCTGCCTCAAGGGCGGTTCTCAGAGCCTGCTAATGCAGTAGTGCTCCCTGACCCCCGCATCACTGATTACAAGAGTGCTGGGGCATAGAGGCCTCAGAAATGACAAAAAGCACACCCAGTGCTGTGCTCCAGGTGCCCACAGGCAAGGAGGTGACACAGCCAATACCTGCTAAACAGCTACGAACAAAAGAAGCTCTAAGATATATGGCCCGTAAAAAATCAGAGGAGCCAGGGAAGCAAACAGTGCAAGCAGGCTGGCGAGTCTTTGCAGGGGTTTTACCTACAGCTTGGAGCAGAGGTAGCATCTGAGTGCATGAGGAGAAACACAGATCTTTTTCCCAGGCACTTGCAGGGGGGCGGTCTGCTCCCAGGCTTACCTGTGTGAAACCCCATCCCCCACCAATCTAAGATTCTCACACGGTGGGTGGTAGTGAAGACAGGCCTTGGTCAGTTAGATACGAGGCAGGGGCATGAAAAATCACACAAGGGCGTTGCTTTTACTGAACTGAAGAGAATTTTGCTGGAACTTAGGGTGCAAGAGGAGAAAAGTAGAGAGAGGTGGGCAGGGCTGGACCCCACGGCAATGACCAGAAAGTGGAAAAACTCGAACACCAGCTCCAAAGCCGATGAACTCCACTGAAGATTTCCAAGTAGCGAGGGACATAACCATGTTTACCGGCCATGTCTTTCGTTTCCTGATTTCTCATGCTTTACCGTCTGGGCTCTGGGTGACCCTGGAAGGACACTCTCCAGTTCCTAGAGACAGCAGACAACTCGGCCAAGCCCTGGATTGTACTTTTCAGATGTAAACCATCCAACTCAGAGCTCACACCCTGAACTGGCTTCTTTATCAGGTTCTCACACTCCAGGCCAGTACCTCATTCCACAGTTGGCACATCCAGGCACCAGGCACCAGGCAGCCAGGGATAGACGAGGCCCCAAGACCCACTTTAGTGCTTCAAACTAGCCAGTCTTAAGCCTGCTCACCCAGCCTCGCCCATGCCCGTTCTGTCCATGTTTGAAAGTATGGTAAAGGTTCTCTCCCTGGGACTTCCCTCCTCTTGCACCCTAAGTTCCAGCACAATGGTGCCCCTTAGGGTTTCTCATCAATTCAGTAAAAGCAACATCCTTATGTGATTTTTTTTTCATGCCCCTGCCTCGTATCTAACTAACCAAGGCCTGTCTCCAATACCACTTACTGTGTGAGCATCTTTAATTGGTGGGGGGTGGGGTTTCACACAGTTGAGACCAGGAGCAGACCTCTGCCCTGTAAGTGGCTGGTGCTTCCCGGTGTCCCCCTCCCCATCACATGGCATGCCCCCTTCTCTTGGGGTCTGTGGGTAACAAACTTTTCAGTGACAGTAGCCTCCTGCTCTGTTGGCCTGGTCACACCTGAGGAATGATACAATCTAGATTTTAAACACAAAGCTGTGGATGAGGAAGGTCAGTTTTGCAGACGGTGAGTTCAGTGCGTCGGAGGGAACATGAGCCTACGTAGGGGGAGAGCTCACTGGTGGTGATGAGGGAGGACGGAGGACGGGGGTGCTGGTTTGGAAGTCCTGGGAAGTTCACAGAGAGTAGGCTGGATAGAGACCCTCGGAGGTGGATCGGCCTGTCAAGTTCACAGTCACGCCCCCACGTCACCATGAACTTCAGGTTGGTGATGCACTTTAACTGAAACATGCAAAGTTTTGGTGGCAGAACAAGATGGAAACACATTAGCAGGAGCAGCTAAAGGATGTTCAATTTAAATATAACCCTCCAAATGACATTCTTATGGAAATAGAAGAGTTTCATCTGCTTCCTTCTGGGTTTCAAAGCCCTCATCCTACGCCTGAGTCGTGAAGTCTAGCACTCCTCTCCCATCTCCCTTCCAGCTGGTGTTCACGTGGGCTGCTGTGAGGCGGGAGGCACCGCCACGTGTCAGCTGGCCCTGGGAACCCAGCTGTCATTCACAGTCTGCAGGCTCGGGATCAGGGTCTAATTTGGGGCTCTGCTGCTCTCCACACCATCAGTGGCCACCTCTTGATTTGGGTCTTGGGTGTTTGCTGAGGTGGTTTGGGTGGACGGGGGGTGGAGGGCTTAGGGAGCAGAGGGAGAAAAAGCAGGAGTGCTTAAATCCACATCTGCTGTGTGGGCTGTGCCTTCTACAGCAAGGGCACCGTTACACCCGCAGGGACACTGGTCAGTATCCCATTTCATTCTCCCGCAGAGAAGGAAGAGGCAGAGGAAGGAATGGTGATGGGACAGGTACAAGCCCCCTCTGCTCTCATGTGCTGCTGGGGGGCAGCTAAAGGGAGGCTGCACCATCGGGGGACCATGGGGCTGACTCTAGGGGGTGCAGTAGGGAGCACCGTGCCCATGAACAGTCAGCGTGCTCTAACCCACAGCAGGTGCCAGGCGACGTGTTCTATCAGCTCACTGCAACACAAGGCAGGGGTTATGGCTAGTCTCAGGAATGTCTCAAGGAAGTAACATTTAGAGAGCTCAAATAATTGGCCTCCCCGCCCCCTACTCCACTGAACACAAGGAACCATAGGAAGTGGGATGTGAAGCTGGAGTGGCTCTCAGCCTCACAGCTCTGGGGCGAGATTCTGTGAAGCGCGCGCACACACACACACACACATACACACAAAGCACCTGGTGGCGGAGACCTGCAAAGATGCCCTGGAGAGTGGAGAATGTGGCCATGTGCAGGAACATGTTTTTGAAGGGGAGCCGTAAGAACTAAGCACCACTAAAGCCCTCATCCCTGCAGACACTGAGCTGAGCTGCTACGTAGGCAGACACCTTGGGAAGGTCTGTTTCCTCCAACGGGTCCCAGACAAGTTGCTGGTTTTCACATCAGGAATGATGTGGCCTGGACCACAGAGCACAGCCATGAGGAGATGCACTTTGTGTGGGATGGAGAGTCTTCCAGGATTGGAATTCTGAGGCTGTAAAAGATCCAGGAATTCACAGAGATCTAGATGGCGGTGGGCTAGGGGTGGAAGGCGGGGGACCCTGGACTCCTCAGGGAATATAAGTTGGAGGTAGACTCAGGTGACACCTGGAAGGAAACACGCTATGAGAAGGAGCAGGGAGATGAGGCAGGGATGCAGGGGGTGGAGCCCTGTGCCACTGGGGCAGGAGACCCTGAAATGAGACAGACAGCAGTGCTGCTCACAGACTCAGTCCCCCACTCCCCCACCGATGTGATGAGCCCCAGAATGGCACAAGCAGGGGAAGAGGTGGAGAAAGGGGTGACCCTGTCAGAGCAGGCAGGTGGCTAGACATGAGCAGAGAAGGGGGGACACAGGCCAAATGGCAGAAGTGGGCAGAAAGGAGGGGACGGGGCCAAATGCAAGAAACCCTACGTCATGTAAGCACCAGGGGTCCCTGGATAGAGAAAGAAAAGCAGGGACCTCTGGGATGATAAGCGGTCACACATTTTGGGGTGACAAGTGACCTAGAGGCTGACAAAGAAAGGTGGGAAAAGGCAGGGATCGCCAGCATCCAAAAGTAACCTTTTGCTCATTATGCCCTCATTTCAATAAAATTAGGCTGGCAGATCAGAAGTATCCATCATGCACCAACACCATAACACTTCTGATTCAGACTAAATAAGGACAAAAATCCCTCCTCCCCTCAGGAAGGTGGAGTTGGGATGGAAATCAGGGAATATAACGTATGACTTCCCTCCCCAGTGAATATTCCACCCATTCATTTTTACACCCTATGTAACCAACTTGCCAAAGAAACTCGGGGCAGCCGCTCACCTGAGCCTGCCCGCTCTCCCCTTGAGAGTGCACTATCCATCCCTTAATAAGTCCCCACTTCACTGTCTTGACCTCCCTGTCTCGTCTCAATTCTTTCTGCAGCAGGACAAAAACCTAAGCACCAGCAACAGCCCCACAGGGGTTGAGCCTTCCTTGCCTTGTTCCTTGGGTGTCCCCCCCAAATGTGGTGCAGCTGAGAGAGACCCAGGACAGAAGGAAAGGGGGTGCACATGGCTGAGACTCTGAAGTGGCATTTCTCAAAAAAGGGCTTTTGGTGTGCAGAGGGTCACAGGGATTAGAACCAGGCAGCACCGGTGAGTGGTTTGATATTGATGGTGAGCAGTCGGGTCTCCACTCCTGGACCTTGGTCAAGATCATTGTGTCCATTTCACCTTTCCTGCTCTGTGACGTGATCCACCTGGGTGCCAGGAGGAGTCTTTAGGTCCCAGGCATGGAAATCCCTCAGATGCCAGGGTGAGAGGAGGTCCTGCTTGTCCCCTCCTTCCCTGCCTCCACCTTTTGCAGGGAGACTAAAGCTCTCGGAGACAGAGATTGGGGAGGAGTGGGGAGGAGGGAGGAGCTGAGTGTGAGGAGGGGAGGGATGTGGGAGAAGTGGGATCTGGGAGCAGCGGGCATGAGGGGGTGGTGGGCACTGGGGAGCAGAAGTCCCCTCTCTAGGGCCAGGGGCTGACTTAGACTGACTCACACAGAGAAGAGGCAGGCGGTCTCCAGGCACTGGTTCTTGGCTGTGGCACAACCAGCCACATCAGCACATCTAGGCAGAGCGTGCTGACAGAGGAAAGAGGGGGTACCATCCTGGAGAGCAGGGCTTACAGAAACAGCAGCTGCCAAGGGGCTGTGGTCACAAGGCTCCGTGTCCCAGAGCGGCAGGATCCCCTCTTCTGCAGGGGGGACACCCACGGACTCTGCTCCCCACATTGCCCCCACGTTCTTCAGACCTGGTGGGGCATCTAGCTCACAAAGCTCCTTTTGGTTATAATTTGATATCACTTGACTTTAGAAGGCAGTGCTTTGGGTGAGAGCTGAGATTTGTAGTACTTCACGTATGTATTTATAAAATACCTTCCTAGAAATTAATCAGTTGACACACTGCTTGTGTGCTCACAAATGCTGACTCACATCCATTGTGTTAGCAGGTGTATCAACAGCCCTGGGAGCCCTGAGAACCCCCGGTCTCCCGTTGAGGTACAGATCCAGGGGCTGCCACCGGACACTGGGGAGGCCCTGAGAAAAAGCTTCGATTTCCTAAGATACGCGATTCAGTGGAGAGCGGTCAGGCAGTGTGGAGGAAAATCCAAGGTACCTTCATCCAGAAGTCCCCGGGCCACTCACAGAACTGGGACTCTCTGGGGGATAAACATACACACATAAAGGTAAGCTACTCAGTTATAGTTGGTTTGAACTATTTTAGTTCGTCAAGATAATAAGGTAATATACAATGTCTTTTTCTCTCCATATCATAAAAGGTTTATAGTGAACTTGGGATCAGCATGAAGAAATACGAGGGACTGTACTCAAAGCAAGTAGTCTTTAAAAAAACCTTACAAACAAAAGCATTCCATTAAAGGGCCATTTATTCCCCCAGGCTTCTTCTAGGGGTGGGAAAGTCCCTTGATAACTTAATGAAGTCACGAGTCCTTTCCTCGCTCTCTCTGTTGACGTGTGTGTCTTAAATCAAACAGCATGAAACACTCCAGTCCACTGCTAGGCTGCTTCCTACGGGCTGTACGCTGCCTTCGCAAGGGGAGAGCAGATACCAGCAGTGTTGCTGGTGAGTATGCTCTTGTCTTGTCCCAGAAAGAATTCAGAAACAAGACATGGAGGTCAAGAAAGCAAAGCAAGGATGTATTAAGGGATGGGTGGTAGGCTCTCAAGGGAAGAGCGGGCAGACCCAGGTGCGTAGCTGCCCCGACTTTCTCTGGCAGGCTGGTTTTATGGGTGTAAAAGTGAATGGGCAGAATATTTATTGGCAGGGAGGGGCTTGGGGTCGTCTTTCCTGATCTTCACCCCAGCTCCACCTTCTTAGATGGGGAAGGAGGGGTTTTTTTATCCTTAATTAGTCTTGATCGGGAAGTCAGGTGAAGTCATAATGAACAAAGTTTCCATTCAGATGGTGGAGAGTCCTGTCTTATCCCACCTTTCTTTGCCTCTAGGACACTTGTCAACCCAGAACGTATGACGACTTATCAGTCCAGAGGTTCCTGTTTTTCTTGGCCTGTCCAAGGACCCCTGTTGTTCACAAGATGTATGGTTTCCTGCCATTTGGCCCGTGTCCCCTTTTCTCTGCTCATATCTAGCTACCTGCCTGCTCTATCAGCAGGTGGAGTTCCATAAGTTTGTAAGTCATTTGTTTATAACGTTTTCTCATTGCAAAAATATGACACAAGGGTTGTTAGATTTTATGCTGGATTATAAAACTCCATTTCATGCAAGAGTCAGAAGCCAGAGTTTTTGGGGAAGACACCAGCCCAGTGCAGGGTCCCGTGGTTGGGAGACAGTGGGTTGAGGTAGCTGCAGGTGTGGCAGGGAGAGGCAGTGACAGGGGACAGGTGGACAGTCCGAGGGGGCTGGGACAGGATGCTGGCACTCAGAGCTCAAGGGGCAGCCCCAAGCGCTGGGGGTGGGAACAGGCATTCTTGAATATGAGGCCATCAGGAGCCAAGCATTTATGCGCAGGTCCTTTGACAATCTCCTGACAGTATACACCAACAGCATCCATAACAACAAATAAGAACAAAGTAAAACCTCAGCCCTTCTTTCAGGATATAATTCGAGCAGCTCCAATAAACTGCAATAGGAGATAAACAACAAAGTTTCTTCCCGCTTGTGGAAATTTCTTGGTATTTATCGCATTAAAATGACAAGAATACATATTTGAAAGTGGAAATATTGCTCATTATTCTGCAATTAGGTAACTGACTAGATTTCCTCAGCACAGGAAATGAAAAAACAATTTCCTTACCCGAGAAAGAAATGCAATCTCCAAGCCAAATTTAAATATTTAACCGCAGCTGTGAAAGCCACAGGACACCTGCACTTGCATCTGCTTCAGCAAGTTTATGAGACAAAAGCTCACAGGTGAGCTGTTCCCCAGTCAGGGAAGATGGAAAACGGGTTTGAGAAGCTTACATAAGCCCGAGGTGGTGGGAACTTCCTTTGCAGGCATCTCTGAGACTAACATCAGGCTGGGGGAATCTTGGGATTTCTATTAACAAAGTTCACTTAGAAAATTCTAATCCGTTCCTTTTAGTGGCCTAAGAATGAGTATTGTGAATGAAGAATGTTGCCTTCCGTATCAGTAAACAAAGGATGGTGCAGCTGTTAAGCCTCTACACCTGCCCTGGAAGGTCAGTCCGGAGGGAACTCAGGATGCAGACAAGTAGGCAGCCAGGCTCCTGCAGCCACCCCCAAGGTGCCTCCAGAGGGGACTCAGGGTGAGAAATCACAGGACACTGGCCCTAGATAGCGAGGTGCATCTCAAAGGAATGATTTCCATAAGCCCAGACCTTTGCACCTTCCCGTGCATAGAAAAGTGCTGAATTCCTTAACTTGAAATATCTGGTTTTCTTTAACAGTAATCTTTTGATGTTCTGACTACCTGGTCTTTGTTGCAAGAACTCCTATATATCCTGGCTCCTCCCATGCCTCTTCAAAGCAGTCCCTTAGAGCTATCTGAGAGGCTTTCTGCCTGGCTTGAAATCCTCAGAAAGTCCACCAAATAAAACATAAATCTCAACTCAGCCTGTGCATTTTTTCAGTCGACGGTATCTAACACTACATCCATCTTCCTTCTCACAAAAGACGTGACTAGTACCTAGGTTTCCACTTGTTGAGTCCAAGTGGTGGTCTGTAGGAAGGAAGCAGGACCACCCCCTCTCTCCTCCTCCCTCCCTCTGCTCCAAGCCTTCACAGAGTATCTACTGTTGATTAAAAAATGCACAACCTGAAAGTTGAGAGTTACGTTTTATTCAGTGGACTTTCTGAGGACTTGAGCCTAGGAAGCAGCCTTCAGATTGCTCTAAGAGATTGTTTCGCCCAGGCAAGGGAGGTCCCAAGATAGAGAGGAGTTTTTGCCACAAAGACCATGTAGTCAGAACATCCAAAGATTACTGTTAATCAAAGAAAACCAGACAACCCAAGTTAAGGAACTGAGCACCTTTCTATGTACGGGAAGGTGCAAAGGTCTGAGCTCATGGAAATCATTCCTTTGAGGTGCACCTCGCTATCGAGGGCCAGCCTCCTGTTCTTCCACATCCTGAGTCTCCTCAGGGCGCACCTTTGGGAGTGGTGGGCATCCTGCTTCCATCCTGAGTTCCCTTCGGGCTCAAGCAGGTGATAGCTTGATGGCTGCGACATCTTTTGTTTACTGATATGGCAGGCGGCATTCTTGATCCACAGCAGACATAAAGTCGAACCAAGTAAAATGAAAGTGATTAGGAGAAGGCCCTCTGGACTCAGACGTGCCCGAGTCTCAAGTCTGCCTCCTGCCGACTGGGCAAACGGGGGCGCCTTTCCCTGCCCTGAGCCCACCTCCCCACCCGGGAAGTCCGCCTGTCACACACTCCAAAGTGCTTAGCATCACGGAGGACACACCCCAGGGGCCACGCCGTGTACACCAATCCAAAGGAAGTGTGTATTTAAGGACTATCTACTTTGTCTGAAGCTGGCAGGCAAGGAGGCTGATGTGCGAATATGCAGGAAGGTCACTGAGAGCTTCTGGTCTTCATACAGCCATTATACTTGCCGAAAGGCTCATAGTCTATATTTTTTTATTCATCCACCTAAGCACTAAATATATTCAGGAAATGAAACCAGTCGCGTCTGTATGAAATCTGGAAAAGCTGATGAAAATAGTTACAAGTTTCCCCAGTCCTCTAAAGCCATCTGAAAAACGGGCACAGACAGAAATCACGTTGAAAATATGCTTTTTTTTCCATATATGAACAGATACCAGAGATGTTTTTCTGGAGTCCAGTACATCTGAAATGTAAAATGATTATACTGGCCTACATTCAAAGGACAAAAATACATCATATCAGAAGAAATTCAGAATTCAATCTAAACCAACGGGAACCAGGAAAAGAGTGATGCCCTCGGTTAAATAAATCTCTAGCGGAGCGAGTTTGCAGGGGGTGGTGGGCAGGACACCTCAGACCACCGGGTCAGCTTCTCACCCTGTGCCTTACCCGGGAAAGTTACCTAATCACTCAGCCTCAGCAACTTCTGGTGGAAAAATGAAAGAACAAATGCTCATTTTGTAAAAGTGCTCTAGCAATTAATTGAGCTAACAATGCTTAACTCGGTGCTTGGCTCATCAAAGGCATGTGGAAAATTACACATTCCGTTCTTTGATCCTAGAGCAGGGCCAGTCATCCTCTCAAAAGCGCCCCCAGCACCCGATGGAAGGGGATCCTCTTTAGGTGGGCCCCCAGCCCTTTGCTTCACACCACGGAGTACAGACCCAACTCCAAAAAACCCCCACTGTGCACTATTATCCCAAGACGCCAGTAAGAAAGACTCAGCTTGACGCCTTAGTGTAGAATTCTCTGCACCATCTGAACAAAGCAGGCCTCACACTTTGCTTCTAAAATCCCAAGGTCCACCTTCTAGTCAATATTCAAAATGCAACAGACACAAGCTTGTTTCCTGAAATGTATCAGGTCACTAGCTTGTCCATAAAACATTTCTTTTCTGCTGTGAAAATATTTTGAAATTTCACATTAAAATTAAACAGAAATTTTAAAGTAGCTACAGCACTAATAAAAATATCAAACCAGCCATCCTGCCGGGCCTGACCCGCTGTGGCTGACCTGACCTTCAGGGGCCCCAGGGCTCACCTCCCCCCCAGCCCTCCCCATCATATAGTCAGTTGACCCCTCTGTATACAAAGAACATTTTTCACTGTGTCCCCTCCACGGCCACCCCCCACCAACTTTCTTTTTTTAATTGAAGCTGATTTACAATGTTGTGTGAGCTTCTGGTGCACAGAATAGTGATTCAGTTTATATATATATATATATATATATTCTTCTTCATTACAGGTTATTACAAGCTATTAAATATAGTTCCCTGTGCCTTATACAGTAGGGCCTTATTGTTTCTTTATTCTGTGTTTAGTATCTGCTAATCCCAAACTCTTAATTTATCACAGCTCCTTTTAATTCTCTCAAACTTGAGTATTGAGGCACCCGGAGCAGGAAACATCTCTTATTCTTAACTGCAGCCTCCAGATCCTTGTTCCTCCATCAGTGTCTCTGGGCCACTTATTTCCCTGAGATGCTGCCTTCTGGATCTTTCCATCCAAATGCCCCACGCACAAACCAAGTTCAGCATGTCTCAAGTTAACTCCTCTTTCTACCCCAAATCTATTCTCCATTCTCTCACAGCATCTACATACATACTATCTCAACCAAACCAAAAACCGAGGCTCTATACCAACCTCTTCTTTCTTTCACATGCGACATCCAACATTCATTCAGTCACTGGGTTCTGTTGATCCTGTTTCTTAAAGGCTTTTCACAGCTAAAACGGGGTCATGAGTTAGCAGCAGCCGGAGGACAGTGGGGAGTGTTTCCACTGATGTCCCACGACAAGGGGTTAGAGATGAGCCCTCGACTCCCAAACCCCTGCCCAAAAGAAGGTGTTCCCGTGCGTGGTGTCTGGAGGAGGCTGAGTCTCACACCAGACCTCGGATAGACTGTGGGTTAAACAGAAGAACACACAAGACGATCAGATGTCTCACACTCCGTATGGGAACAGATGTTCTAAGTCGGCACAAACATTGTATGAATGAGCTTTTGGAATGTGCTTAGAAACTGGGGAGGAGTCATTTCATATTCCCCTTTATTTTAAGGGAGTATTTATCTGAATAATACTCATTAAAGACACCAAACTGTTCCAGAAATATTGTGTGTGTGTGTGTGTGTGTGTGTGTATAATCAGACACACAGCTTTATTTTCCAGGAACTACCTCTGATTTATGGGCCTCTAAAGGGGGTGCAATGACTCTTGAACGTGTCATCTATCCAAAGATGCTCCAAGAACTGGCTGTGACAAACAGCCATACACCAGTGCAAGGTGCCCTCAGCACCTCCATATTTGAAAGCTACTCGAGCTGGAGAAATATTACACCTGGAGATGTGAGTGATGTGTCCACATTCTGACTGCGGGGCATTTCTCAAGCCTCTGTGCTCTTCCCTGGACTGAGCACGGAGCCCGCAGATGACCGTGAAGCTAAAAATTCTACATCCTTAAATAGTGATGCTCATCTCTTGGGTTTCATGGTTTATAAGTTCTCATTAGTAGATTTGCTGAACTGTGGGTCACTCTGAATCCCTTCAAGAGAGCAGAAAGGCAAAAAGAAAAAAAAAAAAGCTTCAACAGAGAAAAGGGCATTTATTTAGCTTAAAATAAAGGATTAAGATTTCCAGTTTAAACCAAGAACCCCTCTGATAAACTGGTACTGTGGGAATTCAAATGTCCTTTGATTTTATATACGGACCTCAATAGCCGTATTTAACAATGGATTTCCCCTCCTCAAAGACAAACCCTGTAGACTGGCGATGCCACGCATTTTAAAGTCCTTCCAGTTTCTAAGAAGATGTGCTATTTTTAGGCAAGTCCATTCATTTCTGAGAGCAAATCTATTTCTGGGTTTTTCACCCAGAACTTGTTAGGTTCTGGCTATTAGACAAATGACAATACTAACAATATTACACTTCATATAGCTGAGAAAGACTGGCTTGGTAATGTTTTTGAATTGTTATTAAGTGCAGCAGAAACACGTGGACAGGCATCTCTGCATGGAGTTGCGTGGGGCAGCCCCAGCCTGCGGGCTGTTGTAACGAAAGCCCACCCAGTCAGAAGGAAACCAGGGAGCAGGGTTTCATACAGTCAACCCAGCACGGTGCGCAAGGAGGGAGACACACGAGGGCTCACCTTTAGATAGGAGGGGATGACACTTGGTTCCTGCTTAAAAAAAAATTTATTGAGGTACAGTTGATTTATGATATTATGTAAGTTTCAGGTATGTAACATAGTGATTCACCATTTTAAAACTTACAGTTATTATAAAATATTGGCTGCATTATCTGTGCGGCACAACATAGCCTTGTTGTTTATTTACTTTATGCACAGTAGTTTGTGTCTCTTACTGCCCTCGCCCTGACTGGTTTGTTCTCTACAGCTGTGAGTCTGCTTCCTTTCTGTCATATTCCCTAGTTTGTTTTAGAGTCCACATATTAGTGATATATCATTCAGTGTTTGTCATTGTCTGTTTGACTTATGTCACTAAGCAGAATACCCTCCAAGTCCATCTATGTTGTTGCAAATGGCAAATTTTCGTTCTTTTTTATGGCTGAGTAGTGTTCCATTCCATATCTGTGTATACCACATGTCCTTTATCCATTCTTGCTCCTGCTTCTTGCCCTGGGCCCCACTAATCGTGGAGCTGCCTAGTCATGAGCAGTCAACTGTCTTTTGTCTTCAACTCATGAGATCTGTGTCTCCTGCCAGCCTCCGTGGGAACTGTGGGTGAAACCCCAGATCCCTCACTCTCTTGCTTTTCTACCTGCGCAACTGGCCCATCTTCTCTGCTGCTCCTTCCAATCCTTCCTCTTCTTCCTAAGGCCACAGTGCCCAGGACTCCTCACATTGGGCCGCCATCTCCCCACGCACTCAGCCACACCCTGGCGCCTTCTCTGCTACCTGCACTCACTTCCTTTGTGATCTCCTCTAGCTTCGGGGCTTCACATCCTATTTCTATCTTGAGGATTCTCAAATTTACTCTCCAACTCAGTTTTTAAATCAAACTCCAGAATCAACTCAACACACCCAGACTGAACTGCTAATGTTATCCTCAAAACAGATGCACTTAGAATCTTCCCCATTCACTCAGTCTACCACCATTCTTCCAGTAACTCCGGCCCAAACCTCCAATCGTTTCCACTCCTCTCTTCTCTCACATGTTACATCGATCACAGGAAATTCTGCTGACTCTGCATTAAAAGCAGACTGTGGTCCAGGCACTTCTCATCACTGCTACGGCTGCCAGCCTGGGCAGACACCCTCCCTCTCCCCCTCTGTGCTACAGCAGCCTCAGGACCGCTTCCCTGCACCTGTTTTCTTCGATGGTCCTGTTAGCAACACAGCATCCAAGGTGATTTTTTTTAAAAACAGTTTAAATCAGCTCATTTGCTCCCGTGTTCAAAACCATACAGTGCCTCCTTATTTCACTACAATTGTGTGTGCTGCTCTATGAAGACTCAGTTTTTACTCCCTGTTTTGTGGAGTTCCTTAGTTTGGTCTCCTATTTCTGCCCGACCACTAACACCCAGCCACCTGGTTACACAGGGCAGATGACCCCAGGGCTTCCAGTCTTCAGGTATAGCTTACAACACTTTCATCCTTAGCTCTTTCTCCGAATAGACTCTCTGGCCCTTCCTGGGACTTCCTTTCATTTTCCTGTGAATTAAGTGATACATTTAAATGATGTTTATTGTGATTCGTTCACAATTTCTGATGGTTTTATGCTGAGAGTTCTTTAGAATTTCTAATCAACCACATTGCTAGACACAGAAGTCCCCATCCTTTCATCAGTCCACCTGGGACTTGCTTCCGTCTCCAGCCTGGTCCCAGCAATGTGGCCCAATGACCTGCAGAGGGCACTCTCTTGCCCTCATCTGGCTAGGAAGCTTGCAGCAGGGCTGGAAGCAGGAGCTCGGGCACTGCTGGGCCCCTGAGACACTCTCCTGGCCTTTCTATCTGCTGGCTGTAGGCTCAGAGGTCCTCTGCGGGACCCTCCCGTCAAAGTCTCAATGTGCCCGCCTCTGGCTGGACCTGTTCCTCTCCTCCATGGTTCCTAAGATGTTTAACTCTTTGCCAATTATCCCTCTGAGCGCTGACTGAGTCCTTCACCACCTACTCTCCTGACTGCTCTATCCTGGGGGGTACCCTGTCATATCTTTATCCTTTTTCCTTATCCCCAGTCCAATCCCACGGCCCACCCCAGCTGCCCCGGATCAGCACTGCAGGAGACAGAGCCCCGGCGCTGGTGTGTTCTAAAAGCTCCATTTGCCATTCTCATTCTTGCCCCGTCATTCATCTTTTACACCCTGAGTTCATACTCTGATCACACTGTCGGTTTCAAATTATACTGGACCTTTTACCTTCATTAAAATCAGGAAACTCTTATTTCTCTATTTAGAAAAGCATGCACGTGTGCCGAGCGAAGCGCAGTGCGGGGACGGCGCCTGCCCCACGCCGCCGCGGGGAGGCCGGTCTGTGCCCCGCGAGGTGCAGGAGCACAGGCCTCCCTCTGGCTTCTCAGATACTAGCGGGTGCCAGCGCCCTCTCACTCAGACCACTTCAAGAAGCTTGGAACACAACCCATCATCTCCATGGCAACCGTGGACCTGACAACGGGGAGACGCGGGTCAGGGCTCTGGTTCTACGGGTCTCCGACCACAGGGGTCTGAGGGCGGCCTCAGAGCACGGATGTCCCGCCTCGTTCCAGACCCTGATGCCCTAAAGAACCATCCACCTGACACGTGCTGCCAAGCTGGCGAGCTGTTTAGTAAACTCACACAAGTAGTATTTCAGAGTACGTATTTCATGCATCTTAACTTTGCTTTGCTATTTATATCACTTATTGAAAGATCTTTTCATGTCATATAATGTATTCACACAGTGGTGCACTCGCACAGTGTATTTATATAGAAATCCAGCACCCTTGTGGTATTCAGACACTCGCATACCGAGTTTTTAAAGCTGCTGTGTGATGATTATGCTTATTTTAATTCCTTTAATATCTGCTCCTGGGAAATGTAAACAGATGTTTCTAATTACTCCCTTTGTGCGTGCACATGGAAGATTTAGATTTCATGAAGGGGAAGGTGTCTCCCGTGGCAACAGGAATCGTGAAAGGATGGTTTTGATGGTTAAAACGCCCATATTTTGCTCTGGAAGTTGGTAAATAAACAAGAACTATTGAAATATTTCAAAGGAAAAGCATTGTTTTAAGAAAGCAGGCACCCTCCCTCTGCTGGCAATGTCCTGTTAAACGTTAATGTCTGATCCTATTCGTATTCAAATGAGTCCAAGGAAGTCAGGACACAGAACTGTGGGCCAGCAAAGCTGACTTGCCACTGAAAGCACATTTTTATGTAGCATCCAAGTGGTGATTTGAAGCAGCGAACGGTCGCCATTCACCAAAGCTCTGATTAGAGCATCAACTATCAAGTTAATTGTACATTTTCCTGATTTCGTGAGTAACGCTGGATATTAAAATACAAGTTTTCCATATGCGACTTGCCTCACGTCGGCTAGCAGCTACACTATTTTTAGCACGAGACAATAATTCTAAGTGTCCTTTTATGTTCCTCAGTTCCTTTGTGGGCCTTCTCAGGAACCACACAGCCAGGATTCAGCCATGACGTGACACAGCTTAGAGGGACATTTTTTTTTCCTTTCCACAATTGTGGAATTGTGCGTGCCAAATTCAGTTATAACAGAACCAAAGATGTCAGCGAGTCAGCTGCTGTGTTCATCAGAATTGGAGTGTATAATTTATAACTGGCAATATAATTAACAGCTGGTAATTTAATCGTCTGTGATTCACTTGCTGTACATTGACCTTCAAAGCTGTGAAACTGCTGTCACTTAAAACGTATAGGGCTGTGATGTCACAAGAGCTGCATTCCTTTTTGGCCTCCTCCGGCTACGCTCTGACTCAGAATTTAACCCCCTGACCTAAAGAGACCTTTGCGTGACGTTAAACAGAACAGTCCCGTGAGCGACAGGCATCTGCAAGAGATCCTAAGACTCACTTCTCGCCCATCATCAAATTTTACCTTGATGGGTGATGACTGTGATGGTCTAGGATGGGTGACGACTGTGATGGTCTGACTGCCCTCCAGTGAGGACAGGAGCCAGAGAACTCACACCCGGACTTGGGCTCCGCACACGAGGACTGCCCAGAGCGGCAGCAAATTTTGGGAGGTTCCGTGGACCAGGCTTGGCAGAGCCGCCCAGTGACCTCACTTCTCTGCTGGGGTGCCTTCCCTCTGGGTCTGGCCAGACGAGGGTAAGACAGGAAGGAAGGAGGAAAGGGAACTGACTGGCGTAGCTGAGGTTCGAAGATTATGCCCAAGGAAACGGGCACTGGCATCCAGGGTCAGCACGTCCCGCGGAATACCAGCTGGCGGTCAGAATTAGGGTTTCCAGAATAACAGTTTTGCCCCTCAACCGTCCACGACTAAAGCCACTGGAGCCGGGAGGGAGCGAGCTCACATCCGCTTCTGGTCAGTTTCATCGGCACAGCCTGGGAACCACACTGAAGTGTCAGGGGACAGGTGACCATGTCCCCGGCATGCCAGTCTGCCTGTTCACAGCGGGGCCGGTGCCAGGTGAACTCGGCTTCCCTGGCTGACAGGGACAGCTGATGGCAGGATGCACACAGAGAAAGAATGAGAAACATAATGGAAGCTTGGATTATTGTCTCACACTGAAAACAGTCTAACTCCTATTCTTTACCTATCTACCTATCTATCTACATATATAATACCCAAGGCAGTGACAGATAGCTGTACCGTTATGTAATTTTTATTTTTGTTTTGTCTTTTTTTGGTGGGGGAGGGGCAATTAAGTTTATTTATTGATTTACTTTGACTGAGGTACTATAGATTGAACCCAGGGCCTCACGCATGCTAAGCATGCACTCTACCACTGAGCTATACCCTCTGTAATTTTTAAATATTGTGGGTTGTTTGCAAGAAGGATGATCAGTTAGCCAACGGACAGGCATTTTTTAAATCAATTCATTTATCCATGGACTTTGATTCAGTCACTGCATTCATTCATTCATCATTTTCTATTCATTTATGTATCACATTTCCCCTGCCAAGCTCACAGAATAAATATCTGCTGTGGATTCAGTGCCCAAGACATGCAACATTTTTATTTAAAGTCACTGTTCAAGCCCGTCTTTTCTCTCATGAAGATCGTTCAAAGGTCCGTCTTTTCCTTTTCCTCCTTTCTGGCTGCCTGGCCAGTGCCCTCGTCACCGCATCTCCGGGTCGTGCAGCAAACTGCCTCCCTCTGCTTCAGGCCAGCTCTCATGCCGCTCATCATGATGGTCTCTGGTCCTGGCTGGTCCGCCCCACCTCGTTGTGGGTTTGCATCCAAGGCTGGACAGAGGAGCGTCTCTCCGGCCTCGCAGGGGGATCTCCTCTCCCGAGGAGTCCCCTCCGAGCCCCGGTCCTGGCCGGACCCTCTCTCCCCTGTGCCCCTCACTCTGGGCTTCGAGGCTCTGCCAGGAGGGTCCTGCCTGTCCTGCATCTGTAAATAACCTGAAACTGGGCTCATCACGGCCTGAGCTGAAGATCCTGCTCTTCCCAGGCAAGGAGGGTTCTCCCTGCCCATCACATGAACTGTAACCTCCAGCTGGTCCGCCTTCACTTGGTTGTGGATTTCCCTCCTGCGCCAGCATGGCCAGTCTGTCTGACCCCCTCTGTGTTGCCCTGCTCCTCTCCACACTTGGCTCTCCTCGTGTTTCCCTGCCTTACAAGCCTTTCCCACACCACACCGTCTTCTTGCCAAGCACCCTCCAGGGATACATCCCCACGGAGCCTTCCTGGATTCTTTCCTGCTTTATGGGCTCAGTTAGGTCCTCGCCTAGAATAGGAGGGCGACCAGCATGATTCCTAAGACTATGATTCTCTGAAACATCAGAAGCCATACATGACAGTTTACCAAGTAACTGCTCTCTACTTGTTTCTTCTTCTGTTACTTATTTTTTTTAATTGAAGTATAGTCAGTTACAATGTGTCAATTTCTGGTGTACAGCACAGTGCTTCAGTCATACACAGACATACATATATTTCTTTTCATATTCTTTTTCATTATAGGTGACTACAAGATATTAGATATAGTTCCCTGTGCTGTACAGAAGAAACTTGTTGTTTATCTATTTTATACATAGTAGTCAGTTATCTGCAAATCTCAAACTCCCAATTTATTCCTTCCCACCCCCTTCCCCCCAGTAAGTTTGTTTTCTATGTGAGTCTGTTTCCGTTTTGCAAATAAGTTCATTTGTGTCTTTTTTTCTCTTTTTATAGATTCCACATATGAATGATATCATATGGTATTTTTCTTCCTCTTTCTGGCTTACTTCACTTTGAATGACAACCTAAATATCCACTGACAGATGACTGGATAAAGCCATGGTATATTTATACAATGGAACACTACTCAGCCATAAGAAAAAATAATGTCATTTGCAGCAACATGGATAGCCCTGGAGAATGTCATTCTACTTGTTTCATGAACACCCTGTGCATCAATCCTGGGTTACAGGAGAGAGTCGATGTATAATTTCCGACATGCCGTCACAGGGTTGTGGGGGCCTCTGAGGGACAGACTCCCTGTTGTTCTGTTCCAGGATCTGTGTGTGTGCGTGTGCGTGTGCGTGTGTGTGTGTATGCACCTGCACACATGTGTACCCAATGATAATTACTTGTTAACAGAACAGAAATTAAACCACCTTTACATGCCTGATATTTTAATTAAGAATGTACTTAAAATTTATTTCCACATTTCAGTCATACCCTACCAAATAATGAGATCTGCTGGAATGGCTCTAAGTGAGAGATAATTTACGTGCCAAAAATCTCACTTGTTTTAGGGGGCAGTTAAATACTTCTAAGGATATTCACAAAGGGCACCACAGTCTAAGTCCAGGGCATATCTGTCATCCTCCAAATGCACCACGTGCCCGTGTGTAGTGATCCTGTGGCTCACACCCTGTCGCCCTAAGCAGGCACTAACCCACCATCTCCATGGATGGCCTTTTTCCCTGCACGTTTCATGTAAATAGACCCACGCGATGTGGCGTATTTCGTGACTGGATTCTTTCCCTCCTCATGATGACTTTGTGGAGCATCTTTTCGTAGCACCTTCACTTCTCTTTGGTGCAAATATTCATTCCAAGTGTGGATCAGCCTCTGATCAGAGTATGGATCAGAGGCTGATCCACGTGGATTTTTAAGTTCACGTATCAGTGATTGCTTGGCTGGTCCCCACTTTCGGGGTATTATGACTAGTGCTGCTATGAACATTCGTGTACTAGGATTTTGGACAAATATTTTCATTTCTCTTGGGTATATACCTAGGAGTGGAATTCCTGGGTCAAATGGTAACTGACTAGGAAACTGTCCAACTGCTTTCCCAAAATAGCCACGTCAGTTTTGCAGTCACCCCAGCACCCCAGCAAAGTATGAGGGTTTCAATTTCGTCATATCCTTGCAAACGTTTGCTGTTTTCTTTTTTTTAAATTGTCATTTAGTAGTTATGAAATAGCATGTCATTGTGGTTTTATTTTGCATTTCCCTAAAGACTAATGATGCTGGGGTGAGGGGGTAGGTCTAGCTCAGAGGTAGAGCGCATGCTTAGCATGCATGAGGTCCTAGGTTCAATCCCCAGTCCCTACATATAAATAAATAAATAAACCTAATTACCCCCCAAAACAAACAAATAAACAAAAACCTAATGATGCTGACTGTTCTTTTTGCTTACTGCCCATTCATTATCTTCTTTGAGAGAAAGGTCTGTTCAGAATCTTGGCCAACTTTTTAAATTTGTTTTTCTCATCATTAAGTTGTAAAACTTCTTTATGTAGTCTAGCTATACGTCTTATGTTAGTTATACTCATTTCAAATATTTTTTCCCTCGCTATGGACTGGTTTTCATCTTCTTAACAGTATTTTCAAAGAGCTAAAGTTTTAAATTTTGACTAAGTACAAATTAGCAATGTCTTCTTTTAACACTTGGACTTCTGATGTCATATTTAAGAAATCTTAACAGAACCCAAGATCAGGAAGATTTAGCTCAATTTTTTTTTCTGTAAGTGTTGTATAGTTTTAGCTCCTACATTTAGGTCTAGAACCCATCTGAGTGCACTTTGTAGGCAGACCATGTTTGTATGAATTTGCTTGTCAAAGACAGGAGGAAGGGCACTCGCTCCTGGTAAAGAGAAATGCAGGTGCAAAGGCCTGGCGTCCACAGAAGTGATACAGCTTAAATTTGGAGGGATGCAACTTACAGAGTAAGCTGAAGAGGCAGCTGTTCTGAAGAGAGGAAACCCTGACCAAGGCAGGAGCAATGAGGCTGTCAGGAGAGCCGGCTTGGTCAGCAGCAGGGGTGACGTGAAGGCACCCAGGGGCTCAGCGCCTCCCACGGTGCTGGTCAGGGGGACTGAGCAGCTGCCGATTCACCATGGAGAAAAAGGGAGGTGGGTGAATCAGAAGGGGAAGGAAGGACGCTCTGGATTTTTTTTTTTAATCATGGGACAATACATATCACATGAAATTTACCAGCTTACTTTCACAGTATATACATGTATCAAATCACTATGATGTACACCTTAAACTGACCCCATGTTATGTGTCAAAATATTTCAATCAGGTTGGAAAACTTTTACCAGTGGATCCATTTTTAAGTTCAGCGGCATTAAGTATCTTCACATTGTTGTGCAACCAAGACCGCCATCCATCTCCAGAACATTTTTCCTCTTGCAAAACAGAAACTCTGTACACGTGAAACACGGACTCCCCACTCCCGTCTCCCCCACCTTCTTGTGAACACCCTTCTGCTCTCCACCTCTGTGAGTCTGACTGCTCTGGATACCTCACGGAAGTAAAATCAAACATCATTTGTTCTCTGGTGTCTGGCTTATTTCACGTAGCACAATGTCTTCCAGGCCCATCCATGGTACACAAGTGTCAGAACTTTCTTCCTCTTTCAGGCTGAAGAATACTCCAGGATAAGGACATTCTGTTTTGCTCACAGAAATCTGGAAAACGCCTCGGGGGCCGGGCAGTGAGGAGCAGTTAATATGATGTGGAAAAAGGAGTCTTAATGCTTAAACATTAAAGCAGTTGATTTTGAAGCAGATGAAGCAACCAAAGGGAGGGTGTGGAGTGAGAACCCTATGGTCCCTAAGAAAGGGCAGAGGGGAATCAGTCATTAAAAAGCATGAAGAAGGATTTGTGAGAAAGCAGCAGGAAAACCAGGAGGAGGAACCTGCAGGGAGTCAAGAGTCTACAGAGCGGCAGAGGACGCGGGGCAGGGCGCTCTGGGAAGAAGCCATGGTGTGTGGGAAGCCCAGAGAACGTGGGCCACCCTGTGCTAACAGCTTCTGCAGAACCCTTAGCCAGAAGTCCAGGGGCACCCTGGCAAGCTGAGAAGGGAGAGTTCATGGCTCCTCCCCAGTGCGGGGAAAGCGGAGGACAAGTGGCTGGCGGGTGGAAAGAAGGGGGAGCCTTCCCAACTGAAGACAACTGACAGGTAATACGCTAAAATTGTACTAAAACGTGGAAGTACTGGAGCATCTCTGGGAGGTGGGTCAGGGGTTTTCAGTCATGTTGTACAGCTGCCAAACTTTCTATAAGGGGCTATTTTATCAGTGTGCTAAAACCATCCAATTCTATGTTTAGAGATAATTGGGCACAAAACCAAAACAAAGTGCTGAGCCGTTCGGAGGATCCAGCAGAGATGGAAACTGTACACTGGCAGAAGAGCCAGTCAGCAGGATTCGGCGGCTCTTTTCAGCTCCTCTCAGCAGTCCAGCGGGGATGAACTTGGGCTAACAACACCACCAAGACCGCACATTTCTGAGACACTTGTCATCACAGCCCCGCTCCGAGGCTCACACTTCTGTCACATCAGCTCTCCGGCAAGAAAACTCAGGCCTGGATTAATGAATTTGCTTAATCTTAAGCAACTGAAAGGCGGAGCCAAGTAGGTCCAACCCTGACCCTGTGTCCTTAGTCCTACCAGACAGACAAGGAAGGAGGGGCGGGAGGAGTGATGTCGAGGGAGGGGCCAAGCTTGGGAGGAGGAAGATGTCCGGGCTGAGGATACAGGAGGACTGAGGGAGAGAGAATGGGGAACCCAGCCAGAGGCTGGAATCCCCAGTTCAAGGCCACAGAGCATTGGGGTGCATGTGTCTTTTCAAATTAGAGTTCCCTCCGGATATATGCCCAGGAGTGGGATTGCTGGATCACATGGTAAGCCTATTTTTAGTTTTTTGAGGAATGTCTAAACTGTTTTCCATAGTGGCTGCACCAAACTGCATTCCCACCAACAGTGTAGGAGGGTCCCCTTTCAATACCACATGACATCACTCATATGTGGAATCTAAAAAAAAAAAGACACTAATGAACTCATCTACAAAACGAATAAAGACTCACAAACATAGTAAACAACTTGCAGTTACTAGGGGGTGAAGGGGGCGGGAAGGGATAAACTGGGAGTTTGAGATTTGCAAATATTAACTACTGTACATAAAATAGATGGAAAGCAAATTTCTTCTGTACAGCACAGGGAACTACATTCAATATCTTGTAGTAACCTACAGTGACAAAGAATATGAAAAGGAATATACGTGTGTATATGTATGACTGAATCACTATGCTGTGCACCAGAGTTTGACACATCGTAACTGACTACACTTCCATTAAAAAAAAAAAAAAAAGACTTCAGAGCAGGCCCTGTGTTTCTGGCTTATCTAGTTGTTCTTGTGATTCAAAATGCAGTGTATGAAGCTTTTACCTATATTTCATCTTCTATCCACCTTCCTACTCATGTTTCATTTTCTTAAACCCTATCATTATTACAGGACTTCCTAAAATCGCCCCTGTTGTTTATCGAAGACAAGTCATTTATATCTTAAGATAGACTCAGGTTTAAGTTGAGTCTTCAGTTTTTCATTTATTTCTACACAAGCCTTTTCTCCCTCGGGAATCACATTGGACAGAAGCTCTCCACGGGGGCAGGGACTGACTCAATCACCATGGGGACTCACCATGGGAACGACGCTAACTTGGCATCACTGGAGCAGAGCAGGTGTGGGTGCCCTGGGCCTGGCCCCTTGCTCTCTCTCCTCAGACACCAGCCCCTGAGCCCTGCAGCTTCCCGGCGCGGCTACGGCTGGGAGGAGTGTGTGGAAACCGCGATGCATGCCTGCTAATCCAAGATGTATCCTCCATGCCAGGTCTCACCAGTAAGAAACCTGGTATTCTGGTTTCCAGCCAGTTGACTTTCTTTCTCAGCTGGTTTCAAGAGGGGGAAATGGGATGCTTTACTGACCTCTTAATCCCTCAGTAATACCTGAGCCACCAATGCAGCACAGCTCATACATCTCGTTCCATCATTACCCGGTGTGTGTGTGTGCGCGCGCGCACGTGTGTGTGTGTGTGTGTGTCTGTGTGTGTCTTTAATCCTGTTACTGTCTCTTTTCCACTTCCTCTCTCCTTTAAAATATGCCTTTTTCCTTACTGCTCAAAGTGATACTTAAGAAGCCATTTTGGGGAGAAAACCTATACAAATGCAAATGGAGTCAATACATAATCCTAAAGAACTCCTGGCCACTGTCCTAGAAATGACAATCCTGTATTTACTCGACAGAGCTCCAAAAGCACCGGCTGTGGGGTTAGACCCCACCCCGGGGCTTCTCGGGAAACCTGAACACCCGCCTCCATTTGGATGCCTCTGGCCACAAGCCACCTCAGAGCCGCTCTGCGCTGGCTTAAATACTTAGGGCTGGGCTGTTGTTCCCAATTGTTCACCCCTCCCAGCATCCATATCGTTCATCAGATGTCTCTGCAGAGATTTATCACCAGGCTTCCCCTGCCCATTGGCCAGGACTTGCTTTGGCCAGTGTGACAATGGGGACTTGGCATAAACAAAGATGAGAAATGCGCCTGCACGGCTGGGCTTGCGCTCCTGTACTCCCGGCAAGTACACGTGCCCAGAAGATGAAAGATACATGGTGGAAGTCTGGACCCAATTTGCTGCTTGGAGCCAAACCCACCAAGGCACAGTCTCGAGCAGTCAACCCCCAGCCAACCGGTAGACGTGTGAGGTTGAAAAAACAACTGTGGTTCTGCACCACGGCATTATAGGCAGATTGCTATGCTGCATAACGGTGGTGAAAGCTAAGTGATGCACTGAGGTAGGACTGCTTCAAAGTTGTTTCACTGAGTGGCTCAATAATGTCACAAAAAACCTCAGATCATTTTCTTCTTCTTTTTTTCCCATAAGCTGCCTCAGGCTAGCATCCCCCAGTTGCAAGCTGGCCACCTCATACGACACACCAGAGCTTCCCACACAGGAGCATGTCTTCCTCCTGACATGTCCAGAAGACAGACGGACTTCCCAGGCAGCCCATCCGACGGCTCACCCCTCTGGGTCAAAAGTGGGTTACGTGGTCACCAGATAACCAAATCAGCAGCAAGGCGGATGGGGTGCGATGACTTCAGAATTTACACCTGAGGCAAAGGGAAGAGTTTCCTCACCCGAGGGGAGTAATGAGCACAACTGGGATTCTACGAGCAAATGAGAAGGGGAGGGAGACGCCAGTGGGCAGGCACCGACACCTACGTGACATCTTCATACAGACGTTGTGAGCAGAACACACGCAAAGCGCTTAGAAAAACTGGCTTGCACAAAGTAAGCTCAAACTACACGCCAGCTTTAGTCCATCTGTTCTTCTAATAATGAAACATGGAGTAGGAAGGGCAAGTGAGACTAGGCACAGAAAAAGGGGAGCCGTGGTGG
Organism: Camelus dromedarius; assembly: GCF_036321535.1. NCBI lineage: Eukaryota > Metazoa > Chordata > Mammalia > Artiodactyla > Camelidae > Camelus > Camelus dromedarius. Next base: position 1,538,354 of record NC_087464.1, on the reverse strand, counting down.
GCGAGAGAGCTTGCGTCATCCTTGAGTGGCACTGGCTGCCCTGCCAGCCTGCTGCCCTGCCGTCCCAAACTGTGTGCTTTCCAATTTCATACACGGTCACAAGACACAGGGGATGCACACATCGAAAGGCATGTTCCTTTTGAAACACATATCTGTGTGTGTGTATGTCTGTGTAGGTACACAAATGCAGAACATACATATTTATATGTAATATGTACATATTCTATAAACGTTAAGTATCTTCCAAAGAAACCTGCAATGTGCTTTTGTAACTGAATATTTGCCTAAACATATAAATTATGTGTATATATAAGTTAATGCATAATATACAAGCATATATGCTTATATAAAATGTAATATATAAAATAGATTATGTTTTATACACTATATATTTTATACTATATATGCTGTATACTTTATACACTATATATTTATACATAATATGTATTTTACATGTTCAATGTATTTACATACATATTCACTTACATATAAACATCACCTATAATATACTACACATTGCAAGTATATATTTATACATATAAATACATGTACACATGTAAACATACAAATATATATTTATGCATCTATCAGTTTTTGAAAAGCCACTTACAGGTTGCTTTGGAAGGTCTTCTTAACTTCACAGCTGAAATAATTAAAGAGGTGACCGGAGGCTTAACGCTGCCCTTTATGGATAGGTCTCAAAGATCCGAACATGAAGTTAAGACATAGAATGAATAAGGCCAGCTGCTAGTTAAGCCGTTGCACGGGTGAAGCAGTGAGGCCCTGGGAGTAAAAACGACTCTTTCTGAGCAGCTATTCTCAGAACGGTATTAATTCAATGGCTGGGCTGGGGGCTTCTTCTAGATCACATGTCCCCGTCTGCAAGGGAGACAAATCACATCACCCTGAGCACGTGGGCGGACAAACCGCAGGGCACATGGCCACCCATGTGCAAGATACCCAGGGGCCCGCACGTTGGCGCCAGCTCATGAGTCAAAGCCCGCCTGGCCTCCTCACCAACAGGACATCTCCCGGCTGATTCCGGACTCCTGGGGGAGACCCCCAGGCAACCCCTCACAAAGCAAGCTGGGCGCCTGGAGGAGGCTCCCCAGGACTGTGCCGGGTGCGCAGAGGAAACCGAGCCCAGAGTGCAAGCAAGAGGAAAGACAGCCACCCTGGGGGAGAGAACTCCGACCGAAAGGCCATCGGGCAGGAGGCAGGGCTGTGAACAGGCACCACCTCCCCGCAAGTCCTTTGGGTGGCGGGGTGGAAATCAACCAGCCAGGTGGCCCGCGCCTGAGGCTGGAAGATATCAGCAGGCCTCAGCCACACGGAGAAGAATGAAAAACAGGCGCAAAGGGGCAGTGGCTCCAGCTGTGACCCAGAACAGGCCACATCTGGTGTTCTCTTCAGGGGTGCATCCCGCTGTGACCTCGCCATCCCGCTGGTGTTCTGCTGAGTGAGGCAGGAGGGAAAGGATGCTTTCCGAAGGACCGCTGCGAGGAAGGCGGTGCAGGTCTGTGCCTTGCCGTCCAGGGTGCTGGCCACGTCGCCCTTGCACCTTCCTGACCTCACTTCTTCCACCTGCGCAGGTAGAGTCTGGCCTCCTCCACAGCGACGGTGAGCTTCACAGCCCCAAGTCCACAGCGTGCGTTCCCTTCTCAGCTCCGAGTGAGGAATCCTGTTCTCAGGGGAGCACACTGGACCTTGTCCAGCTGGAGCAGAATGAAGCCACTCTTAGTGTGGCGGTGTGCGGGTTCTCCAGCACTGGCGACGTTGGTGTGTGCTGGTGGGCCTGGCCAGACCTGATTCTGAACTCCCGATCCATAGCAAGGGGCTTTGTCATAAGCTTGTGAACAACGGGGAAAAACTGGAGACTTTGCACAAGACTCCAGGGAAAGAAGTCCCTGCTGCCACTGCCCCTTTCCAGGGGAGGGATTGCTAAGGATGCTTCTGTGAGTCTGTGACCCGGGAAGTTACTCCAACAGTGTGAGAACAAGTATATTGCCAATGACACCTCTGGGATATCTGAGGATAACCACCGGACACAGGGCAGCTGCGTCTGACATCCAAGAAAGCCGTCCTCTCTGATGCATTTTACTGCCGACCACATGCTCCGCAGTGTCTGCTCTTTTTCAATCTCTACAACCCCTCCCACCACACCTCTGCCTCTTCTCAGGGACCTCAGCCCTCTGGGTGCCCTTAAAGATGGATGCTAGCCAAGTACACTGCAGCCCCAATGCTGTGTGGGGGCCACCCATTCACAACCCCACTCTATCCGGTATTGACAGACATTACACATCCACACTGATCTCCTCCGACTGGGCTTCCTCTTCCCAACAAACTCTCAAAGTTTGGGTATTTGGATTCACCAGACACTCAATTTTTTTTTTAAATTGTAGAGTCTGTTACAATGTGTCCATTTCTGGTGTACAGAATGTCCCAGTTATGCATATACATACATATATTCCTTTTCATATTTTTCATTAAAGGTTATTGCAAGATATTGAAGATAGTTCCTTGTGCTATACAGAAGAAACTTATTTTTTCTTTTAATCTATTTTTATATAGAACATTTGCAAATCTCAAACTCCCAAATTTATCCCTTCCCATCCCCTTTTCCCAGTAACCAAAGGATGGTTTACTACGCAGACACTCTTGAAACACAACCTAACCAGGAACCAAGCCACGGCTTGCCCTCCTGCGTTGACCATTTTAATGAGTTAATGATTTGAATTCGTGGGCTATGGCTTGCTTCAGCCACAGTGTCAAACAACTGATTTCTCATAAGTGTTCCTCTCCCTCATTTAAACCAATCAACGCCTTCCTTTCCGTCCCTCCTCAATGCCAGCCCCTGCCGGTTTCACCTGGACGACTCCAAGGATGTTAGGACTCAGCGCCTGCAACAAGCATCCACGGTCCATGCCCTGTCACCCTGAGCTTTCTCAAACACAACGGAGCTGGTTTTTCCTTCTCAGAACCCTTTCACAGTTCCTTCCTTCACTCGTACTCTGCCTTCGGCAGGAACGGCTCCTGGCTTAACTCTTTGCATAGCTAACTCCCATGTCTCCCGTGTGCCCCAGATCCTTGTCAAGACCATCCCTAAATCTCCAACATCACTTCCGACCCTGTTGTTCCCTCCTAGCAGCCCATGCCCTTGGGACCCCGTGCCCATTTGGTAATTATACAGGGCACTGTGACAGATGCACATGCTTCAGCCCGCACTGTCCTCTCTCCCGGGACACCCAGCTTGCTCCTTGGCCTGATTAACTCCCGGTCGTCCTGAAGCAGCCCGACATCCTCGCTTCCACGATAGTTTTCCCAAAATCCCAGGCTGGGCTCAAGGGCCTCTTTCCTTACTCCCTTTTCTAGAAACCTGGATTGCATTTAGCACATCCCTTTGAACTCATCTGAGGAATCCTGGAACTGTGAGCTCCTCCAGGAAATAGCTGCGTGGACATTCTCAGATTCCCCCCAGCAAAGCTCCAGGGTAGGCCTTCAGGTCACAGATGTCATCCTGGTGTCTGGCACACAATCTGTCAGACACACAGTTTCCACCTCTGCTACGTAAGTCATCCTGCCCAGCGGAGAGGGCAGGGTGGTAGGACTTCGTCCTCTCCAGGATGAAGGCCCTTAGGAGGGGTCACACCAGATAAAGATCGCATGGGGGGGCACCCCCGGTGCTCTATTACGACACAGCCCCGAGGTGTGAAGGCTGGGGAAGGGCTGCTTCAATCAGGTCAGCAACCCCCGAGACTGAGAAGCCAGGATTAATGCTGAGTAGGCCTTCTAGCTCCAAGGATGGGGTGGGGGCGGTGTTAGAGGATGTCCCAGAAATCACACGCAGGGAGAAGGGAGCTGAACTGGAGGTGGGAACGGTGTAGACTCATGCCCTCAGTGAAGCTCCCTTTCCCACTTGGCACACAGCCACAGAACTAACGGTGGTCTCGTTTCCAGATCACGAGCCACCCCCATTTCCATATATTTCCTTTTGTCCTTACAGCCCTCTGCAAGGCCAGCCTTACCATCAACCCCGTTTGTGTAAGAGAAAACAATGAAGGGAGTCACATGACTGGCTCAGGGCGGGCCAGCCAGTCACCGGTGGAGCCAGAACTGAGCCTGGCTCTCCAAATGCCCTGTTCTCTTGGTCCAGCAGCTGCCCATCCATGGAGTCTAAATGGCTGCAGCATCCACATGCAGACCAGAAGGGACTGTGGCCGTAACTTCCTCTGAGCCAAGGAGCGACAGGGTCTCAGTTCATCTCAAAGTTATGTGTGAAGATGTGGCTATGAGTCCATCCCTAAGTATAGTCGGACAAGCGGCCCAACAGGTCACAGGAACTTAAAACCAGCAGATACAGAAAGCAGCTCAAATGCCATCCCACACTGCTCAGGAGGAGGGGAAGACTTGGGGAGAGAAAAGGAAACGTGAAGATTGAAGTATAATGAATATTCTTGGGATTAAAAAAAAGACCACTGCCAGCTAGTAGAAGTGACCTCCAGGGGACCAAGGGCACAGGTAGGAATGATGGTGAAACACGGCAAAACCAAGCAAGAGGTAACCAACGGGTTCACTGACAAAATCCCGCAAAGCCTCACAGCCCGAAGAAGCCATTGCCATAACAGAAACTCATCTCCCTCACTTGTCTCCCGATCCTTCTCCAGGCTGACAGTCCACACTGAGGTCTACGACATTCTGACTCTTAGATGAGTTTTATGGAGGCGTAACTGACATACAATTAAAATGCACGGTTTGATGAGTTTGGGCATATTATCACCAAGGTCAAGACAATGACCTTATCTAAAGCCTCTCAGTGCTTCCTCATTCTCCTCGGTGACCCGGCCTCCCACTCCTCCCCCGTCCACTTCCTCCCCTCCCCTCCCCTCCCCATGCAACCATCGAGCTGCCTTTCCGTCACTACAGAAGTCTGCATCTTCTAGAATGTTGTATAACTGGAATCATACAATATTTACTCTTTTTTCCTGTCTTTCTTCTTTCATTCAACATCATTATTTTGAGACGTATCCATATTATGTGTAGCAGGAATTCCTTCCTTTCATCGCTCAGGGGTAATCCACTGTACGGAGAAACCACGCATTTTCTTTATCCCACCCACTGAAAAATATGTGGGTTATTTTCAGCTCTTGGCTATTATGAATAAAGTTGTTCTGAGCAGGTGTGTATATCTTTATAGGAATGTAAAATTTCCTTTTCTCTTGGGCAAATACCAAACAATGAAATGGCTGGATCATTTGTTAAATATATACTTAACTTTTAAAAAAAACTTCCAAACTGTTTCCCCAAACAGCGGTACCATTCTGCACTCTAACCAGAGCTGCATGAGAATTCCAGTTGCTCCACAATCTCGTAATAATTTTAGCCGTTCTGGTAAGTGTACATATTCCCTTTGAATTCCCCTAATAAGGAGTGATGCAAAGCACCTTTTCATGTACTTCCTTGATCATCCACATATACTCTTGGCTGGAGGATCTGTCCAAGTCTCTACTCCATTCTTTCCACTAGTTTATTTGTTTTGCTATTTTAAGTTTTGGGGGTTCTTTAGATATTCTGGACACCTGTCCTTTAGCAAATATATGCTTTGCGAATACTTTCTCCCAGCCCAGGGCTTATCTTTTAATTTTATTAACCATGACTTTTAAAGAGCAAAATTTTTCATTTCGACAAAGTCCAGTTTATCTTTTTTTTTTTTTCTTGTGGTGTCATACTTTGGAAATAACTTGCTTGTAAATGATTTTTATCTTTATGTTGAAAGTGCATTTCTTGCAGGTTGAGTTTTGCTTTTTTATCTAATCTGTTATGTTCTATCTTTTAATCGGGATGTTTGAGGCAGTTACACTTTACGTTGATTATTGATACGTTTTGGCTTCATCTATCATGTTATACTATATCTCTTTTGTGTGTTTCCCATTAGCTCTTGGCTCATCTTTTTTCTTCTTTTTCTGCCTTCATCTGGATCATGATTCCACTGGATCTCCTTTGTTGACTTACTTATCCTAATTGTGTTAATTTAGTGGTTATTTTAGGATTAATGGGGTATATTTACTTAACTTATCACAGCCAAACATCAAGTGATATTACACCACTTCACAAATAATTTTAGGACCTTTCAACTGTACACTTTGATTTCTCAATCCCAGCCTTTATGCCATGTTCATGCATTTTCCTTATGTACATTTTTACAAACCCCAACCCCAACATACATCATTTTCAGTTTTAATTCTACTAAAATTATTTAAATAGTAAGAGCAAGATCTCATACATTTACCCATGCAGTGACCATTTCTGAGTTCTTTATTCCTTTTTCGTAGTCCCTATTTCCATCCGATGTCATTTTTCTTCCGTGTGAGGACTGCCTGGAACATTTCTTGTATTGCAGTCCTGCTGGAAATGCATTATTTCAAACCTTGGATGTGTAAAAAATTGTTTATTTTGCCTTTGACTTAGAAAGGTCATTTCAGAGGATATAAATTCAGAGTTGCTGGTTTCTTTTCTTTCTTTCAGTCCTTAAATAATGTGGCTCCACTGTCTTCTCACGTGCACTGGTCCTAACAAGGCATCTGCTGATACCATGTCTGTGTATCTGTACAGTGCACCTTTGTCCTCTGGCTTCTTTCAAGGTTTTTTTCTTTATTATTGATGTGATCAATTTGATTATGATGTGGTTATTCATGCTTCTCTTAGAGATTTGTTGAAGTTCTTGAATATTTGGGTTTATAGTTTTCCTTAAATTTGGAAAATCTGTGTGATTATGTTGTATTATTATTATTATTATATTATTATTACTATTTGCCTTTTCTCCTCTCCTTTTGACCTCTCTAATACTCTATACGACACTTCTGGGCCTTTTTCTTTTCTGTATTTCGTTTTGGATAGGTTCCACTGCTGTGGCTTCAAATTTCCTAACCTTTACTTCTATACCATCTAAGGTGTCATTCAACCCCTCCAAAGTGTTTTTCATCTCAAACACTGGGCCTTTTTTTCCCTCCATGTCCCTACTGAATTTTTCAAACACATGGAATAGTTATAATTGCTACTGCTAATTTTCTTTTTATTTTGAGATATTTCTAGATTTGCACATATAAAAAATAATAGAGTTAACACTGCACCCTGTACCCAGTTTCCCATGATGGTTACATTTGGCAAAGCTGTAATACAACTTCACAACCAGGATGCTGACACTTACACAGTCACCATACTTCAGTGTCTTTACTTTACTTCCAGCATACTTCACTTTTATCACATAAGGATGACTCATACCCTTTGATCAAAAGCTTTCCCCACCTCCATCTCCACCCCCTGTCATTCACTAATCTGGTCTCCGAATCTATGATTTTGTCACACAGAGAATATTATATGAATAGAATCCTGCAGTCTGTAATCTTTTGAGGTAGGTGGTTTTCCCTGATTCCCCTGAGACCCATTCAAGTTGTGTCTACGTCATACTTCCCTCCTTTTTATTGCTATGTAGCATTCCAAAGTATGGCTAATAGCAGAATTTATTTCACTACACACTCACTGGAGCACATATAGGTTGTTTCCTTCTTTTTTTTTTTAAGCTGTGATGAATAAAGCTGCTATGAACAGATTTCTTCATGAACATAAGTTTTCATTCTTCTAGGATAAAAGCCCAAAACTGCAATTTCTGGGTCATATGGAAAATGCATGTTTAGTTTTTCTCATAAAAAACTTCAAATTACTTTGCAGAGTGGCTGCATCATTCACATTCCACCCAGCAGTGTGTGAGGGATCCGGTCTCTCCACATCCTCGCAAGCATTTGGTGATGTCAGTATTTTTCATTTTTGCCATTCTGCTAGGTGCATAGTCATATCTCATTTTGGTTTTAATTTGCCTTTTCCTAATGGCTAACAGTGTTGAACATCCTTTCATGTGTTTATCTGCAACCTATATATCTCCTCAGTGAAATGTCTTTTCATGTCTTTTGACCCCATTGTGTAATGAGATTGTTTGTTTTTTATTACACACACACACACACACACACACAAATCCTTTTGCTAGATACCCAGATAGCAGTATTATTCCCTAGGTTTGTAATCTTTAATTCATTCTCTTCAGAAGGTCCTTCATAGAGCAAACATTTTGAATTTTGCTGAGGTCCAATTTATCGTATTTTTCTTTGAAGAACTTGTTGTCTAGCCCTGTACCTGAAGATTTTTCTAACAAGGTTTTTGCTTCCACGTTGAAGTCTGTGAATGTGAAATGTGAGATAGTATTTGTATATGGTGTGATATTTAAGTAGAGGGTTTTTACTTCATGGATATTCAATTGCTCCAGCACCATTGGCTCCAAAAGACTGTCCATCTTCCACTGAATGGCTTCTGTACCTTTGCGAAGAAAGTTGGGCACATTTGTGTGGGTCTATTTCTGGGTTCCCTCCTCTGCCACCGATCAATGTGTCACTTCCTCTGCCAGTCCCACACAGTCATGATTAGTGTAGTGAACGGTAGGCCTTAATATTGGGTAAAGCAATTCTGCTACATTATTTTCTTTTTCAAGAAAGGTTTCTGCCTGTCCATATAAACTTTAGGATAAGTTTATCTGTGTCCACAAAACACCCTGCTGCATTTTTAATAGAAATCGCATAAACCTATAGAACAGTCTGAATGGAGTTTACATCTTCTCTGTATGTCTAATTCATGGAGACAGTATGTCTTTCCATGTATCTCAATCTTCTCTGATTTCTTTCATCAGCATTTTAGAACTTTCAGCATACAGATCCTGTATGTGTTTCGTTAAGCTATCCATAAATATTCCACTTTTCTGGAGTCATGAAATCCAATTAGTATTCTGATTTTATTTTTGGCCTCCACATGTTTGCCAACACAGATTGATTTTTGGATGTTGCGTCCTGTGACTTATCAAACTCACTTATGAGCTGTAGCATAATTTTTGTAGGTTTCTTCGGATTTTCTATGTAAAATAATCATGTCATTTTCAAATGCAGGCAGTTTTATCTCCTTTTCCAATCTGTGTAACTTTTCTTTCTTTTTGTTACTTTACTGCAGTAGCTAGAACTTTCAACAGCAGGTTGTAAAAGAGGATTAGGACCAGACAGCTTACGTGCTCCCAACCTTAACAGGAAAGTGTGCAGCCCTCTGCCACTAAATGCGATGCCACCTGTAGGCACTTTGTAGATGCTCTTTTACCAAGTTAAGAAATTTCCCTTCGATGCCTATTTTGCTGAGAGATTAGATGATGAGTGTTGGATTTTGTCAAATGATTTTTTTACATCAAATAATATGATGCTATGACTTCCGTTCTATACACTGTTGATATGGCAGTTTACATAGATTTATTTTTGAATGTTAAACCAGCCTCTTATAGCAGGAAAAAACCCCACTCCATCACGGTATATAATCTTTTTTTTTATATATTGCTGGATTCAACTGAGGATTTTACATGGAAGTTCATGAGAAATATTGGTCTCTAATTTTCCATCTCTCTCTCTCTCTCTCTCTCTCTCTCTCTCTTCCACTCCCTCTCTCTCTTTCTCTTCCACTCCCTCTCTCTTTCTCTGTCTTTCACTGACTTTTTCTAGTTTTTGGTATCAAGGCAAGACTAATCTCAGAAATGACCTGGAAGTGGGTTAGACATGTTCCCTCCCCTTCTATTCTGTTTCTAGAGGTTGTACACAGTTGGTGTTAATTTTTCTTTAAGGTTTGGTAGACTCCTCCAGTGACAGCACCTGGCCTGACAACCTGGGGGTGGTGCTCTGTGCTACACATTAACTTCGTTAGTAGTTACAGGTTTGTTGGGTTGCACATGTCACTTCAGCTGACTTTTGGTAGTTTCTGGTTTTCAAGGAGTGAAAAGCTGCTTGTATGGGTCCCTTATCAATCTTTTAACAGTAGCAGGACCCAGGGTGCTGTGTCTTTTCCATTCATAATACTAACAGGGTGTGCCTTCTCCTTTTATCTTGGTCAGTCTTGCTGTTTATCAATTTTATTGATTTCTTCTTCAAAGAAGGAGCTTTCCATATCATTGATTTTTCTGTTTATTTCTTGTTCTCCAGTTCACTGATTTTTTTTGCTCTTACCTTTATTATTCCTTCCTTCTGCTTGCTTTGGGTTTATTTTACTTTTTTTTTTTTTTTTTTTTTTTTTGGTAAGTTTCCTGAAGTAGGAACTTACATGGTTTTGTGATGTAAGCATTCAGTGCTATAAATTTCACCCTTAACACTGCTTTAGCTGCATCCTATATGCTAATATACTGTTTTTCATTTTTATTCTGTTCTATGCTTCTTATTTCCTCCGAAACTTCCAATTTAACCCATGGGTTATTTAGAAGTAGGCTGATAAGTTTATAATTATTTGAAGATGTTCCCACTGTCATCCTGCTATTGTTTCTAGTTTGATTCAAAGGTGGTCAACTTTCAACTTCAGTAAGGTTTGCTTTGTGGCCAAGAATATGGTCTATCTTGGTGAATGTTCCATGGGCAATGGAAAAAAGCATGCATCTACTTTTGTTGGGTGGAATTCTGTGTATGTGCCAACAGCCACGACTGTGCTGTTTAGTTCTTCTCTATCCTTGCCAATTTTCTGCTAGTAGTTCTACCAACTATTTAGACTGGGGTGTGGAAGTCCCCAGCTCTAACTGTGGATTCATCTATTTCTCCTTTCAGGCTCCTGCTTTCCGTATTTTGAGGCATGCTCATTTCGGAGTGTTGCATCTTTCTGGTGGGTTAATTATGCAAGAGCCTTCCTTGTCTCAGATGGTTTCTTTCCTCTAAAGTATACTTTTTATTAGGTACTATAACAAAGCCTGGTTTCTTTCTTTGTTAATGTCTACATGGTACATCTTCTCCTTCCTTTTACTTCCATCCCAGCAACGTAACTGTATTTAAAGTGAGTTTCCTATATAGAACATATACATTGAACCATATATATGTTTTTAAATCCATCTTGCCAATTTCTGTCTTTTAATTGTTTTTTTCAGACAATTTACTTTTAAAGTAATTATTGATATATGAGATCTTAAGTCTGCCATTTTATTACTTGTTTTCTTTTTGTTTCTTCTTTCCCTCTCTCTCTTTCTTTTCTTAACCCTCCAGTGAGTTATTTGATTTTCTTTAGGATTCCATGCTGATTTACTTGTAACACTCTTGAGAATATCACTTTTTAATGTTTTGTTAATAGTTTTCTAGATATTAAAATAGAAATATAACTCATCACAGTCTACCGGTGTCAACACTTTACCACCTCAGGTAGAGGGGAGAAACTTTACTTTCATTTAGTTGCCTTTATTCTCCTGCTTATAAAATATAATTTTCAAAAGGATTCATATATACATATGACTGAATCACTTTGCTGTACACCTGAAACGCTGTAAACCAACTATACTTCAATAAAAAATAGTAATTAATTTTTAAAAAAACAAAACAAAGAAATGTAAAATATCTCAATACTTTTATATTGTTTAAATGTTAGAATGATAGTATTCTGGATATGTCAGATTAAGTAAAACATATTAAGTTTTTAAAAGTATATGTATGTACATAATTTTCTTCAGTATTTCCTCCACACATGTTGATCATCATATCAAATGATTTACAATTTTTTGCTTCAGCCTCTAACATGATTTAAGACAGTAATGACAAACAGGGGACTCTGTGTTCTTTTCCTTCTGAATTTCCATTACTTCTGTCATCATGTCCTTTTCATTTAGAGAAATTCCTTTAATCATTCTCAAAGGGTAGGTTTACTAGCAACAAACTCTCCTTGTTTCTCGTCTGAGAACGTATTATTTCTCCCTCACTACTAAAAAATATTTTCATTGGGTACAAAATTCACCGTTGATAGTTTTCCTTTCAGTATCTGAAAACTGTGGTACCACGTCCTACTGGCCTGCATGGTTTCCTATGAGAAGTTTGCTGTCATTCAAATTGGAGTTCCCCTATAAGCAGTACAACATTTCTCTCCGGCTGCTTCAAACGATTGTTTCTAGTTTCCAGAAGTTTAATGATGACATATCTCAGCATGGATTTCTTTGGGATTATTCTGTTTGCGGTTGGCTTTGCTTCTTCAACCTGCACATTTATACCTTTTGCCAAATTGGGGGCGTTTCAGCCATTATGTTGTCAAATACATTTCAGGCCCACTTTCTCTCTTCTCCTCTCCTGCGACCTCGATACGAATGAGAGCTCCTTTGTCATTGTCCCCCAGGGCCGTGAGATGCTGCGCATTTTTTTTCTAGGATGGTTTCTCTTTGTTGCTCAAACTAGGTAAATTCTGTTGACTCATCCCCAGGCTCACTGATTCCTTCTTTCTCATTCTCACTCTATTATCGCGCCCATCCAGCAAGTCTTTAAATTTCAGTTGTTATATTTGTCAGTTCTATAATCTCTACATTTTAACATTTGTTTCTTTGGTGAGATGGTCTGTTTACTCATTTGTTTTAGACTGTCTGTCACCACTCACTGACGCACTTAAATGAGAGCTGCTCTAAAATCCTTTCCAGATCTTCATACTCTCCAATTCGTCTCGGTATTGGCAACCGTTGATTGCCTTTTCTCATGTAACTTGTGATCATCCTGGTTCTTGGAATGAGTGATTTTTCTACTATTCCCTGGGTATTTAGGGCATTATGCTAGCAGACTATGGATCCCATCTAATCTTTTTTAGCAGGTAGTCCCCATGGACAGGTACAGGTGGGTGTGAATGTTCAGCTTCCCGCTGGTCCCACCTACAGCATCCCAACAAAGTGGGGTACTGAGCCACACTGCCTAGGAAGGGTGAGTCAGGGTAGATGCTCAGCTCCCTTCCTGGTCCTACTAAAACCTTCCTGGGGGGAGGGGGGATGGACTCACACCACCTCATCAGTTCCGAGCTGGGACGTACAATCAGAGTCCTGCTAGGACCCAGTGACACCAGGTGGAGGGGAGCAGCAGGTGACTCACTCTGCTTTACTGCTGTAGAGTGGCTATGGATGCTCACCTCACTAGGGGCCCCAAAGGCACAGTGTGCGGAAGAGAGAGCAGGAGAGGGGCCGCTAGCCTTTACTCCCACTATCTCATTGCATCTCACTGTGGGTCTCCAGGCAGCCCAGCCTCTTCCTTCCACCTTTCAGAGCCTTCCCTTGCTGTAGCACATCCAGGGGCTTTTAGCTGTGATGGGGAGTACCCGAGAGGAACAGGACTGCTCCATCTGGGTCAGACCTTTAGAGCTGTAACAACTGTTGTAATGAACTTGGCTCCTAATTCCAGCATCCATCTCCATTCTGATGGGTCAGTTGCTCTCCTTCTAATGGCTCTCCTTTCAGGCATTTGTCTAGTAAATTGATTGGATTCCCGACATTGCGATTTTACCTTACTGAGTGCTGGGCATTCTTACTTTCCTATAAATATTCTTGAGCTTTCTTTTGAGATGCTGTTTAGTTATTTTGAAACAGTTTGATCCTTTTGGATCTTCCTTTTAAGACGCAACAGGTGGGACCAGAGTTGGGCTCACTTTGTGGCGGATCATTCAACCTTGTTGAAGTAAAACCCTTATCTACTCCACGGTACTGCTTCTGACGCCCTGTAAGTGATGCTGTTTCAAGTCTGGCTGGTAGGAACAGGCGGCTCCCAGCCCTGAGTGAGCTGGGAGGCTCCTTTTGGGCTATTCCTTCTCCAGCCTCAGGTACTCCCCAAACATGCATGCACGAGTCCAAACACTCTGTTGAAAGTTTGAGGGGGATCCTCTGTAGGTTTCTGGGGTTCACTCTGTGCTGCTCTCTACCCACTGGTACCGTGTCTTGTAAACTCTGGCCACCTTGGTCTCTCAGCTCTGTGTCCTCTATTCGGGGACCCTGCCAGTCTCTGCTTGGGCTGCCTTCTCCGCGTCACATCCTGCAGGCTCTCACGGCAGTGAGCTGGGGCGGCCATCAGGCTCACTCCTTTTCTTCTCATCTTTTGGGGTCACAATCTTCTATTGTCTGAAGTCCACTGTCTTGAAAACCATTGTCTCTCATATTTTATTTTGAGGGTTTCTTTTATTTAATTTTTTACTGAAGTATATTTGATTTGCAATGTTTGTGTTAGTTTCTGGTGGACAGCAAAGTGATTCAGTTATATATATTCATATATTTTTTCATATTCTTTTCCATTATGGTTTATTACAGGAGATTGAATATAGTTCCCTGTGCTGTACCGTAGGACCCTGTCATTCATCTATTTTATATACAGTAGTTTACATCATCTAATCCCAAACTCCTAATTTATCCTTCCCCTACACCTTTCCGCTTTGGTAGCCACAATTTTCTTTTCTCTGTGAGTCTGTTTTTTGTGCTGAAAAAAACACACACACAAAAATATGCGTTTTTTCAGATGGAATGATAAATCCTATCCTTGCTACCCCATCTTGTCTACAACCATAATCATTACAATGTAACTATGTTCTTCCGAATTTTACGATTCTGTGTTTTCTTTAAACACTTCTCTCTTTTCCAGCCGAGCTGACTCCCACGATCACCCGTGATGCTGATCAGACAGAGGTCCACGTCCTGCCCCCCAGTCTCACAGCCCTGTCGGGGGAGCCTTCATGTTCCCGCCCAGCCACCGGCATCACCAAGGCTGTCTCTGTACTGCTTGATGACTGAATATAAAATGTCAGTAACCAGGTTTTATACTTTTCGTCAGTCCTCTGACTGGCTCTTAGAATTTCCCAGTTTTCTACCAAGTGACTTACTCATTAATTTATTCTACGAGGCACATGTGAGCCCTCGTTGCGTTAGTTTTATCTTTCAAGTATATATTACAGATGAACAGCAAAAAGGCATGTCCTACAGTAAAGTTCCATACTTCTAGGTGTGGAAACTGTCCTCTTTAGAGGACACTAAGCATCGCGGGAGAGACGTCTGCCTGGTCTGCCCCCTTCCCACACACACTCCACACACACAGACAAGCTGGTGTTAGTATCTTCATCGTCATCTATTTTACTTCAGTCAAACATACTATTTAACGTTCTGCTTAATACTAATGATCTGAAATCACCTCACCTACGTGTTCAAGCCATCTCTTACCTGCTAATTTATATTAAGCCAAATATTTATACTATCCCTTGATTTAGAACGTATGACATTCATTCCAGGCCGCCTATCTGAAAATCACTCAGCTTATTTGAATGTTGAGTAAACACAATTCTCAACTTTTTTTTTTCTTTTTGGAATAATTGTTTTCAATCTTTCACTATTCTGCCGTAAAAATTAATTAATACCACAAAAATACTCACACTGCAATTGTCTCTTTCAGACAGTCTTCCTGAAGAAGCGAAGTGTAGACGGAAGGAATCTGGAATCACTCTCAACACACAGGAGTCAAGGAGCATCATTTTAGTTCTTTAACTTTGCTTTACAAACTTAGGAAGGGATTTTTAGCTAGAGGCCTCCTGTCCCAAGGGTGAGTTGAGGCTCTCCTGCTTCCAGTCTTCCCAGTTTGGAATCGCCGACATACAACTGGGCGCTCTTGTCCTCTGGCTCCTTTGGAGAGAGGGAGGCCCCAGGAGGCAGAGCCCTGGGGTGCTGGGCGTCTTGGAGGGGGCCTATGGGTGGAGACACAGCCCTGTGGTCTCACTGTGTGGAACTCCGGCTAGGAGCACACGTCCAATCCAGTCGGAATCTTGTCCTCAGTCTTCCTACAACTGACACAGTTTGTGTCACACAGCAAACACTGAGAAAGCCAAACAGGGGTGCACCGAGAATCAGCAAGGCGTGAGTCCACAGTGCCACAGAAGGACTGGTGGCCCCAGGGCTCCTGTCCTCGCTGGGCCGAGCTAGGAATTCGGTCGGCAAAGTACACGTGCCCGGTAGCTGTCATCCTTGTGAGTAAGTGTCACATGTGTCTGGAGCTGGTGAGTCAGGACTTGGAAACTTACACCTACACTTGGCCTCACTGCTCCAGGTCCCGGGACACCTCGGGAGCCTCAGGGGCGCAGGCCCCTCCCTCTGACCTCGACCTGCTCCCGATGCTGGTGCCCATCCCGCGTGGCAGCCGATGTCACCCGGGGGCAGGGCGGTCCCAGCTCAGGTCATCACCACCCAGGGGCTTCCCCAGGCTCCTGGCCCCCCTGCATCCCTGCCCCTGCCCTGCATCCCTCAGCCAGCATCACAGACGGGCTGTCAGGAGGCTCACATCTTGCGCGCTCAGTCCTCCTCCAGGGCACACACATAACCGCTCACCCCTTGCTCTGGTTTGGGTGTGCAACGCCACACAATCAGCAGGGAATTGGGGAGGAAATTATTTTAAGGGTTAGACATAGGCTCCCTCACGAGGATGGGAAGCCTGGGCTGTGCCCACCAGAGCCGGGGTAAGCAGGTCTGCGGGGTCAGAGTGTGTGTCTGGCCCTCCCCTCTCCCCGCACCTGCTCAGGAGAACGTGGATGCTCCTGCAGAGAGAGGGGTCCCCAGTGCGCACGTCTGCCTCTCCTGTTTCCATCACAAAGGCACCAAGCTCTTTGCCTGTGACTCCCTTCTATGGCATCTGCCAAGTGTAAAACTGGTTGTTTGTGTAACTGTAGCAGCATCTTTTCAGGGGAAAATGTAACCTTCGGCCGCAGTTGCATTGAGCGTGTAGCTCAATGTCAGATCCCCACGCCAAGCTTTCTGGGACACAGGCAGCTTGCGTCTCAGTCAGAACCCCAAATATCTTAACTGCCACGCAAAACCCCAGAGGTGAATGTTTTGGGGAGGAGAAGAGAATTTATTAAATAATAAATCATTTTTCTGATTCTATACAAATGAAAGCAGATCATTTCACTTTTTTTAAATATGAAAGATGGGTTCCCCTCCTTCCACATCCAGAAACAAGAAAGCTGAGTCACAAATGCACATAGTATTTTAAGAGACTTTCCTATAATATTGCTCATTTTTTAATTATAAACTGAAATATTTTTGTGGATATCTTAAAATCCTCCCTGAGAACATACATAAGGCTCTTCTACAACGTTTCAGAGGCTCAAGGTCATTGCTTTCATCTAAAACAGATGTTCAGGTGTTACTAAAAGGGAACTCAGAGAAGATTCAAGGGCCTGCTAATGTATTAAAAAGAATGAATGTAAAGTCAAGCGCTCGGTCACTTAAAACACGGGGCTGAAGGAACAAAGCCAGCACCTCTAACATACATACAACCCAGCTAAACACTTCAAAATACGATCAGGAGAAGAAAGAGTCGCGTCCGTTTCACCAGGCAGTGGTTGTTCCAAACACGCTCCCTTAATAAATTTAAGTTCCAAACAGACTCCTTGTTGTTCTGTCTGAACAACTGCAGGATGCTCAGGAGCCCCTGCAGGATCCCACAGGGTGGATAAGCCCCAGGGGATGGATGGCTCTGGTTTTGCTTTCTTAGCTTCCTCATGAAATCTCATAGCTGCTCATTTGAGCAGAAACATAGACGTTTACTTCCTCAGATATGTGTCCCCGCCTCTCTTAGGGACAAGAGGGTGACTTCACCTGAAACCACTCTACATACCACCTCCTTTTCAACATAACTGTCACTAGGGACACACACACACACACACACACACACACAGAGACGCGATCATTCTCCTGGACCTCCACCCACATCGATTACTTTTTAACCATCTAGTCTAGCATCCTAGTGGACTCTTGAAAGGACACTGAAGAACTGAAATATCCGGTTCTAGAGGTTTCTGGAACAATGAGACATACACCCATGAATAAAATCATCCCGGAAGACATTCTTTGTGCAAGCATGTGCCGAGGGCTGCCACTTACTGACCATCCATCCCTGAGCTCACAGGATCGTGGGGTGACAGCTGTAAATATCTGAAATATTTAAGATAGACGAGGATCAGTGCTGAGGTGGGGAACAATTCTTTTTTTTTTTTCAAATGAGTTTGGAAAGGTCAGGAAAAGGTAAAATCAGTGTGGGGATGCTCCAGAGAGGAGACAGAAATCAGCCTCGAACAGCTTATCAGTGTCAGTCTGAAGGAAAGGAAAGGAAAATGCTAAGCTAAAAACAGATCTCTGCACCCCCATGTGCATTGCAGCGTTAGTTACAACAGCCGAGATACAGAAACAACCCAGTGACCGCTGCTGGTGAACAGACAGAGAAGGTATGGTGTACACAGGTCCAGTGGCATCTTTTTCAGCCATAAGAAAGAACGAACCTTCGCCATTTGTGACAACATGGATGAGACCTGAAGGCGTCATATTAAGTGAAATGAGTCGGATGCAGAAAGACAAATCCTCCATCATCTCACATACACGTGGCATCTAAAACAAAACAAAACAAAACAAGAGCTCACAGATACAGAGAGCAGACTGGTGGTTGCCAGAGACCGAGGGCTGGGGCAGGGGAACAAGTGAAGGGTATCAAAAGATGAAAACTTCCAGTTATGGTGGGATGAAAAAAACATTTTAATGAGTTTTGAAAGGTCAGCGAAAAAACCAAAACAATGTGGGCATGGGTGGTCCAAATGCTCCAGAGAGGAGGCAGAAATCAAGTTGGATTTTGAAGTAAACACCAATCCAGGGGCTCCATCCCCAAGGCGCCCTTGTGCAGGGGACACAGGGAACTACACGGCCAGGCAGGAAGGGGAGGTGCACTGAGCCATGATGGGGCTCAGAAGGGCAGGCGCCTGGGGAGACACGACGGGAGCCTTTGGAGTGGCTTCAGCTGAGCCCGAAGGACAGCTGAGTCTTCTGGAAGAGAGCAGATAGGATGGAGTAAACAGAGCACGGGAACCGACCATACAGAAGACATCAGGTCATCCAGGAGCTGTCCACCTGCACGTTTACATGGAAATGAGCTGCAAGGAGGAGCAGGCACTCCTAAGGGAAGGCGTGGAGCCAGGAAGACCACTCCCCTCTACTCCTGACGCCTCTTGTGGCAGCTTCTACATCTCTTTCCTGCCCACCTCCTTCCCTCCACCTACAGATACACTTGCATCTCTCCATCCAAAGACACAGCCCGGCACTCTCCCCTCGTGTGGCACCCCATGTGCAGTCACCCGCTCCTGGCTCGCCTCCTTCCGTCCCCGAGATGGTGGGTGTGGCTGACGTAGGGCTGCGGTGCCTTGCTGGACCCGTGAGCCAGGAGGGGAGGTCGTGCGGGTCCTGCCTCGTCCCCTTGCCACTCCAGCGCCACTTGGTGATGGACACTCAGAAGAGTGCAACATATTGGGGGAGGGGGGTGGCACTTTAATGAATTTGCATTTTACACAGTATATGTGGAAGGAACACGCATTTATGTTTGGGTCAGAAATGCCAGAGACAATTTTAATACAAGCAGCTGTAAAGAGAAAAGACACTGCTTTTTCCCCACCAGACATATGACAGCGTGTGTGTGAAATAGCGTGCAAATGTACGTCATGGGCAAGACAGACTTTGGGATTTGCAGATACAAACTACTGTGTGTAAAACAGACAAACAACAAGGTCCTACTGTACAGCACAGGGAACATACTCAATGCCTTGTAATGACCTATAATGAATAGGGAAAGGAATATATATGTATAAATGAATCACTATACTTACACCAGAAATCAACACAACATTGTAAATCAACTATACTTCAATAAAAAAATAAAATAAAGACAATATGGAAAGATAAAATAGATGTTATATATATGTGACCAAGTATGATGGAAAGGAGAGAAAAACTTGATTCTTTCATTTATAATATTAGCAACTAATAAAACCCTATCTTACGAACAATTTTTCCAAAAGTTCACATATTATAACTTCATGGAATTTTCTAAAACGTGTTTCATAACCTCTTACATTATTATAAGACTTGGGGGAAGGAGCTGCATTTAAAAAATGATAGAAGTCCTGCAGTTAAGCACCAGGGCATCCCAGAGGGACCCGACTCCCTGGCCAGGACCACAGGGAGTGGGCCAACTGGAGCAGCCTCAGCCCCGGGACTGCACCCCGGGCTGCCTGGCTCCTCGGTGGTTCCTGTCGGCACCGTGTGGCCTCCTCCACGTTAGGTATTTTATACCCACAACAGTACCACCACTCCTTGGAAGGTGCCGAGCCCATCTCTGGATATAGAAAGCATAGATCACATACGAAATTCCCTACTTCTATTTGCAAAAAGCGTAGTACACTCTCTGGTTCTGTATTATGAAATCACCTTTGGTTTGAACAAAAATCTGATGAATCTAATTCAACAGATTCAACAGACTGCAGGTGAGGGGCCCACCTGACGGACCTCCTCCAGGTGGGATGTTCTGGGGCCAGGTGCTGTCACTAGCGGGCTGCACGCCCATGTAATGCCCAGGGTGTCCTTCTTCCAGGATAAAAATGCAATGGTTGTGCCCGGACCTAAACCTGCCAGGCCAGGACCTGCGTGCAGAGTGGGGTCTCTAAAGCCACAGTCGGACAAGACCCACAGAGAGCCCTGAGCACACACCCTGTGCCCACCCCCTTGGGACTAGCTGGGCTCCTCCATGCCCCTGGGATCCCAAAGGCAGCACTTCTGAGAGCACCCTCCATGGAGCTCAGTCCCAAATGGTCCCTTCCTTCTGCGTCCTCCCTGGGTGGAGTGGGAGCTCCCGGAGGACAACGGCTGTCAATCAAAAGTCCGTCTGATCCCAGCTTTCCACCCAGGCGTGGCCTCTGTTTCCTGATGAATGAATAAAGAAACAAGTGCTTCCACGGAGTTCACATGCAGATACGTCTGCACAGTTCCGCAGCGGAGTGGGAACCCTGGTGAAGCGGCATTTGCAGACTCCTGAGGAGTGGAGAGAACTGGACAACTGGGGATTGGCTCTGCATCCATGCAGGAATCGCAGACCGGTGCTCTGGCGCTCGGCAGTAACAGAAACAAAGATGGGGAGATGGCCCGGCTGGACAGTGTCAACTACAGAGCAGTAGAGGGCACTGGACCACACGTGTGTGCAAGCCACCTGGTCAACCTCCTGTGGTGCCTGAGCATGGAGGTTTGGGGGGGGGGGCAACCAAATGACAAAGCAGGAAGGGGTTACTGACACTTAGGAGAACCAGACAGAAAGGAGTTCACAAGAAGGTATACACACAGCTTTCACAGAGAACTGACGACACACACCGCAGGGAAGCCGGGTGGTACTTCATTTAACTCCCTGTTGAGGCTTCCTGTGCACCAGGCACTGCTGTAACAGACCCGACACAACAAGACCCTCTCTGGGGCACGGGGACAACGGGACACGAGTGAGAACTGCAAGGTGGGCCAGTGCTTCAGAGAAGAAGTGAAGTGGACTGAAGGACTAGAGGAATGTGCAGGGAAGCGCTGTCTCTCACAAAGCGGACAGCAAAACTCTGAGAAGGAGACGGTGGAGCACCGAACAGGGTGATGTGATCAAGGGCCCCGAGGGGGGAGCGTTCCAGGCGGGGAGACAGGTACAGGCGAGGGGCCGGGTAGGCGCACAGTTAGACGCACTGGACCGATTAAGAAGACAAACAGCAAGGTCCTACTACACAGCACAGGGAACTGTATTCAGTGCCTTGTAATAGCCTATAGTGAAAAGGAATATGAAAACATATGTGTATGTGTGTGTGTGTGTGTGTATATACATATATGTATATATATCTGAATCACTGTGCTGTACACCAGAAACACACATTGTAAGTGGACTATACTTCAATTAAACAAAATTTTAATTAAAAAAAAAGAAACACTAAAAGATAAAAGACAAGAGTCAGGGAGGCTGGAGACAGAGCAAGAGGGTGGCGGACTCACAGGTCACGCCCACCGCGCAGGCTCTGAGAGCAGCAGCAGGATGCGGGATTTCACTCCCAGGGGGACGGTCAGCCCAGAGTAACGGGCCAGAGGCACTGGGGGACGGTGGGGACTAAGAGGAGCTGTTCATGGATCTGGATTTGAGGGTGAAGCTAAGGGTGAGACTTTTTACACCAGGAAGGACGGTAGCTTGGAAAAAACTGAAGAAAAAGTGGAAGTAAGGGGATTCCCAGTGACATAAAACCCCGTGGTAGTTGTGCCCTCAGTCCCAGGAGAGCTGTCAGCATCCTGGAGCTTGCACGTTTTGTCCACGGAGTTTCTCCCCCAGCTCTGGACGCGGGGAAGGCAGGCTCCATATGTGGGGCTGCCCTCAGTGTTCAGGGGCTGGCTCCTTTCTGGAGGAAGCCAAGGCAGTAAGGGGGCCAATGGCTGGGCTCAAACTCCAATCTTCTTCCCAGGGCACCTGCCCGTGCACCTGTCCCTCACCTGTCCCTCCCTCTTCCAGCCTTCCTGGAAATGGGGGGTAGTCCCTCCCTTATATTGATCCACTCTCAGCTAGAGAAAGAGTTCAGAGCAAGCCACTCCAAAATGTGCCCCTCCGGTATAAGGATTAGTTTGAGCTGAAGGCAATTAAGAAAAAGCAGACACAGGAATAGCTTTCTGCCTGTCCTGTGTTTACCTGAAAACAGAACACAAAGTTCCCCCAATGAAGGTGTTTCGCCTCCCACCACGTTCAGTACCAGAAAGAGAATCACCCTTATTGCGGGAGATGAGATGGTGCTTTGCTAGCCAGCCCTTAGCTCCCACTGCTTTCCCCAGTATCTGCCCACAACTTGCCAGCCCTGGAAGCCTGTTCCCTGACCTTATCTGACAGACTTAACACTTGTATGCTTATAGTCTTGGCTGTATGTACAGCACAGCCTGACTTCTGCAGATGAAGGTAGAATTTCTTGATTGACTTTTTTTTAACTCCTTGATTATATAATCTGTCAGAGAAACTGGAATGAGTGCCACCTTTCTGAAAATAAAACCTAATCAAATGCAAAAAAAAAAAAATCTCTGCAAATTTACTGTTCTTTTGCTAAAATCCTATATAAGCCCACATTCCAACTGCCTTTTTGAGTTACCCATCATGAGATTCTGTGCATGCCTTAATACACCTCTGTTTGTTTTTTTCTTGCTAATTTGTCTTTTGCCAGGCTAATATGCAGAGCCCCAGACCCTCAGATGGAGAGAGGAAACAATGATGGACAGAAGGGAACAAATACTTTTGAAATTCACCTATCAAGAAAATACGGACATACTGTCATAGTAACGATAGTTTATAATGTGTTCTTATAACAAAGAATACCAAACAGAGCAAGGAATCATTTTAGCCCTTTCTTGATTATCCCCAAACAATACTAATTTGATTAACCTCAACAATGAGAGGTAATACTATACCTTCTCAAAAGTTCTATTCAACAGAGCGACTGTTTAATAGTTAAGCATTTTATATTTATCAAAGGTGAAGACCTTCAGAACAAAAAGAACCTTTGCTTCAGCAATTTATAAGAAAATTACTGAGTCATTCGAAATCCTTTGAGAATCAGAGTTCTCAAAGAGGAACCATATTCAGAATGCCCAATTAGAACATGCAGGTTAAAAGCCAATAATGATTATTCCGCTTAAAAACTAACAGCCTCCAGGCAAGCATAACTTAGCAAAACTGCTCTAAAACATGCTGACTGATGTTTCAGTGGTTCTGGCTCCTACAACATCCAAATCCTAAAAGGACTCTGCAGAGGGTAAAAGGAAAAAAAATTGAAAAAAACAAAAACAGAGCATGAGAACCATTTTCCTTTGCTCTGCAGAGTGAACACTGGTATTTTCCAAACAACCCTTCATGCCACAGGAATCAGAATATTTGTAATGATTCAATTATTCCTCAGTTACAGCATTAGGACCATAGTCTTGGTATTGTCGACTGAAAAAAAAAATGCACAACCTAAAAGTCAAGAATTGTTTTATTTGGTGGACTTTCTGAGGACTTCAAGCCCCAGAGACAGCCTCTCAGATCACTCTGAGGGACTGCTCCGAAGAGGTAGGGGAGGAATCAGGCTGTATAAGAGTTTCTGCAATAAAGACCAGGTAGTCGGAACATCAAAAGATTACTGTTACTTAAAGAAAACAAGACACCTCAAGTTAAAGAACTTAGAGCTTTTCTATGTGTGGGAAGGTGCAAAGGTCTGAGCTCATGGAAGTCATTCCTTCGAGACGCACCGAGCTATTGAGGGCCGGTGTCCTGTTCTTTCCCATCCTCAGTCCCTCAGGGGCACCGTCGGGGGTGGCAGCAGCGGCTGATGACTTTACTGACATGGCAGGTGACTTTCTTCATTCACAGTATCTTGTTCAAGGCACTCACTTCTTAAGCTGGGGAAACTGAGGCCCCAGCGACACCTTCTGAGTGGCACCCCCATTCTGGCTCCAGCCCTGGTCCTTCCACAAAGCCATGCTGCCCACGGAGAAGGCCAGCATGCCAGAGGAAGCCTGTCGCAGGCACTCGCAGTGAGCGCGCAGGATCTGTCAGCAAAGCCTAGCAGATCTGCTTACAACTTGATATCCAGCAAAGGAGATTCAAATTCCCAGTGGAGAGCCAGAGGGCTTGAGGCAGGCCAAATACATATCTGATAAATCAGATCCAGTGTGAGAACTGTCACTTGCTCCTTATCCAGGCTTTTCTCTAGAGCCATCTTTATTTTCTGTCTCTTCGCCTCACCATTTCATCCCAGAGCCTTCTGCTCACTAGCTGATTTCAGCCAGGGGCTCACTAGGTGCCCCGCCCCCAATACTGCATATGGGGGGGGCTGGCCTGGGCAAGCCCACCTGCAGGGCACTGGCCTTGGCCCGGCCACCCCTTCCCCAGCTGGCAGCAGTCACCCCCGGCAGCACAGTTCACAGGCTCTGCCTGTCTTTCCTGAGCCTCAGGAAATCTCCCAAATCCACCTGGCCCCATGCTCCGGTCACCCAGCTATGGTAATTTGTATCTTCAATGACTGTATTATGTCTCATCACAGAGGAGTGAATTTCAAAGCAGGGCGAGGTCACAAAATTAATCTGCAGAGAGAAAGGGTCCTGTAGATTTCTTAGCACCACAGCCATCCACTCTCTCTCCACATACATCAGTCCTGGGAGGAGGTGCTGCCAATTTTTAGGACATTTAATGAGGAAGCTGCAGCCACAAAAATAAATAAATAAATGAAGACATGGATTCCAACTGGGACACCGGCAGCTGTGCTGTGGGTAACTGCTGCCCACCGCCCCCAACCCACAGGAGCTGTTATTACCGAATAAAGTCAGATGGACGCTGCCGGGCCCTAGTCCTGGGGAGGCTCCCTGGGCGGGATAGGACTGCTTTTCCATCTCCGACTGAGCAACCAAATAAGGACCCCAGAAGCGAAGCTGAGATCCACGCAGTGCAAGCTTTAGCCACTGGCCGAAGGATGGAGAAGGGAGAACTAAGTTCACAGATCAACTTCTCACCCACCTGGGGAGAGGGAGTTAATTGTACAGAGTAAAGACAAAGGGAGGAGGAGTGAGGCTAATGATGGGGAGGTGTATGCATTAGTCTATGGGAGAAGGGGCGGGGCTCCAGGCTC
Organism: Camelus dromedarius; assembly: GCF_036321535.1. Taxonomy (NCBI): domain Eukaryota; kingdom Metazoa; phylum Chordata; class Mammalia; order Artiodactyla; family Camelidae; genus Camelus; species Camelus dromedarius. The sequence continues at coordinate 1,513,022 of NC_087464.1, read as the reverse complement.
CCCACCAACCCACCGAGGGCATAGGGTACCAGCCCTGTTTATCCTTTGGTCCTTAGAGTCTGGTCTTGGCTACCGGTGGGTGTGTCCTTTAATATGCTAATGTAGTAAAATCAGTGCATAATGAGACTCAGGGTCTGCCTCAGGTCAGATTTGTCCTCATCTTGGTCCCAGCTGCTGGTTCCATCTCCTTCCTTCCTTCCTTTTTTTTTCTTTTTTTTTTTTTTTTTTTTTTTTTTTTTTTGTCTGTTGTTTCCTTTCTTAACCCTGGACCCACTAACTTAAAAGATTTCTGTTAACTCCTGCTAAAGGTGTTGGCAGGTTTTGAGCAAAGACCTGGAGCAGTTCTGGCAACAATGTGAACATATTTTCCTGTAATCAGTGCATTTAGTTAGAAACATATAGAGCAAATAGCACTTTGTGCTTCATCTAATTTTACTGACATTCGTGCACTGCTTTTGTACAATGATGCAAGGGAAGAAGTGAACTGTCAGGAGCCCTCTGTCTTCACAAGTAAATGGAAACAGTTCCTTTTCCATCAGGATGGGTATAAGCCCTCTGCATTCAGCTACTGTTGATAAAAATCAGAGGGTGTATCGACTCGTGAAAATATTTAAGTATCTTCAGAACTACACAAAAACCTTATTTAAAAATTCCCTTTATTGGCTTCCAACTGAATAAATGTTGGCAATTAGAGCTCATTCTTACCTAAGGAGGGAGACAACAAAAACAGCAAGTAGACTATAAAAGGAAATAATTCTTACGCGTGGTGTTACTGCTCCCAAGGCTGCCACCTTCCCAGAGACCAAGAAAATGACCCATGCGACCAAAAGAAAGTCGCCAGAATTTCCACTGGGTGATTCCATAGAAATAGATATCCCCATAACTCCATAAATATGTACATTTATGTCTAATATAAACATGCTAAAATATAAATGTATTTATAGAAATATATAAATTGAAGTTGTAAGCTTTTTGTGAGGGTCAACAGTCAATAGAAAGGTGAACATTAGCCTAGATAAAAACTAATTTTTTTCATTTTCATATTCCTTTTAATTAAAGGTTATTACAAGATATTGAATATAGTTCCCTGTGCTATCCAGAAGAAATTGGTTTTTTTTAATCTGCTTTTATATATAGTGGTTAACCTTTGCAAATCTCACTCCCAAATTGATCCCATCCCACCCTCTTTCCCCTAGTAACCATAAAATTGGTTACTATGTCTGCAAGTCTGTTTCTCTTTGGTAGATGAGTTCATAATGAACTCATTAGTGTCCTCTTTTTTTCTTTTCTTTTCTTTTTTTTTTTAAGATTCTGCATATGAGCAATCTCAGATGGTATTTTTCTTCCTGTTTCTGGCCTACTTCACTTACAATGACATCTCCAGGTCCATCTATGGTGCTGCAAATGGCGTTACGTTAATTTTTTTTGTCACTGAGTAAGTATTCCATTGTATAAATATACCATATTTTCTTTATCCAGTCATCTATGGATGGACATTGAGGTTGCTTCCATGTCTTGCTATTGTCAATAGTGCTGCTGTGAACACTGGGGTGCAGGTGTCTTAGATGAAAATTCTTAAGTCACCTCCAATCCATGGGTTGAGGACCTAAGGCACACAGCTTCACAAGTTCCTAGATCACTGAGCTGGATCCTAAATGGAGGGTAAATCTAATCATTATATAGTGACAATTAAAATAATTTTTTACACTTATTTGTTCTGGTTCCAGGATACAGAAACTTGGAAACGGATGGCAGTAAGCATGAAAGGGCGGGAGAGAAAGTTTGAAGACAAAACCTCTCGCGCCTACCTTTCCTCAACTTTAAAAGACGATCACATGAGGACTAGAGAAAACCATGTATGTCAGGCTCTTGGTACACTGAAAAAATGTTACTCATCAGCCTTTTTTTTTTTTTTTTTTTTTTGATAAGAAGTATATAGAAGCTGAGAAGGAATAAATTGTGGTACTTGAATTTAGATAAATTCCTCTTTTCAAGGCTTAAGAAAAATGTAGGAAGCAGCTTGAAAAAACATTTAATCAGATCATGACTATAACAGTTATTAAAACTAATAAACTAGTGGAATGTTCAAACAATAAATCCCAGATGCAGAGAACACCTCGTAATAACAGCAGTATGAGGTGTGAGACGGACGGCCGTCTCATGGGAGCAGCAGAAGGCGTGCCGTGAGCACATGGGGTTTGGCGACTCCAACGTTTTTAAATTTGTGGCAAATCAATACATTCTAAAAATGGGTCTGAATTTAATTTACCTGTGTAACTTGTTTTTAAGTAAGTATATTCTTCTTTCTGGCTATAAAAGATACTTCCTATTTGTTGTAGAACATTTGAAAAAAATAAAGAAGACAAAATCCCTGCTCTCTTAAGATACCTACTATTAATTTTGGGGTGAACCGCCTTACATTTCTATGCTGCACACATGGATCCATGTAATATAACTGAGAGCACGCTTGCACTGAATTTGGTGCTATGTGCTTCATTTCATGTCAAACTGTACTTTGAACATCTTTCTGCATTCAGAATTCTTTGAAGATCACTTTATTACATTCGCAAACTATTATTAAAAGCAGCTCTTCTCCCCTTTCCTGTCTGCCCATTTCTGCTTCCCTCTAAGCTTGAAAGAACCTAATTATTAGAACGAGGGCCCCAAGCGACATTTACTGAATGCACGCCGCGCCTCTCCAACCTGTTGACTCTTCCCCTGGAGGAAAAGAAGCAGGAATGAAGAATTCAGCAGTTAGAGTGACTAGTGCTCTGCCCCCAGGACCCCCTCACAATCCTGCAGGCAGCCCACGGAAGGACGCGACAACATCTGAAGAAAGAGCCTGCGGAACCAGCCAGCCTGCACACCATGGAAAATGACACAGAGCCTAGCCTTCTGCCTCAATGATTAACTTAGATTCTTCCCCCCCCCCCCCATTTTTTCCCTTTAAAACCTGTCACGACTGACAGAGTCTTCAGAGTTGGTTTTTGGGGACATGAGTCCGCCTTTCCCCCAGACTGCTGGCTTTCCGATTAAAGCAGCTTTCCTTTCTCCTGACCCTTGCCTCTCGTGGACTGGCCTTTGAAGGTGAACAGCTGAACGTGAGGTTGGTAACTTTATATGGCTGCATCAGAGTTGACTTAACCTGCGCCCCTTTGTAAGTGTTATAAATAACATGGTGATGAGTACCCTTACAGACACAAAGACAGGCGTCCACACTACCGACTGCTCTGTGGGATACACAGTGGAAGTGAATGTACATTTTCCAGTTATGCTTATGTGGAGAAACCCGCCCAGCATGGGTACCCATGAAGCTGTTGGGGCCATTCTGCAAAGCCTGGCCTCGCCACTCGGGCACCTGCAGTTTGTGTTGGCTTCTTAGACCCCAAATAAAGCCCAATGTTGTTTTCATTTGCAATTTCTGGATTATCAATTATACATAAGTTGTGTCACCTGTTGAGTAGACAAAATGTGCCCTTTACCTGGATTTCTCTTCAGATTTGGGGTGATTCTTACCATGGCACTCTTTGTCTCTGACAGTTATTTAACCTCCAACTGACGTATTTTGGCAAGTCAGCCTTCCATCTGTGGTGTCTTCCTTGCATCTTCTGACTTGCGTGTTTGAGCAGACAGCACACACAGCGGCCTGTGGAAGCCTGCCTCTCCTGAGACAGCGTGGCAGGGGCTTCCAGTGAACCAGGCCTCCACTCTGCCGTTACTAAGTGACTCACCCACCTGGGCTGCACCTTCCCGCGTCTGTAAAATGAGGCGGCCATCTGTCCATCTCTCCTATCGCTCCCAGCTCCGAAAGTATAAACTGTGTCCTGGCGTTAGTACGAGAAGTAAAACTCAGTTCATTCTTCTTAATAAACTTATGTAACAAATATTGTCTATTAGAATTAAATGACTCAGAAAAAGCACTTCTCTCAGAAAAGCTCAGAGGCTTGATTTATGTTTGCTGCCAACGTAAGATTTTTCTTTAAGGTCCTTAAGCACAGTTAACCTTTGTTAATTTTACTCTGGATATCCTTGAGCACGGAATTTTCAGAAAGAATTGTTGTCTGGGTTTTGAGATCCTTGCAATCTGGCTCCCAGCACATGACAGGACACAACACACACTGATAATGAGACTGCCATTAGGAGCTCTGGTCTCAGAGCAGAGAGCAACACCCTCCCTTTTGCATTTAGACAGAAGGGGAACACAGTCCCTTCTCGTGGGGGATCCATAGCCTCTGGTACATTCTAAGCTTTTTCACTGTGCTCTTAGAGAAGGAATTACTTCTCTCTTCACCTTAACACATACCCCAGGTGCTGCGTTTGCCATGGGCAGGAGTGGGTTTATGACCAGCAGCTTGGACGTCCTCTGTGGTTGACCTTTTGTCTTCTGTGGATAGGCACATCTTATTTTGTGCCTTACTCAATAACTATACGTTCCTCCCCTTTGAGCTGTTAAGGCTTCTCTTTCCTCACTAATTTTTAGATGGTTTCAGAGAAAACTGATAGTCAGTGGTTTATAATTCTCCAACGTGAATCCCAATTGCAGAGTATTATCCAAAGTGATTTTGACAATGAAACGCTAACCTTTGAAGAACTTGCCCTAGACCTCAGACCTGTCTGGGAAGAAATGGGGATGGGTGTTAGGTGACAAGCTAGCCACCCATATATCCAACCGTGAGGAAAATCCCAGATGGAGACAGTGAGCTAACGGCCAGCAAAGGGAGTATTAACGAGAACACGGTATGTCCCAGACACTTGGTTGCTGTCTACAGGTGATCTCATTAAAATGTCCACAGCAAACACGCGAGGAACAGAAGGTAATCTCTAGTTCTTAGACATCCGAGTTTCATGCAGTTTTATTAAGTTACTTATGACACAACAACCGTAAATGCTCAGACACTCTATGTATTCTTTGTTTCGCATGCTGCTGCCTGTGCAAGTCCTCACGCATCTGTGAACTAACGCTGAGTCTTCCTCTCCCCTACTGACTGGCAATTCAAATGGAGATTGGCTGTTTTGATCTTAAACATCTCCAGGACTGCTCTGTTTACAACTGAAAACTAGAATTCAGCAACAAAGAAAGTCATAGAACACCGATTTGGACACCAGGTCATAGGCGAGAATAACGACACCCCAATAAATTGATCAAACTGTTCCCTCAAGCAATTCCATTCCTGCCCCTGGAATGTATTTTTTACTTTCCCACTTAGCGAAATTAACACCCACTGGATTTTGCCCTTACAACTTGGGGTACGGGTTTCATCATGCCTTCAACAGCCTGAGATTTGGAGAAAGGTGCATCTAGGGGGAGCACTGCCAGATGAAGTGATGTGAAGGGTCCCCTATTACAGGTTTCAAAAGACACCCTTCTTTAGTTTGTTTAAGGTTCATTTGCTGTTTGAAAAATTACAGCGAATTAAAAACAATTTATGTATCACGATGATGTTGAAATGAAAAGCTGATCATCTTCAAACTTCATTGTTAACAACACTGACTCAAGTGTCACATCTTCCAACACGTTCACCTGGTAGTTTGAGGAGAGAAAGAGCGGAAAGAGGAAGACGGACATGAGGAAGGGGTATAAATCCTCTTTGTCAAGACAGCGGTTCACCAGCAACGGAAGCAGCACGGGCTTCTACAGACAACCGGGCAGTCCCCGGAGGAGAGAGCCACGGCCCCCGGCGTTGCTGTGCATGCAGGAGACGACAGGGAGGGCGGCACGTGCGGAGGGTCTCAGGAAGTGTTTTGCCAGCCTTGTGGGGAAAGAAGATGGAATCTCTTTAAAACGCACCCTTCAGGGAGCAGCAACTGACAGGAGACCTGACCCTCAGGAGGGAGAAGGTACATCTCAGCACATGGGTGGCCTAGGACCCTCCCAACACCTAGCTGATGACAAGACATGTGATCATGTCCACAGCAACTGAGTAAGTGTCGTAAGCAGTTTTGTTACATTGTGGTTAAAGCCACCTGGCCTCAGATGGTGAGGGAATTCTGAAATCCCAAGTCAATTTCCTCATCTCGCTCCTCTGAACTTCCATAAAGAGGATAAATATATCAGAGTTACTAGTTGCCAAATTTAGAATGCAAAGCAGCTGGCAACTGCCCAAAAAGCTCTGACAGTAAGAACTATTCCCAACATCTGGCGAAATTCCAAGCAGCAGTCAAATTTCATGGGATATTTTGAGGAACGCACCCAGTACTGAGACCACCTGAGAGTTCCAGGTCTAGTTCTGCCTTTTTTAGCCATAAAAGTCCCCACCCTTGGGAGCACCAGTTTCATAACTCGCAAAGCGAGATAAAGCCGGCGACACCCACCACGCACGTCTGCTATGATGTCCAGATGAAATGCCAGCGTGACCACACGATGTGAGTAAGCAAGCAGAAAAGCCCTTAGAGGAATATTGCCTCACTGACAATCAGTGCAGGTGAAAAACAGGTAGGCTAAGTAGTTTGAGATTATCACAGTGAAGGAACCTGGTGATCAGCTGAATCCTCAGGCAGTGGAGAAAAGTGTCACACACACATAATTCTGTGCATCGCCTTGATATATTTTTAAGTAAGACACAGTAAAGTGAAGCCTCAGATCCAAACCAAATTAGGGTTTCTTTTTAATCTTGAGCACCTGTATTGCAGGAGCCTTCTAGATGTCTGCACAGATCACCCCTTTCAACCATCCTAAACACTGGTCAGGCAGCAACATTTATTCAGCACTCAGTCCGGGCCAGGTGCACTGCAAGGCCCACGGGCAGTGCAGACAGAAACAGCCAGGGTGTGCCTACAGCACGCACATGCGACACTAGTCCAGGGTGTGGTGATGGAGGTGCACGAGGGATGCAGAAAAGATCAGGGTGCGGATGGGAAAGGGCTACTCCATGAAGAGGCAGCAGGCACCACAGGAAAAGCTGCTCATCCATCAGGGTGGAGAATGTGCAGAGTGCGAGCCTAGACCTGCACGGAGCAGCCTGAAATGCATCCACCAGGTGCTCGTGCTGGGCGCGGAATTAGCTCATTTGGTGCTAAGCTCTTAATTTAGTTGTCACACCTAACGTGTACTTGCCAACTGCCACAAACTACATGAAAAGCATTGATTATATAATAGACGTTGAGGTTTCAAGTAAATTCAGACGAGTTCGTCAAACTGACTAATATACGCCCCTAAATCGTGTCTTCTTTATGACAACATCGATATTTTAAATCAACAACTTATGTAGTCAACTCATCTCCACTGTTTCTTAACTTTAATCAGAAGACATCCTTAATAATTATCAAAACATGACCCCTTTGCATGAGCAGAGGCTTCAGAACTTGTGAAGTACATTAAAGGATGTGTCTTCATTAAAAATATATCTCCCCGGGTGATTTACTGATGCCCTTTAATCTTCATCCACATTTCACCAAAAAGAAAATACATGTCTCTATTACCCCAGAAAGCATCAACATTATTAACACAGGCAAGTCTGCGTTTTTATAATTATTGTTTGCACAGGGAAGTGGCCCGGACGGAGGAAAAGGAAGCCCCTGCGCTTACCTCCTCCCACGGGCACACCAAAATTTCAGCTATTTACAGAGGAACTATTGATGAAAACAACCTAAAGACTAAAAGAAAAGATATCCCACAACTGAAGATATAAAGAAGGAACCACAACACAACAGGAAGGAGGGACAGAGACGCGGAGCAGTCAAGACCCGCTCCCATCAGAAGGCAACCCACAACCGGGGGGTACCCACAACCGGGGGGCACCACAACCGGGGGGTACCCACCACGGCAGCAGACCTCCCCAGTGGGCACGGGGGCCGGCCCCCAGCAGGCTCCCCCGCCCGAGGGGCCTGCAACGGGAAGACAAGCACAGAGAGCATCTGGCTTGAAAGCCAGTGGTGCAAGCAGACGGGAGAGCAGGAGGGCTCTGGGAAACAGAGGCTCCACTCTTAAAGGGCACATGCAAAAATCTCACACACTGGGATACCTACCCACAGAGGCAGTAATTTGAAAAAAATCCCTGGTTCAAACCCACTTCCTGACCTTGGAGAGCCTCCCAAAAAGGCAGGAGGCACCTGGGCTGCCTCTGGGGACACACGTGCCAGCTACAGTCATTTTTAGGAGCTTGTTCTGCCACGAGGACACTGGTGTGGGCAACCGCCATTTTGGAATTCTTCCTCTAGACTCTTAGGACCGGGATCAACACCACCCACCAGATGGTCGGCACCAGTCTCAGGAACACCCCCCACCCCCAGGCCAAGCAGCCAGTCCCATCGGAGCCCAGCTGCCCTCACCAGGGAGCTGGCACCAGCTCCAACCTTCCCCCGGACTCCCCAGCAAGCAGCCCTGGGTCCCAGCATGACCCAACAGAGGCCAGCAGCCTCCAAACAAGGTTAACATACAAAAACCTGCTGCATTTCTTTAGACTAACAATGAAATATCAAGAAGGAAAGTAAAAAAAAGGATCCCTTATAAAATCGTATGCCCCCCAAAAATTACTTCGGAATAAACCTGGCCAAGGACGTGCAAGACTTACATGCTGAGAACTATAAAACACTGAAAAAGGAAATTAAAGAGGACTTAAAGGAATGGGAAGACATCCCATGTTCTTGGATTAGAAAATTAATATTGTTAAAATGGCCATACTATCTATCAAAAGCAATCTACAGATTTATCAAATTACTCAGGATATTTTTTACTGAACTTGAACAGATAATCCTAACTTTTATATGGATTCACAAGACACCCAGAATTGCCAAAGCAATACTGAAAAAAGAATGCAGCTGGAGAAATAGCCTTCCCAGACCTCAGACAATACTACAGAGCTAGAGTAATTAAAACAGCATGGTACTGGCACATAAACAGACATATGCAACAGAGTAGAGAACTAAGAAGTAAACCTACACACCCATGGTCAATGAATCTTTGACAAAGGAGGCAAGAATAGCCAATGGATAGTATCTTCGGCAAGTGGTGTTGGGGGAGCTGGACAGTCACGTGTAAATCAGTGAAGTTAGAACACTCCCTCATACCACACACAAAAAATAAACTTAAAATGATTTAAAGACTTAAATATAAGACAGGACACCATAAATCTAGAATAAACAAAGGCAAAACATTCTCTGGCATAAATTGTAGCAATGTTTTCCTAAGTCAGTCTACCAAGCCAATAGAACTAAAAGCAAAAAAACCCAAATGGTACCTAATTATAAGCTTTTTGCACAACAAAGGAAACCATAAACAAAACAAAAAGACAACCTGCGAGCCAAAAGAAAATATTTGCAAACTAGGTGACTGATAGGGGCTTAATTTCCAGAATATACAAACAGCTCATACAACTCAACGACAACAACAAAAAAACCGAACAAGTCGGTCAAAAAATGGCAGGTCTATATTGCCATGAATTTCCCTCTTAGGACTGCTTTCTCCTGCATCCCATTAGATTTTGTGTCTTTGTATTTTCATTGTTGTTTGTCTCAAGGTATTTTTTAAATTCTTCTTTGATTCCATCATTGACCCATTGGTTCCTTAGTAGCATATTATTTAGTCTCCATGTCGTCGTTATTTTCTCGTTTGTTTTTTCCATGGTTGATTTCTACTTTCATGCCACTGTGGTCAGAAAAGATGCTTGAAACAATTTCTACTCCCTTAAATTTGTTGAGGCTTCTTTTTCTGTCTGAGTATATAGTCTACCCTAGAGAATGCTCCACGAGCACTTGAAAAGAATGTATATTCTCTTTTTTGGGGATGTAATGTCCTAAAAATATCAACCAAGTCCAACTGTTCTATTGTGTCATTTAGAATCTCCATGCCTTACTGGTTTTCTGTCAGGAAGACCTGTCCAGTGATGTTAGTGGGGTGTTAAAGTTTCCTACTATTATTGTGTTCCCATCAATTTCTCCCTTTATGTCTATTAGTATTTGTTTTATATATTTAGATGCTCCTTTATTGGGTGTATATATGTTAATGAGTGAAATATCTTCTTCTTATATTGCTCCTTTGATCATTATATAGTGTCCTGCATTATCTTTGTTTATGGTCTTTTTTTAAAGTCTGTTTTGTCTGAAATTAGTATTGCTACTCCTGCTTTCTTGTAATTTACATTTGCATGAAATATCTTTTTCCATCCACTAACTTTCAATTTATGTGTCCTTCATCTTAAAGTGTGTGTCTTGTAGGCAGCATATTGTAAGCTCCTGTTTCATAAACCAGTCTACTACTCTATGTATTTTGTTTGGAGCATTTAGTCCATTGACATTTATGGTAATTGTTGACAGATACATGTTTATTGCATTTTAACCTTTGTTTTCCAGTTGATTTGATATTTCTACTCTGCTCCTTTCTTTTTGTTTTTCTTTTTATGGTTTGATAATTTTCTTTTGTATTAGGTTGGTTTCTTTTTGGTTAATGCTCCCTTAGGTCAGTCTAGCCAGGCAATAGAAATAAAAGCAAAAATAAACAAATGGGACCTAATTAAACTCATGAGCTTTTGCACAGCAAAGGAAACCATAAGCAAAATGAAAAGACAACCTACAGAACAAGAGAAAATAATTGCAGATGATGTGACTAACAAAGGCTTAATTTCCAGAATATACAAACAGCTCACAGACCTTAATAACAGAAAAACAAACAACCCAATCCAAAAATGGGCAAAAGATCTAAACAAGCAATTCTTCAATAAGACATACAAATGGCCAATAGGCACATGAAGAAAATGCTCAGTATCACTAATTATCAGAGAAGTGCAAATCAAAACTACAATGAGGTATAATCTCACATCAGTCACAATGGCCATCATTTAAAAGTCCACAGATGATAAATGCTGGAGAGGGTATGGAGAAAAGGGAACCCTCCTACATTGCTGGTAGGAGTGTAGTTTGGTGCAGCCATTATGGAAAACAGAATGGAGATTCCTCAAAAACCTAAAAATAGACTTACTATATGATCCAGCAGTCTCACACTTGGGCATATATCTGGAGGGAACTCTAATTTGAAAAGATCCATGCACCCCAGTGTTCACAGCAACACTATTTACAACAGCCAAGACACAGAAACAACCTAAATGTCCATCAACAGATGACTGGATAAAAAAAGATGTGGTATAATTATACATTGGAACACTACTCAGCCATTAAAAAGAATGAAATAATGCCATTTGCAGCAACATGGATGGACTTAAGAGATTATCACACTAAGTGACGTAAGTCAAAGACAAATATCATATGATATCACTTACATGTGGAATCTAAAAAAAAACAAAAATGACACAAATGAACTTATTTACAAAACAAAAAGACACAGAAACATTACAAAAAACATAGAAACATTACAAAACAGACACAGAAAACAAACTTATGGTTAACAAAGGGGAAAAGGAGGAGGAGAAATAAATTAGGAGTTTGGGGTTAGTAGATACAAACTACTATATATAAAATAGATAAACGACAAGGACCTACTGTATAGCACAGGGAAATATATTCACTATCTTGCAATAACCTATAATGCAAAAGAATACTAAAAAGAACATATATGTATAACTGAATCACTAAGCTGTATACCAGAAAACTAACACAACATTGTAAATCAACTCTACTTCAATAAAAAATTTAAATAAAAAAGAACATTTTTTCACACTGTGTGCAAAAATAAAGTCAAAATGGATTTTAAAGACCAAAATGTAACACCTGAAACCACAAAATTCTTATAAGAAAATTTAGAGAATGCTGTTTAACTTCAGTTTTAGTATTTTGTTTTGTTTTGTTTTATCTCCTTAGAAGGGGGAAACAAAAGTGAAAAAAAAAAAGGACTACATCAAACTGACAGGTTTTTGCACATGAAAGGAAACTATGAACAATACAAAAAGGCCGCCTCCTGACCGGGAGGAGATAACTGTAAATGACATATCTAATGAGGGGTTAATATCCAAAACAAGCAGAGGACTCACACAACTCAGTATCAAAAAAATAGTAACAATAACCCCACAAACAACCCAATTAAAAAATGGACAGAGGATCTGAATACACATTTTTTCAAAGAGGACATATAGATGACCAAGAGACAGATGAAAAGAGGATCAACATCACTAATCATTAGGGCATTAGGGAAATGCAAATCAAAACCACACTGAGACCACATCCCGCCTGTCAGAATGGCTATCATCAGATAACAAGTGTTGGCGAGGATGTGGAGAAAGGGGACCTCGTGCACTGCTGGTGAGAATATAAACTGGTGCAGCCACTGTGGAAAACAGTAGCGAGGTTCCTCAAAAAATTAAAAACAGAACTAGCCTGTGATCCAAAAATTCCACTCCTGGGCATTTTTCCAAAGAAAACAGAAACACTAATTCCAAAAGATATATACACCCCTGTGTTCACTGCAGCATACTACACAATAACCAAGACGTGGAAGTAACGCGTGTGGCTGTATGGTGACAGACGGTAACTAACTTATCCTGGAGACCATTCTTTAATATACAAAAATACTGAATCACTATGTTGTCCACAAGGAAGTACTGTGTAGCTGTAGGTTATGCTACAGAAAAACAAACTTATAGAAAAAGAGATCAGATTTGTGGTCATCAGAGGTGGGGGTGAGGAGAGGGGAAAGTGGTCAAAAGGTACAAACTTTCAGTTATAAGATAAATAAAAACTAGTGATGTGATGTGTGGCATGAAAACATGTGCTGCATGTTACACATGAAAGCTGTTAAGAGAGGAAATCATTAAGAGTTCTCATGAGAAGGAAAAAACATTTTTGTCTTTTTCTTTAATTTTGTATCTACATGAGATGATGGATTTTCACTAAACTAATTACGTCGCGATGTAAGTCAAATCATTATGCCGTACACCTTAAACTTACACAGTGCCGTATGTCAGTTATATTAATAAAACTGGAAGAAACACAGGCTTTAGACTAAGTCAATGGTAAACACAGCCTATAAAAATCAATGTGTACCATTAAAAATGTTAATAAAAATAAAATTATTGCTTACATGATACATTTTTCCTGACATTTTACTTTCGACCTACCTATGCTACGTTTGACGTGAACTCTTGTAGAAAGTATGTACCATATTTGGATTATGTATTTTATCCACTCTGACAATCGTTGTCTTTCAACTGACATGTTTAGACCTGTTATATTTCAGGTAAATATTGATCGACTAGAGCTGAAGTCTGACAATTCGCTTCTTGTTTTCTGTTCGTTTGTTCCATTTTTTAATCTTATTTCCCTTTTCTTGCCATCTTAAGTCTTTCGTTTTAGAAGTCTGGTCTGATTTTATCTACCATGCTTTTGATTATTTTTCTCAGTATAGCAATTTAGTGTTTACTTTAGGTCTTTTTCATATATGTATGTAACATCGGGGTCAATGAGCATCAGTATTTTACTCCTTGGAGCAAAGTATGAACATCTTACATTTATTTAGGTCCTTTTACCATTCAATCTTTTAAAATAGAAATATCTTAAGAATTTCCTCTACATTTCATTGAGCACCACATCAGATGACGCTATAATTTTTGTTTCTATTTTCAAACACAGTTTTAAAACCTCATGAAGAGAAGGACAGCATGTTGTCTTTCCCATTAATTAACTCAGTCCACTGTTCTATCCTCCTCCCTGATGCACCAACCTCCTGTTATCACTTCTTTGTTTTAGAGAATTTCTTTTCAGTATTCTTTGTGGGTAGGTCGCCTGGGGACAAATTCTTTTATTTTTTACTTTAGAATATCTTTATTTTCTCTTCATTCCTCCAGGATATGTTTGCTGGATAGAGAATTTACAGCTGACATTTCTTTCAGCACTTGAAAACTGCTGTGCCATGTCCTGTCTTCCACGGTTTCACACAAGATATTCGTTGTCATCCAGGAGGAAATAACTGGCTGCAGAGAAGTTTTTGTTAGCTGGACAGTGTCGGATGAGGAACGACACTATCTTAATTTTGCAATGTACTGTGTTTGCTGGTGCTATTTTATACAGTGATGCAACAGCCTTGCAGGAAAATAAGAGCAGTTTAATAATAAACTATTCAACTTTTTAACAAATTTTATTTTTTTCATGGGAGAAGGCAATTAGGTTGTTTGGGGGTTTTTGTTTTTGTTTTTGTTAACAAAAGTACTAAGGATTGAACCCAGGACCTCGTGCACACTAAGCATGTACTCTATCACTAAGCTGTATCATTTTTAAAATATCTTAATTAAAAAAAAATGCCGTTTTCCTGTAGGTAACATGTCGTTTCTCTCTGGCTGCTTTCAGATTTTTCTTTTCCTTTCAGAAGTTTGATTATGATTTTTTTTTTGGCAGGATTTCTTTGGGTTTATCCTGTCATAATCCACAAAGCTTCCTGAATCTGCTGGTGTATGACTTTTGCCAAATTTGGGGAAATTTCCAGCCATTGTATTTTTAAACTTTTCAGCCCCACATTTTCTCATTTCTTCCAGGACTCTGGTGATGCACTTTTTAGGTCTTTTGTGGTTACCCCCAACACAGTTCTGGTTTGTTTTGTTTTGTTTTCAGTCTGTTTTTTCTCTGTTATCAGATTGGGTAATGTCTATTGATTTGTCTTTGAGTCCATTGATTCCTCTCTCTGCCATATCCAGTCTCTCATCTAGTGAGGTTTTTTTTTAATTTCATTTATTGTATTTTTCAGTTCTACAATTTTCCTTTGATTATTTTTATATCTTCTATTTAATTGCTGAGATTTTCTATGTTTTCACTTGTTTCAAGACTGATTACAGTTGCTCCCGGAAGCATTTTTATGACTGATGCTTTACAAGCATTGTCAGAAAATTCCAACATCTGATTCTTCTTCGTATTGGCATCAGCTGTCTCTTCTCATTTGAGCTGTCATTTTCCTGGTGACTTTCAATTGCATAATGGGCATTTTGGATATTATGTTGCGAAACTCTGGGCTCCACTCTATCTTGGTTTATAACAAGCAGTCACCTGTTTAGGTGTGGCATGTCCTGGTGGACTGGATGCTCAACTCCCCGGGGAGCCCCACCTGCCCTACCCAGCAGGAGTTTCTGCCTGGCCTCATTCTCTGACTCAGGACACCTCCCTGCAGACGTGTGGGTATAAATTCAGCTTCTTCCTAGACCTGCCAACACCTTCCCAGTGAAAACACCTACTCCTTGCTGGGCACTGAGTCCAGGGAGAAGGGGGAAATGGGTGGCTGAGTCACCTCCCTGCTGGCAGGTAGCTTGGAAACTCATTTCCCGGCAGCCCCACTGACCCAGGGGCCTAGGGTGGGGTGGGGAAGACTAGCTCCATCCTGAACCACCACATTGCCACCACATTGCACCTGGAGTTAGGATGGTTAGAGGCTTGCCCTCCTGCAGGCTCGGGTGGAGTGAGGGACAGGCTGCCTAGTCTTGCCTTGCTCGTGCTGTTGCTGGTGGAGACGAAGGTGCAGGTGATGACAGAGGGTGGGAAGCAGAGAACCCATCGTTTCCACCTCACAGCCCCTCATTCGGCCCTCCTGCTGCTACATGGGAACGGATGCTTGGGTCTCGCTGAGCCCCGCCGCTGCAGGAAGCAGCTGCCTGCTTATCGGCCTGTCAAACTGCCTTGCGAATTTCGTTGCTACCAGGTCAGGGTGCAGGTTTAGCCCCCTGTCAGATCTTGCTGGCCCTACCCCACTGGGGAGCCTGGGCTCAGATCTCTGCTGAGCCCTGCCAACCGCGTCCTGACAGGAACTCGGAGCACTCAGTCTGCTCTGCCCAGCGAGGGGTGGACTGCTGATCAGTCCTCGCAAGGAACCCGAGTGATGTTGCCTGCCTGCTCTGCTATCCCAGGCGTAGGGACGGGTACCTCCCGAGCTAGCCCCAGTGTCCCTGCAAGTTTGAGGGGAACAGAAAGACAGTTTTCCCGCTGCTGATTGGCTGGATGAGGGTAGGGGCTGTCAAAACATTTCCTGTTCTGTTAGGCCACCTTTTCCTGGTCCTCTGCCTGGGGACAGACTTTATCTCCTTGTCCATGGATGCTCCCAGGTTACAGCCTTCTCCAGTGCTGCATCCAGGATACACCAGAGACAGAAAAACCCCGGGAACTCACCACTGCGAAACAGCCAGTACTGAGGTCCAAAGCAGTCTGCCTTCTTTCTCTTTCTTCCTTCCCTGTCTTTCCATGCCTCGGTGTATGACGTTTAGCGATTTAGCTGTGAGAGTCAGGAGCTTGGAGGGCTGGGGCTGCCCGATCTCGGCCAGAACTGGAAATCTTGTCTCCATTTATAAATTCGGTCACTCTGGGTAGTTACCTCCCAGTGTGGGAAGAAATCTTAAAGACCACAGAATTAAGTCTTCCCATTTTATAAACAGAAAACAGAAACTTAATAGAAACCTTTAACGGTAGTACAGGTTAGGCCAACTGCTCCTGAGAGGCTGGCTGTACACATAAAATTAAAGGCCTGGGATTCGAGGACGGAAGTGGCTTCTAAGTAGCAGCAGTCTTAGGATGAACACCCGCACTTTAATACTGACCCCGTATTCCAGCTACCGTGGCCTTCTGCGTCCCATACAGCAAAAGGGAGCCTAGGAAACAAGGTGCTGGAAGGGGGTGGTGAGGGTCACAAAGAGCCCTGAACACTCGCGCCAACACGCACCTGGGGGGCAGGGGACTTCTGACAGGTCCGTCCCTTATTCCTTCTGGGACGTGGCTTCCTCATCTCCAAAACCTCATCTGACTGCCACGCAGGTTTTCTTTTTTTTTTTTTCTTTCTGAAAGTGCCAAGGAACTACTTTATGTGGACAGCATTAGGATAAGTTACAAGGCTATATATACTAAAAACAAAAACATGGCTATTTTCAGTAGATGAGAATGATAAAAGGTATGTGTGCGTGTTAAAATGGGGGAGCATCCTCACGGTGAGAAAGAATATGAAAATGAATGTATGTATGTTCATGTGTGACTGAAGCACCGTGCTGTGCACCAGAATTGACACAACATGGTAAACTGACTATTAACTCAGTACAAAAACCAATCAAACAAACTTGTAAAAAAAAATATATATATATATATATATATGTATATTTTATTTGCCAAATATTCCTCAATAAAGTTGGAAAAAAAGAAGAAAAAAAAGGCAGTGTCACAGGTACAGGAAACCACTGTGCCAAATGTTTACAAGCATAAAACCTTTCCCTATTTCAGTGAATTCAAAGCTGAAACTCAGAACCTCAGGACTGTCATTCTATCAAGCGCCCGTGTGCGTGGGTGTGCACACACAGACACACACACACACACACACACACACGCTGTTGCTTTTCACCCTGAAGCCTGTGCCTAACAGAAAGCGTGCTTACCTAGGACAATAGTACTGAAAAACGGCTTCTGTGAAACTCTTCAAAATCTATCCAAGTGTGATGCAATTTTTAGGTTTCAGGGGAAAATGAATTGCTCAGCTGAGAGCGTGAATCCCCTGCTCTACCCCAGCACTGTATTACTTGCAGGCACACAACTCTTAAGGCAGTGACTGAGTGGTTTATTTCTATTACCTGGCAGATGGGAAGTAAGAAGTGAATATTTTTATCACGACTCTTTTTGAAAAGTAATTTGTTAGAGCTGATGGAGTCTCCCCTCACCAGCCGCCCCGCCGGGCTTCTCCCGTGTGCAGGGCTGAAGGTACTCAGGTTTGTGCAGGAAGTGGGGAGGGGCTGAGGGAGGCACCCCCATTACAGGCAGGTCGTGGGCCACCTGCCGTTTTCCACGAGGGAGTTTAGAAGCAAAAGGCAAATGGAGAGGGGTGGGAAGTGGTCTGCAAGCCACAGAGAGCCTGACAGATGTGAGTTCTCTCATTAATCAGTATTACATGGCAAAGATGGCACCAGGAAGCAGGCAACTAGGGGGGCAGGTCTTGGGGACTCCTAAGCTCCCTTGTCTACAAGACTTGCAATCTCTCTGGGACTGGGGTCACCTATAGGGGAGAGGCACCTAGGGGACCCTGTGCCGAGGGTGCCCCACTTCCCGGAAGGAGAGTAGGTTTGGCAGAGACAGTATTCCATGGTCCCAGGAAAAACTTAGATGCCAGGCTGCCCTCAAACGGAAGCCATGTTAGGAGGAGACACAGGGCCAGTCCCTTCAGGGCCCAGGAGCAGCGGGCAAGAGGACCAGGGCTCACTACTTCCACACACCACCTCCAGTTCAGAACACGCCTCTCAGCCCCTCCCAGGGAGGCCAAGGACAGTCCCCGTCCTCTGAAAATGACCTTCACAGGATAAGAACACATGCTTTTGTCCCCTCCCCAGAGCACCATTTGTGGATTTTTAGACGCTTTTGGTGTGAAAATCATGGGATAAGGTCTTACTGTAAGCACACTGCTCTGTGTTTCATGAACAGTCCCTTACAGCAGCCTCCAAAAACAGCACGTATTTGCATTTTATAATGAAAGAAAGTGGAGGGGGAGAGTTGCAGGTTTCACACTAGGTCAGAACAGAGGCAGGATTGGAGCCAAAGTCCCCAGCACCAGAGCCGGAGGAGAGAGCTGTGAAGCAGGGCCGCCTCCTAGGATTTCTGGAGACCAGGGTGTCTGCACCAGGGTCCTCCCGTCTCTAGGAAGCTCTGGGGTGTATCACACCCCAGGACTTTCACCTGCTTCCTTGTGCCATAACTGCTCGAATGCGATGACCGGACAGAGGGCAGAGTCCCCATGAGGGACCTGATAGGGATGGTAAATGACTGCAACATGACACAGCTACCCCTGGAATGTGTAGACCCCCGAAGATAGGAGGTCAGCACTGCCTAGTGTAAACTGCATCATTCCTCTTTTAAAAAAATGTATGATTTTATCTGGTTTATTTCAAATTCTTAAATCTACATTATATTCTCTTCATTATTAAAAGTGTGATCTCCACTAACCATTTGGTTCAACAGTCTTATTTTATTTATTTATTTGGGGGAGGGTAATTAGGTTTATTTATTTTTAATGGCGGCACTGGGGATTGAACCCAGGACCTCATGCATGCTAAGTATGTGCTCTACCACTGAGCTACACCCACCCCGCTAAACAGTCTTATTTTAATTCTTTGTGCTAGGGTCTAAGACAGTGATTCTCAATGTGGATTCAAATCCTGTCTGCACATTCCTAGGTAGGTGGCATCCCCAAACTTCAATTTCCTCATTTGTTTATTGGGGATCAAAACTGTCCCTTCCCCACTGATTTACCGTCAGCATTCAGTCACATAACCCATCCAAAGCACCCAGCGCGACATCTGTTGGGGTGGGTGTCCGTAAATGCTGACTTATCACATTACTTCCTTCATTGTTGGGGAATCACCCCGCCTTCCCTGGAGAAGATGGGGTTCCACAATGTTCTCAGGACCCACATAGCCTCTTCCCAAGAGTTTCTAGAGAGCGCTCTCTTTCTGTTTATTTCAAACTTGCCCTCCTTCAGGACTCCTATTCTGACATGACAATGTCCCTCACTTTGACACTGTCTCTTTTTTTTAAAATCTGTTTGTGCTTTTTTGTTTGTTTGTTTGTTTTGTATTATTTTATTACTTTTTTTGTCGGGGGGGCAGGTAATTAGGTTTATTTATTTTTAATGGAGGCACTGGGGATTGAACCCAAGACCTCATACATGCTAAGCACGTGCTCTACCACTTGAGCTATACCCTCTCCCCTCACGTTGTCTCTTATCTTCTTAAATCTTAGCCCAAGACTTCTTTTCTGTTTTCACACCATATTTGCCTTTTTTCCCACAACCACCCAGCAGCACGTCCCTATAAGAGGTCTGACTTGTCCCAGGATCTTCCACCCTTCACCCTGACCCCTCTCCTTCGGGTCAAGTACCTTTCCTGCGATGCCCCTCCCTAGATCCAGCTGCCATTCTCCCCAGAGGGTCCTGGTGCCACACAAGATGCCATCGGCATGAATGTCCAAACACAACACAGCGCTTCCAGAGAGGGGCTCAGCCCCTACCTCACCTGCTCACCCTGTGCCAGAGGAACTGGGGCCCAGCGGGGACAGATGCCCTGGACCACACGGCCAACAGCCGGGAGAGACCAACCAGGCCCAGCCCAGGACGAGAATCCACGAGGGACTGGAGCAAGTTCACAGCATCAAGTCAACGTGTTCTTAGAGTTTTTACGTTACACTTGGAAGCACGGTTAAGTCTAGGCTCTCCTACAGCCCCATGCTCCCCTCCTTAGAGTTCCTCGGGGAGATGGGCATTAGTCCAAAAAACTTCAAAATGCTATCTAAACTGAGTCTATGTAAGTAGACTTCTGCAAGCTTATCACAAAACTCATTTTTAGATAAAGAAGATGTGGTCTATTTATACAATGGAATCCTACTCAGCCATAACAAAGAATAAAATAATGCCATTTGCAGCAACATGGATGGACCTGGAGATCGTCATGTAAGTGAAGTAAGCCAGAAAGAGGAAGAAAAATACTATGATTATTACTTATATGTGGACTCTAAAAAAAAGAAAAGAAAAAAGACACTAATGAACTCATCTACAAAACAGAAACAGACTCACAGACAAAGTAAACAATCTTATGGTTACTGGGGGAAAGGGGTAAATTTAGGAGTGTGAGACTTTTGCAAATGTTAACTACTATATATAAAAATAGATTAAAAACAAATATCTTCTGTAGAGCACAGGGAACTATATTCAATATCTTGTAATAACCTTTAATGGAAAAGGTTTTTTAAAACTTCCAGCCTAATATGACGTGACTCTCAAATGCCTCATCTTTCTGAAGATTTTATCTGGGGCAGAAAGATTCAATTCGTGTTGATTTTTCACACACAGTTTCATGAATCGACCCCAAACTTCCAGACTGACCGTGCAAACTTACCAGAAAGTGTAGGGTAAGAGCGAAGTCAGTTATGACACAGACGACAACAAATGACCCCTCAACAATCATCATTTGCCAACGTCAAACCCCTGAACACCGACGGCCGGGAGCCTTTACTGATGACGGGAGACAGCAAGAAAGCCTGGAGCAGAACTCCCCTGCACATGTTGGTTCTAACTGAGGACGATCTCGCGGATTCCAGGCACCCTGAGTATGAACTGCTTTCTGTCTCTTCAGCCTCTTTCGGTATTGTTTAGCACGTGCGTCACATGCAGCCAGGGCTCAGAAAATATGGGCAACACTTGCACAAATTAGTATTTGAGAGAGAAACAGCGAGGTCCTACTGTATAGCATGCAGAACTATATTCAATATCTTGTAACGGCCTATAATGAAAAAGAATCTGAAAAGACACAAATGAACTTATTTCCAAAACAGAAACAGACAAACTTACGGTTACTAGGGAGAAAGAGGAAGTGGAAGATAAACTGGGAGTTTGGGATTTGCAGATACTAACTACTGTAGGTAAACGAGATAAACAGCACGGCCCTACTGTACAGCACAGGGAACTACATTCAATACCCTGTAGTCACCTATAATGGAAACGACCATGAAAAGGAAAATATATGTATGTATAACTGAATCACTGTGCTGTACAGCAGAAACTAACAGAACACTGTAAATCAACTATATTTCTATAAAACAAAACAAAAAGGAAATATCTGAGAAACTCTCAGTCAAGAACGATCATCTTTTCTTTCATTTTTATTTTAAGCATGAAAAGACTAACTTCAGTCATTGCTGCAGCTGGGAAGCAGAGGAGGGTGGGGACAGCAGGAAGAAGGCAGGCAGGGATGCCCAGGAGGTGAAGGGCCGAATCTCCAGCGGGAAGAAGAGGCGGGCGGGGAGGTGGCGGAGCGATGGAGCCGCAGCAGGAGGGGCAGTTCAGGGAAAGAGAAAGGACTGGGTCTGGGGCACCTGCCCCGTGTCACCAGTCCCCTCCGAGGGGCTCAGGCACAGAGGGTTTGGAGGATGTCATGGGAAGACAGCAGAACTGAGAAGAGCAGGAGACAGAGGGCTGAAGACAAGCCCTGCCATGTGGTGACACCTCGGGGCTCAAGTGAAAACACACCAACGCCCCAAACTGTGCCGAAGTCAAGACAGACTCTGTGACTGTGTTTTCCACACCTCCAGCTCCAATAAATACGGACATAAGGAAAGTAAAATGCTGAGATTTAAAAGGATGATAATATTGATACTGAGAAATTTATGAGGAGAAACAGTTTTGAGACATTTGATGGAATCAGTGAGTGCAGAATCGGGGCACAGCCTGACTTTGAACTTGGGTGAGTTTCTGGAGACGGCGGCTGTTTGCAGCAGGGCTCTCCTGTCTCTTAGTGGACTTCCTTCCTCCCTTTGCAGCCCTTGCTTTTGCCCCCAAAGACCATTCTCTACCCCTCTACGAGATACTTGCCTGTTGAGGGGTGAGGCCAACGTCACATAATGAAGGAAGCGATGCTGAGATGTATAAAGACAATACAGTAGTTCCCCCAAATCATGCTCATCAAGAAAAAGAAGGGACTGTATTTCTAAAAATGTCCCCAGAACAAGATGCAAATGATCAATCACTCTCCCCTTCAGATTCTCGGTATCTCTTAAAATGTTTCCGTAAGAAAATAAATTCAAGAAAAATTCCATCACTAAGTTTGAAATAAACAGAGCTCATCATGCTACGTGAGCACCTCACAGACTCACAGTAAAATAAAGCGCCCTGTCCAGGGAGTTCTGCGGCCCCGGACGTGCTGTACCGGGGAAGCCGGCGGACGTGGAGTGAGCGCTGAGTTAGGGACACATGCCCCCGAGTTCAGAGCCTGAACCAGCCCTGCTGGAAGAGGCTCTCTCGGGGAGGGCGGCACCTTTTCTCTGCCGTTTTCAGAGCTCTCTAACCTTGCATCGAGAGTGCCACAGGCTTTGTGACAGGGACATGGGCTTTACAAACGCCGGGTGCTTTACGGGGATTCGTATTGAAGACTTAAACATTTCTAATTTGATTAATTTGGGTTGGCTTTACGGCTGGAGTCTCAGAGTGCCTTTACTGTATTTAGTCAATTTTATGGTTGGCATGTTTTCCACTTACCTTTTTGCTATTAGAAAACTGAAATGAGATGTTTGGAAGGAGACGCCCAGGTCCGCCTCCCCCTCCCGAAGGCCCCCGGAACAGGTGGGGGTGGCTCCGGGCAAATCCTGTGTCAGGAACTCGGGTTTCATAGTCACTTCCTAGAAGAGTTTGGTTTTACTTCATCTACAGGAAGAATGTCAGTTTTCATTCTCATAGCCGCAAATTTCTTAATTCACTCTGATCCCTATCAACAAATGCTGCCCCTGTGGGAAGGATGGATGATACCAAGAAAAATGAAGAATGTTTACACTGCATCCTGCGTGTCACTAACGTTTTCTCTCCTTTTGTGCAGTTTTCTTTCCCCTCCCTCCTGTTCTCTGGATGCTTTACACTGTAAACAGGGCCACTTAATTTTTTCTTGGCCTCACTCTCCATTTTCCACGTGAAGTTGTCACAGTGGGAAGAACCCCTGACCCCACAGCACGACCACTGATGCTTATGAAAATTAAGTGGTGGGAGAAAGAACGATAAAATGAGCTGAGAGAGAGACACACTCAAGGGAAAAGAAGGAGGAAGAGAAAAAGAGGTTCTCTTAGAATTCAGCAAACAATTGGCTCACGGCGTCCTGAACTCTAGTCCACACACATACAAAGTCTAAGCACTTGTCATTTTTACATGCCTAAAAATACACAAAATGGTAGACTTTGCACTTCAAGCTAAAATCAGACTAATTCATAACTGAGCTGAAAATGGACCTCATATGGTGTTTTCCCAGGGCTACTCTCCCTGGGATTAATTCTCATTCTGAAAAAAAAAAAACAAAAAAACAAAAAAAAACCAAGCTGGGCACTGGATCGGGGCACTGATACTCAACTAACTTCTCAAACTCAACATCTATAATATTAGAAAAAAGTTCAAACTGTAAATGGTTTCTTTTCTTTTTTGTTGGGTGGATGCAGGCAAACTGGTGACAAGGTTCTTGTAAATCATTAGAAGAGGGAATAGTGGATTTCACGCTGTCTCCTCACGCTGTCTCTTAGGGAAGTGAGTTCTTGCAGGTACCTTACTTATCTCTGTTGCTTAACATTCTTACTGGTTCACCCGAAACGCTGCTTCGTCCCCCTAAGGCACCCGGAGTACTAGGACGATCAGAGCTGACTGGTGCTCAGAGCCACCATCAGTCTCACGATGCCTCAATTCCTAGAGAAGGCAGAAGCAAAGACACCACGCAGGATGCCCATGAAAGCGGCCGCCATGGAAGTCACAGGAAGCATCCTCACCCAGGGCAAATCAGACAGCTCTGTGCACACGCCAGACCGTGGGTCCTCGACGGGAGGGGACGCTCTGCCCCACCCAGCACATAGCAATAAATCTAGAAATGCACCAACGTGTTACACACTCCGTCCAAAGCTTTACTTCCGGGGATACAGGACAGTAGGTGACAAGGTAATTAATGACCTATTACAGGGAAAACTCCACGTGAAAGCATACTTCTTTCTCTATTTTTATCTTTCGTCTTAACCATAGTTTATCTAGGTCCTCTCTCAAAGACACATATTCATAACACTGTTAATATGTAAAACATGTTAGTGGGCAGCAAAGGCCGAATCAGTTTCAGGGATGGGTACGTGAATGTGTCCACTCACTCAGTCGTGCATTCAGTTCAGCATTTTGGTTTGTCAGCGCGTCCCGAGACACCGTTGTCAATCCTGTGGGCATGGCAGGAAGGAACATACTCAGATTCTGCTCTGCTGGCGCTGAAATTCTGAACGAATGAACTAAAAATACACACATGCACCGTGCGGTGACAGAGACCGTTGTCAAGAAAACCAGAGCCTTGGGAGGGGACAGAGTGACGTGACGAGGCTCCTCTGGGGGGACGATGCTGAGCAGAGAACTGACGAAATGTGCTCAAGTGAGGACCTAAAATAGTGAAATGAGAACCAGGGCGCAGCTGCACGATTACGGGCAGGGCTTCCGCCGGAGGAGTCCCAGCTTCCAGGAGGGCGAGCTGGAGGGGCCCAACGCTGCACTCCTGCACAAGGGAAGGGGCGGCTCTTAGACGGTGCACTGATCCTTCCAGAGGTCAAGGGCATAATGTACTAAATGGAACCAAGCTGCCACAGAGGTAACCACGCCCCGGCTTTGTTTTCACGGAATAGGTAGGGTTGAGCTTATGTGAGCCTTCCTGGGAAATAATTACTTGTGCTTTCAGAAATCCCAGGAGCCCCGGCGTCTCTAAATGAGGCACTGAATATTCAATTACACTCGAGAGCCCTGGGTCCAGTTGAGATTAAGGACTTGAGTTCTTACAGCAGTTTTCTGAACAACATTTCTTCTTCCCCAGTTTTCTGAACAACAACAACAAAGATGTTACAGATCCTTTGCAGCGTGTAAAACCAAAGCTTTTGTTTGACTCAGCGCCGTGCCCTATTCCAGAGCAGAAGCCTTCACCTACCTGGGCCTCCGCGAAGATGCCACTCAGTCAGGAAGCAGCTGAGGGATCAGGAGACCCTGAAGCCCCTGAGGCTTCTCCTGTGCCTGCCTGCCTGCCTGCGTGCCTGGTGGGGGGGGGGGGGGGGGTGCGCGTGTTCACGGGCGTATGTGGTATGTGGTGTGTGTGCGTGCGCGTGTGCACGGGCATATGTGGGGTGTGTCTGTGAGCTTTAAGAGAGATCAGCATAAGTAGACAGTATGAAAAGCATCTTTAAGAAAAGAATCTTTAAGCATAAATACAGTATGGAAAGCATCTTTGAGAAGATACAGTTAATTTTTATTTAAAAAAAAGAATCAAGACAATTAATTATACCACTTACGGAGGGCACCTCTCAAAGCTTCTGGTTGGGTAAATAATGAATTCTTTAGAACCTGTTCCCACCCATTCTGTTTAAGCAGAACTTGAGTTCACTTTGGACCAGTACTTGATTGAATTACACAAAATTCAGTTTCTGAAGATACCCTTAGGTCTCACTGTTCTCTCATTTCTGGCTCTGCTCCTGGCAAGCCTGACTCACAGCCACTACCTGTCCATCTGATGAGATCGGAGTGGACGGGGTCCCGAGAGCTCACCTGCCCAGGTTGGCAGAGGCAACCCTGCAACTGTGTAGAACCTGGTAGGTTTTCCAAACTATCTGGATAGACCAGAGAGACTCAAGGCACTGTGTCTGTGTGTGCGCACACACACACACACCCCTACCTGCCATCCCTTTAGAAGTGTTCAATGCGTTACCAGAAAGGGGTCTTAAGCTCAGCCTATTAAAATAAAAATAAAACAAACTTAGATTTGGTGAGCTATTCTCTCTCGGTATCTTAGGCACACTCTCCCAAATTCTCCATAATCGAACATCTCCAACAACTGTAACAAAATGTGTTAATACCATCATGTACACCTCACATTCACGCTCTCTACTCACAGATGTAGGCACAACTAGCCCCAATTGAACAATAATAATTAAAAGATGAAATAAATGGTTAAGATGTCCACATTATACCAAATACTATACTTAAATATTTTTTCTTCTAATGGATGGGTTTTTGCTCTTAAGAAATATTTTTTACATTTATATAGTGACTTTGATTAAAGATGCAGTTTCGGATCTAAATAACAGGAACTGAGTAACTGGCTCATGGCCACTCCAGCCAGGCTGGCCCCCTCAGCACACGTGGTGGTCCAGGTCCGGGCCCTGTGCCGGGAGGGCCTCTGCCCTAACCGAGTCAGCTCTGCAGGGAGCCACAGCCACTCCTTTTAGCCCAGCTGGCTCTTTGGTCTCTAGACTACTTTTTTTTCAGCCTCATCTAACACACCTACAAGGGAAGGCTCTTCCTTCAAGGGGCTTGGTAGGAAACAGCTGTGGTTTCAGGGCTAGAAAGGCCATTCTGCCCTCGAAATACCCCCCGACCTCACTGGAAGACGCCCGAACTCCCAGCAGAACCCCATTCCTTTAGCTTATTTCAAACACGGATTACTTAGATGCATTAGCCACAAAAGGGACAATACAATTACTGCTTGTTTACTTACAATCAATGACTTTTTAAGTCTTCTCATTCGCTGACACCTTGGTGACAGTGTGTTTATCAGAGCCTTTCCTAAAAGTGCATTTTCTGGGATACAGAAAATCCCCCAGAACATGAAGCCACGTGCTCGGGCCGCCTCCTGGCCATTCCCCAGCCCAGGAAAGGGGCTTTCTCCCCGGAAACGTGAGAGACCTCTTACACATTCTCCTGAATTCCAAGGCTCAAACTGGAAGTCACAACACCCACCCAATTTCCTGGGACCCAGAAGAAGGAAGGAAAGGTAGAAACAGTTTCCTTTCTTTATGCCAAGGGAGTAAAAAGGCAATTTGTAGTAAAGTGACCCAACATGGCAACGACACGTTAATACAGAGCATCGCCTTTTTCTGCGCTCTCTCTCTCTGCGCTCGATCTTCCTGACTTACTTTGAAGCTGATTCATGGAACCACTTTAATAATTAATGGTTTGTTTTCTTTTTATTTGTGAGTATTTGAGGGCTATGATGAGGTTCTCAGAAGTATCTGAAAATTAGAGGAACCATGTCCTCCAAACCTCACCCAGATGTCAGCACACCAGGAGGGCGACTAGGGTGTCGGGAAAAAGTATCTACCAGCCTTAACGACCATCCGTAAATGGGCAGGTCAGAATTTGCTTTCCAATCAAGCACTAGGGTTGGCTCTCCCAGAGCATCCCAGAGAGATGCTATTAACACATCTAAAGACAAAAACAAAGGGCAGCCCAGAACAAAAGTGTGAGCAGAGTTAGAGTTAAGGCAAGGCTTGGC
Organism: Camelus dromedarius; assembly: GCF_036321535.1. Taxonomy (NCBI): domain Eukaryota; kingdom Metazoa; phylum Chordata; class Mammalia; order Artiodactyla; family Camelidae; genus Camelus; species Camelus dromedarius. Next base: position 1,485,339 of record NC_087464.1, on the reverse strand, counting down.
AAAGCCAGCCCTAGAATGGACGTCCAGCAAACTCAGGCTCTCGAAAGACGTGAGCGTGAGACCCACCCAATTCTTTTGGTTGCTTCATCTCCCAAAGCAGTGGTTCCATTACGATCTGACTCCCAGGAAGGTTGATCGTAGGGAGAGAAGGAGCTAGCCATGTGGCTGTCAGTGCTCAGCCTGCTGACAACTTCTTCTTTTAAATGAATCAGTTCACAGTCTGGTACCTCCTTCGCCCTCTTGGGGATGTTACTGCATCCGGCATTATGATCTCGGGGCATTGACAATGAATTGACTGCGGAGTGTTGGGATCCTGGCCACACCCTGCTCAGGTCCGTGCCTTCCCTCCTTTTATTTGAGAAGAAAAAGACAAGAGAAGCAGACAGAGACAGACAGACAGGCAGGCAGACAGGCAGACAGGCAGACAGAGGTGGGGAGGGGAGAGAGAGGGAGCGTAGAAGGGATGCACCGAGGTGCTATATTCACCCTGGGGTGGCCGTGGCCTCAGACCACGCTCACGGCGGGGCCAGGAGGGCACTCCAGGGGACCGGCTCTGCAGGAGCCCTGGTTCCTGGCAGCCCAGGGCCAGTTCTAGGGCGTCTGGGCACTTGTGCTGCTCTCTTTCCCAAGTGGAACTGTGGCTCGCTGAGGCCAAGGTCAAGGTCAAGAACTAGATGAGCCCAGGGCTCACTGTCAAATTTCCCTAAGTGAAAACCCATGAAATGCTGGTATGAGTTCACACGCACAGCGACTGAGCCTTGACTTGAAAGCAGAGGACGGCAGCTCCACCGAGCTGGTTTCTCCGTCGCAGCAGGACCCCTCACAAAGGACCCACCCAGAGGCTAGCATCCATCCTTGCCAGGCACTTTCTGCATCCTTGGCGATGAAACCAGCACTACTGCACAGGACATGGGGTGTGACGACTTATCTCCCACAGTCTGAATAACAGAAATGACCACAGAAACTCTTGCACATGGGAAAGTCCCCTGCCTTCCGGTAACGGCTTCCAAGCCCCTTACTTACTAACCACGGTGGCCACACCGTCCACTGAAATCGTGTTTTCTGAGCTCATTAGGATAGCTGCTGGCTGACAGCACATTTCTAAAACACCCTCTCTGGGCTATCAGACTAACACAGTGAGAAATGCACTCCCTGGCTCCTGAGAATTCACACGTACGTGTTAGGATTTCACTCTGACCTGGCTAAGCACACGCCATATGACGTCGTGACTATGGTACACTCACCCTGCTTGCCCCCACCTCGCCTCACCGTGCCATTTTCAGATCCAGGTCTGACCTACTTACCTCCTTTGCGTGGCTGCATGGTACACCGACTCGAGTCTGTTTGGGAAAGACCTAATTGACCTTCTGATGACCACAAAATCTTAAAGTATTCTTCAAACAGTAGAAGTGGCTTGCGGACCACCCAGAGCCTCACACAGTTCCCTCCACAAAAGCCCAGAGCCACTCTAACTGCTTCCAGAAAGCTTCCCGAGACGAGGAAGAGTGCCTTGTCCAGGGCCCAGGGCAGAGAACCCTTCCCAGCCTCAGACCAACATCCGCTCTAGGGCCAGTACCTGTCCTGCCTGGTTCTTCACTCCAGAGCACCCCCAGCACAAACAGAGCTTCTCGGTCTCCAAGATGCCCTTCAAAGGGTGGAGAAAACAGGCCCTGACCCAGGGGCCAGTCATCTTCATTCTTTTTTCCCTCTCTCTCGCTTTTTTTAATTGAAGTATAGTCAATTTACAATGTTGTGTTTATTTCTGGTGTACAGCATAGTGATTCAGTTACATATATACATTCCTTTTCAAATTCTTTTTCATTATAGGGCATTACAAGATATTGAATATAGTTCTCTGTGCTGTACAGTAGTTCCTTGTTGTTTGTCTTTTTTATGTATAGTAGTGTGTATCTGCAAATCTCGAATTTCCAATTTATCCCTCCCCACCACTTTCCCCCTGGTAACCATAAGTTTGTTTTCTATGACTATGAGCCTGTCTCTGTTTTGTAAGTAAGTTCATTTGTGTCTTTTTTTTTTTTTTTTTTTTTAGATTCCATGTATGAGTGACAGTTAGCTTTCTTAGCCTTGTCCTCCATTCCTTTCATAACATGGTGTGATGGTTGATTCTGGGTCAACTTGGCTAAGTTGCCCAGACTCTTGGTCAGACATCAGTCTTGATGTTGCAGAGAAGGCATTTTTCTGATGGGATTAACATTTAAGTCAGATGACTCTGAGTAAAGCGGGTGACCCTCTGAAGTGTGGTGGGCCTGGTGAAATCAGTTGAAGGTAGTAAGAGAAAAGACAGCGGTCCTCCTAAGAGGAAGTTATTCTGCCTCCAGATGGCCTCTGGACTCAAGCTGCAGCATCAGCTTCTCTGGGTCTCCAGCCTGCTGCCCACACACAGATTTTAGACTCACCAGCCTCCACAATCACATAGGCCAGCTGCTTAAACTAAACCTCTCTGTATGTATGTACCCCTCCTATGGGTTCTGTGTCTCTGGAGAAAGCCCTGAGACATGGCTTTCAGGCACTTCATCCTTCCTACCACCTTCGGAGCACCATAGTGGAACTGAGCCCTCCCCGGGAAAGAGCCATCAGTCAGGGGCTGCACTATGCACAACCCAGAGCCACAACGCCTTGCCATGGGACCGACCCTGCCGGAGGTAATGATGCGGCTCTGCTGTGGACAGAGGGTCACACGTAGGTCGACTCAACCTCCCCGTGCAACGTGCCTTCTGGCAGAGAGGATGCTTCCTATCCAAACTAAAATCCCCTGTGCTTGTTCTTTCCCTCATTCACAGCACTACAGGTTAAAAGCAAAGCCAGTCAGGCTGAGTCAAGAACAAACCACATACTAGCAGCTGACTTCGTTAGCCACTGACTCAGACCTTTCCTTCAACTGGACAGAGGAACGTTCGAGAAGTGGCCGGGATTATCACCCCCACCGACGACGTGAGGATGGGGTGCCTGGCTTTAGGACCGGGGCGGTGAGGTGTGGAGAGTGAGGCGTGGTCCCTTCAGGCCTCCGGGAACAGCCTTAAATCTTGGAGCCAGTCGAAATCAACCAACCAGCCAACCATCGGTATTTCTAAGATTAGCCGTTCTCCATCCTGTGGATCCCTCATCCTCCACTTGGTCCAGAAACTAGACTTGCAAGGTCTGCGCACCCTGGGTGGATTCAGGTGATGGGAGGCTGTATCTGCCCATTACTTCTTCAGGGAGAAAATCAATGTAAGTTTCTAAACGCCCATCTCTCCTCAGAATCAGATCATTACGAACATAAATAACACCCAACCAACATCGACTCCCCATACGGGAAGCGCGCATATGTCAGCTCCAAGTTGCTCCATTTGACCAGCAACATGTCTCCACGGACCCTGTGGCCATGCTGAGCATCTGAGAAGTCAGGACCCCTGAGAAAGCCCTTTTGTCTCAGCTATTCCGGAGCACAGATTAATATCCACGTTTACGTTTGCAAATGTCAGGATACAGGTAACGTCCCACGTGAACAAAACAGAAACCAGAAGTTGATGTTGGTTCTGATCAGCGTCAGGCATCCCCTGGCTGTGCAACTGGGGAAACGTTATTTCCAGTGACGTCAAAGCACGTTTGTTATAAAACCGCCACAGCACCTGGAGAAATCTCTTTGAACATCAGAATTCCTTGCTACCTCGCTTCGGTTTTCTCTGAGCACTTTCTGAGACCTTGTGCTTTTCCTGAGGACGGTCACTAAATCACCGGCTCAAATACGTCACCCACGGTTCCATCTGTATAACGTGTGACGCGAATACCTAAACTTTGGCTTCTTACACTTCTCTCCTACCACTCGGCTGGTGATGACTCACCCGTGTGCACGAAAGCCTGCCTCCACCTTCACATCGACAATGTGCACAGTAAGGTTCCTATTCAGTCCTGGAAGGGGCGTTTCCATCCACGCCTCCCCTTCCCACTCCCAGGGAAACACACCCCTTCTCCTGTTGTTTTGGAGAAAATGCCAATTATCATTTGCTGGCAGAAAGCAGATAAAGTCTTACAATGGAGCATATGAAACAGGGGCAGGGCCTGGGACAAAAGGAGGAGGGACCCAACCTACCACGTAACCTCCTGCAGCCGACTGCCTCCCAGACGACTCCCAGCTCCTACCTGAGTGCAGCAGCATCAATCAATTCCATGTTCTAGAAACTTGCTCTTCTGCCCACAGGAGCCCAAAGCTGCAAGGGGGCTGTGAGGCTGGGTCCCAGCTTTGCTCCTAACTAGCAGGGAAGCCTGAGGAAGGCCCCACCCTGCACCTCCGTGGATGTGAGAGTGACAGATTTGTACTATCAGGATTATGCTCCGACACCTGGAGGAGCTGGCATTGTCAGATACGAGGTGGGAGGACATTCCCCTGCTCAAAGTGGGTGACACCCTTCAGACCAGGCCCATGACTGGCCGGTGCACACGCCTGCCAGCCTCCCACGGCCCTCCGTGAGCAGAGACCCAGCAGGCTGGCCCACAGCCCTGGGAGCAGCTCATCTGACGTCAGCTTCCCGCAACACTGCCACCTGAACCCCAGGGGGCACTGACCCAGCAGGTTCCCTGGGTAGTGGGCACACATTCAGGAAAGAGTCAGGGAGGAGGGGTGCAGGCTCCCCCCTCAGCTTCCAAAGGGGCTCCCAGGCCAGCGGGGTGCAAGCCACCCCAAGAAATACTGCTGGGACATAGAATAGGGGGGAGGGGTGGGAAGGGATAAACTGGGAGTTCAGGATTTGCAGATAAGACTGGTATATACAGAACAGATAAACAAGTTTATACTGTATAGCACAGGGGAATATATTCAGTATCTTGTAGTTGCTTATGGTGAAAAAGAACATGAAAATGAATATACGTATGTTCATATATGCCTGAAGAATTGTGCTGTCCACCAGAAATTTGACACATTGTAAACTGACTATAACTCAAATAAAATAAAAATTTTTTTTAAAAGAAATACTGCTGGGTCCACATGGCCACGACCTACCAATGCTGGAGCTTTGCGGGAAGTGGTTTCTAAGGGCTTTTCTGTTGAGATTCCCTCTATTACAAAATAATAAGAATGCAAACAGCCTATCTGAACTAGACCTTCCTCTAAACGACCGAGGGTCAGGGTCAGCTCAGGCCTGACTCAGCCCACCCGGAGCTCCAGCGATCCCGCGTCGCCAGTTCTCACCGGTGGAGTTGCAGAATGACAGTGGCCACGGCGGTCTGCTCCCTGCCCTTTTGCCAGCCCCAGGCCAGCTCCTGACACGGGGTCAACACGCTACAGTGTCTGTGGAATAAATGAATCAACGAGATGAACAACCTCCCGCTGACGTCTGTACAGGAAGATGAGTGTCGCGGGAAACAAGACCTGGCAACTTAGTCTGTGTGAGAAGACGTGGTGCCACCCTTGTCTCTTGGAGTCTGAAAAAAGGAGGAAACCCGATACTTCTAATGTATTTAGACTTTACAGCTTTCTCCATCCCGACTGAAGCAAATGAACCCACCGTAAGACCGTATAAAACGAGGCACTTGTGAGTAGCGAACTGGCTGATGGAAAGGCTTGAAGTAAAGCTGCGTGTCTCTGAGTAGAGACCCGTAAGTGGGAAGAAGTCTGTGGGGAGGCAGGGAGATGGTTGCTGACGCGTCCCGAGCTGAGGAGGAGGGCACAAGTCCATCTCCGAGTTTGCAGATGCTCCCAAGTTGCCATGGGGAGTACAAGGTCCAATTAGTGGGAATAACCACAGCAGAACCTTCGGGAGTGGGATTTAAGAAAACAAAGATGCAGTAGGTGGCACTCCGGTGCTCGCAAGTCTAAGTTAATGTAGTTATTTACTAAAGGAATGGCTCCAAGTTCTCATTTTGCAACCTGGGAAAGGAAGCTAGAAATGCTGAAGACCTTAATGTTTTCTGCACTCAGAAATGGGCATGCAAGCCTCGACCCACCCAGCAGGATGGAAAACGGGACTCAACAGACCATCTGCTCCCTCCTCCCCGACACTGCCACCCGTACCTGGATGCTAGGTGGCCACGTGGCAGGAATAAGAAAATGTCGCTGGAGGCAGTGCAGGTGAGGAGAAGGAAAATGACTGGGGTAGGGAAGGAAATGCTCAAGTGTGGGAAGGCAGAAGCACCAGGACTCTGGAGTCCACATTTTCTTGGTGGAGGGGGTTTTAGCTCCTCTCCTCCTTACTCAGGCCTGCTGTCTTAAACTTGCACATCAAGTGACTTCCCAGCTGCACGCCTTTCCTTTCCCACCACTCGTCACCTCTCTTCTGGACAAATGCACCAGCCTCTTCCCGGTGAAATCCATCCTTTCTGGGTTCTGGATTATTCTCTAGGGTACCTGTCACTTTCCTATATCAAAAAAAAAAAAAAAAACAAACTTAAATAGCTCGACATTCACTACAGAAAACTAGAAACATTTCTGCAGACGTATTACTCAGGGCTCTCTGGAGAAATAACAGGAGACAGATAGATACAGAAACCAAGACAGAAAGGCAGAGACAGGGGATTATAAAGAACTGGCCCATGTGATTACAGAGCTGAGCCCAGGAGAGCTGCTGACGTAGTTCCAGCCTGAAGGCCAGCAGGCTGGAGTCTAAAGCAGAGCCAACAGTCTGGCAGGAGAAATTCCCCCGACTCAAAGCAGGGTAAGCCCTTCTGTTCGATTCTGACCTTCAACTGATGGAATGAGGCCCACCCACACTGGGGAGGGCAATCTGTTTCACTGAGCTTCAGATTCAAATGTTAATCTCAACCAGAAACACCCTCACAGACACACCCAGAACCATGTCTGACCAAATATCTGGGCACCTCCTCACCCAGTCCTGTTGACACATAAAGTTCACCACCACAGCAGAATCCTAAGACCTTTAATGATCTGTCCCAGACTTAACACTCTTCTGCAGGACTCACAGGACCTACAGAAAACTGAAATATTGTTCAAAAACTATGAAGAATTTCAGGATGGTGAGAGCAGAGCCTTAAAACCAAGTGTGGAGCCCTTCCAAGCATGGGGTTCAAATGATAACAGACTGCATGCCCTTGAAGCTGGCCCTTTTCTTCAGTATTCTAAATTCACTGCGCGATGACAAAAGCCACCTTTCCCACACCTGCACACGTGTCCTGCGGAAGCCCTGTATGCCCTTCCTCAGCCTGGCCAGTGGTCTGCCTCCCCTGGGGAGCCCTGAGCAGTCCTTCCTCTGTAGCCCTGGTCTAGGTGAGGCCCTCGTCCATCACTCACACAGAATGCTGGGCCCCCTGTCCCGCCCGTGTCCTGGCACCGACCACTCTGGTCTCCTCACATGCCCACCTCCCCACCACACTATGAGCTTAGCGAGACCATGGGACCATCCATGGGCTTCTCTTGGATGTAACGGCGTGTCAGCCTACAGCTGGCATTCAGTCAATGTGGGCTGCACTTAGAAATAGCTATCACAGAACTTCATAATAAGTAATCAGACTCGCCAGCAGGTATCAACAGCTTTACCATGTACCAGGGCCTATTTACTCAAAGTATTTCCCACACGATGGTGGATTTATTCCTTGTAACAAGCTTCCCGCAGCCACCGGGCAGCGCCCCACCGTGCACTCTGCGTCTCCCGCTTCACTTGGGTGAGGCAGTGTAAAGCAGGAGTGAGCACCTTTTCCCACCCTCTCCCGGAGGATTACGCTCCAGTCACCCTCGGTGGTGAGTGGATGAATAATAAGGCTCGTGGGCCGCCTTCCCCTCCCTACATCACCGCCCCTCCTTTGCCAGCTTCCCAAGAAAAGCACTTGCGCCTGGATCTTCAGTTCAGAGTCTGCTTCTAGGGGAGCCAAGGCAAGAAAGCCAGTATTATGGAAACTGGAGACCCAGAAGTTAACCAGTCCATCAAAGGATGGGACAATGGCAGACGAGGAAGGGGTGCATGAATGGTTATTGAATTAAATGGTGAAAGATAAAAAGTTCTGATCCAGGTCACTAAGAGCACAATTTCAAGGGGAAAGTGAACTTCGGTTTGTTTTCTACATTCTGAAAATACCTGGCCATGTGCTACCACTGAATATGAGTCTAAAAGACATAATTTAGGGAAAATGTTAAGCAGTATTAGGTAACAAACAGGGAAAGTTATCTCAAGAGGTCACTCAGAATGAAACAAGTAATGAGGTTCAAGAATAGTTGCAATGAATTTCTGAAATAATAAATAATAAAAAGTTATTATTCTGAAATAATAATAAATTATTAAAGGGAGCTCGAGGTAACAGGAAGAGACTTCTAACTTGCCAAGGTCGTTGCTATGAAAGACCCGCCAGTGTTGGCTGTTGGCTGGGATACTGGGTTGGACCCACCATTTCTCAGGAAGCATGGTGGTTCTCGTGTTCCTAAACCGTGAGTGAATGCCGTAGCAAAGGAAGACCATCACTATTTTGAAAAAAGACAAGATGCAAAAATAGCAGATTTTCAACAACAAGCAAGGATGAGAAGCCACTGTAGTTTTCAGGAGAGTCTCACGTTCGCACTGTCGTGGGGAATATTCCAGGAACCTCAGCAAGAGTGTTTATATTGATAAATAACAAAGTATGAAGTGTATCACTACGTCTAAAGCCCTAAAAGACATGCAACTTCGATTACAAGTTAAGAGTAGATGCTGACGAACGCTGGAGAGGGTGAGGAGAAAAGGGACCCCTCCTGCACTGTTGGTGGGGATGTAATTGGGGCAGCCATTGTGGAAAACAGTATGGAGGTTCCTTAAAAAACTAAAAACAGAGTTACCATGTGTGATCCTGCAAACACACTCCTGGGCACATATCTGGAGAAAACTCTAATTTGAAAAGATACATATACCTCATTGTTCATAGCAGCACTGTTTACAATAGACAAGACACAGAGGCAACCTTGATTCCATCAACAGATGACTGGAAAAAGAAGTTGAGTGTATTTTATGGCTGAGTAGTATTCAGTTGTATGTGTGTGTGTGTGTGTCTGTCCTGTAATAAACCACACAGAAAAGAATATATATGTGTATATATGTATATATAAACAATGGAATACTACTTAGCCATAAAAAGAATAAAATAATGCCGTTTGCAGCAATAGGGATGGATCTAGAGATTGTCATACTAAGTGAAATAAATCAGGTAGAGAAAAACAAATACCATATGATATCACTTATATGTGAAATCTAAAATAGGACAAAACAGAAACAGACTCAAAGGACATAGAAAACAAATTTATGATTACCAAAAGGGAAAGGGCATGAGGGAGGGATAAATTAGGATATATATACATATAAAATAGATAAATAAGGTCTTACACAGGCATAGCACAGGGAACTGCATTTAGTATCCTGTAATAAGCCACATTAAAAAAAGAATATTTATGTGTATATATATAACTGAATCACTATGCTGTACACCAGAAACACAACACTGTAAATCAACTATACCTCAATTTTAAAAAAGTAGATTTTTTTTTCACAAAGCATAGATGGTGACTGCTCCAAGATGTTTATATGGCCACACTTTGGCTTTAACGTTTAATTTGATAATAGCTGAATAGCTCGTGAAAACATACCACAGATCAAAGGATTTTGTTAAAGTCAGGGTAAGACGCCAGCAAGGCCGCCCCCGCTGCCCTGGCATCACGCCGGGAGACGCGAGCTCCTGCACCGTCGGGGCGCTGGCACGCTCCTGCTGCTGGACACCCGGCGCTCGGCCCGGGGACCGCCCGGGGGCCCCTGCACGGCATACCACATGCAGGCTACTCTGGAAAGAATACGGTTCCTAAAGCTCTGCCTGGAGTGTTACTCTTCTGCACTAAGCGGAAGTTCCTTCACCCACAGCAGTGCACCCAGGAAAGTGCTGAGGTGGGATGGATCACCTCAGCAAAAGAGCCAGAGACCCGATGGCCAGGCAGCTCTCCCGGCCCCAGGGCACCGCAGGGCTGCGCTGGAGGGACCCTGCAGGCAGCCCCTGTGGAACTGGGTGCAGGGGATGCAGGCTCCTGGCTGCTGGGTGGCTGTCCCAGCCACGTCACGGCACTCACCTCCCTCCTGCAGCCTAACTTTCATCATTTATTTTGAAGCTACTTCACAAGAAATTTACCAATGCTACCTTTTGAAAAAATTAATTTTATATATATGTAGGACTGAGAATTCAGTGACGATTTTCAAGTTCCAAAGTGCTTTATTAAATGAACTCGTTCATACAACTAACTGCTAACAGAAGCAACTCCCTCTTGACAAAAGGGGAAAAAGAAATCACGAGTGCTATCAGAGAAAGAAAAAAGTTGCAATGCTGTGTCCCAAACAGGAGGGACCTGGCGCACACACATCATTCTCCTTCAGTCTTTGTGTTTTCTCTCCTTCACCCTTCCCCTTTCCGTCCCTTCCTCCTTCCCTCCTTCCTCTCCTCTTCTCTTCCTTCCCAATTTTTTCTCAGAATGCTGGGAAAATATACAACATAAAATATTTACAACCATCGCATCCTATTTTTGGGGGATACATTTAATTGTTAAAAGTCTGACAGACAAGTGTGACACGTCTTCCATTTCCCATACAGATTTGCTACTGCCATCCTGTAGGATGTCTGGTCCTGTCTAATTACACCTGCTGACAGAATTTTAATAAATGTTTCCCTGATGGATGTTCTTTTCACATCATTAGAGAATGTGTATTTAAAGAAGAAATCCTGCTTCAAACCAAATAATTACCTAGAATAAACACATATTATTTCAATATTTACTAGGTTACAAGTTACCAAATCTTCACATCACTTTCATCCTCACAGAACATTCTTTTGGTGTCCAGAGGGCAAGCCACTACTGAGGAAGCCTGGCTGACTTAATGACATTATCATCTTGAGTCAAAAAATCAAAGAAACTACACCTGGCAATTGTAACAGAAAAGAACAAATCTGACTCCACATTAGATCTGTTCCTTTGGCTTTAACCCTGCACCCTGTTTTTCAGGCTCAGTCTTGCCAGCTCTGCACCTTTTGTAAAACAATGTTGCCTTTAGCCTGAAATATACAGGAGTCTGTTCTCAAGGCTCTGACCTTTAAGAATATTAACACTCTTGCACTTATATAAAGATGACAAGTTGCAGAATAGGGAATAACATTTGTTTTGCTGGAGGTTTTGCAGGGGCACCATGGCCTGACCCAAGTGGACAGCTGCAAGAACAAAGAATTCCTACACCAAGAAGTTTGCAGCAACCAACCACACTCCCTCCCCTTTTTAGTATAAAAGGAGCCTGAATTCTGACTGGGGGAGGATGGTTCTCCAGGACATTAGTCTGCCATCTTCTCAGTCTGCTGGCTTTCCAAATAAAATCTCAATTCCTTGCCCCAACACCTCGTCTGCCGATTCATTGGCCTGTCATGCGGCGAGCAGAACGAGTTTGGACTCAGTAACACAATGACATTTTCTCTATTACATAATGACTACAAGACTGGTTATTTAAGTGAAAAACTCAAAATCCATCGCTAATTATCATAAATTAAAACTAACACATGGCATAGTTCAAAGACAGGGATAGATGCACCCAATACATTTTTCCCCTGCATATCTTGGTGGTCAAACTCTAATGCTGGGCCCGGGACAGACATCAGCCACGTGGTCAATCAGACAAGCAGAAGGAAGTGGGAGCTCCATGAACCAATCCAGCCACGCCCAGCGCACATCTCAGTAGGCGTGTTTGTCTGACGTGTGATGCTAGGTAGCAGACTAAGCTTCCCAGCCCCCAGGACAAGGCTGGTTTTGCCATCGTCTGTTTCTGCTTGGTGTTTCTTTGGGAAATGGGCATGAGACAATCAGAGAAGTAGAAGACCCTGCTGAGGGAATTAACAGACCAAGTGCCATAGATATGCCACTCGTGTCATTTGAGGAGTTTCTGTGATGAAGCTTCCAAGTGAATGCTTAGTCCAGTCCAGATTTCAGTCATTTCGGTTAAAATCTGTCATGAACCACGTTCACTGTATGTGTTCAATGGGTCAGGAAAAACATCAGTCACTTTCAAGGAGCATGAAATGTTTGATGATACATAAAAGTAACCACTGATGGTCGGCCTCTGATGCTGAATGTTTTAATATTCAAAGAATCCTAAAAAGGTTTACATGATCAGACAACTTAAACTGTCTAGACGGCATAAAGCCCCATTACCTGGGATGAAGCTGAGCTGTTGACAGCACTGCAAGCACAAGCATGTAATAAAATGTTAGCTCCTGCTTTATTTTCAGGTCTACTTAAGCCTCATTTTCTTACCACACTCTAAAGCAGGAGTCACACTCCTAGACTCTTCTTTCTTTAAAAAAGTTGACCGAGATTTCAACTCCTGTTTGTTCTCCCCATATTTCAGTAGAAAATGAGAATTCACTGAAACCCTTGTACGAAAGCAGCTACCAAGACTTCGGGACAATCAATTGGAAGAAAATTTAATCATTTTCATTCTAGGCAACGAAGAAAAAAATGGTTTCTTGAGGAATAGTCAGGTCATGCCTTGAGCCAAGGAGAAATCATCCTCTGATCCCAGCACTGGCCCACTGGTGTCAGCACAAACACAGGGACACAGTGCTGACCAGGTGGCCAACTTCCCTGAGAGATGAGCAGAGGGGATGAGCATTCTGCTCTCTGGTATGAAGCATCACACAAAAAGTCTCACCATCACACACGGGATCACACCAGACAGGGCACGAGAGAGCCGACCAGCTGCGTGTGTTCTGAAGACTCTCTCCACTCCAGATCACCCAGCCCCTCCCTGCTCCCTGAGGGTCTTTACTTCCTCCCTCCACTCTCTACCCTTCCTCCTTCCCTCCCCTCCTTCTTTCTCCAGAAATGCCTCAGCCCTGGTTAGATAACAGGCACCTTCTCAGCTGGTACTGAGGCCCGAAGAGCTTGCCCTGCCCTTTGGGTTTTGCCCTGCTTTTCTATTTACTCACACAGCCTTTGTGTCCCTCTGTCATGGGTTTCCCCATTTTCTTTCTTGTCTTATATGTGAGTTTCATGACAACACAAGGCAAGGGATGATTTAGTTACACATGTTCCTAACAGAGAAGGAAAGAGCATCTGAAATAGGCAAAGAGGGAGGAAGGAAGACAGAAGCCAGAGCAACAGAAGGCGAAAGGGACTAGAGGAACTCACGTGGCTGTGTCCCTGGGGGCGCCTGTGCCCCACCAGGTGTCACGGCCATGCACTACATCATCTGTACACAAGCAGCTAGCTCAGCAGGCTGGGGGCTTCCCAGGAAGGGGAGGACAACAGAAGAAGTGAGTGACCACAGGGTTTCGGGAGAAGGGATGGAGACAGAATCCAAGCCCAGACTGTTCAATGACCTAAACTCTATGAAAGAGAAATTACATGGAATTCTGTTACTTATCTGCCCAAATGGTTACAATCAGAATTTACTGATTCTTCCCAGTGGTTTGTTACAAATCAGTCTGCAGTGAATTGGAGTAAAGAGAATATAACTATAAAAAATTAGAGTTGTAAATTACTCAAGAGATCATTATGGTCCCATCTCCAACCTCTGCTTGAATACTTTCCTCACTGGCCAACTCCATACTGACTGACCTCAAGTCCCAGGTATCCTCTTTGCCTTCCTCTCAGAGACAATCCCATTCTGGTTTATCATAGTGCAGGTGAGAGTGTCCAACTGAAATATACTTTCACATTAAAGAGAAATAAGAGGTCAAATGAAGAAGCTGTGGTATATTTGTACAATGGAATACTACTCGGCCACGAAAAAGAATAAAACAATGCCATTTGCAGCAACATGGATGGACCCAAAGATTGTCATTCTAAGTGAAGTAAGTCAGAAACAGAAAGAAAAATAACATATGATATCACTCTTATGTGGAATCTAAAAAAAAAGAAAAAAGAAAACATGAATAAACTTATTTACAAAACAGAAACACACTCACAGACATAGTAAACAATCTATGGTTACCAAGGAGTAGAGAGGGTAAGAAGGGATAAAGTGGGAGTTCAAGATTTGCAAATATTAACTATTATATATAAAATAAACAAATGTCTTCTGTATAGCATGAAGAACTATATTCAATATCTTACAGTAACCTGTAATGAAAAAGAATATGAAAGGGAATATACGTATGTTCATGTACAATTGAAACATTATGCTGTACACCAGAAATTGACACAACATTGTAAACTGATGATACGTCAATAAAAACAGAGGTCAAGTGGAAGGAGTGCAAGAGGAAGGTTATAAGGAGCAATTAAACACCCTTCATTGTCCGCTAGTGTTACCACTGATTTCTATTCTCAGAGGCTATGAAAATCTAGATTCCCTTCCTAACACAAGTTTACTACAAGGAACTGACACTTGAGCACATTAGTATCTGAGCAAGTATTCTGTCATGAAAAAAATACCAAGCATCATATAATGAAGCATATCTTATTAAGTATATACCGCCTGAGTTATATCCATTTTTTAGTTCCACTTTTAATTTATGACAAAATACTACCATTTCCTTAACAGGAGATGTGATGGAAGGACGCAGCCCTGGGTCCCTGACTGCCTCATGCTGACCCTTGGGCTACTCCCTGTGCCTCCTGGAAGCTCACAGCTTCATCTAAGACAGTGGCCGCTGTGCACCACACACTGGCCCAGGCGATGTGATGGAGCAAAGGGTCCAGTGATAGTGAGAAAAGCAAGAATCTCTTCAGGTATAACAGTCCCCATGCTTGAACATCACGAAGCTCTCCTTTATATTCCTGTGAAATATTCAGGGAAAAGTATTTGGTGGAACAAAAGTCTTTATAATCCAAACATTGTTTTCTATCCCTCCAAGACTCAGGAAAGCGCTGGACTCTAGGTTAGAGCAGAATGGCATCCAATTACGATAATAATTCCTGACTTTTGCACTGGAAGCAGTTGAAGACTTACGTTCTGCATCGTATGTGGCTGACGGTTATGTAGGGTCACGGGGAAGGATATATGCATGTTTACTTTAGTCACCAGGTTCACATGTAATTCTGGCAATAGCTTTTTCAATGAAGATACAGAAAAAAAAAAAAACTTGAAGATCTTTTCCACATTATATATACTGCTTTTGTAACAGAAAAGAACAAATCTGACTCCACATTAGATCTGTTCCTTTGGCTTTAACCCTGTGCCCTGTCTTCTAGGCTCAGTCTTGCTGGTTCTGTGCCATTTGTAAAAGAATGTTGCCTTTAGCCTGAAATAGACAGGAGAGTCTAGTCTCAGGGCTCTGACCTTTGAGGATATTAACACTTTTGCACTTATTAAAGATAACAAGTTGCAGAATAGAAAGTAGTATTTGTTTGGTTAGAGGTTTTACAGGAGCACATGACCTGGCCCACATGGACAGCTGCAGGAACAAAGAATTCCTACACCAAGAAGTTTGCAACAACCAACCACACCCCCTCCCCTTTTAGCATAAAAGGAGCCTGAATTCTGACTTGAGTAGGACGGTTCTCCAACACATTTGTCTGCCATCTTCTCGGTCTGCCAGCTTTCTGAATAAAGTAGCTATTCCTTGCCCCAACACCTCATCTCCTGATTTACTGTCCTGTCATGCGGGAGCAGGAGTTTGGACTCAGTAATACTTTGGTAATGGAGAAGTATAAAAGTGTACGTGGTGCTTTGTGAATCACAACTGTGCAGAATCAAAGTAAGGAATCTCATGTTATTCAACTCATTTTTAATGGTTCCAATTTGAGTAAAGTTCATTTATTTATTATTTTATTTTATTTTATTTTATTTTATTTTGGTTAAATTTTTTCCTATGGAGCAAAGGATTTAGACTCTAAACTTAAGAAGAACTATTAGATCACATAAAACTATGTACTACAAAGGGAGACCAAGAAGACCAGGGCTGCACAGGAAAGTCTTGCTTGTCCCCAAATGCACATACATTTCAAATATTGAAGAGCTAAGGCCATGATAGTTCCACTTGGCCAAAATAAGGCAGCACAGAGAAATTCACAGCCTAAGATTTCTCAGTTTTAAAAAGCACCAGCACACTGGTTTTCTGTTTGTTTTTGTTTGTTTTCTGATCCTCACAACAATCAGGAGAAAACATGTATCCGAAACTGCTTTCACAGGTGAGGGAACCAAAGGCAGTTTGGTTACTGGGTTGCCTCAGTTCACTCAGCTGACTAGTGGTAGATACAGGCTAGAACCCCAAGCTAGCCTGGTATTCCAAACGTTCTCAAGAAAACTGAAATAGGAATAGGAAACACACAGAAGGAAAGGGAAGGTCATTCCTACTATATGGATCGTGCTAAATCCACAGGTGCTTCTGGTGCCTTTGTTGGCCTGGGAAGGGGAGCCCACTGGAGCCACACTCCTGCAACACGTCTGGGAGACCCTAGAACCTACTGGGAGCTTTTGGCTTCCAGTCCAGCATTAAAGAGCCTGGAAGTTGTCATTCCTGTTCTCACAAGGAGAAAAAAGCTGACCACACTGAAATTCAACCACTCTTTTGAGATTCTTCTGAGAATTGAGGTCACAGGGCAAACTGCTGCTTGGAAATGGGAGAAACAGAAAGATAAGACACAGAGAATCACAGCTCGTGGGAGTAGAAACCACCGCTGTGGCCAGCAACGAGCTCACTGCCTACCTGCCAGAGACTGGACAGGGACTACCTTGAGAATTAAAAACTCTTGGGGACCCACTCAGGAGAGCTCCCGTACTCTGGTGAGTTTTTACCACCAGGAGCCCCATCAGGCCTGCAGGGTGACAACCACAGAAAAATTCCCTTGAGCTTCAGGCAAGGGGAAGGGAACAGAAACCATTCTGAAATATGCAGAGTGCCCTTTTCCCCTTAACAAAGGCCTGTCCTCGAGGAAAACCATTTTACCAGAGCCCAGCCAATGTGAGAGAAGGGTAAACCACCCTTCAAGCCCCTCCAGCCTTCCTGTTTCACTTAAGGGGGAGAAAAAGGCTGAGAAGCACTTGAGGTCACAGCCTAGGGGCCACAGGCCATGAGAAGACTGAGATGCACTCACAAGCTATGGAATGCTTCTTACTGCCACGGGAGCAGGGCTCCTGCATAATAATGAGGGATCACAGCTCAAAGAACTGAAAGGCTCGGACTCTATCTAAGGAGGAGTCTCTAGGGAAGCCCAGACAACAGACAAAAGCAAGCAAACAAAAACAAAATGCAACGGTGTTTGAGCTTGTATTATTTCTCCCTGAAGTGGAAATTTTATATTATCTGAGGTTTCTCCCCACAGCAAACTTTTCAAAGCCTGAGTTGTGGACACCCCTCCTTCCCTCACTCCCCAGACTCCTTTCCACAGGCTAATACCAGTTGATAAGGTAAATGGTGCATTCTTTGGGTTTGTGCATGTCTATCATGCATGGCATGACCCCATGTACTGAGTCAGAATGGACTCTCATCGCACGCTGGATCAACACTTACCTGAATCTACATGGGGACTTGTCTCTGCAAGGCTCTAGGCAATCAGACTCTCATCTCTCCAGCAAATGTTGCAGACTCACACTGCTTTGTGGCAGGACAGCCCATTCGTCACACTCAGAACCTTGCGGAGGGTCCCACCAAAGTTCACAGTACGATCAACAGGGCCTGAACACCACAGATGATGGGAGACTTAGCTGTCAAAACACTCTCCAGAAAACCATGCACATGGAGAATCTGACCACGGAGATCTTTAGGTCTATCAGACTAAATCTGACTACGCAATAACATCGCACCCCAGAGCTGGCACCAAGTAATGAATCTGAGGGAATGTTGACATAAGTAAGAAAACCAATTTGGGGGGATTGAAAAAGAGACAAGACAACAAAACATGCACTTAAAATATATTCCTACCCAAACCCACATACAATTGTAAGCATCTCTGTGATATACAATGTTTTGGAAACAGGTGGCCTTGCAGTTTCCAGGCCCCCACAGAGCCTTCAGAATGCTCACTGCATGGGAAGCGTGATTCTAAAAATTCAATTATCTGTAAGCACAAGGTTGGGAAAAATACTTCTGAAGAAATGCGTTATCCTACTGAAATAGGATAAATAATGGTCTGTTCTAGAAGTGTAAGCATTTATCGCTATTAATGTGATTCTTCTCTGAATTCCTTGGAAATAAACGTTACTTACATATGCTTTTTTAGAAAATCATACTATTGGCCTTCTGCCTGAGAATGAAAATCTTGGGAAAGATGCAAAGTCAATACAGCGTGATCTGCTTATTAGTCAACTAACTTCCCAACGCCTGAGCACTCAGAAGTGGCCTGTCTCCCTCTGCATTTCCGTGAAGACCCAGCTGTCCAGCACACTTTCTCCCGCACGTCTCAAATCCTATGGAGAAGCAGGACCTCAGATAAAACAGGAAGCAGGAAGCAAACGTGTCAGTTCTCACTTCCACTCCAGGACCCTCCACTCCCCACCACCCAGTTTCAGAGAGGGGATGCAGAAAGTTCAATCTGTTCCCTTGGGTTGCAAACAGAGACTGAGATATCTCACCCCACTCCCAGTACAAGCAGTTTTCAAGTCAATGAGTTGGTAAATCATGCAGAAGCTAGCTAAAGAAAATTGGCCCTAAATATAAGCTCCTTGAAGGCTGAGTAACAATGCTCTCCTTACAACTGAATCCCCATCTCCACTGTTACTCCTGTCAGATTCAGGGCCGTGATCAAGGTAGGTGCCATCAAATGCTTGTTTTTTTCTTTGCATGACAGATCTGAGAAAGGACTTGGAAATCATCTGGCACTTCATTCACCCCACCTCCCTCCCCACCTTAGCGCTGATCAGGAGCCCCAGCTCCTCAGCTAAGCCAGCCTCCATGAATCACGCCCAGCAAAGGGGCCGAAACAGCCCCCGTGCAATCTGCAGAAAAGACAGATGCAAAGCAGGCTGCCAGGTTAGCCTCTCTGACTGCCAAAGAAATGTCAACTGATTGTACCCCAGAAGGAGAGGGGGACAGATGGGCTGACGTGACTAATGTCATTAGCCTATTTGCCTCTGGGAATCAGAAACCCAGAGAAAACACAAGAGTATATACCCATATGCTGCACGAAGGTAAGGGCTGGGACTACTGCGGCTTGTTTCTTGGTAAAAAGAAGTATCTATTCTCTATGGCATAGCCTTCCATTCCGCTTGCAAGCTGGTTGTGAATATCAGAGTGAAATCTATTAGAATTCAATTGGTCGCTATGTGACCACACTCAGGGAATTACAATTATAACACATTTATAGGGGACTGTTCTCTGAATATAAAAGCAGAGTGAGAAGCAATCCACAACAAGAAAAAAGCTTAAAAGAGTCTTATGCAAAAAGATAAAAATAGAATAGAGAAAAATTTTTTAACTGAAGAAAAATAGATATAATCAAGAGAAGAAGTATAACAGCAGAAGAATGAAAGGGAAAGGAAGAGAAAAGTGAAGAGAGGGCCTAACGGGAGGGGGAAAAGGTATTCATGGGGCTAATCCTCCCTCTTTCAAGCTCATCATTGCCATTCCCCTAGATCTCCCCCAAACTCCCACTTCGCCTGTGTCCAACAGACGCACGTTTATTCTCTTGAGAGTCAGCTGTCAGAAACTTCGTCTCTTAAAATGTGAGTTTTGAGGACTGTGAAAAAGAAAGCTGACGTAGTAAATCTGATTCAACCACCGCCACCATCATAACAAAAAAAAATACGTATCATTTATCTTTGAGTGAGCTGTATTGAATCTCTATAATAGTAACATAACTACCGAATTTAGATTAAATAGCCAAAATTTTAATAAAGCAAAGGAAAACAAGAATGTCATTCTTCATACAGGGTGATGAGTTTCTGAGTTTACATTAAGCAAATCTATCAAAACAGTTGAAAAAGGAAATCAACAGATTAAAAAGCCAATTGAGAAGCAGGAATACAAATATTCAGATGAACATTGGTCAGGGCTTAAAAAGAAACTTCCAGAGCTAGGAAGGAGTCGTGCCTGCTCCCACCAGGACAAGATTCCCTGGGGTACGACATGAGGTGCTCGTAAGGTCTTGCCTCCGTAATGGGGAATAATTAAACCTAGACTGAGCTACGCTCCAGTCCTGGCTGATCAAAAGTAAAAGCAAGACTCCGAAAGATACAGCTGTTTTCAAAAACTTAACTGTGTCCCAAAACAAAGTCCAAGAATTTTTATAGAAAGACAAAAACTATCTAGCACTCAGCAAGTGAAAATGCACAATATCTTACATCCAAACAGTAACTACCAGCCATGAAAATACATAAAATACATTAAAAAGCATGAAAATATAACCCATAATGAGGAAATCTCAATTAATCAAACAGGGACAGACTCAGAACTTACAAAAAAGGTACAAGGACATTTAAAAAGTTGTTATAATTCTATTATATACTCAAAAGGAGACGTGAAGGATACAAAAAAGACTGAACTTTCAGAAATGAAAACTACAGTATCTGTGATAAAATATACAGACATAGATGGGAGTAACTGCAGACTAGACACTGCAGGAGAAAGGATCCATGAATCTGAGGACATAGAAGTAGAAACTACAGAGGGAAAAGGAAAAGAAAAAATAGAGTGTAATGAAGCTTTTTGAACTGAGCGAAAATGAAAACATAACATACCAGAACTGCAGGTACTACTAAAGCACTTAAGAAAGTTGTAACACTGAATGTCTATTTTTAGAAAGTAAGTTTTCAAACTAATGACCTTTATTTCTACCTTCTAAAACTGAAAAAAAAAAATGAGATCAAAGGAGGTAGAATAAAGAAATAATAAAGATTAGACTAGAAATCAATGAAATAGAAAAAAACCAATATAGAAAAATCAATAAAACCAAAACCTGGTTCTTTAAGGTCAATCAGTCTTTATCAGACAAAGAAAAACCAACCAACAAACAGAGAAAGCAAAGATTATCAGTATCAGAAATGAGTGAGGTGACATCATTTCAGGGTCTGCATGTGTTTAAAAAAAGACAAGGGAATGTTACAAACAAATTCATGCTGATATTCTACAACTCAGATGAAACAGTCAAATTCTTTGGAGACGTAACCTACCAAAGCTCATTCAAGAAACAACAGATAACATGAGAAACCCTACACCTATTAAGGAAATTAAATTGTTAGGTAAAATTTCCCCACAAAGGTTCTATTTTCAGTTGTAAACCTTACCAAACCCAAAATGGTTAATATGAATACTATACAAATGATTCCAGAAAACTGACAAGTAAATAGTGCTTCCCAGCTTGTTTTTTAAGGTCAAAATTACACTGATACCCAAATCTGACAGAGAAATCACAAAAAAACTACAGATCAATATCCACGTTGAAACTTCATGTGAAATTCTTAAAAAATCAAATCCAACTGCATGTGAAAATGATAATATACTTTGATCTAGTTGAGTTTATCTCAGCAATCTAAGGTAATTTTTTAAACTGATCAATGTAATTCAACATATTAACAAAAGAAAAATCATACTATCATCCCCATAGATACAGAGGAAACAATTCTTAGTTCTAAATTTCAATATCAATTCCTCATTGAAAAAACTCAGCAAACTAGGACTGCAGGAAAACTTCTTCAACCTAATAAACAGTATCTATGAACACTGACTATAAACATTATAATTGATGGTAAAAAGACGAACCACTCTCCTTTTAAAAATCAGGAAAAAGACAAGATTAGTATTCTTACACCTTACCAACACTGAACAAGAGATTCTAGCCAGTGTAATAAGGCGAGAAAAAGAAATAAAAAGCATCCAGATTGGAAGGATAAGGTAACACTCTCTTTATTTGCAGGTGATATGATTGCCTATCTAGAAAATCCACTGGGATCTACAGAAAAGCTACTAGAAGTAACAAATGAGTTTAACAGGATTGCAGGATGCAAGGGCAATACACAAAAACCACCTTCATTTCTACATACTAGCAACAGTCAATTGGAGACTGCAGTTTAAAAAAACCTCCATTAATGACAGCGTCCAAAAATAAGAAATAGAGATGGATACAGCAAAAGATGTGAAAGAATGTTCGTAACAGCCCTTTTTCTTTAATAATCAAACCTGGAAAGAGCCAAAATAGCCATCAATAGGTGAATGGATAAAAACACTTCCACAGAATACTTACAGCAATAAAACCAAAAAAAACTATTGATACACACTTTACTATGAATAAATCTCAAAAAATTATGCTAAGTAATAAAATCCAGACAAATAAGAGTACACACTATATGAGTTATGTATGTAACGTTCTAGAAAATACCCATCAGTATAGATGGGGCATAGGGGTGGGAGCCTGGAAGGAAGGGGATACCAAGGAGCCCAAGGAACCTTTTGCGGGGAATGGATTGTTCATTTCCTTAACTGTGGTGATGGTTCCACAAGTGTACGCGTAAGAGCTCATTACATGGTGTAATTTAAGTGTATGCAGTTTAGGTAGGTCAGTTACATTCTCAATGGAGTTTTTAAAAACATACCCAAAAAAAGTAAGGGATGGACAGATAAAGTACTTGGTTTCCCCACAACAACAAAAGATGTTAAACAAAACCAAACAAAACAAAAATGCCCTACTCCACTCAGTGTTAATGCATTTCAATCCAAAAAATGCATCAGATGTCACCCAGGCTCTACCCACCTTCACACCTCAGGGAGTCTCAGCTCAAAAAGTGAGCCGGGCACCAGCCATGGAAAGCATCCACTGTGTGGGAAGCAGCCACTCAGGCAGCACAGATTACTTACTCATCAGCTTTTCCCACAAGAGTGCTCCATACAGCAGTGTCAAAAAAGCCTAGAAGACTTGCCTTGGAAATTCATACTTAGCAGTTATTTTTCATGAAGCCAGATAATATTCACTTACGGCTTTTTTTTTTTTCTGTTCCTTTTTATTTTATGGCACAGTATGACTGGGTAACATGTTCATCCCTTCTACCAAGCATTCATTTAGCATCTACTGTGCACAAAGAAATGGACAAACTGCAGTTAGGAAGAAAAAAGGTTTGCTCCTTTTATAGTGACATCGGTGTTCATTTAAAATAAAATTTTTAAAAAAACCAAATTAAAACAAGTAGAAAATAAGAACAAATGCACAAGTAGAAGAAACATAAATATGACGCACACAGAGACCTGAAAGTAAGAGCAATGAGCCAGGTGGAGCCATCCACAGGGTTTTCCAGGAGGAAGAGAATGCTGGGTTTACTCTTACATTTATTCATCGAGATTCTTGAAGCCAGATCTCTACCTGAAAAAAAAAAGGGAATCTCAGCCTCCCACCCGCCCTCCTGTACCTTCAGTGAGTCGGGGGGGGTGCAACTTCCAATGGAAAAGAGGACTCGTATTTAAGAAGCAGCGCTGAGGCTGCAGCTCTGCACCAGGCAACGTGCAAATGCCAAGAAAAATCGGGATGTGCTTTCCATCCTAGAAGGACTCACACAGTCAAGGAGAAAGGAGCACAGGAATGCATGATTGCAAACATATGGTACCTATTTTTAACAAAAACGTACCAGATGCTATGGGATCATGGAAGAAAGTATCTATGGAAGCCAGAGGGTCTTCATGGAGAAAATATTTGCACTGAATGCTGTGGATGAGGTTCTTAATAGAGAAGCAGGACAGGTGTGCTTCGACAAATATTCTTGTCAGGAAGTTAGGAGAGAAGATTTGTATTAAAGGAATGTCATACTGTCAGCCTAGGGGATCGATGGTAAGATCAGAAACAGAGAACTCAGTAAGGGCAAGGCCACAAAAGTCCAAGTGAAAATTGCCAAGATGTTGAATTAAAACAGTGGCATTCAGGATGAGAAACAGGAGAGAGACTTAAGTATCAAGGATGCTGAGTCCATCAGAGTGAATGTCTAACTAGAGGTCCAGGCTGAGGGGGAGCTGGGGTCAGGGATGAACCCGTTTGTCTTGGGTGATGGGAACGGCAGGCCTACAGTTTCCTCCATTATTTCATCCATTTCGGAGATGCATTCGCTACTGGGAATGGTGAAATTTGAGATGCTTCCAACACAGCCACGTGGAGAAAGACACACTTGTCCCCTGCAGATGGAATTGGGGGTTCACTGCCACAGACTGAGGTGTCAGATGCTGCAAGGGGTCTCTGTCTGATGCAGTGTGGGTACTGCCCTTTAGATCTCCTGATTTTGGGCAATTTTCGCATGAAGAGTTTAGACAAGTATGTGGTTTTGTGCAGCTTCAGTATGAAGAGTTTCAGCATAACAATGGGGTCATGAGTCACACTGAATGAAAAGGCTGCAGAGGAGGAGAGGAAAAGAGCATCCCTGGACAATGATGCAATGCACAGCCAGGTCAGAGATCCCCAAGAAAATGCTTTAAATACTATTCCCAGAGACGTTCCATAGAAGAAAATTAAAAAAAGAACTATGTTCTTCTTCTAGAGTTGTAATCTAAACAAAGACGAAAATGGATTGTTCTACACGAGAGTTATTTCCAAGAAGCAAGTCCTATCCCTACTGGCTCCCAAAGAAATCAGGCCGCAGAAGCAGAGAGCAAAGCCCGGGATGGCAGGAAGCTCACCGTGCTACCGAGTCCAAACTCGTTCTGCTCCCCGCACTACAGGCCAATAAATTGGGAGACGAGGTGTTGGGGCGAGGAATAGCGACTTTATTCAGAAAGCCGGCAGACCAAGAGGATGGCAGACTGATGTCTTGGAGAATCATCCTGCTCCAGTCAGAATACAGGCTCCTTTTATACATTAAGGAAAAAAAAAAAAATAGGAGAGGGGTTGCAGTTGGTTGTTGCAAACTTCTTGGTGTAGGAATCCTTTGTTCCTGCAGCTGTCCACATGGGCCAGCTCATGGTGCTCCTGCAAAACCTCCAACAAAACAAATATTCTCTATTCTGCAACTAACAAGTTATCTTTACATGAGTGAAGAGCTAGCAAGAGTAAGCCTAGAAAACAGGGCAGAGTGGTTAAAGCTAAAGGAACAGATCAAAAATAGAGTTGGATTTGTTCTTTTCTATTATACCTGGTCCGCTAACCCCTGCTCGATACAGTGCAGGTGGGGCAGTGCCAGGGCAAGCGCGCCCACCGGCGCCAGGCACAGGGCGAGACAGCGGGCAGCAGGTGGGGCTGCTCCGACCAGGGCAAGTGCAGAGAAAGACCTTTCCTTTCTCATGGCCGCAGGCAGCAACAGAAAGCACCTGTCCCGGTGAAGCTTAGATTCTAATGGGGGAGAGAATATAAAGAAACAGACAAATAATTAAATAAGGTAACCTGGACACTCTCTGAGGGACCAGAATGGAGGGGAGCAGCTGTTTTCAATACAGGGGAGGCTTTCTGATGAGGAGGCATCTGATTATAGATTTGAATACTGAGAAAGCTCTTGCCCCTAGCAGACAGGGGACAGACAGGGGGCAAGGAGACACGTGTCAAGGGCCGAGGGACACAGAGCTTAATGCACCAGTGGAATGTCAGGATGTCCAGGAGGTCAGAGTACTGGGTCTGTGGAGGAGGCGGACAGAAGGGCAGGACAGGGAAGGGGACAGAGAGCAGGGCCAGGGGGACATAAAGGATCAGAGGAATTTAAATGGGGAATATAGTGCTTAATTTCCAAGTCACTCCAGCTACCATGCGAGGAGAGGGAACAACAGGGGAAGAAAGAGGCCAGCCCGGATGCCGTGGGGGAAGACAGGTCGGCAGAAAACGCATCTGTACAGATGTGGTGGGCGGCACTCTGCAGGTTTCTCTGCAGAGGGAGGAAGCCAGACACCACTGATTCAAGAGCTCTGTCCCAGACATTTCAGACTTGAAGCACTCAACCCCCCAGGAGTTGTTTAGAATGGGAATCTGGCCCTCGGGACGAGGGGCGTGCACTATCCCTTAGTGATGTTATTAGAGTGCCTGTGACCTTGAAAAGCCAGGGAAGGATGGCAGAGGGCGGGCACTGAGCTCGGGAAGGCTAGGGAGGAGGTTCCACACATGAAGACGAGCACAAAGAGCCCCCAGCACGACTGGAGGAGGTGGGCAGGGGGCAGAGGAAGCCATGCCCTGCAGGCTATACTGCAGGCCATACTGGCTGGGAAACACAAAGGAAGTCACACCAGGGCCAGGGCGCTAAACTCCTATAACAGAAAAGAACAAATCTGACCCCATATTAGATCTGTTCCTTTGGCTTTAACCCTGGGCCCCATCTTCTAGGCTCAATCTTGCCAGCTCGCACCTTTGTTAAAGCAATGTTGCCTTTAGCCTGAAATACACAGAAGAGCCTGTTCTCAAGGCTCTGACCTTTAAGGGTATTAACACTTTTGCCCTCCTATAAAGATAAGCTGCAGAATAGAAAATCATGTTTGTTGTGTTAGAGGTTTTACAGGAGCACCATGGCCTGACCCATATGGGCAGCTGCAAGAACAAAGAATTCCTACAGGAAGAAGTTTGCAACAAACAACCACACCCCCTCCCCTTTTCAGTATAAAAGGAGCCTGAATACTGTCTTGAGTAGGACAGCTCTCCAATACATTAGTCTGCCGTCCTCTCGGTCTGCCAGCTTTCTGAATAAAGTTACTATTCCTTGCTCCAACACCTCATCTCCCAATTTATTGGCCTGTCGTGCAGCAAGCAGATCAAGTTTGGATTTGAACAGGACCACAGGAGGAGACCACTGAGAGTCATGGGGTGGGGCGCAGAGAAAGGGCTCTGTGGCTGGAGGCGAACCGGCCTTGGGGGCATGAGTGGGGAACGGTCCCGGATGACTCTGGCTGGGAGACGGGAGGTGCTCAGTTCCAGAGAGCAGCCGAGGGAGGGTTGCAGCACTGAGAGCAGGAGCAGGGCTTGCTTGGGTGAAGGCATGTTTGCAGAGGAAGGGCGGTGAAGCCGTGAGGACACCCATGGGGACTCCCTCCCAAAAGCCTTTTCATTACTCTTCCTGATGTGAGACGCAAGGTCATCTCCGGAACGCGGGTAGGTGGCACGAAGAAGGTTCTGTGTGGCAGAGGGGACGGTGGAAGGGGAAGCAAGTGGCTGTGGATCAGCAGTGAGACATGGTCTGGTCCGCAGTGCCATGAACAGGCTCTGACTGAGGGTCTGTAGGGTGTGTGGGTGGATACCTGAGGGGAGCACCAAAACGGGTCTCCAAGAGAGGGCTTCACGTGGTGGCCGCTTCAGGGCAGAACTAACCCTGGGCAGGGGCAGGGGTGCAGGAGCTCCAGGAAAAGCCGCGCCCCCCCCAACCCTAGTTTCCATCAGGTGGTGGGCGCGGCTGAGGGCGCTCTGATGGGACCCTGGTGACAGGCGCTCCTGTGCAAGTGCGCCTTCCTCAATCTCTCACCAGATGTGTCCACCTTACCTCTTCCCTGCAGGCATGCTGTGCCTCAGGAAAAAAAAATCAAGTGAATTAGCCAAAAACAGGACAGAAGTACAGCGGAAAGGTCCAGGCATCTGCTGATGACAGGCCTGAAGTGCCCTGCAAGGCTGGCTCGCTGGGGAGGCTGGGGGAGCACCGCAGACAGAAGGAAATCCTGACACAGGCCAGCAATGCAAACCGTGGCAGCTGTGCCCTTCCCTGCAACACGTGGGAACGCCGTCCAGGGAGCTGCTGGCAATATTCCGATGCATGATCCTGGGCAGCTTATGGAACTCCTCAGCCTCAGTTTCTTCACACACAGTCCCGGCTTCAGAACAGACCTGCCTATCGTCCTGAAGACTCTCATTGTGTTGATTAAATGAGATGATACTTGCAAACTGCTGAGTCCAGTGTGTGAAATACAACAATCCCCCAGCAGCTCTCGATGGCTGCTATCAGCACTGTTGTTAGTACAGACAACGTGGTGAGCGATGAAGTCACTCGAGACGGTCGCTGGTGCACCGAAGTTTGACAAACATTTGTCCAGGACAAATCTGAACCCATGGAGAACACACCAGGAACAGAGAAAGGGAACCATCACTTGCCTCAAGGGGAGATAAAACACATCCCAAAAAAGCAGCATGTGAAAAGTTACGAAGCCACACAGCCGTCAGGTATGAAAAACAGAGTTCTGGTTAAATTTAGATGCGCTGACGGCGTGCAGACAGGACAGCAAAAAGCCGGTGGAGGGCTGACGGGGGAGCCTGTAGGAGACTAGGTGTGAGTGACCTGAAAGATGAGGGGGATGTGGCCTGGGGAGAGGCCATCACTCTCCCGGACCAGCACTGAGGGACGTAGGCAGGACAGAATGCAGGAGACCTGAGCTGGTTAATAAACAGACAGGCGGTCAGAAAGGTCTGAAGAAGGGCAGATAAAAACAACTGTCTGAAGCCACCACTGCTGAGCTGCTGAGAGGATGCAGAAAAACCAACCCCAGAATATGCCACTTCGGCAGGTGGATTATTTTGAGCTGAAGTCAGGAAACGCTTTTAACGTCCCCTTTAAACTGCCTGAGAGAGCTGAAAAGGGGTCTGTACCAGGAAGAGGGCTACCTCTAGAGACAGCTTTTTCCCCTGAGAGACAACTGCACGGCAGGGCAAACTCTGTCCACCAAACACCTGTCCATCTCGTCTTCCCGTGAAGCCCAGAGCCCATCCGTTTCCTTGGCTCAGGAGGCAGAGAAGCCTCCACTGGCCGACTGCTTTCAAGTCTCATATCTTTGTGGGAATTCTGTACATAGGAAATTAAATGTTTTTCTCCTGTTAGGCTGTGTTACATCAATTTAATTATTAGACCAGCCACAAAACTTAGAAGGGGAAATTTTTCGTCCTCTACACTGCAAAGTCAAACTTGAGTGTGGAGGGTCCTTAGAAGCCTCTCAAAGAACCAAGCAGAGAACAGGGCGACAGATAATGACAGTCAGAGAGGATCCTCCTGCATTTGTGTGTGGGATGGGCTGCCTCGCAGAAGACAGAGGCAAGAAAACCCACACAGTGTAATAAGACTCTCACAGAGATGCCACGTTATGACAATAAGTCATGAATGTGCCAAGTGTGGAGCCAGGAGGCTATGACTTACCACCGGTAATTACACTGAACAAATGGTGAAACAGTCACCGTTTGTAAACTCAGTTCTCCTACCAGTCCTGAGCACGCAGACCATGTATGCTGTTGACAGTGAGACTCTAGAGGATGTTGCTAATGTACATGGGTTGGTCTCTTGGTCCTGGAATCATGTGTAATATACTGACAGCGAGTGGATTACTCTGAATGTCTTCAAAGCCTGAATCTCATCTTTTGTTGCCTTGTATGCAAAGTGGATGTCTTTGTCGGTAAACTATGAAAAAATGTCCATGGCCTGGCATACCAGCGTGCTTTACTGCCAATCGTTTATAATCTATAGAACATGACCTTGACGGTCCAGAGATTGCTCTAAATGCCCAAACTTGCCACATCTTCCAGACACAAAAAGCAAAATCCACAGGGAGCAAGCCATGGTAAGAATACAAGCCAAACCACTGTGAAAGTAGAGGCTGGTTTTCGAGTAGAATGGGAAACTGAGCTTTGCAGGAATTCCCCACACCTCCTACTGCAAATCCACCCAACCCGTGCTACAAGAAAGTCAATCAATACCCTTACTCTCAGAAGGAAATAGAAAAGTCATCATAGAAACATAAGCTGTGATTGATTTTTCTCCCAGGCCCGCAGGGGACTGGAACTGCAGAATAGCTTTCAGCAACTAAATGCCACAGGCTGACCCTCTTCCCCTGAATGGGGGTGTTAGTGCCAGTTGGACTGGAGGTGGAAACTGCCCCGAGGAAGAAAAAGCA
Source organism: Camelus dromedarius (assembly GCF_036321535.1). Classification (NCBI taxonomy): domain Eukaryota; kingdom Metazoa; phylum Chordata; class Mammalia; order Artiodactyla; family Camelidae; genus Camelus; species Camelus dromedarius. The sequence goes on along the minus strand of NC_087464.1, from coordinate 1,455,723 downwards.
GGTAAAAGGATGCTCATGACCCGTGATCCTATTTACAGACGCAGCCATACACTCCTAGAGCCCCCACCCAGCCATCAGCACCACGGCGCTCCCAGGCCCTCCTTCCACTTCCCGTGAACCCACCTCCCAGGTGTGCCAGGTGGTCCCTCCTGTGCGGCCCCCCCATGTACCATGTGGGGCCAACTGGTGTCCCTCGAAGTCCAACCATCCCCATTCCTGGGCTCTCAGAAGTCTGCCTGTGATCCCTCAACAGATAAAGTGTATTCCTTACTGGGCATGTTAGCCCTAACGAACTAACAATGGCCCTAGGTAATGCCTCGTCTCGCAACTGCTCAGGCTGGCTTGCTTCAGCTCTTGATCAGAGTCATAAACCCAAACCCCACTGTCCCTTCTCAGACCCTAAGTCTCTTACCTCACCTACAACCAATAAGACGTGTGCACGCACACAGCCCCCAACCCACTGTGTTCACCAACCCCTTACCCATAAAAGACCCCAACACCGACCCTCGGGGCTCACATGGGCATCTCTCACCTGTGGGGTCTGCTGCTGTCTACAGCAATGTAACCTAGTGAACTCTTCCCTTTCTCATCCTTTGCCTTTGGTAAATTCTTCTACCACTCGCGGACCAGCCCACCCGAGTCCCCAAACATGCCATTCGGGCTCCTGGCGGCACAGACTCTCGCCTCCTCTCTAGTGGCTCATGGTCTTTGTGGGCGCAGCATGCAGCATAGAGCTGGGGTCCGGGGGTGGGGGCAGCACAAATGCAGAACAGACCCCAGAGGGAGCCAAGGACCAACCCTGCTGGGTGCAGGCTATTCGAGGACACTACACCCCCACCAACAGGTATGGGGACCCTTCTAGGAACTCAGGTTGGCTCCCTCCACAAACTCCGTGTACTTGCTTCCAATTTCACACTTCTAATCAGGCATGAGACCGTTATGTGAAAACCCATGGCGTGCGTATTCGAGCAATGGTCGAGTATTATGAAAACTGTTCATATCAAATTTTTGTCACATTTCAATATGCCTCATTTTGCAACATCGGGATGTAAAAGCTAAATTTAAACTACTCCAACCTTGAATGACTGACAACATTAGATAACGAATATTTACTTTCTTCCAAACGCTGTTTTAAATTGCCTGAAGGAGTAAACGTATGATTCCCATACTGCATCTTATTACCCCATACTGACAGCTGTCTCCGTCGTGAAATACGTCAGGTTATCCGTCTGGACACAGATAGTCTCAGGAAGGCGGGTCCTGATTACTAACTTCACAAACCAGTTCAAGAAATGAAGATGGTCAGAATGAGAAGAGAAGCGGTTAAAAGCAAAATCCAATTCAACAGTTAATACCCTAACCAAAGTCAACGATTCCCCAGCCCAGTGGATCATCAGACTCTGCACTGTCTGTACCCAGTGTCAGCTGCCCTGGTCATTACTTACCTCCTGGCTATCAGATTACCACTGCAATCACACACATGACAGAATCTGGGGTCCTCACCGTGTAATGGGAACACAGGGCGCTGTGACTCAGAGACCAGATGACAGTGAGCTGGCATTTATTTCACAGTATTGAGGGACCCAGAGAGAAATATTTTTTTTACTTAGCAACTTTTCAATCTCTTTTCCCCTCCCCCAACCCAAAAGGTATCAGGGTTCCCTCAAACCACAAATACTTTTTCTTAAGAATGAGAGTTCTCCGATTCATGAATTTTTATAGTATTTCTTCCTAACCCTTTTTACACACAGACAGACAGCTAAGTACACAGTCCCAGAGAATCTCCCAGTTATTTCAAAAGGAAGAAAGATTCTTCAAAAATCAGAAACTGAAAAAGAAGCTGGGAATAAAGACTGAAACATGAAACCTATAAACCCAGAGTCAAGTCATGCTGGCGTTCCAAAGAATCTATTTGCTTTCTTTTATCATAAAGCGTTCAAAGAATGTCAGTTTCATCACTGAGTCAAACAAAGCACTCAAAAGTGGGATTCAAACCAGATCCTAACAGGAAAAATTTAAAAAAAAAAAAAAACTCAAAAGTTGAAATGTTGAATGGAGAGGGAACAGTTTGTTTTCAAGGGCTTCATTCTCCTTGCATCCATCAGGAAGTCTCCACCAGCACTCCTGAGGCCAAGTGGACGCGCGTGTGCTTGAGCAGCTGGACCCAATAGGTGGGGCCAGAAATCCTAACCCTCTTGAAGGTTGGGTTCGAGGGTCCACACCCCATGTGTTCACAGCAACCCTTCTTGGGCTCCTCAGTCTAATTACTCAAGGCTCCTCAGCGATTTTGCTGAGACACCAAGAAAAGCCAAACTGGCAGATGTCGGCTGGGCCCTCCACATCCCAGAGGGTTTTAAGGGAATGTCTCAGAATGAACGCTGCAGAAGCCTGGCGCCCACAGCCGGAGTTCAATTAGCACTTCCTGCAGGCTCACAGATGAGCTTTCCAACTGCTGTGGGTAGATGTAACCGGTGTCCAGGTTCTTGTCCCATCCCAGAAAGAATTCAGAGACAAGATGCGGACGTTAAGAAAGTAAAGTGAGGATTTATTAAGGGACATCTAGATAGTACACTCTTAAGTGGGCAGGCTCAGGTGAGCGGCTGCCCTGAGTTCCTTTGGCAAGTTTGTTCCATAGAGTATAAAACTGAATGGGTGGAATACTCACTGGGGAAGGAAGGGTTTGGGGTCGTGTCCCCTGATTTCCACCCCAGCTCCAATTTCCTGAAGGGAGGAGGGATTTTTGTCCTTATTTAGGCTGGATCAGAAGTGTCACGGCGTCGGTGCATGATGGGTACTTCTGATCTGCAAGGCTAACTGTATTGTAATGAGGGCATAATGAGCAAAGTTTACATTCAGACACTGGAGATTCCTGCCTTTTCCCACTTTTTTTGTTGGCCTCCAGGCCACCTGTCACCCCAAAACCTGTGACCACTTATCAGCCCAGAGGTTCCTGCTTTTCTTTCTCTGCCCAGGGACCCCTGGTGCTTACATGATGTAGGGTTTCTGCATTTAGCCCCCATGCCCCTTCTTTCTGCCAAATTCCTACCACTTGGCCTGCGTCCCCCTTTCTCGGCTCATGTCTAGCTACCTGCCTGCTCTGACAAACCCACAGCTCTACCCCAAGCTGCCTCTACTCAGTATCACTCAGAAAAGAGGTCTGCATTCTTCAAATCGGAATGCAGTTATTTTCTAATGAAGCCCCAGCGTATGCAGGCCCCAGATATCAAATCTTCCACACTCCTCCATCTAACTTCTTTCTCCCTTGGCTCAGTTTACCCCATTGAGGAAAGGAGTCCTCTCAACACTAGTAGCCAGCAGGCTTTCAACCAGGCTAAGGTCCCACCCCGGACCTCACTGAAATGGGCTGCGAGTCGGGGGGTGGATGGGGCGACCGGGATCAGCTCTAAGAAAGCTGAGGGCACTGCAGATCCAGGCAACACCGTGGAGGCAGAAGGGTGACTGACTGGATTCCTTGTTTATAACCAGAATTTGAGAACCCAGGACTAAAAGATTTCAGGACTCCGTGGACTTCTGGCTGGTTCTCCTTCCGGGTCAATCGGAGTCTTGGTGAAAAAGGCACTCAAGGTAGAATATAAACTACAAGATGAGCTGTGACAATTTAAAGTGGCCTCGCACCTTCCTTTCTTGTGATTTGGGTTGCAGGGGAAAATTCCAAGGCAATTCATTCACTGAACTCTGACGTTCAGCCCTCACATCTGACAGAACTTCAAGGTTGGCAACGTCTTTACACATCATCTTGGCAACCCTTTTGATTTTACAGGCGTGGAAACTAAAGCCCAAGGCAAAGTTATTCATTCAGAAATACAATGGCTAACTAGGAAGACAGTCGGAGGACTCGGGGTTTCTGCCTCTGTTCATTCAAATGTGGTTCGTAGAGCCAAAGGGCTTGCTTTTGGTATTTTCCCCCGTGTGTCAGAACCGGCTGCGCCTGCACCCCTGGGCTCCTCACTCAGCCTGATCCTACTGCCTTTCTGCTCCCACTGCTTTGCCTCAGGGGACTACCAGCTTCACAGCATTTTAGATTTTAGCATTCAATTCCCTGGAAGGTGACTTCATTTTAATAATAATACAAAAGCGCTCAACCCTAAGACTTAGCAAGCGGCTTCCAAAATGTCACTCAAAAAAGGGCCTTTGTACTTCCACTGAGAGCATTTCAAGTTCTGCCCAAGATAAGCACAGTACTAAGGGGAGGGAGGAGTCCTGAATTCACAGGAACCGGAGCAAGGGAAACTCACAGGAAACTCAACGTGCAGAAGAAATCTGTCAAACTAGTATTATCATTAGCATCTCTGCAAGGTCGCGATATAAAATTATGTGTGCTTTGAACAGCCTTATACACATCGTTTACCTTTTCCTATAATAAAATTATGTGACTCTTTGGAACGCTGTATCCTGCTTTGGTGTAGACATTCTTCGTAATTCCGCATCCTGGTTAAGTAGAGTGTCTTGGAATACAATCCCTGCCGAGGGTAGCTGTTCTCACACTAAGAAATCCCACGTTTTGGCATTCCTCGGCTGTAATTTGGCAAAGAATGAGCTTCTCAGGTTTAACTTAAGCAAATAATTATCCCTACCCACGTGCAGACACAAAGCTGAACACACACGGGCATGGAGGTGGCCAGCACAGACACACCCCCCGCCTCCAGCCATGGTCACTGTTCCCAGGACCCTGGGGACCAAGGTTATGACTACTCTCTCTTCCTGCCCATGTGGCAAACCAGTGCCCACGGTTCCTAAAGTGTTGACTGAAATAAATGCACAGCCTAAAAGCTGAGAGTTATGTTTTATTTGGCGGACGCTTCTGAGGACTCAGCCTGGGGAGGACAGCCTCTCAGGTCCGCTCTGAGGGACTGCTCCGAAGGGGCAGGGGAGGAGCCAGGATGTATAGGAGTTTTACAACAAAGATCAGGCAGTCAGAACATTAAAAGATCACTGTTAACTAAAGAAAACCAGACAGCTCAATAAAGAATTTAGCACTTTCTAGGTATGGGAAGGTGCAAAGGTCTGAGCTCATTGAAATTTCCTTTGAGACACACCTAGCTGTCTAGGGCTGCAACAGAAAAGAACAAATCTGACCCCATATTAGATCTGTTCCTTTGGCTTTAACCCTGCGCCCTGTCTTCTAGGCTCAGTCTTGCTAGCTCTGCACCTTTGTTAAAGAAATGTTGCCTTCAGCCTGAAATATGCAGGAGAGCCTATTCTCAAGGCTCTGGCCTTTAAGGATATTAACACTTTTGCACATATATAAAGATAACAAGCTGAAGAATAGAAAATAACATTTTTTTGGTTAGAGGTTTTGCAGGGGCACCAGGACCTGACCCGCACGGACAGATGCAGGAACAAACAATTCCTACACCAAGAAGTCTGCAACAACCAACCACACCCCCTCCCCTTTTTAGTATAAAAGGAGCCTGTATTATGACTTGGGGAAGATGGTTCTCTAAGACATTCATCTGCCATCTTCTCAGTCTACTAGTTTTCCAAATAAAGTCACTATTCCTTGCCCCAGCACCTCATCTCCTGATTTATTGGCCTGTCGTGTAGCGAGCAGAACAAGTTTGGACTCAGTAACAGGGCCAGTGTTCTGTTCTTTCCCGTCCCTCAGGGGGCACCACTGGGGGTGGCAGCAGAGGCCAGGCTGCCTGCTTGTTTGCATCCTGAGTTCCCTCCACTCACTGTCAGGGGTGGCAGTAGTGGCTGATGACTTTCTGGCCGCAGCATTCTTTGTTTATTGATATGGCTGGCAGTATTTTTCATTCACAAGCTCCAACTGATAATTTGAAAACAGAAAAGACACCAATATCCAAGAACAGCACCAGTGTTCCCCTCTGCATTTCTTTTCAATAAGAAAGAATGTCAGAAACAAACTTGTTAGCCATAAGGTATGAGCAGATGCCCCAGCAGCACATCTCACAAGCTGGAAACACCCTCCTGTGTTTTTGGTTTTCTCACGTTTCGTCTGCTGCCCCAGTCCACGTGTTAATCACTCTGCTCTCCTGGCTACTCTCCAACAAGCCAAGCTTTTGTATTTGTGTTTATTTATGCAGAGCTCCTTACGGAGAACACGCCTCTCCCAGGGCACATTCTGCCCATCCCCCTGAAATGACACTTGTTCTGCAACCCTTTCTCTTCTGCTTGCAGAAGGAATCTGACAGCATCAAGGGCTTCCCCCACCCCCTCCCCCACCAGGCTACCTGGGCGCGGTTAGTGCACAACACAGTGTTGAAGTTGGCTGCGACCTGCCGAATGCAACTGGTAAAGTGTAACCTCCTTGAGGACAGATGCCCGTCTCTATTCACCCCTGTCCCTTCCAGTGCCTCTCACTCTGTCCAGGACAAACATTCAGCAGATATCTGTAGAATGAATTGGTTATGTGAATGAAAAGTATTCCCAGCCAATCAGTAAATAAAGGGCGCTGTGGCCCTCAAATCATCAGCCACTACCTCCACCTCCAACAGTGAGTGGAGGAAACTCAGGATGCAGACAAGCAGGCAGCCCAGCCTCTGCTGCCACCCCCAGCAGTGCCCCCTGAGGGACTCAGGATGGGAAAGAACAGGACACTGGCCCTAGATACTGGGTGCATCTCAAAGGAATGATCTTCATGAGCCCAGACCCTCCCACACATAGAAAAGCACTAAATTCCTGAACTTGAAATATCTGGTTTTCTTTCATTAACAGTTATCTTTTGATGTTCTGACTACCTGGTTTTTGCAAAAACTCATGCACCCTGGCTTCTATCTTGCCGCTTTGGAACAGTGTCTGCGAGCAACCCGAGAGGCCACCTCCTAGGCTTGAGTCCTCAGAAAGTCCACCGAATATAACACAACTCTCAGCTTTTAGGTTGCACACATACACAAGTAAGTCTGGATTCTTGCAGGCTTGTGAAGAGTTTCAACTGAGAGTATATTTTCCTGGCAAAGTTGTTAGTGGCTGTAACTTCAGCCGTCTTTGCTGGTACCACATGAGATGTTCAGACAAGCTCATGCCTCCAAAACAGAAAAGAGCTTTACCTCATAGCAAGCAACTGGTAATGACGCTTACATAGGAATTATTTCTAATTTCTTAAGGTTTTTAATTCTTCATGTCAAGTTATTTCAAATACTTTCAGACTTACAACATTGCAAAAGTAGTACAAAAAATTTCCCATATAACATTTGCCCAGCTCCCTGTTAACATCATACAAAACCAGAGTAAAATGACCAAAACCAGGAAATCAACAATGGTACTTCCACTTGCTGACCTTACTCACATTCTAGCTACAAATCCACCAATGTCCCTCTCTGGGCCAGGATCCAAACCAGGATCACACGCTGCACCTTGTTATCTTCTGGTTCCTTCGTCTCTTGATTCTTGAACACTTCCTCCCTCTTTCTTTGCCTTTCACAATTTTGACACTTTGAGGAGTGGGCAAGGTAGCTTGTAGAGTATCTGTAATTTGGGTTTGTCTGATGTCTCCTCATGATTCAGTTCAGGTCATGTGCTTCAGGCAAGAATATCACAGAAGAGAGCACAGGGAACTATATTCACTATCTTGTAATAACCTCTAATGGCAAAGAATATGAAAACGAATATACGTCTATATATGCATGACTGGGACACTGTGCTGCACACCAGAAATTGATACATTGTAACTGACTACACATCAATTTAAAAAAAAAAAAGGTCATAGAAGCAATGCCACACTCTTTTCAGTGCATCATACCAGGAGACAGGGGATGTGTATTTGTGCCACTGCCGGAGAGGTTAACTTTCATCACTAAGTTAAGCATCCCCTCAGAGGTTCACTGGAAACAAGAAATGTTTGAATTTACTCCTTCTCCTTTTAGTATAAAAGAAGACTGAATTCCAACTCAGGCAAGATGGTTCTCTGGGACACTAGTCCACCATCTCCTCAGTCTGCTGGCTTCCCAAATAAAGTTGCTATTCCTTGTCTCAAAAAAAAAAAAATTTATTTCCTTTTGTAATTACAAAGTATCTTGTAAGGAGACACTTTGAGATGATACAAATATTGTTCCTCATTAAAATTTCTCCCACTAACTTGAGCATGCATAGGTCACTCCTGCCTAAACCAGTTGCTGCTATGATGCTTACCAAGGGGTAATTTTCTAAATCCATCACTGTACAGTATGGAAGAGCCACCCTTCCTCCCTTATTTATTTACTTACTTATACTTTTATTTATTAGATTATTTATTTGCACCAATGTGAACTCATGGGTACCTTATTCTATGGGCGACTCCTATCCTGCAGGTTATATCCATGCCTGTTCTTTGGTGGTCAAATTGCCCCAGATTTGGCCACTGGAAGACCCTTCAACTTGGCTCCCATGTTTTTTCAATAGGTCCCCACCACTTTTCAGCACTTTCTTACTCACCAGGATACAAATCGTTCTACATTCATCTTGCACTTTCCCTGCCCCAGCCTTGCAATCAGTCCAAGGAATACTGGTTTATTTTATCTGAGAATATTTAGAAACCAAGATCTGGCAGCTGGGTGTGCTCACTGCTACTAAGGTGTTCCTCTTGGGCTCTCAGTGGACAGAGCTGGGACACTCCCGCGCACACACACAACCACGTCCCCCACATCTGCATCCATTCCTGCACCTCTCTCTCTGCGTGTATATTAAAACCCAAGTGTTCATAGATCACAGGGGCTCATTCTAGTCTTCCTTGTCCTCATCTATCATTCTTTTCTATGACAACAAGAAACCTGGCCTTCAGTATTCACAATATATTTACTTATTTCTTCAAAATTATAACACACATAGAATATGAAAAGGAATATATGTATGTATGACTGGGACACTGTGCTGTACACCAGAAACTGACACATTGTAACTGACCGTACTTCAAGTTAAAAAAAATTTTTTTAATATGCAGTTTCAGAAAGTCTAGCCCATACATCTGTGAAAAAGTAAAGTACGATATTTGTAGTAACTAAAATACAATGCTTGAGTAGAGTTGTTACTGCCTTAAGAGTCTTCAGTCAAAACACAGTTTTCCAAAGTTAGCTAGATTGAGTCTTACCCTCCTCAACCACGTATTTAAAGATAAAATTTAAATAGAAAAGAGAGATATTCTTATGAGGGAACAGATGAGGGGGGCTCTGTCAAACGGTGTACCATATCCCGCTTACATTAGGTTAGGTGAACTAGTTAGGTAAGCTGTATCAACGAGACCCCAAACCTAAACACCACCAAAATACAATTCTTCCTGTGTGACAGCACTGGGCAAGTGGTCTCCTCCCCTCATCTGGGTCCCCAAGTATATGGACAGTCTGTCAAATACATGGCTTCCAAGATTAGCCTGGGCACTGTCTCCACCCCAGCATGTACCCGGGGTCCAGATGGACCACAGCCAGAAGGGGCTTCCTTCCACTGGGACTCAAGCACAAGGTCACACCTAACACCATGAGAGGCTGGGAAGTGTAGTCGACTGCAGGTGTGGAGAGAAGAGACCAGGAACCTGTGAGTAGGTGCCCACCTTGGCCAATCGCACACACTGGCAGTGCAAGGTATTCATAAGAAAAAGATCAGTTTATATTAACAAAAATTTTCAAAAAGGCTCTGATAGTAGTCTAGAAGAGTCACCATTAATTTATTTCAGATCTCACTACACAGGTGCTTTAGGACTGTTCCGAATCTTTCAAATTCAAAGGACTCTCACATTTCCATTCGTGTGCCACGTTTCAAAATGCCTCTGGCCCTTTCTAGACGCAGCAGCCCGTATCACACCAGCAGGTGACTTTTATTTTAGCCCTTTATATAGGCCAGGCTTTGTGCTAAGCAATTAAATACATCTGGTTATACACATTTGCTCACACAACACGGAAATGTGCAATGAAAACGTAGCTTCCTGTGTGAACTTCCTCAAGAAGGTCCGCACTTTGGGTGTCACAGAAACACCTCTAACACTGAGTGTACGTGAGTGAGGCAACTCTCCTTCCGTGAGTTACCTATAAGAGACATACTTACATTCTCTTTTTAAAAAATCTAGTCTTTGAGGTCTCCCCTGCTGCTCTAGGTCTTCTCCTAGAGGTTCCGCTGGCCCAGCAGCGGGGGGAGGCGGGGATGGACAGCACAGGGTCCCCACCTTCTCGGTGGTTCTGGCTGCACAGGGCGCTCGGACTGCCCTGCTCCCAGCCTGCAGACCGCGGAGCGCAGCCGCCTGCAGCTTCGGAAGTGACGTGTAGGCAACAAGCCTGGGGCCCTCGGTCTCACAGTCCTGCCCTGAGGGCCCCTCCCCGACACTCCCCTCCTCAGGGCACAGAGACCTAGGCAGACCAGGGAGCACGACGGCGGCTCACTGATGCACCATCACCGACAGCCCCCTGACCCATCCTTCCTGTGCCTTGTCGGACACAGGCCCCAAGCTAGTGGTCGGGGTTCCTGGAAGCCTGCCACCTCTGCATACGGCTCCTGCAGAAGAAGCCATCAGGGTGACTGGTGCCCGGGGACCGGGCCCCAAAGCACCCTGTGTGTGAGCGGGGCACTCTCCACTTCCCTAAAAACCTCATTTCTCCCCCACAACCCCTTGGGCCCAAAATGGATGTTTCTGCTTTCTTCTGTCCAGCAAACGTTTTACACCTTCCGTCCCCTCTGCCCAAAGTGTCCTTCCTCCAGGCATGACTTGCTCCCTCACTCCTTCCAGATGCACAAACTGTACCCACAAAGCGGGGCCTCCCCTGACGGCCGCCTGTGGGAGTTCCCAGAGGACACTCAGGCCCCCACTCACATGTCTGCCTGTGGTCCGTGTCTCCGCGGGCTGTCAGCGACAACATGGCGGGAACTTGACTTTATTCCCCGACATAACCCTAGATGGAAACCTAGACCAAGGCCTGGCACCTAAAAGGCATTCACCAAACATCGTAAAATAAATGTGTCAAATGAACACAGAAATGGCCAACCCTACCCAGCGAAAAGAGCATTTTCTCCGTACTTAGGGAAGGGACACCAAGATACCCCAAAACAAATCAGAAAAACCCGAGCTTTCAGGCCCACTGAATTCCTGAGATGTCTATGAAATATTTGCTTTGACAGCCCAAGCTGGGAAAATAAGTACATTTGTCTTCGGTTGGTGACGTCCTATTGCCTGAAACCCAAACACCCACTGATTCAGTGATGAGGAGCATCCGGAACAGTAAGATTTACAGGATGAAAACCCCACGTCCCCAGCGCACACTCACGCGCACACGCAGGGCGCTGCCAGCACCCTGCAAGCCCACTGTAGAGCAGAGGACCCCGAGCTGAGGCCACCAGAGTGCCAACGGCAGGTGGCCGGGGGCTGAGGCCACTTTTCTGTCACTCACAGTCAACATCCATGATCACGGCCCTTCCTTTACACCTGAAGCCCGTTTTATTTTTTTGAAACTTTTGCCTCAGTTTTATACATGTATTAGTAAATGACTTCATGAGAAGACTTCATACAGAAGGTTAAGAAGAAATATGCAGAGCTCAGAATGCCTGAACTTAAATCCTCCATCTGTGGCACAAATTACTCTACCCAGTGGCCCCTCTGTCTCCTCACTGATTAAAAAAAGGGCTGATAAAAATACACTTTCCTCCTAGGACGTCTGTAAGCAATAAACGAACTCACACACGCACAGCACTTACAAAAGAAAGTGGCACATCACTCTCGTCCAGCACTCGTGTATAAAATTTGGGCTCAGCACTTAGCCTTCTTGGTGTGACCCTTTTGGCTCTTCTTGCTCAGTCCCTTTTATTTTGAGCACCACTAATGTGAACGATGCAGTTTCTCTTTTTTAAAACTTCTGGACAAACCAGTAACACTGTTTTCATCCCAAAGTTACGTTTGCGATCAACATTGGTTTCGCGCTTCTACTTGCTTTCTTTCTTTTTCCACTTTGTTTTAAAAATGCCATTATTTGTAGGAAACTGTGAACTACTAAATAAAAAAATGAAGGAAATCATTGAACAACAATAACAAAACAAAAAGAAACAGCAAAGAAAAAACAAACTGTTGGATTCATACCAACAAGCAGTGCTCGCTACGGCAAGCCTCTCACTTCAACTCAAGTTTTCAAAGGACTTCTTCCCTCCAGGGAGAAGATGATTCTTTTTCACTGTACCCAGCTCTGATCAGAGTAACATCCTGGCTGAATGCTCAAGTTGAATAAAACCCTTCTGAGCTTTGCTGGCTCCCCAGACATCACTGTGGAGTTTAGACAGGGGTTGATTTTCACCTCAGTGGATCCTTCTGGGGACACGTCTGGGGAGCAGGGTAGACACAAGCCCACAGTTGCCTTCAACATACACGCAGGCCAGCGTGATGACTATTTACACGCCCGCCTGTAAAAGCACCAAAGCAGCAGAACGAAGCTCATAACCTAACGCCCTTTTTCTTCTCATATGTATATTCTGGACACTGCGTATTTCTACGTCTGCAGGAAATGTTGCAACCAGTAATCCTAACGGCTAAGACCTTATGTCAGAATTCAGCAAAACCAAGCAAACACGGAAGAGACGGGCAGGACAGCTCCGAGCCCACACACCACTGAGCTGTGTTCTTAGAGCTGATGGAACCTCTGTCTTTGCCACAAAGTGGCTAAAATGGGGAACTGATGTGTATCGAGAATGAGGTCAACACAGAATTTTAGTTGATTTTAAGGAAAAAACCAACTTCAGGTAGACTGATCAACAGATGAATAGATCTAAGTATTCATTAACACAAAGACATCCAAAATGTATGAAGACCCTTAAAAGCATAGAAGCCACTTACCTATAAGCCAGTATCCTCAGCGGAATTACAGTTATTCCTCCATCAGTATCAGGCAAGAGAAATACACTATTCAGCCGCATGATAAATTATAAGGCATAACATACGTTGTTTTAAAATGAGGTGTAATGGAAGTTCCTTGATCAACAGTTAGTTTCCAGGGAAGGAAATAACAGAGCATGCCAGGAACCGCTGTCTTGAGAACTGCTCCCTCTGAACATTGTTAGCCAAGTGTTCCCACCTGCCGTCTCCCACCCAGAGGGTAACTGAAGCATGTGCCCACGCCAGTCCACCCAGGAAAGCCCTGGCCCCTGGGAGGAAGGCCAATTCCTCCTTGTTAAGGCCAACAGCTGCAAGTCGGGGGTCAAGTGCACAGGACAGCTTTGGGACCTAAGGCAGAGTGATCAGCTGCTCAGTATGTGTTTCCACCGCGACATCACAGACTGGCAGGTGGCAGGTGCCCAGGGGACGCTGACTGGAGGACTGGAGAACTCAGTGACAACAGGCCCCGAGCTGGAGAGGAGGGTGGGCCGGAGGAAGCAGCTGCGCGGCACACCCCAGACACACAGGCACACTCGCTCCCGGGGCTCTCGGGGCTCGGGCTGGAGAGGGCGCGTTCTCCAGCTGTCAAAGTGCCCCCTTTTCCCTCTGGGTGTGATCTTCTTGATCTCCTCGCTTAGCCTCCTGTGTCACCACCAGGCCTCCCAGGGCTGTCACTGCCCTCGAACTGGCTGTGTCACACTGACACGCTCTCCCCCGGACGAGGAGCGAAGCCCTCCGCGGTCGTTCCCACTAAACACACAGCTGAGGCCACCGGCGCGCGCTTCCTGGTGGAAGGTCTGATGATAAAAATAACAGGTTGTCCGCGTGATTTCCGTTGTCGCTTCAGAAGCTGGGACCTCCAGTGCAGGGATGACTTGACAGCCCAGGGGAAAAAGAACCACTGTGCAAAATAAGGCTGGATACGGAAACTGAGAGGACGGCAAAATCAAGCATTTCAGTGTTTGGAAACAGACACAGATTCTGTTTCGCTGGCTAAGTCAATGTAAATGTTTTCATTGAGATGAAAACTGAAGATAAAGATGAATCTTGCAGGCTAATGGGATGAGATTCTTCTGGTCAGTTCTCATCACCTGCTAACACCAGTATTTTGATTGACTGCAGGATGAAGATAGACAGATCCATTGATCTCTTAAAATTGGGATTATTCTGTTCATACATTTTATTCAGTTTCATATCCCACGTTTTACTTAATGTTACATGAATATTATTCCATCAGGAAATAGTTTTGAAAACACTTATTTTTATTACTATATAATATTACACTATTTCAATGTGTACTATCATTTATTTACACTCTGCTTACTGGACATTTGGCTTGTTTCTGCTTGTTCTATTAAAACTAGAATGTGGCAGGAGTTCTGTCTAAGTTTCCGAGTATTTCTTTGTCGTAAACTGCTGGAAGTGAAATAACTAGACAAAGATACCGACTTTTCACAGGGTCTTATACTCACAAACTGTACAGGGTGGTCACCCCACCAGCTGGGCCCTTGTCCCTGCCCCGTCCCCAGTGAGAACTATCATTCCTTTTTAGGCTAATTTCTTAAACAGACCCACTAACCAATACACACCGTGGGGAGGGAGAGAACCGGAAGCCCGCGGTGAGCGCTCCGGCCCCCCCAGGGCACCGAGAGCCTCCGCTGCCTGGTACCCACTCCTCACATCACCCTCCTGGCACCTCCTCCCTCCGCTCCCACCCCACCTCGGAGTCCCTCCCAGACAAATGCAGCTGTGTGGAGGGGACAGAGAGAGGCTGTCTCGCTCTCCAAGGAGCCCAGGGCTCTCTCCCCTCCTCCCCCGAAGCTTCCCGAAGCTTCCCGACTCCCTGAGCTATCACATCCCGATGGTGGGATGGCTTTACCCATGAAAGATGAGCCACGTATCTTAATAAAATTCAAAGGCTTCAGCGATAGAGTAAGAGGGTGCGTTTTCACATCTGACGGTGCCAGGAAGAGGAACGAAGGGGGAGGAAGGACCTCGGATGTACTGAGTACATACAAGATTCTTTGCTAATGGTAATTAATCTAATTTTAACTTCCTCCATAAGAGGCCCTTGTCAAAGACAGGAACTCAGATCTGGGCTTAGGGACGCAACACAGTGGCCTAGGAGGCCCAGCTGCTCAGTGCCCTGTGCTGGTTGCCAGTGACGCTGGGAGGCAGGGGGCACCCAGTGTGACCAATTGGGTCACACTCAACAAGAGCACGGCCCACAGAAAGCCCCACACGCGGGTCCTCAGACAACAAGGGCACCTGACCAGACAAATACAGCTCTGGGTACAACATCCTCTCGTGTGCGTCTGTGTCAGGGGGACAAGCGGAAGGAAGAGTTAACTTTAAAAGAAAACCAAGACAGCTTTATCCTATGGACAGAAATTACTCATTTACAGTATTTGGTGGTTCCACTCTTTTGCTGGGAAATCAGAAATCTATTATGAGGTTAGCAGGTGCTCAATCAATATTTGTTGAGTGAATGAATGCATTAGTTTATTCACTGTTCTGTGCCAACTGGACAGTCAGGGTGCAGGCGAGACCAGAGCAGCAGAACAGAGCCGCCTTTTCGCACCAACCAGGTACTTCTCAGTAATAAATATTTGGTGTGTGTAGACCATAAACTTGGAAAAGTGGAGCATGGGGATTTATTAGAAAGAGATGAAGAGGAATTTATTAAAAAGGGGAAAAAGAGGTTAAAAAAGATCTATTCTTAATCTTCAGAAAAATAGAAGGGGATGCACACAGGAGCTGTCCTCCAGCCCATGTTCATCTGAACACAGACCTCACTGCCTCCAGCTTCAACACCTGCCCCTGTCCCCAGGACTCCCCCTTTTTTTTTTTTAATTGTACAGTCAGTTACAGAAGTACAGTCAGTTACAATGTGTCAACTTCTGTTGTGCAGCATAATGTCTCAGTATGCATACATACACATGTATTTGTTTTTCATATTCTTTTTCTTTAAAGGTTATTACAAAATATTGAATAGAGTTCCCTGTGCTATACAGAAGAAATTTTTTAAATCTGTTTTAGTATGTAGTGGCTAACATTTGCAAATCTCAAACTCCCAAAATTTATCCCTTCCCACCCCCTTTCCCCCGGCAACCATCAGATCGCCTACCATGTGTGCGAGTCTGGTTCTGCTTTGTAGCTGAGTTCACTAGTGCAGGACTCCCCTGTATTCAATCACCTCGCCAACGAAACACCTTCCTACAGGTCAGTTTTGCTGTCTTCACTCCCTCGCTCACACAGCGTTCAGTAGCTTCCTGGGACTGACCAAATGACATCCACCACCCTTAATGTCCAGGTTCTGGGCTCGAGCTGCAGGCCAGGGGCACGACACCGTAATCTCTGCTCCCCAGGGCAGAGACAGTCAGCGAGCCGTGAGCGTGGACAGTGCAGACCGACCAGCTAGGGCGCCGGGTGGGGTGGCCTCAGTGTGAGTCACCACAAATGGGAAAGCACACTGGTCTGTCAAGGCCCAAGAAGGCTCCTAGCAGATAACGGGGGCGCTGCATTGGAAACCTGAGGACCAGCCCATGTTCCTAGCAGGAGAAACAGTGTAAGGTCAGGTCAAAGGAGCCACGTGCATCAGATGTCCCCTCCCAAGGTCCGTCTCCCATCTCTCCTCTGCGGCACCCTGGCTGCTCCACCCCTACCGCTCCCTGTGCCCTCTGAGCGGAAAACCTCGCTGCTGCCTGAGGGTGTCCCACAAAGCACCCCCCCTTTTCCTATGACCGGCTCTGCTCTCCGTCTCCCGAACACCTCCTGAGCAGGGCACTTTCTGATCTACACAGCACAGCACGAGACACACCCCACTGATGACGGTGATCAGCAGTCCCGCTTTTCACAGGGCAGCCCTGGCTCCCGCCCGCCTGCCCGGGAACGGTTACTAACAGTGCCTTCGTCCCCTCTCAAAGCCTCCCAGTGGATGATAATCTATAAGGAATCTTCCCAGGTTCCTGGACACGCAGATGTGCGTTCCTGGAGGGACGTGGAGGGTGGGGGTAGTAGGAGAGGTCAGGAGCACAGACTCCGAGTCTGAATCCCACCTGCCTACAGCTCTGGACAATATGAAACTCATGGATGCCCGCGTGTCTTCACCTGTAAAAGGGCAGGATGAAAGCAGCACTTACTTCTTGGGGCTGAGGGCGGGGTGGGGGTGTGCACACCAGAACTTTATGCAAGTACCTGGCACAGAGCAAGCACCACATATATGGTCTTCACTTCTTGCTACTTCTTTTATTTATCTTTTATTTCTTGCAGTGCCAAGCTTAAGGTCAAAAGGAAAAGTGCCTAAGCCTTGGATGAACTGACCTGAATTCCCTGTAACACAAGGAACACTTGCTTGCAGTGATTTCTGAGGATTCTTGACAGAGAAGGAAGGAGAATAAATACTGCAGCCATTCCGCTGGGCACAAGAGTTACCAAACACTGAGGCAGAGACCCACCAGAGTCTGCTGCCCAGCACTTTCAGTCTCCACTAAGGAAAAACATCCTTTTAGCCATAAAACTAGAAAAAAAATTTTAATGAAAGTATCCTATAATCCCTTCTCCCTGACACTCTCCAAAAAAGTTAAATGAAACACATAGCATAATTGATGAAAATCCTTCCTGGCTATGTCCAATGTACATATGTATTTTTTGCCAAATTTAGATTCATACAATGCACACCGTTTTGCAACTGTTTGTGGCTCACACCATGTGGATGGACCACCTCATTCTTTCATGGGTTTCACAGTATTCAACCATCTGAAAGTAACCACCCTTTTTTAACCAGCCTCCCCTACTAGGAGCATTTAGTTACTTACCAGTTTCTCACTATTCTAAACAATAGTGCAATTATCTTTGTATCATGTAAACAAATGTTTCCACAGGGAAATTCCCTGACGCAATTTCTCGGTTAAAAGTATGCAAGTTTTAAAATACGCTGTATCATGCCAAATTGGCCCTTATCCAATGTACCATCATGCATTCCTACAAGTGCTCAGAAGAACCCTTCCCTACAGCCTTACTAATGTTATTTAATTAAATTACTTGCATCTCCCCAAGAGTGTCAGCCGTATTGCCTGCCTCTCCATTACACTATGGGCACCCGTGATTCTAGTTTGTCTGTTGGATCATTTACCAAAATTGGCTCTCTGATGTCTTCCAAGTCTGTGTGTCCTTTTAATACAATGGACATTTACCATTTGCCATGAGTATTATCCACATTTCACCAAATTTTTAGTTTCAAGTGTTTTCTTTATAGTGTCTAGTCTTGACGTATTGTTAAAAAAAAAAAAACTTTACTAACCTAGGATTGTAACTTAAAATGTAGTCCAAATAGTCTCACACATTTTTGTTTGTTTGTTTTTTAAAATGTGCACACCTTTTTCAGGAGGATATTTTAGAAATGGCATGAGGTAGAAAACCAAGTATCAAACATTTTTACCCCAAAGCTTAAATAGATTAGCCTTTCACCACTGGTTTGAAACATCATTTCCCAAAAATGAATGTGTCTTCAATTGGATTTCCCCTTCTCTTCCGTGGATTTACTACATCGTCCTTGCTGTAATTCACCTCATTTTATTTTGCTTTTTAAAAACCTCATAAGGAAAGTTCTGATAATTAATCCCAGTCGGTTATTGTTACTCTCACCCATTTATTCTGCTACTTGAACTTTATCAATTTATCATGTTCTTACCAAATTATATTGCCAGATTATAACTGAGATTTTATTTTCATTACATATTGACTTGAGAATGAGTAAGATCTATATAATGTTAAGCCTTTCCATCCCATCATTACATTGTCATTGGTCTCTATTTTCCTCAAAAACAAATGGTCCCATGTGGACCATGGGATGGATAGCCCTTTCCTTTTGCTCTCATCCCCATTCCTCCCACGACCCTTAATCCAAGGCTCTGTACCCCAAAAGGCATTCAGTTCCACAGTAGAAAGATTTCAGGTTGGGGCTGAATCCTGGCTCCATGAAAGCTATGTGGTTGAAGAAATCAAACTCTGTTTCCTTCAATGGAAGATGGCTGTTAGGGTTTACCTGTATAATCTTGTACCTTTATAGCTGCAGCTGCTCAATGACCAGTATTATTACAGTGTTTTCTGATTCAGAGAGGTGCAAGTATGTAACTCAGTGTTCCCAGTGTTCATTAGTGCTATGAATATTGCATGTCAGAACGGAAAAGTTCAAAACTGTGGGAAAAGTGAACATCACATTCTTAGCTTTTCTGTTTCGCTGCTAAGCAAAATGCAACGTGACAGCCTTAATAGGAAAAGGGCATTTTCTGGCCTTACAATGATTCTCTACCAATTCACTCCTCCTGATGAACACTGACCTTGTACCATGCCCACCTCCACTCTGAACCAGTGGCTGGGTCACTACCAGCGATGACCGACTGCACATCCTCCTGCGGACAGCAGTGCACATGCACTCCACACTGCACCTAAGTACAGCTCA
The DNA here is from genome assembly GCF_036321535.1 of Camelus dromedarius. Classification (NCBI taxonomy): domain Eukaryota; kingdom Metazoa; phylum Chordata; class Mammalia; order Artiodactyla; family Camelidae; genus Camelus; species Camelus dromedarius. The sequence goes on along the minus strand of NC_087464.1, from coordinate 1,436,464 downwards.
GGTGTCTTTGAAACAAAGGCCTTTCTCCACTCTTGCCCCTAAGTAGGAAGGAGGTTATACTTACTAATTAGGAATCTGGTGGGAAATGGTGCTGGTCTCCAGAAGAATTAAGTCCAAAAGTCCTGTGGACTTAATTCCCCCTCCAGTGTGTCTGAGACTGTCTCCCAGTATAATTACCAGCAACGCTCAGCACAACCTGAGCAGAAACGGCTACACAGCGGAGGTTTTCTGAGGGGGCAAAGAACAGTAGCACAGCCCACATTCTCTTCTCCACTCATCTCAGTACCGATTAGGGCTCAGCCATTTAGTAACCACCTTTTTTTTCAGTATTGAAAGTGTTTTATTTCCTTAATTTTTTTTAATTTTTTATTGAAGTCAGTTATAATGTGTCAATTTCTAGTGTACGGCACAATGTCCCAGTGATGCATATAGACATATATTTGTTTTCATATTTTTTCACTAAAGGTTAGTACAAGATATTGAATATAGTTCCCTGTGCTGTACAGAAGAAATTTGTTGTTTATCTATTTTTATATATAGCAGTTAACATTTGCAAATTTCAGACTCCCAAATTTACCCCTTCCCATCCCCTTCCCCCCGGTAACCATAAGTTTACTATGTCTGCGAGTCTGTTTCTGTTTTGTAAATAAGTTTATTCATGTCTTCTTTTTCTTTTTTCTTTTTTAGATTCCATATGAGTGACATCATATGGTATTTTTCTTTCTCTTCTGGCTTTCTTCACTTAGAATGATGATCTCTAGGTCCATCCATGTTGCTGCAAATGGCATTATTTTATTCTTTTTTATGGTTGAGGAGTATTCTGTTGTATAAATATACCACAACTTCTTTATCCAGTCATCTGTTGATAGACATTTAGGCTGTTTCCATGTCTTGGCTATTGTAAATAGTGCTGCTGTGGACACTGGGGTGCATGTTACCTTTTCTTATTAGAGTTCCCTCCAGATACACACCCAGGAGTGGGATTGCTGGGTCATACGGTAAGTCTATTTTTAGTTTTTGAGGACTCTCCATGCTGTTTTCCACAGTGGCTGCAGCAAACTGCATTCCCACCCACAGGGTAGAAGGGTTCCCTTTTCTCCACGGCCTCTCCAGCATTTAGTAACTGCACTTAATGCTAAGATCAAGCATGACAATTCTCCGAGAGTCCGCTTAGAAAACCTGACAGGCTGTATGGGCATTTAACTGCTGTTGTGACTCCCATTTCTTTCCACTGCGTGTTGTTTCTTAGTCTAAACTATGCTTCCTTACTGAAATAAACATAGTTATCAGCGACAGTGGAAATTACTTTCAACGTAACTCAACAATACCAGAAACTTTCATTAAGATGTGAATTACCAGTATCAAGCTCATGACTTTGAAACCTGTATTTTCAATTCTCAAATTATATTTTCAAATAACATTTCATTTATTGCGTGTATTTACATGTGTATATTTTTAGGCATACAGATGTACACATGTAAGTTTTCAGAATTTTTAAATGTTTTATTTTGAAATAACTACAGATTGATAGGAAATTGGAAAAAAATGTACTAGAAGGTGCCATGTACCCATCACTCAGTTTCCCCCAAAGGTGCCACCATCTGGCATAACTATCGTGTAATAGCAAAACCAAGAACATGAGTACAACCCACAGACCTCACTCAGATTTCACCAGGTTTATAAACACTCATCATGTGTGTGTGTGTGCGTGTTGGGGGGCGGGGGTGGTGGTTACAGTTCTGTGCAATTGTATCATATGTGGAGACTTGTGTAACCACAATTAAGATACAGATGTGTCCCATGGTCAAACACCTCCCTCCAGCTTCCCCTTTATAGCCACACCCACCACCACCCTTCTCTCTCCATCTCTAACCACTGGCAACCACGAATCTGATCCCTTTCTCTGCAACTTGTTTCAAAATTGTTATGTAAATAAAATCAGTGTGTAACCCTTCGAGACTCGGCTTTTTCAAAAACACAAACTTCATGAGGTCCATCTAAGCTGCGTGCATCAACAGTTCACTCCTTTTTACCGCTGAAGAGTGCTCCACAGTGTGGAACAGTTTGTTTAACCATTCCACCCCTTCCCGTGTACCTGGCACGTCTCTAGTTTGGGGCTATTACATATGAAGCTGCTATGGATATTCATTTACAGGTTTTTCTGTGTTTACAGGTTTTCATTCCTCTGGATACTTGCCAAAGAATGCAACTTCAGGGTTGTGTCATAACTGCATATTTAATTTGATAATAAACTGTCAACTTATTTTCCGGAGTGGCTGTACCTCTCTATAGTCCCACCAGCTGTGCGCTGTAACAGGGAGGACGTTCTCATCAGACCTGTTCCTTCAGCTCTAACCCTGCGCGCTGTTTCCCGTACTTAGGCTGGCTCTGCACCTTCTGTAAAGGAATGCCGTGTATGACCTCAAATCGACAGGACAGCCCATTCTCAGGGCTCTGACCTTTACAGGTGTAACACGTTTCCATTCATGTAGAGATAAAAAGTTGCAGAACAGAGAACATTTATCCTGTTGGAGGTTTACAGGGACATCATGACCTGACCTACGTGGACAGCAGCAAGAACAAAGGATTCTGGCACCAAGAAGTTTGCAACAACCAGTCGCACCCCCTCCCCTTTTCAATATAAAAGGAGCCTGAATTTTGATAGGTAAGATGGTTCTTTGGACACTAGTCCATCATCTTCTCCATCTGCTAGCTTTCCAAATAAAGTCACTAGTCCTCACCCAAACAACTCGTCTCTCAATTTACTGCCCTTTTGTGCAGCCAGCAACACTAGCTTGGACTTTGTAACAGATTTTGGTGAGCTGGCCCGGAGCGTTGTCGTGCTGCTCGTGGCCAGCCGGCCCCTTGGGGAACTTGGGGTAAGGCTCTAGCAGCTGTTGGGGCCACCTGTCCTGAGTATCCGCCCTTCAGAACTCCGCAGAGTGGCCCCGGCTGCCCCAGCGCTTGGCAGCTGGAGCAAGGAGTCGACATCTGGGAGTCCCCGGGCTCCGTACACAGAGTCAGTCGCTCTGGTGTACACAGCCAGAAATTGTATTCCTCTCCCTTTGGGGCTTTTTTTCCCTCCAGAATAAGTCAGTTTGTTCTGTATTTGAGTGTGGTACCCTATAGGAGAGAGGAAATAATTGCTGGACATACCAGATTTGTGAAGCGGTTCCTTTGTTTCTTTGGATGCTAGCATGTGTGTGCATCATTTGTGTTTTGTTTGCCTTGCGTTTCTGTCTTTAAAAAATAGGGAGTGTTTCAACTATCCCTAAAGAAAGTCCTCTGAGGCGCATTTTGGACAAGTGGTCTGATTACAGCTATGCAGCCACGCCTAAGAGGAAGACGGACAATGTGTGGCCACGGAACCTGTCCAGGCCTCCACAGGGGGTTTGTGCAGGTCATCTCCACATACCGCCACTCTTGCTGTGTTAATCATGGTATTGGTGTATGTGAACCCCCAAGACCAAGCCTGAGGGTTTATTTAGGGTTTTCTCTTTGTCCTCTGGGTTTTTCATTTCATTTGTTTTGGTAGCAGTTCTCCATTTGCAGTGAAGACAGTTTCGTGATATTTAAAACTTTTACTAATGTCAAATGGAGGAAAGGAACACACACACACACAAACACACACACACACACACGTTCTTTTCTGAGAACGTGACAGGAAGGCTGCACTTAGTTCCTAAAGTCAGCAAAAGCCGTAGCCCAGGGTTCAGCCCGGTTGGTTGATGCCAAGGCAAAACGGTTAGAGAGGATCCGTTGCTATTTAGTTTTACAATAAAATGCTGAGGAATGGTGACCTTGGAAGGGCTCTAAACAATCCTGCAATTATAGATATTTTGTGACAAAGCAGATAAGAATGGTGAAATCCCCTACATGCAAGCATTTGTGCCATTACATCAGGGAAAATAAGAAAAACCAGAGTTAGGATATGTTACTGCAAATCCTCACTTGTCCAGCTGAGCCAGCTGTCCCAGTGCCCAACACCGGGGCTCGGGAAGCAGTTGGCTTGGCTCCCCCCCCTCACAGGGATCAATTAGAAAATCCTGTGTTAGTTCCTGGGGCCAAGGACCTTGGTGTTACCATCTAAGACCTGACAGGGCACCCAGTTTGGACCAGGAAACACTTCAGGCACAAAACAATTTCCCCTACACCATTAGCCCATAGAGGACCTACGTGCAAACAGCCAGCAGGTTGAATTTAACAAAATTAAAGAAATTCGGCAAAAACCAAAACTCCAAATTTTGGAAAGGATTTATCAGGTCTTCAGCAGATCCCAAGGCTCCTGAAAACGCTAGAATGGTAAAATTAGACGGTGCATTTGGAATGAACCTGTCTCATCTGGCAGATACTGCTTTTAAAATGTTAAACAACAAGGAAACGCTCATTCTGGAAACTCAGCGCTCTGCCCAAGGTGGCCCTTACATCCTTCATCATCACCCCGCTCAGCTCATGCTTCGGCTTCCTTGGTCCTACGCCGCCCCTCTCTGTTTCGGAGTTTAATTTACCAGCTGGATATGCGGGACTGGCCTTCCCGGGCTTGGCCCTGTCCTGCACTGGCTCCTCACCCCCACTGGGCCTGCTCTGTGACAAGATGCCACATATAAGGAAGTGGCTTCTGGTTTTTGGAAACTTGGTCACAGTAGGATGCTAAATGCTCCTAGGATCTGCCCCAGTCTTGCAAATCAAGAGGTGATAACCCTCCAGGAAACGCAAGGGAGACACCCAGGCAGCACAGAGGTTTGTACTGATGCCAGCAGCTCCCATTAACTTAGGTTCCGTGATGCGCTATTCCATCCTTGGACCCTTTTTTCCCAAGAAGGCTGAAAAGAAAGAAGCCAGCAATACAGTTACTGGTATAATCTTTGGACATTATGGGGGTTTGTTTGTTTTGTAACTTCTGGAATCTTTGGTATTTGGAAAATACCTTGTACATATTGGAGCAAAATTTATGTTTGTAGCAAAATTCATGTGTGTCTCAGGAGGAGTTACAGTTCTCTTTGGTGTATTGGACCCAGTTTCAGCAGGACCAGTGTTTACTGCTATGTGTTTTCTAGCGAGAGTAATGGAAGCAGCAGTAATTGCATCTTCCATCCTTGCAAAGCCTTTTCCAAATAACGTGGCTCAAGTATTGGGATGTCTTGAGACGTTTTCCTGGCCTGGGACTAATGTTAGGGCCTCCTTTAGGTGGCTTTTTGTATCAATCCTTTGCCTACGAGGTGCCATTTATTTGATACACAGTTCTACGGTTGGTACCCCTCAGCGTGTACATTTCACCTAATGATGAGTCTGATCTAGGAAAATAATAAAAGAAAGACTGGAGCCTCTCACATGGTAGAAAGAGAGGAACACTCATGAATAAAAAGGCCTGGGGGCTCCCTTGGACTTCAGCCCCCAATTCCAATTTCCTCACAGAAACCCTGGGTAAAACGGACAGTGGGAAGGAGCTGACTGACCTTCTGATGGATGCGGGGAAAACGTACTCCGTGGTAAACACCGAAGTGGCATGGAAAGCATGCCAGACCACCCTGATCACAAGACTCTCCGGAGAAATACGAAAGCATTCCTTCTTACAACCTCCGCAGTGCTGACTGGGGGCCTCAACCTGAAAACACAGTTTCGCACATCTGCCTTGGTGCCCAGTTGCTCTTTGGGGACTGTCCTTCACCAGCTGAATGCTCAGATAACTTCTTCATCAGAGCAGCTTGACATCAGGGTCCCACCAGAACATGCTTAAGTCTACAGTTGGCGCCCATGGAAACCGCAGAAAAGGAGACGGTGCTCCTCCCCTCGGGAGGTCTAGGAAAAGTGAGGCCAGAAGTGCAGGCGGATGGCACGCCAGGGAAGGCCAAAAACACATGGCCATAACCCAATAAAAAAGGATGTTAGGACACTTAATCTAAAATAGTATCCTCTGATGCAAGAGGCCCAAAAGGGAATTCCAATTCTCGAAAATTTTTTGAAACCAGGACTGACTACACCTTGTCGGTCCCCGTCTACAACCCCTATTCTGATCAAAAAGCCAAACTCAGCAGAAGACCGCTCTGTCCAAGACTTGAAGGCTATTAATGAAGTTGTCCACGACTTACACTCTTCGGTGCCTAAACGACACCCTATGCTCACAACTATGCCAGGAAATATGGCTGGTTCTCAGTTTGGGGCTTGAAAAGATGCTTTTTTCCCTGCATTCCTATTGCAGAAGAATCACAGCAACTATTTGCTTCTGAATGGCAGGATCCGGAGACACAGGCCGGCCAGCTTGGACGGCTTGGACGGCCCTGTCTCAAGAACTGAAGAATTCCCCTACCTTGTTTGGGGAATTCCAAGGCTAGAGACCTTGGGAACTTAACATTGGCTGAAGGACTTTTACTCCAGTAGGCGGATGATTTGCCAGGGCAAACACCAAGTCATGAGAGGATCACTTTTCCCACAGACTGACTTGTCATGACACCAGCTGGTGTATTCAGAAAAGGACAGAGAGAAGGCAAAGAGTGGGGCTTCACTCTTGACCACAGCTCACCTGGCTGGAAACGCAGTGCACTAGGACCTGCCTTGCTCCCCGAGGCTCTCCTGGGCACCATGCTGCGGCACGTTCATACCAGGACCCGTTACGGGAGAGCTGCCACCGTACGACGGATCCAGAAGTACACAGAAGGGCCTAACCCACTAAGACCATCCAGCCAGTCGCTCAGAGTTGCAAGATTTGTGCTAAAAATAACCCAAAGACTGCCATCAGACGCCCCCAGATGGGGACTCCACACAGAGGAGCCTGCCCTGCAGAGGAGGGGCAAATGGAGTTTACTCAAATGCCTTGAGCTGCAGGAAGTTTCAGGTACCTGCTACTGGTGTGTGGACACTTTTTCAAGAGAGGTGGAGGCATATCCCACCCAGACAGAAAGAGCCTCCCAGGTGGTTCAGGCCCTCCTTAGGGAAATCACCCCCGATCTGCGGGGTGCCTGACACCCTCCAGAGCGACAACAGGCCCGCCTTTGTCTCCAGCAGAGCCCAGCAAGGGTCTGAAGTAGTGCAAGTTAACTGGAAACTACATTCATCCCGGAGACCACGGTCAACAGGGAAAACCAAGAAAACGAATCATACCTTAAAGAGGAGTATTGCTCAAATATGGCCAGAGACTAATTTAACTTGGGATTAGTTAGACCTTGCCAGTTGCCCTGTGATGTATCAGAGTGGCTCCCAGAAGCAGGCTAAAATTAAGCCCCTTTGAAATACTGAATGGCAGGCCATTTCAAGTGTCTTCCCCAGGCAGGAAAATCTCTAAATGCTCAAAAAGACCTAGCAGTTGCCAATTATGTTAAAATTTGGGCACCCTACTAACCTCTGTTCATGAGTTTGCCTCCAACAGGTCTGCCTGTCCAACTGAAGTAGCCTGACATCCTTTCTGACCCAGAGACCAAGTCCTGCTTAAGACCTGAGCATCAGCTGACTGCAAAGTGGACAGGACCACACGCAGTATTACCTACCATCCCCTCATCTGTCAGGTTGGCTGGGGTAAAGCTATGGATCCATCACACTTGTTCTAAAGCAGCACCGCTGTCATCAGCAAATGACCCAACTCCTGTGAGGCCCAGGGGAGCAACGGAATTGTGAACCCTTACAATTAAGGCTGCTCTTTCAAAAAGATAAGCACTGAGATTATAATTTCATTGTAGCTGGAGAAGGGCTAACCTATTTGTTAATCTTATCCAAATAAACAGCACAGGAATCTAGGTAATTACAGCCCAGCTGGAAAGGTAAAATTAACAGATATGTATTGGGAACTGGAACAAAAATCCCAAGTTCAACAAAGTACTAATGGATTTTCATCAGGTTTAAGAAGTTGTAGATAAAGAAAGAAAGAGGATTGTACCAATGCCTAAAGATTCTACGGAAAGTTCCCTGCCCAAGGCTGATCAATTCCATGCCATGGTCACCCCCTCAACGGCCCTGTTCAGAAGGAAGTAGCCAATACAGTTGTTGCCTCTTTTCCCACAAGATTGTGGAGTAGACATTGGCAGTGGGGAATTCTAAAAGGAAAGAACAAACCTGACTTCATTATTAGATCTGTTTCTTTAGCTTTAACCCTGTGCTCTGTTTCCTGTGCTTAGTCAAGCTGGTTTCGCAACTTTTGTACAAGAATGTTGCCTAGAGCCTGAAAAAGACAGGAGAGCCCGTTCTGGAGGCTCTGACCTTTAAGGGTGTAACGCATTTCCATTCATATAGAGAGAAAATGTAGCAGAACAGAGAAGAACATTTGTCCTGTTGGAGGTTTGCAGGGACACCGTGACCTGACCCATGTGGACAGCAGGACGAACAAAGGATTCCGGCACCAAGAAGTTTGCAACAACCAGTCATGTTCCCTCCCCTTTTCAGTATAAAAGGAGCCTGAATTCTGACTTGGGGAAGATGATTCTTTGGACACTAGTCCATCATCATCATCTCAGCCTGATAGCTTTCCAAATAAAATCACTATTTTCTAGCCCCAACAACTTGTCTCTCAGTTTATTGGCCTGTTGTGCGGTGAGCAGTATGAGCTTGGACTCAGGAACAGTATGAGCTTGGACTCAGGAACAGTATGAGTGACTCGGTTGGCCATATGTGCTAGCCAGTATTGGATCCTGTCACTTATTTTTAAAATTATAGCCATCCTGATAGAAGTTTAAACGTTGAACATCTTTTCACGTGCTTATCTTATGGCTTATTTGTTTTCTAACTTCTAATTTATATCCTCTAGAGCCAAGTCTTCTGCCAAATACATGGCTTGCAGACATTTTCTACATATGTAGCTTGTCCTTCCATCTTCTTCACAGAATCTTTTTGCAGAGCAAATGGTTTAATTTTGGTGAGGTCCAATTTATCAGTATTTTTCCTTTTATGAATCATGCTTTTGGTGTGAAGTCTAAGAACTCCTCCCCTCACCCCAGAGCCTAAGGATGTTCTATGTGTTCTTCTAAAGTCCATTTTATGTGAATTTTTATGTATGTCTGAGGTTTAGGTCAAAGTTCATTTGCTCCATCACCACTGTTGAAAAGATCATCTTTCTTCCACCAACTTGCTTTTGAGTCCCTGTTAAAAATGTATGGGTGCGCGTGTGGGTCTATTTCTGGACTCACTGTTCTATTCCTCTGATCTTTATGCCTCTCCTGCCACCAAAACCCACTGACTTGTGCTTACAGAGTAAACATAATCACTGTATAGTCTTCCCTCCCACTGTTTTCTTCTTTTTGAAGATAATTTTTTAAAATTTGGGGGGGGGGGTCATAATCAGGTTTACTTATTTATTTTTGGAGGAGGTACTGGGGATTGAACCCAGGACCTTGTGCACAATAACCATGTGCTCTACCACTGGAGCTACACCCTCTCCCACTCGAAGATAATTTTATTTAGCTCTACTTACACCTGTGCCTTTCGTATATGGTTCAGAGTAAGTTTGTCTATGTCTACAAAAATCCTTCTGGGATTCTGATAGGAAAAATATAAAACCTACACATCAGTTTGAACCAACGTCTTCCTATGATGAGTCTTCCAATTTATCAAATAATGTATTCCCCCACTTACTTAGATCTTTCAGTTCTTTCATCAGTATCTGGTAATTTTTAGCACATAGGATCTTTGCCTGTTTTATTAAGTTTATGCTTAAATGTTTCATTTTCTTGGAGTGATTTTGACTGTTACTGTGTTTTTATTTTAATCCCAGTTTCCATGTTTGCTATTACTATATGGATATACGACTGACTTTCGTGGCCTCATATCCTACAACCTTGCTGAATTCACTTACTAGTTTCAGGATTTTTTATGTATATTCCTTGAGATTTTCTACATAGATAATGGTGTCATCTAGTAACAAGAATATGTTTCTTCCTATATGCCTTTTCTTTTCTTTCTTGCTTTACTGAAGTGGCTAGAATAAGAAAGGTGAGAGTGGACGGACATTTTTGTCTCATTCCTGATTTGGGGAGGAAGATTCAGTCATTCAGTATTAAACATGATGACAGCTACAGATTTTTTGTAGATTCTCTTTATAGGTTAAAGAAATTATCTATTTTTAGTCTGCTGAACGTTTTTAGCATGAATGAGTATTGTATTTCTCTGGTGTCTTTTGTGTCTCTATTGATATAACATGTCAATTTTATATGGTTTTTTTTTCCATTTAGCTTATTGACATGGTATTGATTTTTGATTACTGAGCCAGCCTTATATGCCTAGAATAAATGACACTTGGCCGTGGTGTAGAACTCCTGTCATACACTGCTGGATTTGATGTGCAAGTATTTCATTCAAGATTTCTGTGCCAATGTTCTTGAGAGATTCTGTTCTTTACTTTCCCTTTGTGTGCTGTATTTCCCTGGCTTGGTATCAGGGCAATCATGGCTTTACAAAATGAGTCAGGACCTGTTCTCTCCTCTTCTGTTTTCCAGAGGAGATTGTGTACTACTGGTATTTAGTTCTTCTTCAAATGTACTATAGAATTCTACAGTGAAATTATTTGGGCCCAGAGGTTTCTTGTTTGGGAACCTCTAATTACAAATTCAATTTCTTTAGACATTAATGGAATGTGCAGATTATCTAATTCATTTGGGGTATGTTTTAATAATTTATGATTTTTAAGAAACTGGTCTTTTTTTCCTAGGTTGTTAAATTTATACGTGCAAAGAAAGCTGTTTGTACTATTCCCTTATTTTCCATTAAATGAGTGCAGGATGTATAATGATAACTCCCACTTAATTCCTGATACGGGTAATTTGTGTTTTCTTGTTATTCTTGTCCAAGATTTATCAATTTAATTAATTTTTTTAATCCAACCTTTTATTTGATTAATTTTTCTCTGCTGTTCTCTTGTTTTCAATTTCATTTATTTCTGCTCTTGTCTTTACAATATCCTCACATCTCCTTGGTTTGGGCTTATTTTGATCTGCCTTTTCTTGCTTTTAAGGCTTAGATTTGAGAGCCCTTCTTTCTTTAATGTAAGCACTTATTGTTATAACTTTCTATTTCAGCACTGCTTTAACTGTGTTCAAAACATTTTGATATGCTGCATTTTTTTTCACCCAGTATTATGTATTTTATCTCCTTTGAGAAATCCTCTTGGACTCCTGGATTATTTAAAAGTTTATTGTTCAATTTCCAAGTATTTGGAGATTTTCCTGTTGTTTTCCTGCACTGATTTTTACTTTGATTCCATTATGGTTAGAAAACGTACACTGCATGATGTGAATGCCTTTAAATATGCTGAGGTTTGTCTCATGACTCAGAACATGATTTACACTGGGCAATGCTCTGTGGGCACTTGAAAAGAATGTGTATTCTGTTGTTGCATAAAGTGTTCCTGAAATGTCAATCACACCCCGTTGATTGCGGCGATGTTCAGTTCTTCTGCCTCCAAGCAGCACAGCCACCTGTTTTACTGGGCAGTGGGTGGATGGCTACCCCCAGTTTGACCCTGCTGGCACCGTGGAGAGGGAGGTATGTGGTTTTTTACTAGTATTTGTCTGAACGAGGGTACTTATTATCAAAAAGTTTCTGTTTCTCTTAGGCCATCCTTTTCCTGATCGTTTGGCTAAGAAGCATTTTTGGAATTTATTTTCTCTGTCTGATTTGTTGGCAGCAGACTTTCCAATCCACTCTCTGGAATACATGAAAGGCAAAAAAAAAAAAAAACCTAGGGGACTCAACACCAAGCCACTGCCCATGTCCTGAGGTCCATGCGCAAGACCTTCTTTCAACCTTCAGAACTTTTCTGTGTTTGCCTTTTGTGTCATGACCAGGGTTTTCAGTTGCTGAGAAGGAAGACTAGGAGGAACAAGGCTGCTCCATCTTGGCTGGAATTATAAATCTGTTTAAAGGTTTTTAAACAAGTTTCACTCAATTCTTCCCTTCTGTTTTCATGTCTTTTAGTTGCATTCTTGCTTATTAGCACCTCCACCAGAAAGAAGGCAAGGAAATAAAAGGAGCTAGAATTCAAAATCAGTCCATTTTGCTACTTGTCAGCAAAACTGGAAGAGGTCCAGTGAAAGAAGAAGTTGAAACTACTTGCTAAAATGAGGTTTTCAATCATCGGTGGCTGTTGATTTTCCACCCAACCCAAGCCCTCAATTAGCAGCAGAACCCTATGCCTGAGGCCCCCCTGACGGCCTCGACACCACTCTTCAAATGTTTTCTAGATGAAACTGCTCAGAGAACAGCAACTTCCAACCTAGACTGGGAAACTACATGACAAAATGGGAATGTCAACTTATTTCCTTATGAAAAATATACATGATGCTGTTAAAAATTGCTCTGCTTTGTACCCAGTGGAGGGACCAGCTGGAGTGGTACCTATCTTTGCAGCATGCCCAATTACATAATCAGATGCAGGCTGAACACAGAGACAAGTGAATTCAGGATTAACTAAAATGTGGAATTTACAGCAGATTTAAATAAGCTATTGTGGATTATGAGGAAAAAAGTTAACATAAGGAGCTGTCTTAGAGTTGAATGGCTCTCTTGAGTTAAGGAAATAGAATTTCATGAAATGCTTACCTCATGAATGGCAGGGAACTGCCAGAGATGTGACCTATGGACACCTGTCAGGTGGGCTAGAAACATGAAGAGGCCAAAAATAATGTTGCTCAGAGTGGCTGAAAAAGGAAAGAAGGCTTTTGCTAAGAACGTACTGAAGCTCAGGAATATTATGAATTATAAAACTTTTCTGAAACTTACTTATTTTCAGACTTCACTACAATAGATCAATTTTTTTTCTTAAATTCAACACAGAATGATGAAGCATATGGCTCTTTTTTCCCTTTAAAATTATGTATTATAAAATGTAACTAGCAGCTGGGAATATGAAATCTCTAGTTTTTCGAAATCCTTCTAGGTTATGGAAGATTCATGAACTACTAAGGTTCAAACTTACATAATGCATTCCTGTAAGAGTTCTCCAAAATCTGAGCATTTGTATTTTTCGTTTTAGCAAATTTGAAAAAGTGATAAAACTATCTAGAATTCATGGGATTCCTTCCTTTCTTTCCTTAACAAACCACAGTTTACAACTCATGTTAATCAAATATTTAAAATATCGTAATAACCTTTTAAATATCAACTGACAACACTGGCAACAATGTGGAAATTCAAACTAGAAATGTACCAGAATGTATCCAGAACAATTGCAGCTGGAAAGGTGCACTGTTCCAAAGTCTATGGCTTCCAACTCCTGGAACCAGGCCCAACGGCAATAACAGAGCAGTGATCAGGTTCCCTTCAGTGTAAAATAGCTCTAGAAGCTTGGAAGGTCATGAGAGAAAGGATCTTAAACTAACCACCTCTCCACCTCCTCCTCCAAATTTGGAATTTTATGTTTGGCTCCTAATTTTCATCATATCCCAATAATCTCAAAGCTCCTTGAAAAAAACTCACTGAGGTATCCAACTCATGACCACCTTCCTTGAGTGGTCTGTGCTGCTGTTGATCCAGTAAATGAAATTTGGTCAAAGCATGACTCTCACCCCCAACTTCTCTAGGTTTCAAACTGTCAAATCTGTTCCATTTCTAGCTAATTACAGATTTTTATTTTGGGGGGAATAAAAGCTATGCTCTTGTACCACACTCAGAAAACTTTCTCTCTATCCCTAATGTACTGATAGGCGACCTAACCTGACTTCTAACTGGTACTGGGCAAGGAGAAAGAGTACATGTTAAAAACAAACATTTAGCTTAGATAAGCATCCTTGCTCCTCCCAAGAAATACAATTTTCTATATAGAAAAGCATGCTGTTAAAGATTTTTTAAAAATCAACAACACCGTTATTTAACTAGCAGACCAAGAGCCTCTAGCAAAACACCCACTCTTTCTTTCCATCTCTTCCTTCCAAGTCTCCTCGTTAGCCATGCAGTTACCTAGGGTAAGAGTGATGACTTGAGGCGAGAGAAGTCCACGGACGTGTGTCCTGCGGACTCTCACAGTTCCACAAGGACGCCCTCACCACTCACTGTGTGCTCCCTTTAATGAGGGTTTTTAATGGTTCCACGTTCGCCCACAGCCTTCTTCACAGTGATGGTTTCCTTGGAGAGAAGAGGTCCTTTGCGGCCTCTGGCCATCTCCACCATCAGAACAGAATCGCTATCAACACTCATTGTTAACACATCTATTTATGGCTGGCAGTATGCAATACATGGAGGCAAAGGAAGCTACAACATGGCAATGGGAGGAAACCTACAGGTGAAACAATTTGAGACCAACAGAAGAGCAAAGAAAAATAAATACGCTAACATTGTGCTGAACATCAGAATAAACTGAAGGTGGATAAACTTAGGGCCAATCGGCCTCATCAAGGTAAGAGCTTTGCCACGAACCCAGCTCTTAGACTCTGCGAGGGCCCCAGTGTCCTGCCCTCCCTCCCAGCTCAGAGTGCATACTCCAGATCATCATTTCTTTTGTTCTTGAACTTTCTCATAAGAACCCTAAATCTTGCCCCTGTTACTAACCCCATGGCAAAGGCTCTGACTTGTGCTGAGAAGCTCCAGATCTCCTCCTCACTCTCTTCCCTCAGGGCTGAGCAGGTGTCCACTGACACAGCCCACAGGCACTTTGCCCCCAGGTCCCGGAGCGGGTCCTGAAGCTTAGCATTCCTGTCATGATGGGCATTAACTCTTTTACTATACTCAGCAGACATTCTGGAACCAGTAAGGGCTCCCATCCTGGAAAGGACAGGCAGAACAGAGTGATCACGTTGTGCAAGCAGAACCAGAACACAGGAGATTCGCAGACTTAAGGCAGATCACAGATCTCTGCATTTGAGGGCTCCACACTAGGGTCATGGGGTGGGGGGAAGGAATCTTCAATATATTACCAAAATTACTGGGCAAGACAATACAAGAGAATGAGGAAAGAGATGAAAATGATCTTTCAGGATTGAGTAACACAGTGGAAAACCACAATTCAGGAGGCCTAGCCAAGCATGAAACGATATACAAGAGTGGTCCCTGAGCACATTTTACACACACACAGTCCCCAGCACCTGCCAGTGAGGATACTCATCCCAGAAATAGAATCCAGAAATACATGGTCAAGGAAAATCTGGAAAAGAGAATTCAACAGGTAGGGGAGCCGAGTCAAGGGAAGGGCGTGGAGTGTCTCTTTCGCATGCAGATACTGTCTCTCCCCCAGAGGAAGGCTACAGGAAAGAGCCTAACGGAGGAAGGCAGGTTGCAAAGGAGAAAGGGACTGTGGGCCTAAGTGCAGAGCTCAGATGGCAAGAGCGAACTGTGACAGGAGGAGAAACATCTTCCTCTGAAAAAGACACAAGGGGGCAGGGGCCCCTGCATCCTGCCCTAATCCTCTGCGGGAGACGAACTGTGGTTTCAGCAACTCCGAGGAAAGATGGGACGTGAGAATGGAGGCCATCGGGAGAGAGAATGCTCTGGGTGGTGAAGACAAGAAGAGTCAATAATAAGATACTGACTGGGAGACGTGGGTAGGCTCGTGGCACTCTGACCCACGTGGCTGTGAAGGGCAGGCTGAGGTTACAAGGCCGCAGAGACGGGAAACAGGTTTCTCTGGTGTCTAGGATGAGCGCAGAACCAGTGCTTATGGAGGAAGGAACCTGAAATTTCTGCCAGAACAGAAGGAAGGGAAAGAAAGGCCGGTGGATCAGTGGAAAGAGTCTTCTCAAAGGCAAAATGGCTTCTTTGGTCAAATGTGTGACCTTGATGTAAAAAAATAAAATAAAGTACTGCAAAATAGAGTAAAACAGAATGGATTAACATAAAATAAGGAAAAATAAAATAAGATAAAATAAAGCTCAGGCATAGGGGAAAATTTTGAGGAAATACAAGGTTGTTTCTGAATGGCTTTCACCAAGACGCTATTTCTGGACATGATGGCAAGATTAAAAACCAGGCTGGTGAGGAAAAATGGTTATCCATTCACCTCATAATCGATGTGGGAAAGTCCAAATTCATTTAAACTCCCCTTTCAATTAAATGTTAATGATCACTTAATTTTTTTTTCTCTGCATCAATAGACCAAACTGCAGGTCATTTTTAATATCTGATTTTTTTCCTCGTGAACTCTATGGAAAATAATCCCCTGAAATGTTACTCATACAACCCCACACTCGGGGCTCCGCCTGGGGGACTGAGATTCAACACAGGGCTAAATTGAATTTTAAACGTCTTGGTAGAATCTGATACTGTGGGCCTCCAGATAAAAACTGTCAACTGTGACTTCAAAGCCCCTAACAATGAATTTTTTCCCACCTTCCTACGACTGATTTCTGAGAAAATTCTAGTATTCTAGTGTAAAAGTTATTTGGGGAATTAGAATTAATTCTAATTTGTCCAAAACGGTGACGTGAACTTGTGCTGTGCCTTCCACATATATCAGGATACCAAATATGAAATTAAGACGAAGTCGATATTAGTAGAAAGCCAAATTCTTTGTATGTTTTTCTTGTTGGGTGAGATTGTACTGGAGTAATGGTAAAGTTAAGAACGGTTTTGGAGTTGAACTCAGTTTTAGCTTTAAATTCTAATAGTCTGTAAGCTATAGTTCTGTTTCCATTCACCAAAAAATACTTATTCTAGAATATTAGCTATAAAACATTTTTTAGACAAATCATTGGGAGCCCAAATCAAGAGATCCTTTCATGAAAGCTACTTGGTTATGTGCATCAAACACCTTAAAAATATTCATACTATTCGATTCAGTAATCCTACTTAATGAAATGTTTCTCAAGGAAAGAATACATAATAATTTACACAAAAGGATATTCATCAAAATGCTATTTACAAGGATATTCATCAAAATGCTACTTAGTCTAACAAATCAGAGCAAGTAGCCTAAATAGCCAAAAGGAAAATATTAAGTAAAATATATTATTCAGCCATGCAAGGAAATACCATACAATGCTTAAAAGATCTGTAGAATATGTTGAACAGCATGAAAGTGCCTGTAACATAAAGCTACACAGAAAAGCATGATAGTAACTTATGTACAGTGTGTCAAAAATAGTCCATACGTGTTACATGTGCATGGGAAAAAAAATACAACGAAATGTATTTTTCTATATATTCTAAATTTTCTTAGTGGGCAAATAATGGTTTTTTTTAAATTTTATGGAAGCAGTTAAGATGCAGTGAGTACCCGTGTTCCCAACAGAAACTCATCCTGTCTTCCATAGCTACAAGGGTCTTCTTTTCAGAGAACACGCCTGCCCTGACCCAGTGATAAAGAACACGGAGAGTCAACACGGAGTCCCACGTGTTACGCAGAAAGCTCCATGGGTGCTGAGGTCCTCTACGAGCTCCCGGCCGCATGAGGGGGACTTTCTGCACTGCTTCTCACTGAAGGGCTCTCCTCCCTGCTGGCCGGCCTCCCATCACATCTGATAAGAGCATCCAGGCATCTGGGAAGACCCGCAGCGCTGAAAACACCTGGGGCCTCAGCACAAGTTCCTGGCAGGTGGTAAACCCCCTTGGTGTCTGTACCTGAGGTGGCCGCCACCAGGAGGGTGGGGGGCGCCACTTCAGGGACTCAACCGCCCTCAGTGGTTCCATGTTTCTCAAAGGAAAATGGAAGAAGAGCAGAAGTAAACAATTTAATCTCCTTTTGCCCACTACAGAGTGTCATATACCTACTTTCCAGTCAAACGTGGCCAAATGCCCCAGTATCCCAAGTATGTAAGGAATCAAAAATCCAGTTTCTTGTACCAATTTTACCCTTTTTTGCTATTTTAATCCCACCCAGAACTCCCTGAAGTCTCCTCCACTCCATCTAGGGCTTTTCATCTTCCTCCTGTTTGGAACACTCCCAGCACCAACCCTGTCCTCGACCCCACCTTCGCTGCCACGGGCCCCCCATATCAGAACAGGCTGGTGACTATTCACGCTCCACATACTCCTTGACCCACTCACTCCTGGACTTCAGTCAGGCACCCTCTTCGGGAGTTTCTGTGACCCCTTCGTGTGGCACGGAGTGCTTGCCAGAGCTTCAAGGCTGGGGGGACAGAGGCAAAGTGTGACCAGGTGTGCCAGATCCGGAGAAACGTGATAAAGCCCCAATTGCTGTCATTTGGTTGTACGATGCTGAGCGTTTTTTTTGTTTTGTTTTGTTTTTGGTTATGAGAGCAGTTTCATACCAGTTACGTCACCTCTTAAATCTCAAGTGCTTAGAATGAAGGAGACGGCACATGAACAGGTCAACCAAAAAGATCAAGTTATGAAAGCCAAGAGGAATCATTAAGTGATATCAGTTATTTTGAGAAATATAAAAAAGGAAAAGTTCATTGCTTGGCCTCTCTCCAACTAGCTGCAGAGCTGACTGACAAATGCAAGTTTCTTCGATAAGCCTGGAATTTTGAAAATCTACGTACACAGCTTACTTTGGACTAACCCATTAGAGTAAGTGTGAGTTAGATGTTCACCTCGCTCCGAAGCACTAGAAACAGTGCTTTGCCCCATATATTCACAAAATCAGCCCCTTACCCTCCCGTTTTCTACCACTGCAGCAGGTTCGACTATCAGTGTGATGAAATTCTACCATGTTTTCTTTTATATTTCAGGGTTCTGTGATGATTGTAATTTTTATCATAATGTAGGTAGTAACAAAAAAATCTTCAACAAAGTGTGTTCTAGAAACACTCACACTTACGCAGAAACACCACACAGAAAATAGTTCAGTAATATTGAGGCTGATGTGTGATGTGCGAGCTTCCTCTCATTAAATGACAGTTTCTATTAATACTGTAGCATGAGCAAATTCCAATTTTCTGTTTGCACGTTATTGCATAATCCAGTACAGTCTTCAGCAAAGGTTGACATATCAGGAAATTGGATGTCAATTAATAGATGCCTGCTTTCCTGTCAGCCTTAAATTTCATTCCACTTTCCTCTGAAGTATGTTGGGGAAGACAAGGTTTTTCCTTAATAGTTTTAAAAATGGAAAGCTATAATAAAAGGGGGAAAGTCACTGAACCAAATTGGCGCTTGGGGGCATCTAAATTGTAACATCAAAATTCCTGAAGGATAAATGAAGAGGGAAACTGGTAGGTAAAACCCCCACTTCTCACCTCCTAAGGGGAGAAAATTTCATTCAGGTGGGCAGCAGAGAGACAGTGACGGACATCGACCCCCGCTCCCATTTGACCTTTTCTCCTTCATCTCAGTAAACCAGCTGATGCCCAGGACCCGCCCCCTCCCACTGATCCTCGGAGCTGGTGCTCCCCAAGGTGCTAAATCAGTGACACTTGGCACAAAGTGTCTCCCACTTTTATGTCTGAACTTTGCTGGTTCAGACCACCTGCCATACCCCATTGCTCTGGGAGAGAAAAAGGGGGGAAAATTCACATAGCATTTTTTTTTTAATCTCAAAAGCATCTACGTGTGAGGCTACCACTGCAGACACACGGTTTCAAAGTGCTACACTAGGCATAACTTATTTACCGTCTTTAGACTGCGCTACAATTTCTCCTAACCAGATGCAACAATCCATAATTAGCCCTTTTTCACCTCCAGCAAACAAAGAGGAAGCAAACACTTTGAAATCATTAGTAACTTTTTGGTCATGGATTACATCCAAGTTTGAGTCACTCTTTCCTCTTGGATTTGTATCATCCTAAACAGGTCGTTTCCTAATTACATAATGACTTGCATGTCCACGTTTTGCCTCGTTCAGAACAAAATTAAACAAGTTTACGTATCTCATTTTGCAATTTCTAGCTCAGGTGACCCCAAGGTTTATTCCTATATCCACCCAGGTTTACTTGCTCGCATTTTATGTAGAATCATTTCGTTCTGAGTGAGATGAAGGATCAAGAAAGAGGTAGACGGTGGTAAAACTTCATTTTTTGTAGAGATGCCACAATATGCAACCACCTTGGAGGTCTACGCTTAAAATTGTCTTCACTAAATGTCGGCTTATCATCCCCATCGGACTGAGAGCACAGTGCACATGACTGTGACTCAGCCCACATCCTCCTCCTTGCCAACTGGATTATGAACTCAAACAGTATTAAAATTATCTCACCGAAATACCCCCAGAAGCTTCAAAACTGTTGCATGCATTAAATCCACATAGCATTTTTTTTTAATCTGAATATGGACAATTTGGTATCCAGCAGCATTAACTGACATTGCTAGATTGAGTTATGTGTCTTAGGTGATAATGGAAAGGTCACGCTTTGGATATGACAGGAGCATTTTAACAGCCCATTACAGTTTTCACTCATCAATTAGTAAGGCTAAATTAAGACCCCCAAAAAAGTGAACATCGCCGTGTGTGAAATCCAAAAATTAATGAGCATGGGTACAGGCTTTCAGCCTCCCTGTTCCTGTACAACGCACCCCAGCTCAAAGCGCACAGCACGGGTAGCTTGGGAAGATGCGCCCTGAGTTTCCCACTGGCCACGCTTTGAATATGAAGCTGCAAGCTGCCAGCTGACCATCACTTGGATCACCAATTAAACCCCAAGCAGCATCAAACAACAGGAAGCAGTGGTCAGTGGAAGGCAAACAGAACGTCCCTTATGTTTCTAACTGCTCACAGACCCTAAGAAACCAGAGAACTCAGCCAGAAGGCAGCTTAGAGAATCCATTCTTAACATACTTGTTAAAAAGATGATCAGACTGAGGACCACTGAGTCTGAATGACTTGCCAAAGTTAATGCAAACCCTTCTGGGATCTGAGTGTTCTGACAACCAGCTCTTTTCACTGCTCTGCAAGTTTCTGACGCTCTGGTCTCTAAAGGTAAAGCAGCCTGGAGTACTGAGGAGATCACCTAGATAATTAAAAATTCCTAACAGTTCACTATAATAAAGTAACATCTCAAGTTCAGAGAGTAGCTCTCCCATCTATCTTTAGATAGACTTTGAGACAAGACAGCTTCATGATAAACAAAGCACAGCACAGGAGAAAAGGGTCTACAGACACACAGTAGTGCCAAAGTGAAAACTCTCCTTTTTAAAAACCAGCTTTCTGTGCTTCCAAATGCCAGAAACAACAAACAAGCAAACAAACAAAAAAAGAAACCTACTACCCTTACAATCAATTAACATTTCTGAGTCTCTTTACATTTCTGGATGGACTCTGGTTTACTCACCCATGACCACCAGCCAAGCCCAGCGCCCCCGTGGGGCCTCTGCAGGGCTGAGCAGCGCTGCCCTGTGTAATATTCCTGCAGCTCTGGAACAGTCCAGAAAATGTATCTGCCCTGCGGGCTGCTGTCACTGACCACCCATGGACACGTATAACCTCTTCGTAGGACTGTAGAGGGTCATTCATATGGGGAATTTTAGAGATGACTTACTCCCAGGGATGAGAAAACCTTTCAACCAAAGAAAATCTTTTTTTTAATTGCTCTTTTTTTAATTGAGAAAATCTTATTTTTAAAGAGAATCTTGTTTCACAGATAAGTAGGGACAACTAAATTACATAATATATAGTATACATAACACATACTGCAGATTATAATAAATATCTGGTTACACAATGTAATACATTCAAAGACAGGCGTCAACCCTCCCTAGTGGGACGCAGCATCGTTCTCACTGCCACAGCCCCAAGAAGGAACTCCAGCCTTCCAAGGCCACCATCTGGAAGCTGCTGGTCAAGCCCAGTCACCTCAAGGAGCCGTATTTTGTTCTCAGAATTAACCCACTGCTGTTGGCCCAATAGCCTTTCTTGCGTTTTCCCTTGCTCAACACAACCATCTCTGTCTCTGTATCATTTAGTCTTGTCCTACTTAACAAGAACACAAGGAGGCTTGAAACTCACAGGCCTTTCTTCAACGTGACAGAGTATTATTGTAGGAGAAAATCTCTGTGTTTTTTACCTAACTATAATTGAGGCTTAATCTGCATTTTCAGAAAATATTACCCATTCCCATTTGCACTGGTAGATTTTTTTTTTAGTCAAAATTGTGTCTTCTGTGCTGTGGACATGGTCCCCAAAAGAGGCTTTATTAATGCAATAATTTTCTCAGCTATCATCATTCCTGGGGACTTGAACTCCATATTAAAGATCATTCTAATTCAGTGGGTTAGGCCCCCATCTCCTAAACAATGTTCCACAGGAAACTTCGTTAGTAGTAAGGATGATGGACCTTATGAACAGTGAATAAACTTCTGTTAACAAGGTCCACCTTCTCCTCCCAAAGAGAAAAACCCCCAGACATAAATTTTAAATGTTAACGTCTTCACCCCTCTCACGAAGATTTACAGAACTCATTAGCATATTAAAGGGTTTGATAATTCCTGCAGCAAAGAAACCGATTTTTACATCTTTAACATAATCTCTGATATAGCTGGAGTGGAAACACTTTGATTATGGGCCACAGATGTACGGACCTGCTCCAGAACAGCACTCCCTTCAACAAAGCCCATACCACAGGAAATCCCACTCTCACAGGGAATTCTGGTGCCCAGGGCCGAAACAAAGGAAAAACTGAGAAATGAACACTCATTCAATGGCACAGTCAAATACACCCTCACACCAACGAATTATCCGCAGAATGTTGAAGGGCATCAAAGGAACACAGCGCAGGGGGAGGGCATAGCTCAGGGGTAGGGCGTGCGCTCAGCACGCCCGAGTCATGGGTTCAATCCCCAGTCCCGCCTCCAAATATAAATAAATAAATAAACATAACTACCTTCCCCTCTTAAAACAGAGGGGAGGAAAAAAACACTCCATAAAATGGATGCAGCGCATTCAATCCTGATCCTCATACACTGAGTTGCCCCGTGCGTTTCCTAGCGTGCACACCGCCTTGGAAAGGCAGAGCAGCGACCACACCAACGATGAGAAACGTGCTCGGAGCACGCTTGCTGCGTGAGCCCTGCGACCACCCCAGCCCCACACGAGGCTCCTTGGTCTCTCCGTTGGACCCCCTGGTCTAGACCACGCAAATGACACCGCTTCCCCTAATTCAGATGTTTTTTCTGTGACGAGTTCACAGGAATCCTCGTGTGTAAAGCGTGGTTAATGTTCCGGGCCCCACAGACGCCCCCACGAGGGAACCGCTTATTCCCTGAGGCAGGCCCCCGGCCCCCGGGGAGTGCGGGGCCCTCACATCCCCCGCCACGCAGGCCGGGCGCTGGCTCTGCCTGGCACTGACGGGACTGCGCAAACTGCCAAGCGGTGAGGCCGACTGTAGCCTTTGTCTTCCACATTCTGCAGCGCGAGAGTCTTCTTCACGGCTGGCAGAAGCGGCCCGGACGTGACCGGGGCTGGAAAGCTGGCAAACAAGCCGCACCGCTGAGCGGCCGCTAGAAGGGGACAGCAGAGCCCCAAGGATCCGGGATAAGGACCAACGAAACGTCCCCGTCGCATGGAACAGCCCAACCCACACACAGTCCCAGTAAGACGTAAGCTCCGCGCGCCCCGAGGCACCGGCAGGCGCGCCTCACTCGATGCTTAGTTAATACCAGGCAAGGCCACCTTCTTTCCTCCCCCTTTTAAACTCCTTTTGAAAGTCACTATGAACACCTGGATATAAATTGCACTCTTTTTTGGTAAAGCAAGCTTGAAAATGTTTATATACACACACCGCAAAATTTTTAGAACATGTTAAACAATTTTACTGATTTTTTTAATAAACATTTTTGGCAATGTTTTGAATAATATGAATTCAAGCAGATATACTAAACTGCTACCTTTTATTTACACGTTAGAAAGTTGTATATACGTATTTGTATGCCTAGACAGCTGTTATGAAATATGATTACCTAATAAAAAATAATTTGAAAGTCTCAAGAAACAAAATTACCCACACTAACCCTTACACAGGCCGCACGTCACAGGACCAAGGCAATACCTCCCTCCTTTCTGCTTCGAAATTCGCGTCGAAGCTCTCAGCTACGGAATACTTGACAGCTGATGGTATGACACTGTGTACAATTACCCAAATTTCCTAAAGGAAAATCAAATTAAGTCCCCTAAAGTAAAAAACATATACAACATGTTTAGCCTGTAAAAGGTTCTTCTTGGTCATGAGCCGAAATTCTGGGCTATAAAAATATTTCACTGGCAAGCTACCTATTTATTCATGCACTTATATATTCATTCATTCATTCATTCATTCATTCATTCATTCTTTGTTCATACATTTTCTTTCAGCCAAAATCACTGAACCAGTGAATAATTAGACACTGGTTGAAAGAAAATATACGAAGAATGACCCCATCAGGCACCACGAAGGGCTGCTCCTGGACACAGACCTGGCTCACGGAGCTTACAGTCTAAGGGGGAGAAAAATGCAGAAGAAAGATTCTAAGCAAACAAGCACACCAGGCTCATATTTAGTACTTTGATAGTGTTGCTGAAGGAGAATTAATAAAATGGCTGCTCTTAGGCTAACAGATGGCTTATCCTTATGCTCGCCCTTAGGACGGTCAACAAACCTGACCGACAGGTTGCTACTCACAGCTCCAGGCCCACTGTTAACACTAAAGCTATTGATCTGTTTCTACTTTATTCCAATAACCGAAAGTAATAATCATGCCAGGTCTCTGAGTCGTTCTCCAAGGAGAAGGTCACAGGACTGTCACCTTACAAAATAGCCTGAATTAAAGACCAAGCCTTGGGTGCTTACAAGATAAAGAGATGGAAAGAGTGACAACCACTCGCCTCTACAGACCTGGTCGCCTGGAGACACCATGCCCCACTCTGAGTCTTATGAGAAGAAAGTAATTCTGTTGATCGTTACCCATGCTTTGCTATTTGAGCGATGGCTGTGCAGTTACCCGTCCCCGTCCCCAAGAGGGGCTCACAGTTCTGAAGGCCCCAGCCTGCTGCGAGGCCCCTTTGCCCGGCAAAGCAGTAAGGCTGCTTTTCTTCTAAGCTCCAAGACTTTGTCTCTGGGTTATTCGGCTCGTCAGGGATGGGGGCCGCTCTTTTGGCAACATTACAAGGAGAGACTAAAAGTTCCTCAAAAAGTAAAATAGGAATATTCAAGTGGGGCAGCAGTGAAAGTCGCAGGGGCCCTCACAGAGCGTGGTTTGCACTGCCCCGCAGCATACGGAGCAGACAAAAGGAAGGAGTAGGACCAAGTCCCTGAAACTCTTTTCTCACCCAAAAAATAGGGATGAGACGATCACCTACCTCCAGTATCTACTTCAGCAAGTTGACTGTCAGGTTTGCAAAATGACAGAAGACTCTGGTTAGCTGTCATCTCCCTAAGTTACACATCAACATGTGTTCCCAAAACATTTCAGACATTCTGAATGGTTAACCAGCTTTATTTATTCAGACCAAATGTTTAGTGGGCTTCAAAACACAATGACGGTATGTACGATCCAGCACAGAACCCATGGGAGAAAGGAAGGTTCTGTTACCAAGGGAAGAAAAGAAACACTATTACAGACATCAGACTGTACAAAGTCAAATATTGAATTCATACTGCTTTACTGGTAAAAATCATAACGTTTTTACTATGTAAAGAAACAGCTTTGTGCCATCAATTCAAACCAAATACTTCTATGTGCAATACAACACATGATTGCTGAGCCTGGCCCAGGCTCAAGGAAGAGGTTAGTCTCAAAAGGACAACATGTATAAGAAAGATCTTTTAAGAGATGTAGCAACAGAAGCTTTATAACTTCCCTGAGGGGAAAGACAAAAAGCATTCCCTCTGCGTTCTCCATACCATTCCTTCAAATATTAAAGACAAACCACCCTTCATAAGGAGCGTGTTACGTAAGGGACTGTTCTCGTCCGACTGAAGCATTACACGCTTGCTTACCAGCGCCCCAGCACGGAGGCCTGATCATAACTTAGGCACAAAACACACTGCCAGGGGAAAGCGGTGTCCTCAGTAACCAGCCTCACCTCCCAAACGCGGCAACCTGGGACCCAATGCCAGCGCGCTCGCTGGACCTTACCCCTGGAGTGCCTTCCGTGTAAGCAGTTTTCCAAACCCAACTGGGTCAGAGAAGCACTTTTTCCCCTCTGCTGAGTCATCCCGCAGCTTACTTGGTAATAAGAGCATTAGCACATTTCCAACCTTTCAAATGCTCGTAACAACTCGCATGCAGACTCTCGGAGCTGCCAGAGCCCCTGGAGGAGAAACCAGCTAAGGACGGCTTTCTAACACGGGCTTGTGTGGCCGGGGCTATGTGGGTGTCTTTACCTCAGTTTTCTGTCAAGCTAATAAGCCCCGGGTGCTACGCTCTGGCAATTCTGCGGAGATGCCGAGGGCATCTGGGAAGCCTGGGACTGAATTACCAAGTGTTAAGTGACGTGCCTAAGGCTAGATGTTGCTGTCAACCTGGAAACGGCACCCCAAACTCCCCATCCCATCAGGCTCTTCTCTGCACACGCCCTGGACTCCTGGGATTCAGCTCCTTTGCCCAAGCACCTGGCCAGGTGCTGGACCGGGGACTGCTTCAGCATTCACTAACGGCTGAGCAACCCAGAGGGGAGCCGATGACCATAAGTTTGATCAAAAATGCCTCCAAGCTGAATTCTCCAGCTAATTCCAACTCGTTCTAGCCAAGACAGCCCTCTCCTCTTTCCTACTGTTCTGAAAAGGGGAAAGACAAAATGAGTGCAAATGTTTAGATGTGTGTGCATGGGTAAGACTGCATCCGATTTACAGGGATGCAACGCCAAAGCTGCTTGTTGAGATGTGCTCAAACTATGTTCTGATGTACCACACTTATCTTACTTGGAGACCGTAAAAAAAAAAACAGTGGATTTTATAAGAAGAAATGCAACAAATGACAAAGGAATACAATACAACAAGCATAAGGGACCTCTCATAGTAACTAAAGACACACATTTTATGTTATCTAAAGTGAACTCACAACCAAAAAAAAAGACAAGAATTTATGCATGAAATCAGGCAAAAATAATCCTGCAGTTACATTTTCATTAGGAGCTAATTTTAATAAATTAATTAAGTATAAAGTAATAACAATGTACAAGTTAAATCATAGAAAATCAGTATTTGTATCACTAGAGTTTGAGTCTAGTCTTATATCCTCAATACTTTATAGTTAATTAAATAAAAATTATGTGTACCTTCCCTCTGAATTAAAGAATCAAACAATGGCTTATTAGAAGAATTCAAATGAGAAAGAACTCATGAGTACTTTAAAATATTGTTTTTATTTTTTAATTAATTTGTCTTTAAAGAGTTACAAGACTACTTCATTATCTCTCAGTAAAAATATTATTTTTTAATTAAAACTTTCTCATTGCTTTATACTTTTAGTATTTCCTTATGCTTCCTATATTTTCAATAATTTTTGTCCACTCAGTCATCGCACCATCTGTCTATTCAACACGTGTTTATTACACACTTGGACCAGTGCTAAGCACCGGAATCATCACACATGCGTCTAAAAGTTTTCAGTTAGACACCGTGTTCTTTCATGTTCTTTTACAATCTCACTTGAAGAAATATGGAGACTAAATCTCAATAATTACTTAACCATGCATAGTTTTAAAAGACTGTCTGAAATTTTAAAACAAGACCTATGAGAACAAGGGAAGTTATGTAAAAGAAAATGGTTTTTATTTGATTGCTGTCAAGTCAGCTAATTTAAAAAAAAAATAAGTGCATGAAAAGAAAAATCAGAAGATTAGGAAAAATGGAAATGTAGACTATCACCATTATCAGTGAAACATAGCAAAATACTGTTAAATATTAAAATACTAAAATCCGTTCTTAGATTGTCAATACAAAGCACTAAATGCGTGATGACATATACATGGATGCACACAATGTATCCATTCATTTAGTTCTTTGAGGTCAGAAGCTTTCTTTGGAGGCATCTTTGGTGCACTATATGCACCACTAGTAAAGATATTGCTTTATTATTGTTTCAAGAGAAAAGTAACAGTATTCTTTCCATTCACCCCAAAATGCTCACCAACAAGCACATATCTGTCCCACCTTGAGATACACACTTTACATACTTTTATTTCAAATATTAGCAGATTTTTACTTACTTTACTAAATCTGTTTTCAAAAATATATCTATGAAAATTTAAGAAGAAAATGTCAAAGAACAGCATTGCGTGAGTATTTCTCTTTAATTCTCTTGTAAACTTGGATCTTCTACCTCATCCTCCTCACTCCTCTGTCTAAATTGACATCTTAGCAAAAACATTTGTCCTAAACCACATCTTCAATCATGTCAGTCACCTGCTTAAAAATATTTATGGGCTCCTTAATGTGTGAAAGTGAGCGTCTGAAGCCCTTGGCCAGGCGGAGAAGGGCAGGCGAACAGCGGCTCGACCTGCTTCTCCACTCTCGTCCCATGAGTCTCTCTTTCACAATCTCTTACCCTGTTTATTACCCATCCAGAGCTTTGCCAATTTCTTCCCTAACCCTGACCATCCTCCTCCATCTGTGTCAGTTACAATTCTAATTTCCCCTACTCACCCAACCAACTTAAAGATCATTTCTTAATGTCCTTCATGAGGACATGCGTTCCCTGTCAGAAGTAATCTCAATATAGTACCCCTCTCTCTCTGCCCTCATCGCCTCCCTCTCCTCCTCCTTCCCGTTCTCTCTTTGGCCTTGCTCCTTTCTTTTGTTCCTCTATTGGGACTTACCCACTTTTGTCTTTTTTTTTTTTTTTTAACTTTGATTTAGTTTTTTTTAACGTATTTTTACTGAAGTATAGTCAGTTTACAATGCTGTGTCAGTTTCTGGTGTACAGCACAACACTTCAGTCATATAGGAACATACATGTATTCATTTTCATATTCTTTTTAACCGTAAGTTACTACAAGATATGGAATACAGTTCCCTGTGCTCTACAGTATAAACTTGTCAACTTACCTACTTTTGTTACAACTACTTGAGATATCTCCGCTACTAGCTACAACATCCTTAAAGCAAGATCATTCTTATTTAGTCTCATAACCTAACAACACTTAGTTTTGTGCAACTAGTGACAAGTGATTAAGGGGGCTCATAAGTATAATTTATTGTTTTTAAGCAACATGACTAAGTAACGGGTTTAACCTTATGCTCACATACTCTCCGTCCTTTCCCTATAAAATGTTACCTCTAATACTAAACCATTGCTATAGTCACAGTTCCTTTAACATAAAATAGATCAGATATCACAGGTATGATCATGAGCTATGATCCTGATCATGAGTTACAGGAAATCAGATTTTTCTAGCGACTGAGTTTCCCAATCCACTTGTGGAAAATTTTTCAAATGCCAGTCAGCCCATCTGTCCAACAGTATCCAACCTCCAATCCCATCAACCCCTAACTTTCGTTTATAATAAACCTATGTTTAGGGAACCACAAAAATTACCGTCTTAAGAATGCAAAAAAACAATGCATACAAGTATACTATGTCTACATTAGCATAATTATTGGCTTTGGGATGTGCACTTTAAAGATTATTCAATAATCTTTATTGTATCTTCAATTTGTCTGTTATTGGGTCCAGAGAAAATCGGGGCCCCTCAGTTCACAGTGCATGAATTGGGCAACTATTGATGAAGTTTTTAAAGGTGCTAAGTATCAGCGTGATGCCTACACAACTCAACACGTTTAAAAATTAATTCAAAGAAAATGTGCCATGGTCTGCAACAAGACATTCCCCTCATTCCCCTGGTTGTTTTACTGTTGTAGAGAGTTCTTAAAGCGCCACATCAGTATATTTTCTCCTTCGTTTCACATCCAATAATTTTTGACATAAAAATCCACTAAATATCCAATTAACTTCCATACAAAAACTGTCTTCTCTATAGTATGTGAAGTTCCCAATTAAGAAAATCACAGATTACAGAGTAGATCTTGAATATATTTACTTTGTTTCCTTATGATTATAAAAAACATACTTTTGACAGTATTTTTATAAAACTACAAAGAAGTAAGTACACATGATGTTTTTACATAGACATATTCCTTCTGTGTTTCTTGCTAACGATTTTATTATTTTGAAGCCTTGTATATAAATGTCCTGAGTGATACACAATGAAAGAAAGGTATTTTTTAAAATCACACATTATAATTTTAAAATCTTTGGGTTAAGAGTGAAAAATTGATAAAAAATAGTTTCACGTAGTCAGACTTCTTCCTACAAAATCCACAGTAGTATATACTTTTAAGTACGTCTTGTGAAACACTGTATTGAAAATTGCAGTCTTAGTTCATTTGCAAACATCCACATTTCTAAGTTACTGCAATGTTTCTCAAAATGCTGTCTACAAAATACCTATTTCAAAATCCTCTGAAGTGCTAGTTTTCGATGCAGAGACCCCAAGATTCCACTCCACACCGCTGGAAGGGAATCAGAGCCTGGCAACACACATGTAAGACAAGTTTGCTCCTGTGACTCTGACGTTCACCAGACTTGAGACATCTGTCGGCTCTATCTCATGCCTCATTATATCCTCGGTGCTGTTATCTCGGAAGGAAAAGTTGCAAAATGATTCCTTCCCAAAAATACTGTTTCCAAATGCTCATTCTTAACAATTTAGAAAGTGTCACTCAACGGAAAATTAAACCTGTTTCCAAATCCCACGGTATTTCAGCTCAATTAACAAATGAAAGGGGTCCCTGCTGTCCTACAGGATCCTGAGCGAAAAAGCCCGCGACACCCACTTCGCACCTCGGGACGCGGACCTCCGCTTTCCACAGGTCAGAGTACTGAATCCCGTGAGCATCACCAGAGCCCCAAGTGACACTCGGTTCCCCAGCCTTCGACTCTCTAGGCAGGGCGAGCCCGCTGGCCGCACAGGCCCTCCAGCGCCCAGAGCCCCCGGCCGTGAGCATCCCCGACAGGGGCTGGCGGAGTGGGGTCCGGCCTCCACTGCCACGCGCTTGCCCTCGGAAAAGCCGCTGACACCAAGGAAACTGACCCGAGACCCCCCGGAACACGCAGACCACCGTCCATCGTTCTCTCCAGCGGCCAGCATCTCTTTCCAAAAGACGACACAGGAACCCTAAAGCACCTCTTTCCTAGAACATGAGCCACCCCCACAACTCTCCTCGCCTCCCCCGCTCCCCAGCGCCTGTTGCTAAGCAGGCGAGACGGCACCCAGGCATCCGGGATCAGGGGGCAGACCGCGGGCGGAGCTGCGAGCGCCAGGGCGGCGGCGAAAGCCCTGCCTCCCAGGAGCCCAGGACCCCTTCCTATGGCAGGAAGGGTGCGCCCTCCGCGCCGCTCCGACGCCAACGACGCCCCCCGCGCACCCGAGGCGGGCGGAGGGAGCCGCGCGAGCAGGAGGCCGGCGCCCAAGAGCGCCGCTCCCGCTGCGGGCCCGGCAAGCTCGGCCCGGCAGAGGAGGCCTCTGGCCCGGTTCTGTGGACGCCGGTGGGCCCAGACGGCCGGGCAGGGGCTTGGGGGCAGCCCGGGGGAGGGCAGGCACTCACCATGTTGACTTCGGAAACCATGTCTATGCTGGCGATGTCGATGTTCATCCCCACGCAGACCGGGGGACCTGCGGGAAGCGCACGACACGAGGGTCAGCCGGGCTCGGGCACGGGCTGCGGGCGGCTCTGAGGACGGGGGCTACCCGAGGAGGGGGCGCAGGCGAAGGGCCCCCCTCCCCACCGCGCCGCAGCTCAGCGGAAGCGGCCCCCGCCTCCCTCCTCCACCCAGGCCGCCGGCGCGGCGGGTCGCGCTTCCCGCAGCGGCCGCGCACACCCTACTTACCCCCAAAGTCGGGTCTTAGGCGAATGTCGTAGCCTTTCAACAGCTTGTCCACCGTCTCCTTCACAAAGGACATGTTCCCGGGATCGTTCACGCTGCGGGGGAGGCGGGGGGCAAAAGAGAGCCGGGTCAAGCGGCAGCTCACCCGCCAGCGCCCGGCGTGCACAGCCGCGCGCGCTGCCCGCCGCCCGGCCCGCTTCCCGTCAAGCCACCCGCGACCCTACCTCTGGGCGCAGCACACCACCGCCACCAGCACCGGGGCCGAGAAGATGCCGAAAAGCCTTCCTCCCGCAAAGCCCCACATCCCTCCGCCGCGCCCCGGCACGGGGGAGGGGGCGCCCCGCCGCCGTCGCGACCCGCAGCCGGGGCTGCTCCTGCTGCTGCCGCCGCCGCCGCCGCCGTCGCGCTGGCCCCGAGCGGAGGAGGGCGCAGGGGGAGGGGAGGAGGAGGAGCGGCGTGCGCGGGCGCGCGGGGAGGGGGAGGAGGCAGGGCGAGCCGGAGGCCGAGCCCGCCGCGCCGCGCACCCCGGTCCTCCCGCCCCCGCGCTCGCCGCGGCGCGTGGCCCCCGCCCTCCGCGCCCCCTCCCGACCTCGGCGGCGGCGGAGCGGGACCCGGAGCCCGGCGGGGGACGGCAGGCAGGAGCCGCGGCTGCGCGACGCGCGGCAGGGCCGGGGGTCGGCCGCGCAGCCAGCTCTGGGCTCCTGGCGCTCCGGGACGAAGGCGATCGTCGCCGACGGCGACGCGGGCAGCGACCGCGGAGGAAACGCTAGCCGCTTCCCCCCGCCCCCTCTCCGGCCGACTCCTTCACTACGACCCCCGCCCAGCTGCGGCGGAGGCCGAGCCCGGAGATGCTGCTGAGCGCCTCTTCCCGGGGGACTGCGCGCAGCAGCCGGGAGGGAGGCTGCCGGGCCCGAGGGAAGCCCCTACCTCACCTGCGGGACTCTGAGCCTCGCGTCCCCAGGGTCCAGGAGAGCCAGATGAGCAGCAGGAGAGCCCGGAGCCCGGAGCACATGGCGCTGCTCCTCCGACCTAACCCGGGTGGGATCCGCTCTCCCCTACAGTCGCCGAGCATTCCAACAGCGATGGGGGGGATCCCCGCCCCTGCCCCCACCCACGGGCTTTCCCGCCTGACCCATCATCCAGCCCCTTGCATGGCGGCCCCATTAATTATTGATGCAATTTAAAACCATTTTTAAAATTGATTCCTTAAACTATGTCTCTCACCCTCACCCCCTGAACATTTCACGTGAGCACTGGGCCCTCCCTACTCACATAAATCCATTTATGATGAATGTTAGAGAGGCCTGAATATGCACACTTTATCATCAGTAAACTGGAGTCCAAATCAGAGTTGGAGACCCTGGGCTACCATCCCGGGGATGGGAGAGTAACGTGTCTTTTCTGATGCAATCTGGAGCTGTCCGTGGTTCTTACTATAACACAAGAAATCTCGTTAACACTGTGACCGGCCCCCATCCTTTGGTCCTCATTTTAGAAGACCTCTGGCACCTTGGTCAAGAAACAGACTGATGCCACCACAGTCCACCCTGCGCTGTGTGTCACCACTGTGTACCTGAGGGTACTTGCTCACCCATGGCCTTAGGTTGTCTGTTTTTCGTTAGTGAATGATCCTCAAAGTTTTTCTGTGCTACAGACTTCTAGTATTGAGGAAAGTGGTTACACATTCTTACCTGTGGTCAGCCAAGAAAACTTATAAATCAAGTTCACTTTCTGCTTAATAGACTTCGTTGGGCCATTCCAGGGCCTAATGAATGGTTAATAATAGATAACTGCTTCTCTGTATTGACTAATTTTTTGTACGAAGCTCAAGGTTTTCTTTTCTATTATCAAGGCTTTATATAGGTAAATATCTAAATCTAGACCCTGGTTCTCAAGTTGGCATATTTCTGGCATTAATTTTAAATACCATTGCCTTTTTTAAAAAGTCAGCAATTTTATTTTTGGAACAGAAAATATGACCACAGAAACCTGAAAGGTTGATATTAAGATAGATTAAGAGATAAATATAGCTCCCTAATTATTTCCTGGAAAAGTCTGTTTGCAACTACTTTGTATTCTGTGTCCTGTTAATGTACAATGGAATTATCAGGAAAACTAGATCTGTATTATCATACCTTCCCCTCCACATTCATGTTTCAGTCTATTTCTCCTG
Organism: Camelus dromedarius; assembly: GCF_036321535.1. Lineage (NCBI taxonomy): Eukaryota > Metazoa > Chordata > Mammalia > Artiodactyla > Camelidae > Camelus > Camelus dromedarius. Next base: position 1,402,692 of record NC_087464.1, on the reverse strand, counting down.
TTTGCATGTGCCTCTTTTAGAGAAATGCCCTGTTGAGGATCACAGCTATAGAAAATACACAAGGAGAATAAGGTGTTTGAGTAAAGCCAACAACATAGCAAGAATGATCCCCCTTGTTATTATCTTGTGTATTCTAAAACTTGAAAACCACATTACAAATGTTAGTATCCAACCACGTGCCACCTCAGATCTTGGCTTCAACCACCCTGAGTCTCTTGCCTTATTTTTTAATTCCAGTTGCTGCTTCAGCATGCAGTTCTGCAAGAGCTCTGATCAGCTTTGCACGGGAACAAATCCACACCCCTCACCTCCTGTCCACATAGCTTGTCTCTCAGCTCTCACCTTCAGGCTTCTCGGTTGGCAATGAGGTCCAAATGCAACAGGACCTGAGTATTCGCAAATGAGCAATCTGAAATTGCAGTCGAGTTAGCTATCCAAGGGGTGAGCCTTTGATGAATGGAAGAAGGGAGCCAGGAAATAAATGATTCCTCCTCCAGTTCCCCCTAAGAAATGTCCTGAGCTGCTGTAATAATTCCTCTCTTTTTTCCTCTCCTTCCACACCTGGATCCCCTTTCCCTTCACTCCTGTTTTCATCAACATTACACACCCTAGTAAAGCAATGGCATGTAAATTTTGCCAAGACTAAGTCATCCACCCATTGGCAAATTGTTACTGTCACCTAAAAGGCAGTCTTTTTTATAATATGAAGGTGAAGTCAAAGAGAAACATTGTGGTAAGTGTACACTGGTATAATCAAGATACATAAGGCCATGTGGCTCATCAAAGTTGCTGGCCAGTTTGCACCTACATGGGCCAAAAAAGTTGGGCATGCAACCCTTGGCCGCCCTCCTGTCTCAGCTCTTCCCACAGCCGCCTTGGAAGGTTGGATGAGCATTGAACCCCAGGTACCCCCATCTTTCCACTCCTTTGCCAGGATTCCTGAAACCAAGAATATTTTCATACATGGTGCTAATGTGTTAGCCAAATCAGCAGGAAATTATTGATGTAGTTCTTACTTTCATTTATGTTACAGAAAGAGAAAAAAAGGCTTTAGGAGTCCCACAATGGGTAAATTGTCACATCAAAAGGAAAAGGAGACAAATGCCATCTTGTTCCTAACGAAGTGATTTTAAACAGGCTAGAATAACCATTGGGGGTCCTCAAGGTGGGAAGAAGAAAGGAAGGAGACAGATGAAGAGCATCACGTGATCACTTTGCCTCGTCCGTGTCTCTGCATTCGGGCTGACCCAAATGCCTGTCACCAAACTGTTTTAATCATAGTTGCTTCTTACTTACAGAGAATCAAGTTGTCTTTTTAAACAATATCCAAGTTTCTGACAATAGATTTTAAAACTCTTTAAAAATATCTCAATTTGAAGTATAGCACACGAAATAAAAACTTAAATGTATACTTAGATGTTTCTTGAAAAATGTATAGAGCAGTGTACATTTTCATCATTCCCAAAACTCCCCCCTGATCCTTTAGCCTATTTGCCATTCCAGGTCCAGACAAGTGCAGACCTCACTTCTGTCATTACAAATATTTTTGTCCTGTTCAACATTTCATGCAAGTGGAAATATCCAGTATGTGTTATTGTATGGCTGGCTTCTTTCCTTCAGTATAATTTTTCTGACATCCATCCATAGTTTGTTTCTTTTTACTCGCTGAGTAGTATTCCATTGTGTGGCTATTCCACAGTTTGTTTACCCATTCATCTATCAGCAGACCTTTCTAGTTTGGGCTATTTTGAATAAAAAGTGTGGACATATGGCTTCATTTCTCTTAGGTCAATACCCAAGAGTGAATGGCTGAATTGTGTGGCAAAGGGCATGTTCAGCTTTATAAGAAACTGCTAAAATTTCTTCCAAAGTAATTGAAGGATTTTAAATTTCATCAGCAACGCATATGAATTGTGGCTGCTCCACACCACCACCCTCCTCAGTCCCAGTGGGCAGACAGTGGTATCTCATGTGGTTTTACTTTGCATTTTCCTCATGATAAATAACTGTATTTCATTGGCATACTGGCCTCTCATACCTTCTTTTTGAAAATAAAAGATTTTTCCCATTTTAAATTGCATTCTTAGTCTTTTTTAAATTGAGATATGAATTCTTTACATAGTCTAGATACAAATCCTTTGTCAAATGTATGTAATGTGAATATTTTCTCCCACCTGTGGCCTTTCTGTTTGCTTTCTTTGATAGTGTCTTTCAAAGGAAAGAAGAATTGAGTTTAGATGAAGTTCATCTTATCAGTCTTTCTCTTTTATGGGTCAGAATTTTGGTATTCTACCTAAGACAACTTCACTTGATTGAGAGTTAAGATTTTCTCTATGTTTTCCTTAAAAAGTTAGCATTCATATTTAAATCTTTGATATGCTTATAGCTAATTTTTATGGACAGTTTGAGTAAGGGTCAAGGTTCTTTTCTTCTATGTGGATGTCCAGTTGTTTCAACACAATTTGTTGAAAAATATTCTTTCCCCCATTGAGTAACTCAGATTTTTGTTGAAAATCCGTTGCCCTCATGTGTATGGGTATGTTTGGGGGCTGTTTTATTTACTCTTTTTCATTGACCTATACATGTATTCTGTCACCAACTCCATATTGTTCTGATTAATGTAGCTGTAAATATTGAAAACAGATATAATAATTTATCCAACTCTGCTCTTCTTCTTTAAAAATGTTTTTGACTATTTTAGGGTTTTGCATTTTTATAGACATTTTAGAATGATCTTTTCAATTTCTATAAAGAAGCTTCATGGGATTTTAATTTGTCTTACATAAAACCTATACATAAATTTAGAGGAAATTGACCTCTTAGCAATATTGATTCCTCCAATCTGTGAAAACTCTGTATGTCTCCATTTATTTAGATCATTAATTTTTCTCAGAAATACTTTGTAGATTTCTGTGCAAGGCCTTACATTTCATTCATTAAATATATCCCTAAGTATTTCATATTTTAACCTGTTATAAATGCTATTTTTAATACTTCATTGTCCAATTGTTTGTGGGTAGTATACAGAAATATAACTGATTTTACAAAAGAGAAACAGACTCATAGACATAGAACACAAATTTGTGGTTGCCAGTGGGGAGGGGGTGGGAAGGGACAGACTGGGAGTTCGAGATTTGTAGATACTGACAGGTATACATAGAATAGATAAACAGGACTATACTGTGTGGCACAGGGAAATATATACAAGATCCTGTGGTAGTTCACGGTGAAAAAGAATGTGACAATGAATATATGTATGTTCATGTATAACTGAAAGATTGTGCTCCACGCTGGAAATTGACACAACAATGTAAATTGACTATAACCCAATAAAATAAAATAAAGTATAACTAATTTTAATATATTGACATTACATCCTACAAACTTACTCAATGTACAATTATTTTAATAAGATTTTTTGTAGATTCCTTGGGATTATACCAAGAAAATCAGCATATAATCTCTGAATATAGAGAGTTTTGCCTCTTCCTCTCCTGTATGGATACTCTTTATTTCTTTTTCTTGCCTTGCAGCACTGACAGAGACCTCCCGTACAATGTGGAGTAGAAATGATGAGAGTGGACACCATTGCTTTACTCCAATATTAGGGGAAAATGCTCAGATTTGTCTGTTGGTTTTTTACCATTAACCATGGTGTTGACATCTTCCTCTTACTTTTCTTTTGTTCTTGCTACCTTCTTCCCTTTTCCTTTTTTTTTTTTTTTTTTTTTTTTTTTTTTTTGGCACCTCTGTGAAAAATTCAGTCTTAAGAGTAGGGTAGCACAAGGTTGCATCCGGGATGGAATGAGGAGCCTCCAGGACTCTGGCCTCAGGGGTCAGAGCCCAGGCAGTGTGAGGAGGGCCTGAGGTTTCATTGCTCAAGTGCACAGAAAAAAAGGCATCTTTCTGAGCAGAAGGCTGAGTTTGGATGTCACAGCCAAAGCGAAAGGAAGGAGCGTATCCCTGGGAAAGGACAGGCTGGCATGGGTGTCAGAGCCCATGCGAGACTAGGAAGGCAGTGATGTGGACAAAGCAGCTTGTGTTTGACATTAGAGCCAAGGTAAGGTGACGCCACATCCCAGTGGAGGTTGGCCTAATGTGGCAGTAAGGGTCTCAGAGGGTAAGAGAGTGTCCAGGCATGGGGACTACCCTGTGTGAGAGTCTGAGCCCAGGCAGAACGAGAAGGGCACCCACACAAGGGGGCCAGCCTGGAATCAGAGCCCAAGCAGGGATAGGAAGCCACCATAGCGCTGTGCAAGGGCAGAAGATGACGTGGGCATCCATGTGCTGGGGCGACCTGTCATGGGAACTCGGAGCTTCAGGAAAGTATCCACACTCTGGGATGGCCCAGAATGGGGATTCAGAACCCGGACAGGGAGAAGAGAGCGTGTGCAGGGAGTGGGGGGAGTGGCGGCAACAAGGTTATATAGTGGGGCAAGGATCAAATGAGTAAATATATTAAGGATAATGGAAGCCAGGCTTCCCTCTGTTCAAGATGGGACTTACAAATATTAAGACAGGGAGAAATAATCCCTGTGGTGTGAGATTGCAATTGAACATGTACGTGTAAACTAATGACTTTCAAACTGTCTAGATGAGTACAAATGCATACATACACGTGCATACGTGCATGTACTGTATTTACGTTCATTTACTGTGTACATCATAGACTGTAACGTATACTTATTTTCTGTATACCTACACGTATACATGCATGTACATTTATTCCCAAGTTCTGTCCTAGGAACAGCGACAGCCTGATAGCAATCAGCATCTCCTACACCCAGAACTTAGATTCTACGTATAATTTTCAAACTGAAAGGAACCATGGGTCCTTTGAAAAAGAGTTGATTCTTGAAACGGTCAAGGGAGTGTAGGATGCAATTGAACTATCTTGTGTCAGAGAAATGGAAGTGTTTAAAGAATGATGGAGATGTGTCAGAGAGACACAGAATCCAGCCGGAATGTGTTTGCACTGCCCAATTCTGGAAAATCTTTGAGCCTAAAAATGAATAATGACAATAATGAACTACAACCCATGGAAAAAAAAAAAAAGAAAATATGAGTTAATGCATATTAATTGATCAATTAATTAATGAAACGGTTAATCACAAATGGTATCTTTGCATAGATTTTAGGTACATTCCCAACAAAATACTAATTATGGAGAGGTAACTGAACACAGCACAGCTGGCAGATACCACCTTAATCAAGTGATCAATATGAATAAATTAAATACTGAAATTAATCAAAATAGCATGTCCTATGATACAGTACATTGAGAAGAACATTGTAACCGTTTGATGACATTTCTAACAAAGATGCATGACCTGAATGTAATCACAAGGAAACATCAGACAAATTCCAACTGAGAGACTTCAAATACAACATAACAGCCCTGAAATATTTAAAAGTGCCAAGGTCATCAAAGTCAGAAAAGACTTAGAAAGTATCCCAAACTGAAGGAAGCTGAAGAGATAGGGATTCTTAATGCATGTGATTCCGAACTGGATCATTTTGCTATAAAAGGTATTAACGGGGCAACTGGTTGATCTTGAATGGGCTCTGAAGATTGCATCGTAGTAATTTAGTATCTATTTCTTGATTCTGATGATTGTGTTGTAACAGCATAGGAAAGCCTCCTAGCATGCATGAAAAACACTCAGCTGTTTGAGGACGACAGTCATCAGCTTGGCTTCTCATGCACAAATGATTCATGGAAAAGTTCATTGTGAAGTACCTCAAACTTTTCTGTAAGTTTATAATGGTTTTAAATTTTTTTTTTTAAGTTTTCTGTAGGTATCCTTCCACAGATTAAGAAAAATGCCTTCCATTAGCAATTTGTGTAAAATTGTTTGTTAAGAATGAAGTGGGATTATAAATCAACTAAACCACAATAAAAGAAAAAGAAAAAGAATGAAGTGGACATTCGTCAGATGCTTTTGCTGTTGTTATAATTATCTGCGGAGATAATTACATGGATTTTCTCCTGTATGGTTTTAATGTGGTAGATGACATTGATTTTCAAAAGTTCAACAATCTTCGCATTTCCAGGATAAATATTACTTGGTCATCTTGCTTACATTTTTAATATATAAATGGACTTGACTTCCTAATATTCTTGTTAAGGATTTCTGTGTCTATGTTCAAGTTTGGTGTATAAATTTCTTTTCTTGCCTAGTTTTTGTTTTAATGCAAAATAAGGCTACTACATGCTCCCTTTTCTTCTAAGTTTTGAAAGACTTTTGGTAGGATAATTATCATTCCTTCCTTAAAATTATTTTCTAGAATCCATCAATGAATTGAAATTCCCCTTAGTTTTTAATGGTAAATATAATTTATTTAACAAGCATAAGGCTATTTAGTTTTCTGTTTCTTCTGGTGACAGGTTTGCTAATTTATGGATTTTAAGAACTCCGTTCATTTCTCCCAAGTGGTCAAATTTATTAACAAAAAAATGCTTGTAATAGGCCCTTAATTGTAATTTTGAAGAATTCAGTACATGTAGTTATGCTCCTTGTTTCTTTCCTGATATTAGCAGCTTGTGCCTTCATTGCCTTTTCTTGATAAGTCTCGGTTGATTGCCTCCATTAATATTCAAAGAATCTGCTTTTGATTTCATTGATTTTTCTTTATCATTTGTCTGTATTGTATTTTACTGGTTTCTGCTCCTACCCTAATTATTTTCTTTCTATACTTTGGCTTTATTTGGTTCTTCCTTTTCTAGCTTCTTAAGATGAAAAGTTGGATTATTGCTTTTATTAGCCAATAAATAATACATTTACTGTTGTCTTTATGCACCTGAAACTTTTTACAACCTAACGTTACCAGAGGCATTCTACTTACACCATACATGCCAAACTAGGAATGATGTTTGTGCATTCTGAGGTATCAGTTCACGGAATAACATACTCAATAACAATGGCCCTAGAAGTCTATCAGTCAGTTGTATTTTATAAAACCACCATTAATTTCTTCATGTGACCCACCTTCCAACCTTGACTGTGTAACTGTGCTGACTGGACATAAGAAAGAAATGGCAGAACACCCACTAGTGTAAACTGAGTGTAATGAGAGACAGAGGTAAAATTGAGAATTTTTTTCATGTTTTAAGACCATAAAAATAGGAAATCAATACAGTTTTAACTGTTCAACCCCAAAGTAGGGTTGAATCTCAATTAAAATTATAAATTAAAACCACAGGTAAAAAATACAGGAAAAAAGCCCACATGATTTCAATACATCTAAACTTTTGTGTCATTCCTTTAGTTTCAAATGAATATCCTCTAGCATTTATTAACATACATGTGTCCATAATATGTATTGCATATATTATATAATATATAATAAATATAAATGGGTAATATATGTTAATATATACAAATTATAAATGCTGTGGATTTCAATATCCTATACTATTATATAATGAAAGATTAATAAAGTATGAAACTTAAAGGAACTTAGATCATTATATTCTTAATATACATATATACAATATAATACATAAAATATTTAAGAATATAAACTATGGTCTTTTAAGTTTCATAATTTATTTATCTTGTATTAGGTAATAGTATGGACTGTTGAAATGCATGGAATATTTATAACCTAAACAAAAAAAATTTGAAGGAGATCAACCAAGATGGTGGAGGAGGACATGGAGCTCATCTCCTCTAATGAACACTTCAAAAATATACCAACATGTGGAACAATTCCCACTGAAAACCAGTGGGAATCTGGCAGAAAGACTCCTGTACAACCAAGACTGTAAGAAAGATCCACACGTAATCTGACAGGAAGGGAAGAAAAGCAATCAGGTCAGGACCTGTGCCCCTGGGAGGGGACTCAGAGGAAACAGGCGATTATGTAGGTGGATATCCACGCTGGGGAGTGGGCAGTGAGAGACACACACTGGCTGACCCAGTCCTGTGGTCCTACTTGGGGGAGGCAAGTCCCCTTGGCTGGGTGAAGGACCACTGAGACTAACAGAAAGACTGTGGGGAGCTGAGACTCTGCTTGTGGGGAGTGCATGCAGGCTGGCTTGTCCCCAGGGAAGGATGGAGAGAGGTCTGCTCTAGCAGCTGCTGGGTTTCCCATGACCACTTCAGAATTCACCCCAGCCACAGCCAAGTGAACACACCAGCCCCATTCATTAGATGTCACAGCACAGCATAAGATCTGAGACAGACAGGGCCAGAAGGACTCAACTGGGGGACACAGAGGTGACTCAGTCCCCAGACAGAGCCTGGGTGTGGCAGGAGTGGCCATTGTTGACACTCAAGAAGTGTATCAGAAGCTGCCCAGACCTCTGTTGGGGACTGAGTCACCATCAGCTACCTCCCCATACACACTGAGATTCCACGCAGGACCCTTGCCTTGCAGGGTAGTTCTAAAGCAAGACACTGTGACTGACACAGCAGAGATCCCACTGGAGCCCCATTCCCTTCTCTGGGGCAAGATTCCTGGTGTAGGGAGAGGGGAAAACACACATTGAAAAAAAAAAAAACAGATCCAGCTCAAGCCTAACTCTCAGGGCTTCTACTCCAGGAACTTGGGATCAGATCCTGACCCTAATAGGGCAGTGATGGCCATTGAGCAGAGAGGAAGTCCTGACTCACATCTGGCACCAGCTCTAGCTCCTCCATCTCCAGTCCCACCCCAACCAGTGTGCTAGCTGCCAGGACACCAGGAGGAATGGGCATCCACACCAAATCCAGCTCTCCCACCAAAAACACTGGGCCCGTGCAGTCTGTGTAGAGATGCTCCCACATAAGAATACCCTTCAGGACTGAAATAGGTAACTGTTTCACCTAAATTCATAGAGGCAGAGAACATTAAGTAAAATGAAAAGGCAAAGAAACTGCTCTCAATTGAAGAGGCAAGAGAATACTCCTGAAAAAAAAAAAAGATGAAATGGAAATAAACAACTTACCAGATAAAGAATTCAAAGTATTAGTTATAAAAATGTTAACAGGATTAGGGAAAAGAAGTGACATAAGCAGTGAATATTTTAACAAGAATCTAGAAAATATTTAAAAAGCCAACCATAAATTAAGAATTCAACACACACACACACACACACACGAGGGAATGAAGAACAGACTAAATGATACAGAAGAAGGGATAAGTGATCTAGAAGATAGAATGATGGAAATCACCCAATCAGAATAGCAAAAAGAAGAGAAAATTAAGAAAGAATAATAAAAACAGCTTAAGAGATCTCTAGGACAACATTAAGTATACCAATATTTGCATTATAGGGGTCCCAGAAGGAGAAGAGAAGACAGAAGGTAATTGAAAATGTTTTTGAGGAATTTATGGCCAAAAACTTCCCAAATGTGAAGAAAGAAAAAGATACCAGGCACAGGATGCACAGGTTTCAAACAAGGTGAACGCAGACAGACCCACACCAGGACACATCATAATTAAAACGGCAAAAGTTAAAGGTAGAATTCGAAATGCTGCAAGAGAAAAACAAAGATTCATCCATAAGTGAATCCCCATAAGACCATCAGCTGATTTCTCTGCAGAAATTTTGCAGGCTGGAAGGGAGTGGCATGATATATTCAAAGTGTCAAAGCAGAAGATCCTGCAACCCAGGATGCTCTACCCAGCAAGATTGTCATCTAGAATAAAAGGAACGATAAAGACCTTCTCAGACAAGCACAAACTAAGAGTTCATCAATACCAAACCTACCCTAAAAGAAATGTTGAAGGGTCTTGTCTAAGTGGAAAAAAAGTAATAATCTACAGGAAAGGGGAAATTTCCACTAGGAAAGGCAGAGATATAGTAAGGATTGAAGATTACTGAAATAAGCCTGTATGCAGATTAAAAGACCAAAAAAATTGTAAAAGCAACTGTAATTGCCATAAAGAGCTAGGGGATAAACATGAAGATGTAAAACACGATACCAAAAATGCAAAATGTGGAGGAGGGGAGTAAAATATGTAGATCTTTTAGGATGTGTTTGAACTTAAATGACTACCAGTTTACAGCAAGTAGATATAGCTATTGGTCAACATACGTGAACTTCATGGTAACCACGATCAAAAACATACAATGGATGCACAAAAACCAAAAAGAAAGGAACTTAAGCATAATACTAAAGAAAATCGTCAAACCACAATGGTATAAACAAAAAGAAGAAATGAAGAGAGAAAACTACAAAAACAACTGGAAAACATGTAATAAAAGGACAGTAAGTACATATCTATCAATAATCACTTTAAATGTCAATGGACTAAATGCTCCAAGCAAAAGACATAGCTGGCTGATGGGATAAATAACAAGACCCTTCAATACGCTGCCTAGAAGAGATTCATTTCAGGGCTAAAGACACATACAGATTGAAAGAGAGATATTTCATGTAAATGGAAACAGCAAGAAAGCAGAGATTACAATCCTCACATCAGACAAAACAGACTTTAAAACAAAGGCTGTATTAAAAGACAAAGATGGGCGTTATATAATGGTAAAGAAGAGGATGCTACACTCATTAACATATATGCACCCAATTCAGGAGCACTTAAATATGTAAAGTAAATACTAACAGACATAAAGGGAGAAACTGATGATAGCACAATAATAGTAGGGGATTTTAACACTCCGCTCACATCAATGGACAGATCATAGAGACAGAACATCAATAAGGCAACAGTGGTCTTAAATGGCATAATAGGCTGGCTGGACTTATTAGATTTCTACAGGACGTAACCTCCAAAAACAGCAGAATACACATACATTTCACGTGCACAAGGACAGATCACATACTTGGCCAAAAATAAAAAGCCTCAACAAATTTAAGAGGATAGAAATTAAATCAAGTTTCCCCCCCTAATCACAACAGTATGAAACTAGAAAACAACTAAAGAAGGAAAAAAGGAGAAAGAACAAACACCTGGAGACTAAACAACATGCTATTAAAAAACCAATAGGTCAATAAAGAAATTAGAAAATATCTCGAGGCAAATGAAAATGGGCTCACAGACACAGAGAACAAACTAGTGGTTACCAGTGAGGAGAGGGAAAGTATGAGGGGCAAGCTAGGGGTATGGGATTAAGAGATACAAACCACTATGTATCAAATAGATAACCAACAAGGATACACTAGCGAGCACAGGGAATTATAGCCATTGTCTTATAGTAACTTTTATCCATAAAAATACTGACTCAATGTGCTGTACACCTGAAACTAATGTAATACTGTAAATCAGCTACAACTTTAAAGACTCTTTCAAAAGTAATAAATAAACAAAAATCTATTGGTATGTCTTCTAAAGATTTTAACAAGGTGCAAGCCTGAGGATGTTTTGTATCAGATTCCTCTCTTCTTTTACTGTTTAAGCATCATCCATTTAAGTTAAGGAGTTAAATTTTTGAGAGTACCTTATCCTAGACATTCTGCTACCAAATATATCAGAGAAAAATGTGAATGAAACACAGTTCTTGCTTTCCAGTAACTTGTAATACGTAGAGATAACAGATGGTATAAGGACTTGAAGAGAGTATTTCCTTCCTTGAGATTGAACAAGATGAGGAGATGGAAGCCATGTAGGACTGAACTGAGAAAGAACTGGGAGCCCGTTTAGGGAAGTGTTTGCACTAGGACCCGACCAAGGAACATACAGGAAAGACTTACCAGACGGACCACATAATTAGAGTTGAGAATCCATTAGTGAAGGTAGACACCCATATTCCAGGAAGAGGAAGAGGGCAGTGAAGGAGGAGGATATATAAACTTTTTTCAGCCAGGTGAGCTGAAATTAACCAGCAAAGAACCAAGATAGCAAACATTACAAGCACCCTACGTTTCTTCACTTGTGTTCCTGACCATCAGCTGGAGGACTTCTAGAACCACAAAAAAATACCCTTGTTAACTAGTAGACTCGGTTTGTTACCTGAAGATTTAAGTGCTAGATAAGGACTAGTAACATCAAGGGCAGGGAGGTAAGTGAGAAAGAGAACATGTTCTTGTACAAAGGAGTTCCACACTCGACATAGTAATGTGTACAGGGATGGGCCCCAGAAAAACGAATGTTTATACATCTTATTAAACCTCATATTCTGTGTAGCTTTCTTTTATCTCTTAAGATTATGGTTTTTAGATTTTTACTACTAATAAATGTAGTTGTGGTGCATTTGCATTTGTCTGGAGAAAAATAAAATTCAAAAAAGGCACATGCACCCCAATGTTCATAGCAGCCCTATTTGCAATAGGCAAGACATGGAAACTAACCCAAATGTCCATCAACAGATAACTGGGTAAAGAAGTTGTGATATATTTACACAATGGAATACTACTCAGCCATAAAAAAGAATGAAATAATGCCATTTGCAGCAACATGGATGGACCTGCAGATTGTCATTCTAAGTGAAGTTGGCTGGAAAGAGAAAGAAAAATGCCATATGACATTATTTATATAAGGAGTCTAAAAATAATAAGGCCACAAATGAACTAATTATTATTTTGATTTCTTGAATATGTGTAAACACATCTGACTGTCCTTTATGATTGGGTTACTGCATTCTGTTGATTATTATTTTGTAGCTGGCTTTACTCCTTTGATAACTACGTAAGTTTAAAGAGCTAGAGATCTAATCTGTTCTTAAAAACAATAATTAGTACATATATGTAAACTAAAAAGAGTGCAGTATACTGTATATATGTATTTATATTCTATATGATGTGTATGTGCACTCGAACTGTAATAAAAAAAAAATTCTCCTTGTACAAAGTACTTTCACACTTGACATAGTAATGTGTACAGGGATGGGTCCCAGATAAATGAGTAGTTATACATCTTATTAAACCTCATATTCTGTGTGGCGTTTTTTAGTCCCTTAAGATTATGGTTTTTAGATTTTTCACTACTAATAAATGTAGTTCTGGTGCATTTGCACAAGCACAAACATGTAGTCTATCATATCAATAAACATACACATCTTCACATTGACTAAATATTGGCAAATTCCTTTCCAAAATGACTTCATCAAGTTACAAGCACAATAGTTGGGATCAAAAGTTCTCTTTGATCCACATATTACCAATTCTCTGCAATACAAGACGTATTTTTGCCATCTGGTGTAAAATGAAATACTAGTGTGCTAACAATTTGCATTTTCCTCTTTACCTGTATCATTAATTTGAATGTTCAGAGTTCATAATATATTATAATGATCCTTTGTCAGACATATGATTTGCAGATACATTCTTCTAGTATGTAACTAGTCTTTTATCCACAGAAATGCTTTCACAGAAGAAATTTTTTAAATTTCTGTGAAGTTAAATTCATCAATATTTTTTAATGGATCATGCCTTTTTTGTCATGTCTACAAACTCAGCAATCCCTGCTTTCTGAAGATTGTCTCCTATGTTACACTCTGAAACTTTTATGTTTTTAAATTTTACATTTAAACGTATGATTCACTTTGAGCTAATTTTTGTATAAGATCTGAGTTTTAGGTCAAGGCTTGTATTTTGACCATGAATATCCAGTTGCTGCAGTGACATTTCCCCCTCTCTTGAATTGCTTATGCATTTTTGTCAAATACAAGTTGAGTGTCTTTTTGCATGTCTGTACCTGAATTCTCTGTTCCCACTGATCTTTATCTTGATTATTGTACCTTTAAAATAAGTCTTGAAACGAAAAAAAATAAATTTTCTCACTTAAATTTTTTCTGAATTATTTTGGCTGTTCTCATTCATTTGCCTTTCCATATAATTTTTTTTATTGAAGAATAGTCAGTTTACAATGTTGTGTCAATTTCTGGTGTACAGCATAACGTTTCAGTCACACATATACATACATATATTCACTTTTGAATAATCTCATCTGTATCAACAAAAAATCATTCATGGATTTTGATAGGAATTGCATAAATCTCTACATCAGTTTGGGGCCATTAACATTTTTACTATGTTAAGTTTCCCAGTCCATAAACAGAATATCTTTCCATTATTTATATTTTAAAATTTTTCATTCATCAGTGTTTTTGATTTTCATCATATAAGTCCGGAAGATGCTTTGTTAGATCTATACCTAAATAGGAGCAATTGTAAATTATAGTGTATTTTAAATTTCAGTTTCAATGTGTTCATTGCTACTATATAGAAATGAAATCAAGTTTTGTATGATGATCTTCTATTCTGAGGCTGATTAATTTCAAGTATTTTTTGTTGTTGATTCATTGGATTTCTTTACAATTGCAGCACCTGCAAACAGAGACATTTTATTTCTTGCCATTTGATATGTATGCCTTTTATTTCCTTTTCTCGCCTGTTGCCCTGGCTAGAACCTCTAACACAATATTGAACAGAAATCATGAGCATTGATGGACTTTCTGTTCTTGATCTTAACGGAAAATGTTCAGCATTACACCATTATGTATAATATTTGCTTCAGATTTTCTGTAAGTATTCTTATCAGTTTGAGTAAGTTCCCCCATAGTCCTAGGCCTCAAAGAGATTTTATCAGGAAGAGGTGTTGAATTTTTTTCAAATGATTTTCTGCATCAATTCACATGATTAGAAATTTTTTTCCTTCATCTTGAATATAGTGAGTGATGTTGATTGATTTTTAAATGTTGAGCCAAGCTTCCATCCCTGGAATAGACCCCACTTGGTTATGGTGTATGATTCTTTTTATGTATTATTGAGCTCTACTTGCTAAAATTTTGTTAATGGCTTTTGCATCTATATTTATGAGGGATATTAATAGTCATTTTTTGTTTGTTTGTACTTTTTTCTGGTTCATCTATCAACATGACATTGATCTCATACAATGAAGGGGGAACTATTCCTTCCTCTTCTGTATTTTTGGAGGAAAATGTGCAGAATTGGGATTAGTTCTTTATTTAAATGTTTGATGGAATTCCCTGGTGAAGCCATCTGGGTCTTGATATTTCTTTTTAGGGAATTTAAAAATTACTAATTCAGCTTCCATAATAGTTATAAGGCTATTCAAATGTTCTGTTTCGTATAGAGTGAGTAATGGTAGTTTGTGTTTTTTTTTTAAGAATTGGTCCATTTCATATAAGATCTCAAATTGTGTGTAGGGTTTTTCATAGCATTCCATTTTTACCTTTTTACTGTATGCAAAATCTTTAGGGATATCCCCTGTTTCATTCTGGATATCATTAATTTGTGTCTTCTCTATTTTTGTCAGTACTGCTAGAGGTTTGCCAATTTTATGTATCTCTTCAGAGAACTTTTTTTGTTTTATCGGGTTTTTTTTTTCTCTGTTGTTTTCTGCTTTAAATTTCATTGACATCCATTCTTTATTATTTTATTCCTTCTGCTTGTTCTGGCTTTATTTTGTTCTTTGTCAAATTTTTGGAGGTGGGAGCTTAGATTATTGTTTTGAGGTTTTTTTCTATTTTAGTGTGTAAGCATTTGGTGCTACAAAATTTGTCATTAAGTAGTATATATTTCATTTCTTTATTCATTCATCTCCATATCTGGCTATTGTAAATAGTGCTACTATGAACATTGGGTGCATGTATTTTTTTGAATTAGTGTTTTCATTTTTTCCAGATATATACCCAGGAATGGAATTTCAGGATCATACGATAGTTCTATTTCTAGTTTCTTGAGAAATCTCCATACTATTTTTCACAGTGGCTGCACCAATTTACATCCCCACCAACAGTGTACAAGGGTTCCCTTTTATCCACAATCCCTTCAACAACTGTTATTTGTAGACTTTTTGATGATAGCCATTCTGATAGGTGTGAGGTGATATCTCATTGTGGGTTTGATGTGCATCTCTCTAATAATTAGCAATGTTAAGTATCTTTTCATGTGCCTTTTGGCCATCTGGATGTCTTATTTGGAGGGAAATGTCTATTCATATCTTTGCCCATTTTTGATTGGAATGTTTGGGGTTTTTTGATATTGAATTGTTTGAGTGGTTTATATATTTTGGATCGTAAACCCTTATCAGTCAACTCTTTTGCAAAAATTTTCTCCCATTCCATAGGTTATCTTTTCATTTTTTCCATGGTTTCCTTTACTGTGCAAAATATTTTAAGTTTAATTAGATTCCACTTGCTTATTTTTGCTTTTGTTTCTTCTCCCTTAGGAGATAGATCTAAGAAAATATTGCTACAATTTATGTCAAAGACTGTTCTGCCTATGTTTTCTTCTAGGTGTTTCATGGTTTTAGATCTTACATTCAAGTCTTTAATCCATTTGGAGTTTTTTTTTTTTAAATAGATTGAGGAAATGTTGTTGAAGAGACTGTCTTTTCTCTATAGTACATTGTTGCCTCTGTTGTCATAGATTAATTGAGCATTGGTGTGGGAGTTTATTTCTGGGCTCTCCGTTCTGTGTAATTGATCTAAGCGTCTGTCTTTGTGCCAGTGCCACACTGTTTTGATTACTGTTGCTTTGTAGCATAGTCTGAAATCGGGGCACATGATGCTTCCAGCTGCATCCTTTTTTCTCAAGATTGCTTTGGAATCCTTTGTGGTTGCATATGAATTTTTGGATTGTTTGTTCTAGTTCTGTGAAAAGGTCGTGGGTATTTTGATAGGGATTGCATTAAATCTGTAGATTACTTTGGGTAGTGTGGCCATTTAAACAATATTGATTCTTCCAATCCAAGAGCACAGGATATCTTTCCATCTCCTTGTATCACCTTTAATTTTCTTTATCATTGTTTTATAGTTTTCAGAGTATAGGCTTTTCACCTCCTTGCTTATATTTATTTACTCCTGATATTTTATTCTTTTTGATACAATTGTAAGTGGGATTGTTTTCTTGAATTCTCTTTCTGCTAGATCATTATTAGTGATGAAAAAAAGCAATAGATTTCTGTATATTAATCTTATATCCTGCTACCATGCTGATTTTGTTATTTGTTCTAATA
Source organism: Camelus dromedarius (assembly GCF_036321535.1). Lineage (NCBI taxonomy): Eukaryota > Metazoa > Chordata > Mammalia > Artiodactyla > Camelidae > Camelus > Camelus dromedarius. The sequence continues at coordinate 1,385,823 of NC_087464.1, read as the reverse complement.
ACTTTGGGATGGAGAATGCAGAGTGTTCTATTTACAGTATCATGTCATCTGCAAACAGTGGCAGTTTTACCTCTTCCCTTCTAATCTGGATGCCTTTTATCTCTTTTCCTTGTGTGATTGCTGTGGCTAGGACTTCTGATGCTTTGCTAAATAAAAGTGACAGGAGTGGGAATTCTTGTTTTGCCCCTGAATTTACCAGGAAGACATTCAGCTTTTCACTGCTGAGTATGTTTGCTGTGGGTTTGTCATAAATGGCCTTTGTTATAGAGATCTGTTCTCTCTACTCCCACTTTAATGAGAATTTTTTTTATCATGAAAGGATGTTGAATTTTGCCAAATACTTTTACTGCCTCTATTGATATGATCATGTGATTTTTATTTTCCTTTTGTTTATGTAATATATTGATTGGTTTGTGAATGTCAGACAATCCTTATGACCCTGGAATAAATTCAACTTGATCATGATGTATGATCCTTTTTATATGTTTTTGGATTCATTTGCTAATATTTTATTGAGGATTTTCACATCTATATTTGTTAAAGATATTGGCATGTAATTTTTCTTTTTTTGTTTGTTTGTTTTCTTTGGTTTTGGTATCAGGGTAATGGTAACCTCATAGAATGAATTTGGGAGTAGTCACTCCTCTTCAATTATTTGGAATAGTGTGAGAATGATAGGTATTAATTCCTCTTTATATGTTTGGTAGAATTCCTCTGTGAAGCCATCTGGTCCTGGACTTTTGTTTGCAGGCAATTTTGAGTTGCTCTTTTTTAATTAAAAATTTAATTTCACTCCTAGTGACAGTCTGTTCAAATTGTGTGTTTCTTCTTGAGTTGTCTTTGTGGATTGCTTGTTTCTGGAAATGTTTCCCTTTCTTCTAGGTCATCCAGTTTGTTGTCATGTTACTGTAGTAATCTCCTAACAGGTTTTTGTTTGTTTGTTTTTGTATCTCTATGGCATCTGTTGTTACTTGTTCTCTAACATTTCTGATTTGTGTATTTGGGTTCTCTCTCTTATCCTTTTGGTGAGCCTGGCCAAAAGTTTATCAATTTCGTTAATCTTTTTTTAAGAAAAGCCCAGCTCTTGCCTTCAGTGATCGTTTCTATTTTTAAATCTCCATTTTATTCATTTCTGCTCTTATCTTTATTATTTCTTTCCTTCTGCTGACTTTGGGCTTTGTTCTATTTTTCTAATTTTTTTTTTTTGATGGTTGGTTAGATTGTTCATTTAGTTTTTTCTTCTCTCTTGAGGAAGGCCTGTATTGCTATGAACTTCCCTGTTAGAATTGCTTTTGCTGCATCCCATAGATTTTGAAAAGTAGTGTTTTTATATTTTCTAGATTCTTGTTAAAATATTCACTATTACGTCATTTCTTTCCCCAATCCAGTTAACATTTTTATAACCAATGCTTTGGATTTTTTATCTGGTAAGTTGTTTATTTCTGATTCATTATTTATTTTTTCAGTGTTCTCTTGTTCTTTCAATTCAGAACCGTTTCTCTGCCTTTTCATTTTACTTAACTTTCTCCGCCTCTGTGAATTTAGGTGAACAGTTACCTATTTCAGTCCTGAAGTGGTATTCTTCTGTGGGAGCACCTCTACGCAGACCACGTGGGCCCAGTGTTTTTGGTGGGAGAGCTGGATTTGGTGTGGATGCCCGTCACGTCTCTCCTCCGGGTGTGCTGGCAGCTAGCACACTGGTAGGGGTGGGACTGGAGATGGAGGAGCCAGAGCTGGTGCCAGATGTGAGTCAGGACTTCCACTCTGCTCAGTGGCCATCCCTGCCCTGCTGGTGTATGGTCTGATTCCAAGTTCCTGGAGTGGAAGCCCTGAGGGTCAGGCTTGAGCTGGCTATTTCCCTTCAGTGTGTGTTTTTCCTTCTTTCCACCCTGGGGAAAGCCCCGAAGGAGGGGAGCACTGAAGCAAGTGGGACTTGCACACTCACGGAGGTCTAGTGTTCTGCCTGTGTTGGCTTCTGCAGCTCCGCTCAGACACAACTTAGGTTGCATCTCTTTCCCGGTCATGGTCGCCACAGATCTAGGTGGTGCTGTGGTGCAGAGTGAGCTGTGCTGGAGCTCCTGCTCCGACTGGGTACACAGAGAGGCAATCTCCGGAAAGCCAGCAATCTTGGGAAACTTCTGCTGCTGTCAGAAGTCTGGGATGTCTCTGGGACACTACTTGAGTAAGCATCAACAGTGGCCGCTGCCATCCCACCTGGGCTCTGTGCCAGCACTGAGTCAACTCTGTGTCCAAAAGTCACATCTTTTCCTAGGTCCTGGCCAGCCTAGATCCGGTGCCATGCTGTGGCATGGAGTGAGAAGGGTCAGGGTGTTCTCTGGGCTCAGACTGGGGAGGGTGGCAAGGCGTTTGTTGGAAACCTGGCAGCCACCCGGGCAGACCTCTCTCTGCCCTGCCTGGGGACAAGCCAGCACCCTTGCACATCTCATGAGTGGAGTCTAGGTTCTCCAGCCCTTCTGTCTTTCCCAGTGGTTCTCCAAGACATTCAGTGTGCTTGTCTCCTACGTGTAGGACCACAGGGCTGACATGCTCAGTCTGTGGATCAACCTGCTCACTTCTCAGGGTGAGGGTCAACCCATGTAATCTCGCTTTTCTTCTGAGTCCCCTCCCAGAGGCATAGGTGCTGACCTGATCACTCCTCTTCCCTTCCTACCCAATTATTACGTGTGTATCTTTCTTACAGCCTTGGTTGTACAGTGGTCCTTCTGCCAGCTTCCAGTTAGTTTTCAAGGAAAATTATTCCACATGTAGATGTCTTGTTGACGTGTTTATGGCGGTGGGGGTGGAGTGAGGACCACATCGTCTTACTCCACCATCTTGATCTATTTCTCCTCCAGTTTCCTTCTTTTAAAGACAATTTCCTTTACCCTTTCTTTTCAAGTCAGTCTGCTGGTGACAAATTCCCTACTTTTCCTTCATCTGAGACTGTTCTTGATTTCTTCTTCATCCCTGAAGGATGTTTTTACCAGATACGGAATTCACAGTTGATAGTTCCTTTAGCACTGGAAACTACCACACCATTTTCTTACCATCTCCATCATTTCTAATGAGAAATTTTCTGTCATTTGAATTCTTTTTCTTCTGTTGGTGATGTGTCATTTTCTTCTAGGTGCTTTAAAATTTCTGTCTTTGTCTTTAGTTTTCGGAAGTTTCATTACGATGTACCTTTTTATGGATTTCTTTGGGTTTATCCTATTTCTAATCTCAGATTCGTGAATATCAGTTCATGAGTTTTGCAAAATTGGGGGATATTTCAGACAATATTTTTGGAATACTTTTTAGCCCCAACTCTTTCTCTGGGACTCTGGCAGCATGAATGCTAGGACTTTTGTTTCAGTTCCACAGGTCCCTGAGGCTGTGTTCATTACTTTTTCTTTCAGTTTATTTTCTCTCTGCTGTTCAAACTGAGTAGTTTCTATCTCCAGGTCACTGCTTCTTTCCTTTGTCCCCTCCATTCTGCTGTTGAGCCCATCCATTGAGTCCTTTATTCTGATTATTGCATTTTTCAACTCTAAAATTTCCATTTAGTTCCTCTCTATATCTTCCATTTCTTTGGTGAGACTCTATTTTAAACAGTTCAAGTGTGTCCATAATTCTTGTTGAATTTTTATATTGGGTGCCTTAAAAATCTTTGTCAGATAATTCTAAAATCTCTGTCATCTTAGTGCTGGCATCTGTTGTTTTGTTTTGTTTTTTCATTCTATTCAAGTGTTCCTTGTCTTGGTATGATGAATTATTTTCTATCAAAATTGGACATTTTGTATATTATGTTACAAACATCTGGGTCTCCTTTAAGTCTTATGTTTTATGCAGCATCCTCTTAATTCCACTCTGGTTGGGAAAGGGGACTGCTCATGACTGCCAGGTAAGGGTGGAATTTGGGTTTGTTCATTCTGTTTTCATTGACTCCCAGGGAGGGAGAGACCCCTGCTGGTGAAGGTGGGGTGGGGACCGTTGGTTAGGATCCCTGGTAGGTTCCATTGATTATACTTGGAGAGAGGGACGGGTGTCTCATTACTGCTCCTCATAGGTCCTCCACTGATACCACAGTGGATAGCTTCCTTACCTCTGAGTCTTGGTAAAAGACCTTTCCACCAACCTGGCTGGCCCTGGCACCACCTCCATGGGGCGGGGAGGGTGCCTCATCACTGCCGGGAGGAAGGAAGTTCACGCTCCCCACATGGTCTCCATGGAGTAGGTCTGGGAGCTTCTGTTACCATCTAGTAAGGATGAAAGTCCTGCCTTTGCACTCGGCCTGGGGGGAGCTGGGTTCCTCTTACAGCCTGGCCGAGCTGTTCAGCTAGACACTCAGCCCTGAAGGCAGGAGTGATCAGGGCCACAATGTTTTCAGTGATGTTTAATGGGATATTATCATCTTGAAGTTGTCCGTCTTCCTGCACTGCCCTTTCCCAGTCTTTGGCGAGAAAAGGCAGACTTTTCTTGGGGTTCCTTTTCTTGTCAGTACTGGTTGGCATTTCCAGATTGCTGGCCTCTACAGTACTCAGTCTGAGATATAGAAGACACAAAAAGAAAGCCCAGATAATTCACTGCTCCGTCACTCCCAGCTCCTTAGGCCATCTGCCTTTTTCTTCCCACCTTTCAATGTCTTCTTATGTTTGTATTTTTCAAATGTATGATATCTAATATTTTTAGCTGTACTTAACAGAAGGAATAGGAAATAGCTCCACATTTGCTCCATCTTAAATGGTACATTTACTTTTTCCTCTTATTCTTCTTTGTACAACATTAAAAAATTTTTTTGTCATTTCAGTTAGTAAAAGACGATAATAAAGAGGAAAGATAAATGGGCAGATTTAATCTGCCATGTTTAATCCTCAGCCCTGTTAATAAATTTCCCAGTAGGATATCATTCTTGCATTCCTAAAATAGAACCCTAAACGTTCACAGCCTTTATTTTAAACTGAATATTCCTAATTTCCTTGTGACAATGCTTGAGTTATCTACATGCTATAATCATTCAGCGCATTGCTACCAATACTGTTTTAAATAAATAGTTTTCTTTTCGATCAATTAAAGATGAGAGAAATAAAATATTTCATCTTCATTTATAACTTCTCTGGTGCTCTTTCCTCTGGTTACTCCAAATTTCTAACCTACCTAATTTTCCTTTTCCCTGAAGGACCTCTTTGAGCACTTCTGGCATGGAAGGTCTGTTGGTGATCAATTTCCCGAGTTTCTGTTTCCCTCAAAAGCATTTTGTTTCTCCTTCACACGTGAAGGATAATTTCACTGGGTGTAGAATTCCAGGCTGAGGAGTTTTCATCGCTCGGAACATTACTTCATCCCACTCTCTTCTTGCTTGCATGATTTCTGACTAGAAGTATCCTCGTTCCTCTGTGTGTAAGGGTTCTTTCCCTCCTCTGCCTTCTTTCAAGATTTTCTCTCTGTTGTTTGCTTTGTTTTGTTTTTGTTTTGCATTGCTGCATTTTTAATATGACAGGCCCATGTACAGTCTGCCTTTGGTTTTTCGGTGTTTGTCCTTCTTGGTGTTCTCTGAGCTTCCTGGATCTTATTATTTTGCTGTGTCTTTCATTAATTTTGGAAACTTCTCAGGCACTCTCACTTGAAATACTTCTGCTCTGTGTCCTCTTCCTTCTCTTGCTGGTAATTCAGCTATGTGTATGCTGCACTTTTTGGAAAGGTCTTCCTGTTTATTTTCCATCTCTCTGCATTTCAGTTTGAGAAGCTTCTGCTATCTGCTCTTCAAGCTCACTGGTCCTTTCTTTGTCCATGTCCACGGGGCTAATAAACCCATCAACAGCATTCTTCAATTTTGTTCTTATTTTTTAGATTCCTAGCAATTCCTTTTGATTCTTTTTTTTTTAGAATTTCCATCTCTCTGCTTACAGCATCCATCTCGTCTTGCATATTTCTACTTTTTCCATGGAGCCCTTCACAGATGAATCATAGTTATTTTAAATGACCTCTCTGATAAATCCAACATCTGTGTCATATCAGAGCGTGGCTCTGGGAATGGTAATCAGGAATGAGCTACCCAAATATTTTACAACAATATGACTATTTGGTGTTGCTGTAGTGGTTGTGCATTTTATGCCAGTGACCTAAGTATGATAAAATGTTAAAACATGTATAATTTGCTGGTAATTGAAAGACAAGAAGTGAAATGTAAATATCAAAACCAAGGATTAACAATGATTTTGTATACCCAAACCAATAATTAACAATGTATATAGATTCCCCACTTTTATATAATCTTTTCCTTATTCAGTCTTTTTAAAATTACACAAATGATAAATATCACTGGAGGAAAATAAAAAAGAATCCAAACTGTCTTTATTCCCAATACAAAGTAAGAATATAAAGCATTTAAATATACTGATGTCTCTTAAAGCATTTTAACCTCAGTCACCTATCTTTGCCATTCAGATGAATTCTGGCCATCCCATCTTTGAATCCAACAAGAGGCCTGTGGCCTATTTCTTAGCTAAGAAAGTCTGTGTCTGCAGAGGTGGTGAGAATGCAGAGAGGCAGGGAGGAAGCATGCAGATGAAGAAGACCGCTTTACTTCTGTATGGTCTTGTCATTTCCAGGTCTGCTCAAACACCTTCTTGAACTTTTTTTAGTACAGTATTTAAGAGGGACCAAAACTATATGTTAATCCATCTCTACACAAGCGTAGAATCCTAGAAGTCCCAAGCTGCCTTTCAAAGAATGTATTAGGGGGTATCTTAGGAGAGAAAGTTGGGCTTAATAAATGTGTGGAGTATAGAATTTATTAGAGTTGCCATTGAAGTGAAAAGTATATAAACTACTTTTCCTTCTATTTTAGTCTATGATTAAGTTAGTCTCATTACCCACCCCCAAATATGAGATTCTGCCAACTTTTCTGTGTTTGAGAGGATAAAATAAGAACCAAAATTCACTTTGCCTGAATTAAAATGCCATGGAGATTTGAATCCTCTGGATTTTAATGGGAGTTTTAATTTTTTATTATAACATTATTTTCTTATGCACATATTCGTTACCATATGTTTATTACATACACATTTCTCCACATGCTTATATTCTACATGTCCTTCGTTTATAAACTGCCATTCATTTGCTCATTTTTCTTTGAAGTGTTTGTATTTTTTTATGGATTTGTAAGAACCTTTTAAGACAATTAAATCTTTGTCATGAATGTTTTACATAGTTTATGGGATTGATGATTAACACTTATTAAGTGCTTCCTGTTCTCAGCACTGAGATAATGGGTCTTCACACAGTCTCTCTCCTCACATAAACCATCTAATCACGCATAAAGGGGCTGCATTTATGACCCCACAGTGCTGTGAAGAAACCAAGGCTGAAAGAGGTGAATGCTTCCAGTGCAGCCACTCAGTCCCCCAACTGGGTCTCCTAACCAGTGGATTACGTCTTCTTCTCTGATAGTCATTGTCTTCACTACTTAAATCCAGGTTCCCATTGTGCTATTTGTCTGGAGAAAAGTAAATTTTTAACATTTATGAAAGGTAAAAATACACTATGAAATTTTGCTAACCCAATGTATATATATACATATAATATATACACATATGTGTATATACATATATATTAACACATGTAGTTCACACTTTTAGTTGTGATAATTCTGCTTCTTAGTCTATAACTTTAAATATTCTTGAATTCAGATAATTGTACGCCTTGTTTCCAAGATCATTGTTTGTCCAAAAATTAAATGCTCTCCTTCCCTCTCTCTCTGTCTCTCTCTCTGTCTCTCTCTCTATATATATATACACACACACATGCTCTTGTAAAATTGGTTCTATTTTTTAAATTTCTCTAATGACTTTTATACAGTGTGTGCATAAAATAAATAATAAAGATAAATAGACACATTGTAATCGACTGTACTTCAATTTAAAAAAATCTGGAATATTTACTAATGGAACCATGACTTCATGGAAGCTCAAGAATCCCTATACTTATCGCAGTAGCTGGCACGTATTGGGCATTAATAACCATCTGTTGAATGAATGCATGCATGAAGATGAATTAAAAGGAGAAGACACTCAAATGAAATGTAAAAATAAAAATAGAGATGCAAGGGTAAATCGACAAATTCACAAATCAGTGGGAGACATTGATGCAGTTTTCTCAGATTAAATAGACACAGGAGATTTGAATTACACACTTAAGTATATTGGAGAAAATACAACGTAATGCAATCGTACATGTATGCCTAGCCAGCGTAGTCTTTGCAAACACATACAGACCATAGAAACTGACTATGTGTTACATACAAGGAAAACTTGGAGAAAATTTAAAAGTGGAAATCAATTTGCAATAAACAATGTAGTAAAATTCCAAATTACAAAGTAAGGGAGAGTCAAAATATCTATTTACCTAAGTGTTAAATCACTAGACAAAATTAAAACTTAAAAAAAAACATATATTTATAAACAAGAGAACATCACAGAATTATGCCCCCTCAAACTTTCCCACTTATGTAGAAGTTGTTGCCTTAAATCAGTTTATAGGAAAATAAGGAAGAATGAAATTTGGGAACTAAATATTCAAATCAACAATTTTTTTAAAAGAACAATAAAATTAAGCTAAATGAAGTAGATGGGAGGAAGGAAGGAAAGAAAGAAGAAAAAGAAGGGAAGTAGTTACATTAAAAAGTCAACTTAAAAAATAATTCTATATACCATTGTAATAAAAAAGTCACTAAGTATAAGTATGAAGCCTATAAAATTCCTTGGAATGAAACTAACTACAATTTTTAAACTTATATAAGGGAAAAGCTAAAGAAAAGGAAATAAAATAACATAATATTCCTGTCTAAGAAGATTCAATAATATAAAGATGTTAACTTTCCCACATAGTTTATCCATTTCCTTACAGAAGAAAGGTTCAGATTTTTAAGGAAATATATTCACTATTTTCACTATTGAATACTGCTGAACTAAACGTCCTTGTGCAAAAATTTCTTTAGAAATGGAATCACGGTGTATGTGCGCCTCCAAATTTACTAGTATTGGCAAATCGCTTTCCCAAGTGGCTGTACTTACTTGTCGCCTCACCAGCTCTGTAGAAGGCTTCTCATTTCCTCACATCATTATCCCTCTTGGCATATGAGCATCATTAATTTCTACAGTTACAATGTCTATGAACTTATAACACATTACTGCTCAATTTGCATGTACTTTATTACCAAATTTTAATTATTTTTATATACTTTTTTGCTATTAGGTTATTGTCTTGAGTTTGTGGCCTCATCATACATGGCCCATTTTAACAGACAGGAGTTTTTGTGGGGGGTGGGGGAAGTAGTTAGGTTTATTTATTTATTTAAGTTTTTTAATGTATGTTAAAAATGATTATTTATATCTTACTTAAGATTGCACATTTCTTGTCTCTGCCAGTTATAAGCTTCTGGTTTTTGAAGTGAAAAAAAAGTGAATGAAAGGCCACAAATGGCAAAGTATCCTTCTTTTTTATGGGTGAGTTGTATTCCATTACATATATACATATATATGCTGCATCTCCATTATCTCTTCAACTGTTGATGTGCACTTAGGATGCTTCCATATCTTGGCAATTATAAATAATGTTGCTGCTAATAGCAGGGCGTATGTATCTTTTTGAGTTAATTCTTATTTTGTGGTTGGCTTTATTCCTTTGATAACTGTGTAAGTTTAAAAAGCTAAATCTCTAAACGTTCTTGGAAACAATCAACAGTACATATATGTAAATTAAAAGGTATACGTGCAGTTAAAAAAATGATCTATCAAGCCATGAAAGACATAGAAAAAACTTAAAAGACATATCACTAAATGAAAAAAGCCAGCCTGAAAAGGCCACAAACTGTACGATTCCAACCAAATGACATTCTCGAAGAGGCACAGCTACGGAAACAATAAAAAGATCGTGGTTTCCAGGGATTTGGGGAGAGGGAGGGAGGGAGGATTGAATAGATTGGAGCACAAGGATTTTTAGGGCAATGAAGTTACTCTGTACGATACTACAGTGGTGGCTACATGTCATTATGCATTTGTCAGAACCCATAGAAAGTACAAAATCAAGACTGAACCCTAATGTAAACTATGAAAAAAAAAAAAAAAAGAACTAATTCCTGAGTCAAACGAACACTAAAGGTTTTAGAAGAAAAGTGGAAACCATCAGTGGAGGAAAGAAGGAAAGGCCAGTCAGCTCATAAAAAAACAGAAACCAACAACAAAAACAATTATAAAAATGATAGAATGTATTGAACTGGAATCTATATCATGGAAGCATTTCAAAGAGGAAGAGAGACCGACTGTGTCAAATGAAGCCGATAAAGCAAATTGTGGATTGAGGAATCTTTTTTTTCCCTGTGATAGAATTGTTCTAAAATAGGATTGTGAGGGAGACACAACTCTGCACATTCACACATTCAAAAACCAAAGAATTTTGTATTTAAATGGGTGAATTTATGGCATGTAAATTATACCTCAAGAAATCTCTTTCAAAATGAAGGCGTATTTAGCACACATCTACCCAATAGAGCTGCTCCCAGGTGTTTGTCTCACAGGGTAAATGAAAACAGATATTTAGAACAATGATGCGTGTGTATATATACAAAAATATTTACCCATAATAACGACACTTGAACTAACCCAAATGTCCATTATTAAGAGAATGGATTAATATTTTGTGATATAATCTTACGAGGTCAAATTATTCAGCCCTACAAACAGAACAAACGGCATATTCAAATGAAAACATGTAGCTCTAAAAACATGACTTAGAGCAAAAGAGACAGACATCAAAGTACACATTGTGATTTTTTTCATTTTTATCAAGTTCAGCCACCATCAAACTGATGGATGCTGTCGAGAGAGTGTGTGTATTTCAACTGAAATGTGACAGAGGGTATACATTCTGTGTTAATGGATATGATTCAAACATATGGTTCATGCACTGACTTTTCTGATACTGTCGAGGGTTAGGAATTTGAAAAATTTGTGAAATCATAAACTTTACATTGACACATTCCACTATATTTTTATTGTATACAGATATAAACACAACAAGAAAGAGGTAAGAAAAAATTGCCATTAGACAATAATGGAGAGAGTGACATTTTAGTTACAACTCTCTGCTCTGACAAGCCCCCTTCCTCCCCACTGACACTGAGCAGATAACTGGCCAATCCAGGATGTCAGTTACTGGTTGGGCTCCAGGTGGAAAGTTGGGGTGTCCCCCGGGGCTTGTTGTGGCTGGTGGCTCCACGGTAACTGGGCAGAGCCCTGGGTGGAGCGGGGCCATGGAGGGGCTGCTGTCCTCCATGGAGCTTGGCTTTGGGCTGATCCTGAGGATGCTGAGTGCGGTCCTGGCTTTGCTGCCGATCTGAGAACACAATGGCCTGTGTTCTCAGCTCATGCTCCAGAGCCTCCACTGGGAGACAGTGTTGAATCTGCCTGTCCTCGCCTTATTGGTGGGTGTGTATTAATTTTACTGATTTTTTCCAATTTTTTTCATCTTTTGAGAAAAATATAGAGTTGACTTCTTTTTTGAGGTCAGTTTTTACTAAGGTAAAATTCACACACAGCAAAGCCCCTCACTGTGAATCTTTCATTTTTTTCAGTTCCAGCTTTGTTACATTGCAACAGAGGTCACTGTGCTTTGCTCAGTTTGCTTCTGTGGATGCATCTGATGCTTTTAAATGATGTATCTAGTGAAGATTTTCTTCTAGGTTTAATTTAACTCAATTACTAAAATATTCTTTTTCTGGAGTCTACTGAGTATCTTGTGTATTCAAGGAGTTTTCTCCACGATAAATATTGGGGATTCAAATGATTCTTGACTGTGTGTGATCTCTGAGGACTGTCTGAGTAATTAGCCTTTTCTGCAAGTTTTCCTTTGCCTGGACATAAGGAGTTTTACCCTGTGGATATGCAGAATGATGTTTAACCAAAGACTCAAATGTGCTGCCATCCACATCTCTGAAGCTCTTTTTCTGTGCACCTGCTTCTGCTCTGGGACTGTTGTCTCCAAGTTACAGTAACCTTAGCGTCTTGAAACTCTGATTGCTGGTCCGCAACTCAGCAAGCCTGCCAGACTCTCTTTGAATGACCTTTTGTTGCACCAAGTCTGGAAATTACCTGCAGGCGGAAATTGGGTGACGACAGGTGTTGCCCTGTGTGTTTTTCTTCTTGGCCGTCCCATCTCTGCGCCCACTAGAGCCCAGGGGTGGGGTCAACAGACAAACTGCTACTCAGCACAGCCCTGGCTGCCCCGGTATGGGAAACCCTCCCTCCACCGCTCCTGAACTTTCTGGAGATGATACAGACCAGGTGGTGCAGGGAGACTGGCTGTGAGACCACAAAACGCTTCACTTCTTTGTGACTAGTTCTCTGATGCTCCTGAATACACTGAGACAGGAGGGAAGGGGGCAGGGCACAGCCATTAAAGGAACAACACAGCAGCTAGCACCGAGACAGCAGAGAATTCAGCTCCCAGTAGAACTTGAGGCCCATGACGGCAGAAGATTTGACTCCCAGTGGACCATGAGCTTCATTATACACTCATTGTAATAAATATGTTAGCATGGTAAGTGACACACCCACTGGCGCCATGACAGCTCCCAGGCTGGCCATAAAAGGTCCAAAAGTGGGCAGTGGCCCAGTTCCTGGGAATCGCAGCCCCTTCCCCAACGTAGTTGGAATAATCTTCCCACTTGGTAGCATTTGAAATAACAGAGCTCATAAAAACTAGCCCCCCCACCTTGTGGCCATTCTAGCTGACCACATGCCCTAAGGCCACTGCCTTCCCTTCTGAGAAAGATGGCCAGCATTCTGTCCACGGAATGTGTGTCTCCTACGCCTTTCCCTTGCCTTCTGAGACAGCCCACACTCGGTCTATGGAGTGTGTATCTCTCTGAATAAATCTATCTTTACTCAACTGCAGCTCACTCTTGATTACTTTCCTGCATGAAGCGAAGGACCCTCGCTTGACAGGGTGTGTCCCAGGGACTCACCTGGGACCTGGGACACGGCCATCCTCTCAAGCTCCATTTTTCTTGGATCAATATGACCCAAACAGAAGTCTTACTTTCAAACATTTTGGTGCAAAATTTGGAATTGGACAGGTAATGGGAAAAAAGCCAGATGGGAAAAATAGGATAATTACACATCTTTTTGCTTAATCTCAACAACATTCATGTACAAACTTCCAAGTTAAGAGTAAGTAAACACTCCTGGGATAAAGCTCATACCGCTAAGGGCGAGGCCAGACATTCACCTGGACGTTGTCATGGTCTTTTAGACACAAACAAGCCATGAATGGAGCTGAGGCTACTTTCTCAATGCCCAGCATCCTCGCTGGAGGATGACGATGTGCTCTCAGTCTAGGATCTTGGTGATTTCGAGCTGTCAGAAGTATGGTATTAACAGATAAGCACCAACAATAAAGATAAAGAAGTCAGAAGCTTCCTGGGGCTCTCCATTTCACTTAATAAGAAGAGAGTGCACCACCGTGGTTCTCATCTTCATGGATGTCTATAAGGAGCCTTGATAAACATAGGAGAGCCAGAGCTGGATTCCATCTATGGTCAAAAGGCGCACAAACATGGTGGCTCCTTGACAGTATTAATCATGTTACTGTTGATGCCATCGTGAGTCATGTGAGGGGAACTGAGCAGGAGAAGCTTGTAAACAGACTTCACTTGGTAATAACTACCATCCATGGCTTTATTTTTCTCCCAGTGGGACGTTAACTGCAAACGTCTACATCAGATTTTGACTCATCCAGTTCGAACAATGTGATCTGAAGTCATACTTCATTTCTGCTCTCAGGGAAAGTGGTTGAACTGCATCACACAACAGATAGAAAATTCTCCCTTATGCTGTGGGGTGTTGTACTACAGATACAAGCACATTTGCAGAATCAGAGACAGACGGCATCACATGCAAGGTTTTGAAGGTGGAGAAATTCTCAGAACAAAGCTCAGGATTTATTTGGATTTGCTCACTGGAAACTATACTGATTCTCTAAATATTCCCCTTCAGTTCGAAGCTGCTCATTAACTATTCTGCCTACAGGGCTTAGTTAAGCTCCTCTGAAACTGGCTCCTGTCCTGGGGGAAGCTGGTTCAGGGATCGCATCCTATGGAACTTGGCACACACTGGTCCCTCCACCTGTCATCACTTTTACCCAAGGACTGACTCTGGGCTGCCTCTGAAACAGACTCTTAGCTGCAGTGCCTCCAGGTTTCTTGGTACCTGGCTTTCTTCTTGTCTGTATTCATGGTTCCACAGGGAATTAGCAAGATGCTCCACTGCAGGAAGGGAGTTAGAGGCTTTCTTTGACATTAAAAATATCTCATCTGCGTGAGTGCATTTTATAAGAAACTTAATGTACATATGGGCTGTATTGAATTATTTTTACTGTCAGTATGTGCGACCAGAAATGCATGCTGACAACTCTATCCTTGATCCACACTGCCCAGTCTTGCCATAACTGCTCACCTGGTTGCATGCCAGCCCGTGACAGGCCCCAGAAACTCTTGGTTCTGTTTGCTTGCTTGCATCCCATTGCTGGGCGTGCTCTGTGCAGACAGCGTTGTGCAGGTGGTGGGCAGCCTTTCTGGGGAACAGGGAAGTAGCTGAGTGGCAAGTGTCAGGGACAAGTGAAGATGTACGTTGACACTTGTCACTCACTGGCAAAGCTCAGCCATGACGGGGAGACGCTTCATGGAGCATGAGAACCGACACCAGCGGCCGGAAAGAGAAAGTGAACTCTCAGCAAGTTAGAAGCCAGGATCCTGCAACAACAGGGCACAAGTGCGGTCTGGAATCACGCCTGGGAACATTAGAATTCTGCAAGCACAGACATTAGAGATTCGGGAGAAACCTTCTTCTTAACTTAGCATTTTCCACTTTGTTTTCAGAGTAATTCTATCAATGAATTGTGCGGAAGGGGGATACGGAAGAATAAGCTGACTCTGTTTCTTTAATCTTTCACATATAATCACTTCTGAAAAAATAAGCAGATACAGAACAAGACCATTGTCACTGGAAAGATACACATTCACCACAGCACTCAGATGCGGAATTGAGTTGCCACTGGACCCATGTTTGTTGAAAATTGCTTGCGGTCTTTAAAAATACCTCAGTTTAACTGGTACAAATTGAATAACAGTTACCCACCTTCCAAATCAATAAAACGATATTTTAGTGACCAGACCCCCACATCATTCAGCAGCATACTGTTTAGAACCCAAACTATAATAACCCAGATTTCTGCTGTCCACTACAACTGGGTAGCTTTCGGGAGACCAATCCCCCTGCTTAGAACAAGCAGGAAAAAATTGATAAAAACAGAAAAAAATACAGGAGAGGGTATGAAAGAACTATTAAGGTAGCCAGAATTTGAGGGGCCAGAATTCTGGAAAGAAAACAAATTCACCGAGGTGAACGTGACCTTCTATGCCTTGTTTGTTCTGCTCTGTTCATCCACCGTTCAGTGTGCTCCAGCAGACTTCCAGCTGCCAGGATGTGCGTTTCCAGATGATCTGTTCTTTTCTGAAACCTTATAACACTGTTCTAAGTGGTATCGGTCTATATACTGCAGGGAGGAAGTGTAACTGACCCTGCACCCTTCCCAAAGCAGCCCCTGGTAGTTGGTACAAAAACACTCCAAACCTCGCAACAGTTGGGTACCGTATATCTGAGATGTGTGTTTTACATCATTTTCTAGACTTTCCTTGGAGGATTCGGCCCCAGTTGTTTAGTAGGATAACCGGCTTAGTAACTTGACTTTTATTTGCTGCTTTCCTTTCTCTGCATCACTTCCCTGTGCCACTATCTGTGTCCGCTGCACTCCCTGAATAAATCACTTTTACTCCAATACTTATCTCAGGGTCTGCTTCTAAGGCAGCCCAATTAATGATTCATAAGCTGTGTGGGGGCAGAGGCTGTGAAGTTGAAGAGAAAGCAGCTGCTATGAGGCAGAGAAGCTGAAAAGAGATTTTAGACATCTCACAGGGCTAATGAGATAAAAACTGAGGCTCAGAGCAGAACATGAGAGGTCTCTGGATAAAAAAGAGAAACACAGAAAAGTGATTCCAAGAGTTCTGAGACAGGCTGGGCCCCGGGCCCCTTCGCTACAGCATTTGCACTGACTGGGACCTGTGCTTGCACCTGGACGAACGTCTCCTCTCCTCCAGCAACAGGATACGAAGGAACTATAAGGGACCAGAAATAAGTGCATGCATGTGCCGTCGGGGCGGATTATGAACAGCAAGATATAAAGAGTCCAAAAACCCAACTGCCACTTCTGGGGTGTCCAGGCCAAAAGCAGGGTACTGTGCGTGATCCCTGCACACAGCACCACCAAGGGGGTGGGCAGGCCGCCTAAGCCACCGCTGCGGCCTGATGCCTGGGCCAGCCCCTACCTTCACCTCATCTAAGGGACTAGCTCGCCCCTGCACTCAAGGAGTGAGCAACGGAATCTATTGCTTGTTTTCGTTCCCTCGTGTTTCAGCAGTAAAGCCTTGCCTCACTTTCTCACCTGGCCTCTTATCAATTTCTGTTATTTAAGGAGTCCAAGAGCCTGGGTCGATGTCGGCGTGACGTGCTGTTGTCCTGAGGCACTAATTCCTAAGCAGCACAGGGGAGGCAAGACGCAGGGGCTGAGCTGAAAGTAGGGACCAGCAGGCTGAAGGGCTGAGGGGGCTGATGAGAGCTGCCAGCACTCTCCCTGCTCTGAGGAGACCAAAGTTGGAGCCCAGAGCCAACCAAGAGGGACAGGCTAAGGAAACACACTAGACTATCCTGTGTGACTCTTGCAAACTGCAGAGTAAAAGAAAGGGTAAACCAGAAATACAGCAATGACCTAGCGAATCTCAGCCTTACGCCTGATTGCATTAAATTTGCTTTTACTCCAGCTGCTCACAAGGAGCTAAAGAATATCCTTTCTGGTAGAAGAAATATCAAGCAGAGAACTTGCAGCTTTTGAACTTGCAGTGCCAGGCAAGACGCTGTATCTAGAACTGTGCTGTTCAGTACGCTAGTCACAAGCCACGTGTGGCTATTTGCATTTAAATGTATTAAAAGTAAATTAAATAAGATGATACGTCATCAGTCACACTAGTCCTATTTCAAGTGCTCGAAAACTGCACGTGGCTAGTAGTGCTCATACTGGACAGCACACAGATGAAACCTCTCCATCAGCATGGAAAGTTCTGTGGAACAGTGCTGAGCCAGAGCTTTTATATTTTAAAACACTTGTCTGGCATTTAATCAAATTTAAAAGGCATATCAAGACCTAGAACAACAACAAAAAAACCCAACAATAAAATTATAACCATAGTGATCCAGATATTGGAGTTATCAGATGCTTAAGGAATAGATGACAGGATGGAAAAATTCTTAAGAGAATTGAAATCTGTATAAGAGAATTAAATGGAAATTCTAGAACTGAAAAATATAATGACATATTGAGAATGGGTCAAATAGCAGAGGAGATACAACTGAAGAGAGAAATCATCACCCGGAAGACAGGCCTTTAGGAAATAACCAGACCAAGACATGGAGGGAAAAACAAGTATGGGAAAGGCAGAAGAGAGAATGAAAGACATCAGAGGACAGTAAAAGGGTGTAATATAATAATAATTAAAGCTACAGAAAGGAACAGTAGATATAATGGTGTAAAAACATTTGTAGAGATAATGGCTGAGACATTTCTAAAATTGTTAAGAAGAGATTAAGCCACAGATTCAGAAAAACTATGAAACCAAAGTGAGATAAACAGAAAGAAAACTGCACTTAAATACATTATAATACAACTTTTAAAAATCAGAATCAAAGAAAAATACATCAGATGCATGTCCAAAAATGTAAAAATCAGCTTCAAAGAACAGTAAGACTGACAGTAGACTTCTAATAGAAACTGGGGGATGGGGAGGTGGGATAAAAGACAACGAAATGACATCTTTTAAGTGGTGAAAGAAATTAGTTGCTGAGGAGAGGGTATCGCTTAAGTGGTAGAGCACATGCTTAGCATGCATGAGGTCCTGGGTTCAAGCCCTGGCACCTCCTCCAAAAATAAATAAATAGACCTAATTACCCCCCAAAAATAAATAATTTTTTTAAAATAAGAAAACAGTTTCCAACAACTCTATATTCATTGTAAACATTCTTGACTACTGAAGGAAAAATAAAGATACATAAGACAAAAACATCTTAGAGGAATTTGTGCCAGTACACTTGTGCTGAAAGATACATACTAAAAGGAATCCTTCCAGCAGACAGAATATAATTGCTAAAGAAACATGGCAGTGTAGGAAGGAACAAAGAGCTACATTAGTGGTAAATAGGTAAGTCTGAATTAATATTGAGTGTATAAAACATACTGCTTATACATATGGTAATATGATAATAATAACTTATTGGGTTAAAATGTATGTAGGGTTTAAATTGATAACAATAATTTTCTAGGATGTAGAAAATAATAATTCGTGTTAGTCACTACTTAAAGACTGCCTATCGTAATTTCCATGGTAAACAAAAAGAATAGCATAGCTAAAAAACTGTTAGGGAATTAGCATTAAAAATTGAGATACTTAAGGATAAATCTAACAAGATACGTTCAAGATCTGTATGAGGAAAACTATAAAACTACCACTCTGATGAAAGAAATCAAAAGAAGATCTAAATAAATAGAGAGAGAGACCCTGTGCATAGAATAGGAAAAGTCAATATTGTCAAGATGTCCGTTCTTCCCACCTTGATCTATAGATTCAATGCATTCTCAATCCAAATCCCAGAAAATTATTTTGTATATATTGAAAAACTGATTTTAAAGTTGATCTATGAAGGCAGAAGTCCCAGAATAGCTAACACAGTATTGAAGGAGAAGAACGAAGTCAGAGGACAGACATCACCTGATGGCAAGACTTACTATAAAGATACAGTAATCAAGACAGAGAGGAACTGGTGGAGAATGGACATACAGATGTACAGAAGAGAACAGAGAATGCAGAAGCAGACTCACATAAAGGTAATCAATTGCCCTGGGGAAAAGAGCAGAGGCTATTCAATGAAGACTGGATGGTCTTTTTAACAAATAATGCTGAGGCAATTGGGCGTCTACATGCCAAAAAAAAACCCTTCCAGACACAGATTTTACTCCTTTCACAAAAATTAACTTGAAATGGATCATAGAGTTAAATGTAAACTGTAAAACTATTAAAGCCAGAAAGAGAAAGAAAAATACCATATGATATCACTCATATGTGGAATCTAAAAAAAAAAAAAAAGGAAGAAAGAAAGAAAAAAGAGGACACTAATGAACTCATCTACAAAACAGAAAGAGACTCACAGACATAGTAAACAAACTTATGGCTACCAGGGTGAAAATGGGTGGGAAGGGATAAACTGGGAATTTGAGATTTGTAAATATTAACTGCTACATATAAAATAAATAAATAACAGATTTCTTCTGTATAGCATAGGGAACTATATTCAATATCTTGTAGTAACTTATAATGAAAAAGAATATGAAAACAAATATATGTATGTATATGTATGACTGAAACATTATGTTGTACACTAGAAACTGACACATTGTAACTGACTGTACTTAAGTTTAAAAAAAAAAAAACTTCTACAAGTAGCATAGGAGGAAATCTGGGTAACCTGGAGCTTAGGGTCGACTTTTTAGATAACAATGCAAAAAGCATAATTCATGAAAGAAGAAAATCAATAAGTTGGACTTGATTAAAATTAAAAACTTCCCTCCTACAAAAAACACTGTTAAGAAAATGAGAAGACAAGCCACAGACTGGCAAAACACATATCTGATAAAGTACTGATATCCAATTATTCAAGGAACACTTACAACTCAACAGTAAGAAAACAAGCAACCTGATTAAAAAAATAAGCGGAAGATCTGAACAGACACTTAACTACAGAACATACACAGATGCCAAATAAGCATGCGGAAAAGTACACGGAAAAGTACACAACAGCGTATGTCATCAGGGAATTGATGAAAGTAACTAAAACAACAATGAGGTCCCACTATGTAACTATTAGAATGGCTACAATCCAAAACACTGACAATACCAAATGCTAAAATGGATGTGAAGCAATAGGACTTCTCATTCCTTGCAGACTTAAATGCAAAATAGCGCAGCTACTTTGGAAGACAGTTTGGTGGTTTCTTACAAACCTCAGCATCCTCTTACCATATGATCCACATGATCAGTGGTTGCTTAATATTCAGCGGGAGGGAGGAAGGGGTGAATAGGAGGAAAATGGGGGATTTTTAGGGAAGTGAAATGAAACTCCTCTGTATGATCCTGTAATGATGGATACTTGCCATTACAGGTCTGTCAGAACCCGTAGAATTCATAGCATCAACAGTAAACCACAGTGTAAATTATGGATTTGTTAAGAGTTAAAAATAAAACTGGATCAACTTGGTGGGTCTACATACATGCCCTGGTTCCCAGAGAAGAGACACTTGGACACGTGGATACAGTAAGAACATCATTAAACAAAGAGCAATGGTTGCTACCTGGTTACTTTGGTCTCCTCCTGCCAGTAAATGAGTGACCCTCAGATGAAGCTGTCACGTTGGCAGGGCAATTGCCTCATATCATTATGAAGAGGAAGAGTGCAGACAGGAATTAGTTCCAAGTGTGCAACATAATGACTCTAATGCTCTGTTTTCCAATCCGATCGCTGGTTACGTGGGTGTGTTTATTTGTGAGTACTTATGCTCTGTACTTACTATTTATCAAACTTCTGTTCAAACTTACACATAAATTAAAAATTGTAAATGTGCCTACTCTTTCAGCATACAACTATGTTTTTAAGAATTTGTCCAAAGGAAACATTTGGATGAGTAAATAAAATGATATGTACATGATAAATAATAAACTGGAATGATGTTTCATAATAAATGATTATTTCTACCAAAAATACTGAACAACTTCTGCAGTTCAAATTACAGTACTTAGAATCTGGACATATGGAAAGAAGAAAAGGCAGGAAGGAAAGAAAGAAGGAAGAAAGGAAGAAAGGCAGGAAGGAAGGAATTACTAGTCCCTTACATAGAAAATCTTTAAACATTAACAAATAGTGGGCCCAGAGGAGGATGAATTTTGACTGATTGAGTTGATTGAGTTTGAAGGTTGAGGGTGATTGGTAACCAGATAAATTGTTTTTTTTTTTCATGGACATGTAGTCAGTTTATAAATTCAACAGTAACTGTATAATATCTACAACATTTTCATGTTTTTTTTTAATTGTCACTTTACAATGTTGTGTCAATTTCTGGTGCCCAGCACAATGCTTCAGTCATACATGAATATACATATATTCATTTTCATATTCTTTTCCACTGTAAGCTACTATAAGATATTGAATATATTTCCTTGTGCTGTACAGTATAAACCTGTTTATCTATTTTATATATACCATTCTGTATCTGCAAATCTCAAACTCCCAGTTTATCCCTTCCCACCCCTCTCTCCCTGAGATAAGTTTTAAGTGTGAAGTTACATTGTAGCTGAATTTTTAAAGATAAATAAAAAATCATCAGATGATTCGTTTCCATTAAATATGTGCCTTCACAAGATTTCCTGCAAAATTTTGTTGTCGAAGCCCATTTCTTTCCAAGACACCATCAGCCAGAGAACACACTTTTATTCACACAAAATTATTAGGGATTATTTTCCGCAGGCAGTGTGGAGTAATCTAAAAGCATCATGATGACAGTAAGTAATATATTTATTTTCCTAATTCTCCTTCTGAATAGGTGTGTGATCTTAGGCAAGACTAACCTGTCTGGGTTTCCAAACATGTAAAATGGTAACATTTGAAGTTCCATTTGGTGCTAAAACACTGTTTTTAAACTTGGAGGCACTTAATGCTAAAATCCCTAAGGGGCTAGATGCTTCATTAGAATTCAATGAAAATTTTATTTAAAATTATAACAAAATTACATAAGGCAAATTAAGGTGATACTATTTATTATTATTATTATTATCATTATTATTATTATCATTACTATTACTTAGTTTCTGTGTATGCTCTATAATAATTTTGCTAGAGTTTCAAACACCAACTACACACAGCAAGATGAGCCATAGCTCATATTGTGATGGTTATTAATACTTGTGTCCTTGGTGAAAAGTGGAAGTCTTTAATAGACAAATTGAAGATATCATGGACTCACCTGGTTTCATAAACGGTGTAAAGTTTTCTGTGTTCTTTGACCGCATTCCTGGAAAAAAAATGAAAGAAGGATAAAATGTAAGTTTCAAATTTATTGCTAAGATCTGAAATTCCTTCAATAAGCATATTCTCAAATTGTGTCTATTTGGTGGTGAAATGCCTCTACTAGCTTTTTGATGAATTTCAAGAAATGATATTTAAGGAATGTGCACACATTTTAAAAAGCAATATGCATTACATTAGATAAGCTGAAATGTTTACCAAACCACGGCTTACATTTTGGTGGAGAAGACAGAAAACAAACAGTAAAAAAAAGATAATTTTAAATAGTGGTACGTGCAGTGATATAAATAAAACAAAGTAGTATAATAGAAAATGATTTGAAAGAAGCCATAGTAAATAGGACAGCAAGAAAAGTTTTTATTTTGGAATTTTATTTTATTGAGTTATAGTCAGTTTACAATGTTGTGTCAATTTCCAATGTGGAGCACAATTTTTCAGTTATATATGAACATACATATATTCATTGTCACATTCTTTTTCACAGTGAGCTACCACAAGCTCTTGTGTATATTTCCCTGTGCTATACAGTATAATCTTGTTTATCTATTCTATACATACCTGTCAGTATCTACAAATTTCAAGCTCCAGTCTGTCCCTTCCCACCCCCCTCCAAGAAACCTTCTTGAGGAAATGAAATATTCAATTTCCAGTTGAAATCTGAATCAGGGGAAAACTTAAGCATAAGATTTGTGGGAAAACAGGATTATCGAATAACAGTTGTATATTGATGACTGTGAACAAGGCGTTATTTTTCACGTACTGAGTCACTGAAAACAAAAGTAATTGAAGTAAAGCAGTGGAGATGAAATCCATAACTGAAGGTAGTGGAACCACTATTGACAGCGAAAACCCACGTGTCAGAGACGTGGAGGAAGGACTAGTGAGGGGTGTGGCCTCTAGCCTTTCCAACCCTCTCAGCATCCTGGTCAAGGGCTGTCTCAGCAGGACATGAGCTCACAAATAAAGCTCTCCGATGTTTGAGAAACACATCCAGAACTAAGAAGAAAAAAACGAGGCAACATTTTCCACATGAAGTGAAATTATGGGAAAACGTGGGAAAATAGCAAAAAAAAAAAAGATAGAGCAAGGAAATAAAATAAGCAAAATACGTATCTCAGAGAGGGAAAAGAACATTAGCAGCAAAGGAATAAGATATAAAAAAGAGTTTGGTAAATTGTTAAGGTATGAAACATATCACTGTTTTAAGAAAGAACATGTTTAAAAGGATAAATAAAATTTCAACAGCTGAAGAAAAAATTAGTGAGCTGGACGATCATGTTGAAGGGCTCTCAACGGCAGGATTAAAAGGTAAGGTGCTAATAATGCAAAGGAATAGCAAAGATACATGGACTACGTAAGTGCAGGTGCCAACCTCTGGGTAGTGGGAGGTATCGGAAATGGAGGAAAAATTATTTGATAAAATGAGAACAAATTTCCAAGAATTAAGTAAGAAATACTTTAGATTAAATAAAAGAATTTCCACTACATTTTTAGAACTATTGTAAAACCACAGTAATCTAATCCAGACAGTATTTTATTGGTGAAGGAATTGACACATAGATCAATTGAATAGAATGGAAAGTCAAGAAATAAATATTAAAGAATCTGGTCAAATGATTGTCAACCAAAGACAAGCTTTCCAGCAGATAGAACATTCATATGTAAACCTGAACTTCAACCTAACCCTCACAGCTTATACAAAAACTATCTCAAAATTAATCATATTTATATATTTTCATGTACCTAAAATTGTCCACTTTAGAAATTTAGGGGAAAAAATGTAAGAAATAATCTTCATGACCTGAGATTAGGCAAAGACTTTTTAGACATGGTGCTAAAAGCACAGTTCATTATAAAATGACAAACTGTGCTTAATAAACATTTAAAGCATTAGGTTAAGAAATAAAATGTTTAAAAAAGTGAAATGACAAGTTACATATTTGCAGAAAACATTTGTCAGTCTCAAATACAACAAAGGACTTCAGAGTGTATAAAGGACTCTCAAAATTCTTCTGTAAGACAGCAAACAACTCAATTAAAACCAAGCAAAAGACAGCCACTTCAGCAAACAGGATATACAGACGGCACACAAAACGGTGTGTGGCCACACAGGTGTGTTAGAAGCCGTGCTGCTATTTATTCTTCTCAGTGTCCGTGGAGTCCTTTGCAATGTCGACCAACAGTTACCAGGGAAAGGAAAGGCCTGGGAGACTGTACAGAACTGCTCTGCAACAGTGCCCTTTCCAATCCTCTGTCCTGCCCCATCTCACATTTCCTCCTGAGGCCCTGAAACTCCTCTAATCTTCCCAGGGATGAGAAACTTATTTATTTATTTATTTTGCTAAGAAAACTAGCTTTGGAGGAAATGGCTAGCAAATTGGATTTCTCAGCAAAATGAAGCCCTTTTAACGCCATCAATTCCAATGTGAGGGAAGCTGCCTTTTCGAAAAGTCTAGCGTGGCGGGTAATCCTCATGGCAAAGAGAAAGCTACAAAATCAATTTGGGTCTGGAAGTATTTGTTGTAAAATCAAGCTGGCGCTTACCATCAAGGACATCTCTGTGACTGATCAAAGAACACATTTAGCAGAAGCACGCGTTCGCTCTGTGAAAGGCAGTCATCCCTCATTTCCAGTTCGGCCTCTTCTGCACCCCCCACGCCACCCACTTTTAAATGTTTTTTTTTAACTGCTTTTCTCATTATAAAATAAATTTGCATCTATTACAGATGTAGTCCATATGAATTTTATTTTGTGTGCAAACATGCGGTTTTATTTATTTAATTTGAATGAATTTCTCATCCCAAGCACCAGTCTGCCAAATGCAGACAATTCATAGCACCCAGGGAATCCCATCAGTCACTTCTACAACTTTTGTAAAAGAACAAATCTGGCTCCATATTAGATCTGTTCCTTTGGCTTTAACCCTGTGCCCTGTTTCCTAGGCTTAGTCCTGCTGGTTCTGCACCTTTTGTAAGAGAACGTTGCCTTTAGCCTGAAATAGACAGGAGGGCCTATTCTCAAGGCTCTGACCTTTAAGGATATTAGCACTTTTCCATTCATATGAAGATAAAAAGTTGCAGAATAGAAAATAACATTTGTTTTGTTGGAGGTTTACAGGGGCACCATGATCTGACCTACGTGGACAGCTGCAGGAACAAAGGATTCTGACACCATGAAGTTCGCAACAACCAACCACCCCCCTCCCCTTTCAGTATAAAAGGATCCTGAATTCTGACTTGAGTAGGACGGTTCTCCAAGATGTTAGTCTGCCATCCTCTTGGTCTGCTGGCTTTCCAAATAAAGTCGCTATTCTTTGCCCCAACACCTAATCTCCCCGTTTATTGGCCTGTCATGTGGTGAGCAGAACAAGTTTGGACTCGGTAACACTTTGATTCAGGATGTGAAAAGCCTTTGGGTCTGAGTGGGCTCCTTCCTGTCTCTCCTGGCTCCTGGGGCGAGGGTGACCCGTGGGGGAGGAGGAGACCCCAAAGTAACAGTCCTTTCTTATGGGCTGCAGCACAGTGTTGACTGATGACAGAACAGTGCTTCCCCCGCTTGACGGCAGAAGCTAGGTGTTCCGGGGTCTTCAAACTCCCATAAACCCGAGCCTTCTCTTTAGGAATTGTATCCCCTTGCCTGGGGCTGGTTTAGGTGAAGGTGAATGGCCCAGTCTTTGCCCGTGAGACTTCTGCGAAGGTTCTTAGGCGTCTTCTGTAAAATGTTTGTCTCCTAATAAATATAATCCATCCTTATTCTGCGTTTTTCATACCACTCAGAAACCCTGGGGCATGATGTCTGATCCACAGCACCCCACTTTGCCTGGATGTCTCCCTCTCGCTCCAGCCTGGACTGGCTGCTTGCCTCGCCTGCTGGCAAGCTCTGATCAGCGGACGTTTTGTCATGAATCTGTGGGTTAGATACACTTTCCTGAATCTCAGATTTCTTTTTTTTCTTGATTTACTCACCAATTTTACAGAAATACTTGCTCAAGTAAATTCTTCAACATGGCAAATGGAAGGATAAATTGGGAATTCAACATTTACCCCTTTGGGGAAGTGATGGAAACGTTAGCCATCTTGACAGTGGTGGTGGTTTCGTGGCTGTATACATCTACCAAAATCAATCAAATTGTACATCTGAATTATGTGTGTATTTACTATACAGGAATCATATAACAATAAAGGGGTTTTTAAAATGGCGCATGGAAGGTGTTTCTGATAGGATGGTCCGGATTACTGGTAGCACAATATGTTTGAGGGAAAAAGGAGAATTTAATCATTATTTACCTAAGAGGTGTATAAATTGGGTAGAGGGGTACACATTTGATCAGGACTCTGGGACTGTCTTTCAGCCTCATTCTGATGCTTCTGTTTTCAGGCTAACTGTCCTGGGAGCAAATGGAACGAAGCTGCCCAGACTTCACATCCATACATCTTCCCATCCAGAAGCCGACTGAGAAAGTCTTATCCATTCAGAGAGTCCTCACACCTGAGTCAATCAATGCAGCCAGGTGAGGGAACGTGCTCCTTTCTTCCTACCTCTTTCAGTGTGATTATGTCATTTATTTGTAACAGAGTCAGATGCATTTGTCATACGTTCAGTCTTGCCTTTCATCAACATTCTGGCTGATTTTGGAATTATGGAATAAAATAAAAATTCACTCTTTATGGTGTATAGTTCTGCCTAATATCCACCAATGAAGTACTATATAGAAAAGAAAAATTGCCCTGCCATAAATTGTTGTTGTCAACCCCTCCCCCACCACCAACCCAGGCAACCACACATCTGTCCTCTGATGCTATAGCACTGCCTCTTCCAAAATGTCATATAAATTGAAAGAAACAATATATTGTCTTTGGGTTTTGGTTTCTTTCGCTTAGTAAAATTCACCCATGTTGTATGAATCAAAGCATCATGATTTTTTTTTAATTGAAGTATAGTCAGTTACAATGTGTCAATTGCTGGTGTGCAGCACAATATCCCAGTCAAGCATGTATATACATATATTCATTTTCATATTATTTTTCATTAAAGGTTATTATGAGATATTGAATATAGTTCCCTGTATTCAGAAGAAACTTGTTTTAATCTATTTTTATATATAGTGGCTAACATTTGTAAATCTCAGATTCCTGAATTTATCCCTTCCACATCCTTTTCCTTAACCATAAGATTGTTTACTATGTCTGCGAGTCTGTTTCTCTTTTGCAGATGAGTTCACTAGTGTCTTTTTTTTTCTTTCATCATTGCTTTTTATGACAGAGTAGTGTTACATTTTGTAGACCTAGCACAGCTTGTTTATCCTTTCATCTGCTGAAGGACACCTGAGTTGCTTCCATCTTTGGCAAGCATGAAATGAATATATATGTATATGTATGACTGAACTATTATACTGTACGCCAGAAATTGACACAACATTGTAAACTAACTATACTTCAAATTTTTTTAAGTTAAAAAAAGTAGCTCTAAACATTCATGTACGCGGTTTTGTATGAATATTTTCCTTCCACTTGCATAAACATCTAGAAGTGGGATTCCAAGGATATATAAAATATACATATATTTTAAACATATAAATTTATGTTTAATTTTGTAAGACTCTGCCAAAATGCCTTTTGCTGAAGGTTAGTTTATCAATTTTTCTTTCTATGAATAATGTCTTTAATGTCTAAAATTAATTTTTCTGAAACCAAACACACAGATTATCCCTTTTTCTTCTAGAAGTGCTATCATTTTATATTTTACACTCAGATCCACAGTTCATTTAGAATTAATTTTGTATAAGGTATGAAACATGTAAATATGTGTCAAAGTTTATTGGGTTTTTTCATATAGATGTCCTGTTGTCAAGCACTATTGGTAGGAAATACTGTTCTTTTTCATTTGAATTATTTTTGCACTTTTGTCAAAAGTATATTGACCTGACTTGTGTTAGTATATTTCTAGACTCTATTCTGTTTCACTGATTTATGTGTCTAAATTATCATCAGTTCTACACTCTTAATTACTATAGCTTTACTGTAAATCTTAAAATCAGGTAGTGTAGACACTCCAAATTTGTTCTTTTTAAAAATTGTCTTTGCAATTGTATTCCTTTGACTTTCCATATATTTTAAATTAAGCTTGTTACTGTCTACCAAAAACATGGCTGAGATTTTAACTGAAATTACATTAGATCAAATTGAGGAGAATTGACATTTTAATATTATTGAGTCTTTCAATCTATGACCATGGTATGTCTCCATTTATTTATGTATTCTTTTATTCCTTCCATCAGTGTTTTGTAATTATATGTGTACTCTACATATATTTTGTTACCTATGTACATAAGAAATATTTTGATGTACTGTAAATAATACTTTTAATTTAAATATCTAATTGTTAATTGCTATTATATAAAAATAATACTGACTTTTGTATATTGATCTTAATTCTTGAGACCATGATCACCTCACTTTCTCTAGGAGTTTTGGGGTGTTTTTTTTGTAGATTCTTCCAAGGTTTCTAGACAATCATCTCACATGATTTATTTTTTCATTTATAACACGTAGGCCTATTCTTGACTCACTGTGCTGTTATGTGTTCCAAAGCAATATTGATTAGGAGTATTTTGAAAGAACCTTCTTGCCACCTTTCAGCTCCAAGGGTGGAAGCATTCATTCTTTCACCATTAAGACTGAGGTTAGCTATTGACACATTGTAACTGACTGTACTTCAATTAAAAAAAAAAAAGATTAAAGTTAGCTGTAGGTCTTTGTAGATGTCCTTGACTAGGTGAAGGAGGTGCCTTTCTATTTTTAGCTTTCTAAGAGTTTTGCATTTGCTTGTCTTAGTCATATAAAGTTCATGTGACATGAAGTGCCACGTTTTAACTCAGTGGTTTTTAGTGCTTTCACACCTTTGTATAGCCATGACTACTGTCATTCAGAATATGTCCAAATCCCCAAAATAAAACTCTGCTTCCCAATTTACCCCTTTCACACCCCTGGGCAACCATCTTGGACGTTTTAAATAAATGGAATGATATAATATGTTCATTTTGTATTTAGCTTCTTTCATGTAACATATTTAGAAGATTCATCCTTTTTGTAATAAGTATCACTACTTAATTTTTGTGTGTGTGTGTGTGTGGCTAAATAATATTCCATCTTCTGGATACAACACATTTGGTTTATCTAGTGATCAATTGCTTGCTGTTTGGGCCATTTCTACTCTTTGGCTATTTTGAGTAATTCTGCTATGAATTTTCATATACATGTTTTTGTATGGAAATAAGTTGTCAGTTCTTTTGGACATATACTTAGGCGTTGCTGGGTCATATGGCCGCTCTGTTTTTAACTTTTTGAGGAACTGCCAAACTGTTTTCCATGGTGGCTGTATAATACTTTACATTTTTACAAGCAATGTTGTAAGGGTTCCAATTTCTCTATATTCTAACCAGCACTTCTTATTTGTCTTTTTTAAGTTATTATAGACATCTAAGTGGCAGTGAAATGGTACATTATTGTAGTTTTGATTTCATTTCCCTAAAGACCAATAATGTTGAGCATCCTTTCATGTACTTCTTGGTATTTGTATAAATTCTTTGAAGAAATGTGTATTCAAATCCTTAGCCCATTTAAAAACCTTCATCTTTTTATTGTTGAGTTTTAAAAGTTCTTTATATATCCTGTATGCTAGAGTCTTACCAGGTATCTGATTTGCAGATACTTTCTCCCATTCAGTGGGTTGTCATTTCCCTTTCTTGGTGGCATACTTTGATGCACAAAAGTTTTTCATTTTGATGAAGTCTAATTAATTCCACTCATCATTCATCCCACTCCCTTCTAGCAAACACCCTTTTGTTCTCTATGAGTCTGTTTTTATTTTGTTTTGTTTGTTTGTTTGTTTGGTTTTGGTACTTAGATTCCGCATATAATGGAGATCATGCAGAATTTGTTTCTCTATATGACATATTTCAATTAGCAAAATACCCTCTAGATCCATCCATGTTGTTGCAATTAGCAGAATTCCATCTTTTTTAAGGCCAAGTAATATCCCATTGTGTGTGTCTTTATCCATTTGTCTATCCATGGACACTTAGATTGTTTCCATATCTTTGCTGCTGTAAGTAAGGTTGCAGTGAACATTGGCAT
Organism: Camelus dromedarius; assembly: GCF_036321535.1. NCBI lineage: Eukaryota > Metazoa > Chordata > Mammalia > Artiodactyla > Camelidae > Camelus > Camelus dromedarius. Next base: position 1,355,414 of record NC_087464.1, on the reverse strand, counting down.
GCCCACATTTTTCAAATTAGTGTTTTTATTTTCTTCAGGTAAATACCCCAAAATTAAACCACTAGATTTTATGACCATTTGATTTTTAATTTCTAAGGAAGCTCTATAGAGTTTTACATAGTGGCTGCACCAATTTAAAATCACATCAACAGTGGATGAGGATTTCCTTTCTATACATCTTCAGCAACATTTTTTATTTGTTGTCTTTTTTATGATAGGCATGAGGTGGTATCTCATTGTGGTGTTGATTTGAAATTCTCTGATGATCAGTGATGTTGAGCATCTTTTTCTGTGTTTGTTGGCCATCTCTATGTCTTCTTTGGAAAAATGTCAAGTCCTCTACCCATCTTTTCATTGCGTTATTTGTTTCTTTGATGTTGAGTTGCATGAGTTCTTTGTATATTTTAGATATTAAACTCTTGTCAGAGATATTGTTTGCAAATAAATATCTTCTCCTGTTCATAGGCTGTGTTTTGATTCTGTGCTTTGATAGTTTCCTTCACTGTGCATAAGCTTCTCAGTTTGATATTGTCCTCTTTGTTTGTTTTTGCTTTTTTTTGTAAGGGAACTTGTCTGAGAAGACATAGCCAAAAATATATTGCTAAGACCAATGTAAAAGAGCACATTGATTATGTTTTCTTCTAGTAGTCTTATGGTCTCAGCTCTTACATTTAAGTCATTATTTCACTTTGAGTATACTTTTGTATGTGATGTGAGAAAGCAGTTCAGTTTGATTCTTTTGTACGTAGCTGCCCAGTTTTCCCAACACCATTAATTGAAGAGACAGTCTTTTCTCTGTTGTATATTATTGTTTCCTTTATTGTAGATTCATTGCCCAATAAGCGTAAATTCATTTCTGGGCTGTTTATACTGCTTCTGATCTATGTGTCTGTTTTTGTGCCAGTACCATACTGTTTTGATGACCGTAGCTTTGTAGTTTAGTTTGAAATCAGGGAGCATGATTCCTCCAGCTTTGTGCTTCTTCCTTGAGATTGTATTTGTGGTCTTTTGTTTTTCCATACAAATTTTAGAATTATTTGTTCCAGTTCTGTGCAAAATGCCACTGATGTTTTGATAGGGATTGCATTGAATCTATAGGATGCCTACAGTAATATGATCATTTTAACAATATTAATTTTTCCAGTCCATGAGCCTGGTATATCTTCCTTTTGTTTTTGTCATCTTCAGTTTTTTTCATCAAGGTCTTATAGTTTTCTGAGTGGAGAGACACTTCTCTAGACTGGGGCTGAATCTGTTCCAGTCCTAATTGACACTGGAGTCTCACGCTTGGTGCTCAACCCACTACTATAAAGTAGTTCCTGCCTCAGCATGCTAAAACAGCTCAAACAGTGCATCTCTAATAAACCTCAAGAGGTTCTTGTCTCTGAACCTCTTCTGTTCTGTTTAGGTCCTTTGAGAGATATGCACCCTTTTCTTCTCCTTTATTAGGCTGAAACTTCTTAGAAAAGTACCATGCTGGAATTTCTTTCTCCCCAAAGAGGGAAATTATTCTAGAATTTGACAGTAGTTATCAAAGTAAACAACCAGGTGAATTAAATGACCTTCCGACATCTTTTGTTTGTTTTGTCTCTGATGGTCCTAGAGCTCATTCTGGAAACACTGATCATTTGTCCCTGTTGAGTCAGCTACCACTTTCCTCATGGGCAAAATCACCAACTGATGCTGGCAAGATCATAGCATATCTCCATCAAAATTCAAATGGACCCTTCAAAATCTTTTCCCAGAATTAATCAATATCTTATAAGTAAAGAAGCCCTTCAATGTGTGAAGCCCATTATGGAAGATTATAAGGTTCAGGGCCTCATTATCTCTTGTATGAGCCCCTGTAACATTCCCATTTTACCAGTGAGAAAACCTAAAAGCCTCGGGTGGAGATTTGTCAAGGACCTCCAAGCAGTAAGTAACACTGTTATCTCTCACCATTCTGTTGTTTCTAACCTTTATACATCACTCACATCCATTCCCATTGCAAGTAAATTCTTTACTGCAATGGATTTAGCCAGTATATTCTTCAGTATTCCAGTTAATGAAGCTAGCCAAGACCTGTTTGCTTTCACTTGGGAAGAAAAACAGTTCACCTGGACAGAAATGCCTCAGGGTTATAGTGAAAGTTCTTCTTTTCAATTTCACATTTTAATATTTTTAAAGAAAATTTTGTGGGAGGAGGTAATTTGATATTTATTTATTTATTTATTTATTTATTTATTTATTTATTTATTACTTTTAATGGAGGTGGTGGGGGTTGAACCCAAGACTTTATGCATGCTAGGCTCTACCACTAAGCTACACCCTCCCTCCTTACAAGTCTTTCTTCCTTTTCACAAATTGAAGGCTGATCTGGATGACATAGTTTCCTAGAGGTTCTACTGTGTTCCAATATGTGGATGATTTACTTCTTTGCTCTCCTTCTTAAGCCTCCACACAGAAAGACAGTATCCACTTGCTATAGCTTTTAGCCTTAAAAAGACATAAGGTCACCAAAGAAAAATTACAATTTGCTCAAACCCAGGTTTGATATTTAGGGCATCTGATACTAGAACAAAGGCTACTCCTAGATCCAGATAGACGTCATTGTGTCCTAAGTTTCTCCAAATGCCGAACTAAGTGCCAACTGTGAGGTTTTCTCAAGCTAGTTGTTCACTGACAAAATTGGATTCCAAATGTCTCTCTTATGGCCAAACCTCTACATGTTTTACTCGACAATAGCAAGCCCAACCCAAGGTTTTAAAGGAGAGTTTGATGAACTCAACTGCCCTTGGGGATTCCAATGATCAGATTCCCTTTTTGCTTTTTGTATATAAAAAGGAAATGAATGCCCTTACGGTATTTACCCAAAAGCATGGGGACAACCATCAACGCATAGGTTATTATAGCGAGCAACTGGACCCTGTTGCACCCTCTGCTTTAGAGCCATTGTGACCACTGCCCTTTTGGTTAAGGCCATCAGGAAAATGCTGAATTCTTATCACGCAATGTTTTTCAGCCAGCCACCTCACCTCCTATGAAGCTCTTTTGTTAACTACTCCTAAGGAAACTCTTTTACACTGTAATCACATTAACATTCACCCAGCAACTCTTCTCCCCTCCATCACCAGTGAAGCATCTCACAACTGCTTACCACTCATGGGCCACCTCCTGAGTCCTTTTGATGATCTACAGGAAATTCCATTGGGTGACGCTGGCTTCTGATGTTTTTTACTTAAAAGGAGACAATGGTAAATGCTGTGCTGGGTAAGCTATTGCAATTGTTTTTAATATTGTTGAGGAAGCATCTTTTTCCTGTGGCTACATCTGTTCAATAGGCTGAATTATAAGCTCTTACATGGGGTTACACCTTAGCCAAGGACAAAATTGCCAAAATTTATGCTGATAGTAGATATGCTTTTGGAGTAGCTCATGATTTTGGAAGCAATGTGGCTTCCTTACTTCCAATGGAAATAACATTTTAAATGTCCCCTATGTTCAGAAATTAGGTGCAGTACTTTACCTAGCACTTTAGCTGCTATCAAGATTCTGGGGCATTCTAAATGGCTGTCTGGATACTAGGGAAATCACCTTGCTGATATTTCTTTTTTTTTTTTAATGAAATTGAAATATTCTTTATTTCCTACATTTTAATTTCCATATCTACATGGTTTACCTAAGAACAGACATAAACTTACCATTAGAAAACACACACTCTTTAACACATTTTTATAGCCTGTCTGATGCTCAAATTTCTCTACCCATTTGCTATGTTCCTTTTCTGTCTTACCAGGTATTTTGCTTATTTGATATGGACTCTACTCCAGCCGAGATATTCTGCATGCTTCTATGCTTATTCTAGAAGTATTTGGTTCATTTTATTATATACATTTTATTTCTTATAATTACAAAAGAAGCCCAGCCACTTTCCCCGACCAATTGGCTTAAAATCCTAATATATTGCTATGTTAGGGTGATAATAAATGCAGATGATTTGTAAATATCACTAGATATATATTAGACTGTATACTAGCATGCATGGTCATTTTTATTTTATTAATAAAAGGATGCGGAAAATTTTGGATAGCACAATCATC